>NC_136068.1:437764981-438364981 GCF_964261635.1 Lissotriton helveticus
GTCTCTGTGTGTGCGTCTCTCTCTGTGTGTGCGCCTCTGTCTGTGTGTGTCTGTCTGTCTGTGCGTCTCTGTCTGTGTGTGTCTGTGTGTGCGTCTCTGTCTCTGTGTGTGCGTTTCTGTCTCTGTATGTGCATCTCTGTCTCTGTGTGCATCTGTCTCTGTGTGCGTCTCTGTGTGAGCGTATCTGTCTCTGTGTGTGCGTTTCTGTCTCTGTGTGTGCGTTTCTGTCTCTGTGTCAGTTTCTGTGTGTCTGTCTCTGTTTCTGTGTGGGCATCTGTCTCTGTGGTCTGCCTCTGCATCTGTGTGTGCGTCTGTCACTGTGTGTGCGTCTATCTCTATGTGTGCGTCTGTCTCTGTGTGCATCTGTTTCTGTGTGTGCGTCTCTCTGTGTGTATGTCTCTCTCCGTGTGTCTGTGTGTGTGTGTGTGTGTGTCTCTCTGTCTGTGTGTGTGTCTCTCTGTCTCTGTGTGTATCTGTCTCTGTGTGCCGCGGTGTGTTTGTGTCGCTGTGTGTGTCTGTGTGTGTGTCTCTGTGTGTCTATCTCTGTGTGTTGTCTCTGTGTGTCTGTCTCTGTGTGTCTGTCTCTGTGTGTATGTCTCTGTGGGTGGAGTAAAGGCTGCGGGAGAAGAGGACGTAGAAAAGTATGTCATTGGCAATACGAAATGGGAAGCTTCCTAAAATGCCCTTTAAAAGCCAGCTGTGAAAAAGCTTACAGCTGACTTTTTTAAAGGGCCTTTTAGGAAGCTTTCTGACTATGCCATGTGTGAGGTCGCAGAGGCCGGCAGTAAACACAGAAGATGCTGCAGGAGCATACGTAGTGAATACATATTTAATACGTATTCACTACGTATGTTGCTACGGTCATTTTCTGTGTTTACTGTCGGCCTCAAATGCAATGTAAAAATGGCATGGCAAGGTCCGCGGGCCACCAATTAAGGCCTGCCGGGCCGCTGGTGGACCGCGGGCCGTACTATGAGTACCACCGTTCTAGACACTATCTCGACTCCAGTCGTGGTTCTTATACCACTATTTTAGTGTATGGTTTGGTCTCCCCCTGAAGCCCACTGTGTATTTTCCTACTTATAACTGTTTCTTTGCTAACGTATTGTGTGCTTTGTGTTGTATCTTCGTGTAGAAGATACTAGAGAGTGTTATATAAATAAATACATATTTTTATAACTACTCTGGGGTTCTCCTTTCATTTAGTTAATACCAAAGGTGATATTCTGGTAAAACAATCTGCTTTAGATTCCTTCAAGATTAAGCCTGAAGGCTGCTCTCCACAGCTACCACTAGGATAGCTTTCTAAAGGTTATCTTTGACCTCATACATCATAAGGGCCGTTTGGACTAGTGCAAGGTGCCCACTTTAATTAGTGGACAGCATATACCAGGCCAACTTCTCACAGGTACCAAAAGTACACAGGATCCCCCAGGCTCAGAAACCTTAGGCTCACTATAAAGAAGACCATTCCACCGGTAAATCAGATTTGACCTGGCCTCTTTGGCAGCAGGCTGAGGATCAGGCAGCTGGCAAAGACCCACAAGACTAGGGCATGCCTTCTGCTCCGTGCAGAATTCTTCCCTGGTAGGACCCCCTTCTTGCTGCCAATGGGTTAGCTCAGGCAAGTCTCCCAGTTCAACTACCTCTTTCCCTATAGGTACCAGAGCGCCCCTCTCAGGTTCAACCTCCTCCCGGGCCATGAGAATTTCAGGAGCGGGTTTCCTGCGGCCCTTGCCTTCCTCTTCCTGGCAGATACCTGGGCCACTGTTTTAGGCTACAGGTCCTCTTGATTCCCCTTGGCTGCCATAGACCGTGTGGTCATGCATGCCTACTCATGCAATCCCAACGTCTCCAAGTGCGACCAGAACCCCACCTCCCTTCAGGCAGTATGTTCCAGGTTGTTCCCCAGCAGAAAATCCACAAGCATGGATGGGCTCACAGCTACTCGCAATGACTCAAGGAACCTGTGACCCCCCCTCCCAAACCGAACGTGAGGCACTTTACAGTAGCACTTACTGTTGTCTACTGTTACAACTTGGTGAAGTACATCAGGGACTACTTACTCTTCAGGCACCAGGTGATACTTGACAATGGTCACACTGGCTCCTAGGTCTCTCAGAGCCTCTAACCTTTGTTAATTGATGGTCACCCACTACCTGTACTTCTTAGTGTTATCAGACATTTGGTTTCTCTGGATCATCTTGCTGTCCCCTAGTGAGACAAGGGTCATCTCATCTGGGTCCACACACCCTCCTGGGGCCAACTCCTCCCCAAGCTCTACACTAGTTATCACCCATGTCTCCCCAACGGTGTGGGGCTGTACCTGCTTGGGACACTTGGGTTCCCCTCTCACGTGAGCCGTTGATTATAAGTATAACATTTACTGGGAACCCTCTCTCCAAGCTTCCCTGAGGAGTTTCATGGGTTTGTATGACCTGGGGGGCGGAAAACTTAACTCTGGGAAGTAGTTTGGTGCGCATTTGAGAACTCCAGCTGGTTACCCTTGTCCCCATCTCTTCTGTTTGGGACCCTGCCTACCCTTGGTGGAGTCTCCCTCATACATCCTCTATTGGACCCTGGTGCTGAGTCAGCAGTCCGCCTCCATAGCAAGCTTCCTGTGGTCAGTAAGCTTACTGTCAATCAGGTGCTGGTGCAGCTCTGGAAAACACAGATTAGAGAAATGCTCCCATGCAATCAAATTGTAGACCCCTTCAAAATATGTGACCCTGCTGCCCTTCACCCAACCATCCAGTGCTCTGCAAAAAGTATCAGCACACTCCAACCATGTCTGGCACTCCATCTTCTTATTCTCCCGAAGTGTGACCCTGTACCTCTCATGAGTAAGGCCATACCTCTTGATCAGGGCTTATTTCATCTCTGGGTAGGTAAGTGCCTCTTGTGACCCTAGTGCCAACAAAGTATTTCTCCCAGGGACCTGGTGCATGTGTAAGGCTGCCTCATAAGCCTTAAACCAGAGATGTATGTCTATCTTCCTGTGTCAAGCTCTTGGGGATGTGCACTTTTTGCTCCAACTGGACTTAATTAACGCTGTCACCATCTATGCTGGACTTAGACTTCAAATCCAGCTCCCTTAAATTCACTTCTTGATACAAGACCATCTTTTCTCTTAATTTTTTTGCCTGACCAGCTCCAACTGGAGCTTCTCGTGATGCTGCATGTTGAGCCTTTCTAGCTCCATCGCATGACTCCTGGCCTCACGCCTGTTCTCCAGATCCTCTGGGGACAGACTTTTAGATGGGACACTGCTTCCTGCCCTGGAAGGGCACCCTCTTTTCAGGCAGATCCTCAACCATCAATACATCCTCATGCAAGTTTTGCTTCTCAACCTGATCCTCAAAGTGCCCACCAGCATTCCCAGCAGCTACCCAGGCCCTCAGCGCCTTTTGTAGCTAATCCATTTGGTGAGGCTTTTGAATGGAACCTTGCGGTCTCTGCAGATTAGCATTAGCTGCTGCACATTGTAGGACTCAAACCTGTCCTCCTCAAAAATTAAATCTGCAGGAGCAACTGCACTTAGACATACGTGTAGTAGAATGCTCTAAACTCAAGAAGGTAAAAAGAAAAACAGTATGTGGGTGTGTAATGTTCTGCACTCTGGTAGTAGTGTACACCAATCACTGTATGTCAAGTACAAACACAAGTCCTGTCCTCGCTGTTGACCACCAATGTTAGAAATGGGGGGCTTTAGTTACCAATGGTTTGCACCCTGTCCAAGTAGGGACTTTATTCAGTCAGGGTAAGGGGATTGCACAGCTAAGATAACCCCTGCTCACCCCCTTGTTAGCTTGGCATTATCTGTCTGGCGTATCTCAGAGGCAATGTGTAAAGCATTTGCACAAAACTCACAGTAACACAGTAAAAACACTACGGATGGACACCACACCAGTTTAGAAAAATAACCAATCTTTATCTGAATAAAACAAGACCCAAACGAGAAAGATCCAACATACACAAGTAAAGATATGAATTTTGCAAGGATAAGCTAAAAATACAGTTCCTTGAAGTCATAGCGCCAACCGGGGCTATCACGGTGTCGGGAGCAACACAAATCCAAACGTTCAGTGGTGCTGTGTCAGGAAGACCAGCAAAACTGTGCCTTTGGAAATTAAGAGGGCCTCAGGAACTTTGTGATAAAATCCGAAGAGGAGGCTTTGCCGGCAGGCGTCGGTTCCGAAATTCAGACAGGAGTCATTGAGGCCATGGCGTCGCACGCCTTGCAGGTCGATCTCCGCAATGTTGAGGTCAGGAGAACTAGGTTCGGCGGAGCCAAGGCTGCAATGTTGTTGAGTCAATGTGTTTTGCTCTTCATGAGCGGTGACCACAACTTTGGTGCAGGCAGCGGCGTGGTGTCGGGGTCGATTGCTGTCGTTGGCAGACCCGGGGCTGTGATGTGAGATGGGGTGATGTGTTGTGCTTTCCGTAAATGGTGCCCTCAGTCACGGTGCAGGCAGCAGCATCATTGGAGGAATTCTGAGTCGATGGTGTTGTCGTCTGCAAACCAGGGGCTGCGTGTGAGATGGGGGAGATGAGTAGTGCTCTTCATGAGCGGTGCCCTCAGCCAGGTTGCAGGCAGCGGCGTCGATGATGGCATGAAGTGGCGTCATCACGGTCAATGCGTCGTGCTTCTCCTGAGCAGTGACCACAAATTCGACGCAGGTTCCAAGGGCACAGGACTCGTTTTATCACCACTTGGCAACACAGGACTCACAGATGAAGAGTCCCAGTGCTGGCAACAAGATGTAGGTGAAGTCATTGATCTCCCTGACACTTCCAACAGGAGGCAAGCACATACAAGCCCTTGGCGAACCTTGGCAAGCTGGATGAAGAAAGCAAACTCCAATCCTTTCACTGTCCAAGACAGAAGCAGCAGGTCAGAACAACACAGCAACAGGCAGAGTGGCAGTTCCCCTCCTACAGCTTCTCCAGCTCTTCTTCTTGGCAGAAGCTCATCTTAGTCCAGGAGTGTGCTGATTTGAGAGTGTGAGAGATCTAATACTCATACAAGTTTCTGCCTTTGAAGTGGGCAAACCTTAAAGGAAAGTATTTGTAGTGCACAAGACCCCGCCTTTCCCTGACCTGGCTCCAGACGCACTACAGGGGGTGGAGACAGCTTTATGTGAGAGCAGGTACCGTCCTATTTAGGTGTCAGTGACTACTCCTCCCACCACGCTAGCTCAAGAAGACCCATCAGCCTGAGGATGGGCTATCAGGATATGCAGAACAAACACAAGGAGATCATGGACGGAGTGGTGACATTTTTCAGACACTTACCCCCACAGATGTGGGTTGAATCCATCATTGTTCTTTAGTTCACTTCGCCACCTCAGTTCAGACCCAGCTATATGCAAATCAGTCTTGACCCTGTGCCTCATGGGAACAGTCCAGCCTGAACTTCCAAGCCAGGTCTTCTCTGAACCAGAAACAAGCATCCTGGGACCGGTTTTAGGATAGCAACCCTCATCAGCAGGGCTAGCTTGAATCCAGTGGGAAAGTGAGCAAGGGACCCACGTCTGGGCATACCCTGCAAACTTAGGGCGAACAAAGCAAACACAAGGAGATGATGGACGGAACGCTGAAACTTTTCAGACACTCAACGCCAGTCACAGATCTGGGTTTAATCCATCATCATTCTTTAGCTCACTTCGCCACCTCAGTTCAGACCCAGCTATATGAAAATCAGTCTTGACCATGTGCCTCATGGGAACAGTGCTGCCCGAACTGCCAAGCCAGGTCTTTCCTGAACTGGAAACAAGCATCCTGGGACCGGTTTTGGGGTAACACTCCTCATCCGCCAGGCTAGCTTGAATCCAGTGGCAGGACCTGGGCTGGACTGTTCCCATTGGGCACAGGGTCAAGAATGATTTGCATATGGCTGGGTTTTAACTGGAATGGCATGGGGAGCAAAACAAACGATGGATTTAGGCCCACATCTCTGTACTGGTGTGAATGTATGACATTGTTCTGCATTCTGTCCATCTTTTGTTCTTTTTGTATTTATCAGGATATGCAGGGCACACCTCTGCTCCCTTTGTGTGATTGTCAAGAGTGAATGCACAAACAGCCCAACTGTCTGTCTAAACGAGACGTGGATTCCACATTCAGCAGAGGCACAGACTGGTAATGCAAGAAAATACCCACTTTGTAAAAGTGGAATTTTGAAACATACAATTTAACAACCAACATCACTAAAAAATATATTTTAAAATTCTGAGTTCAGGAACTCAAACCCCAAAACTCTCTCTCTCTTCCCAATAGGAGGTTCTACTTGTAAGATGTTACTAGGCATCTCAAATAATAACCTATGGCAGAGATAGTCCTTGCAATAGTGAAAAACTAAATTGCCAGTATTTCACTATCAGGACATGTAAAACACAACAGTATACGCCCTACCTTTCAAATATACTGCCCCCTGCACATGTGGCTACCTTGTGCCTACCTTGTGCCTACCTCAGGGGTGCCTTACATGTAGAAAAAGGGAAGGTTTGGGCCTGGCAAGTGGGTGCACTTGAAAGGTTGACATGGCAGTTTAAAACTGCCCACACAGACACTGCAGTCGCAGGTCTGAGATATGGTTGCAGTGCTACTCATGTGGTTGGCACAATCAGTTCTGCAGGCCCACGAGTAGCATTTGAATTACAGGCCCTGTGTATACAGTGTGCACTTTACCAGGGAGTTAACCAGTAAATCAAATATGCCAATTAGGGATAGTTAATCATAATCGCAATTTACACAGGGAGCACCTGTACTTTAGCCTCAATTAGCAATGGTAAAGTAACGAAATGCAGCACACAGTCAAAAACAGAAGGTCAGACGCAGAGGAAAAAAACACCAATGATGCCAGGTTAAACAACATTCAACAGTAGTCTACAGGGAGATTCTTCGCCCTCCTTATGCCCCGGATTTACCGCTCTGGAGTTAGCAAACTTTTTACAGGATAGTGGAGTGCATATAAATCCAAAGGTGGAAAGATGGGGGATGTAACACTCTGGGGGATTTTTACCCTGAAGGAATGCTTTATTCCGAATGCCACTGCTGTAGTGTCATTTCTACTCTGTGCAGTTCAATTCTTGCAATAACGAAAATCTCTGCCACAGAACAGGAAATTTGGCCTACCTTTCTGGATGCCCCACCCAGGCTCTAATACCTTAATCACATTATTGGGGATGGTGGGTGCCGGCGGCTGATTTCACATCTCTACAGGGAGCTGTGAGAGGACCTCTGGCAGGTTCATCTCCCAATTCTATCCTCCTTTGTAGAGTCTAAGGGAGCCCTTCATCCCACTCAGACGGGTTTTAGAGCCAAACAAGGGACGGAGACTGCCCTTGTGTCAGTGGTGGAGGTGACCAGGGGGATGTGAATGCCGGAGGCTGCGCTGCAGTGGTCCTACTTGACCTCAGCGCGGCCTTCGACACGGTAAACCATCCCCTCCTGATCCAGCGGTTGAGCCAGGTAGGAGTAGCCGGAACGGCTCTGAAGTGGCTCCGGTCCTTTCTGTCTGGGAGATCTTTTTCTGTCTTTGAGGACGAGGTGTCATCTGAACAACTCCCACTGCGTCACGGCGTTCCCCAGGGATCTTCTCTCAGTCCAACCTTGTTTAATATCTATATGAGACCATTGGCTGAGGTGGTTCTTCCCTGGGGAATTCATCTGGTTACCTACGCCGATGATACGCAGTTGGTTGTCTCCCTGTCAAGGGAGAATACCACAGACTTGGAGATGAATAATCTGACACCCTGCCTCTCCAAGGTGTTAGAGTGGATGACTGCCTCTTTCCTCAAGCTAAATGGGTCCAAAACTGACATCATGCTCTTGGGATATAAAACCCCCATTAATCTTGACCCTTGGTGGCCAACCAGTCTGGGCCCTCCTCCAGTCCCTAAGAACCAGATTAAGAGCCTCGGGGTCTGGCTCGACTCCACTTTGGGTTTCCAAGTTCAGGACAAAAAGGTTGAGGCGACTTGCTATGGTCTGCTTCGGATCCTTAGGAAGGTTTTGACTCTGCTGCCTTTCGAGGCCAGACGCTTGCTGGTCCAGTCGTTGATTTTATCACGGTTGGATTATGCGAATGCTGTCTATCTCGGGGCCCCCACAGCTACCATCCAAATACTGCAAGTAGTACAGAATTGTGCTGCCCGGCTAATCATGAACGTTCCCAGACGCAGCTCGGCGAAAGCCTCACTTCGGTCCCTTCACTGGCTGCCCATCCAGGAAAGGATCTTGTTCAAAACCATGGTTATGGCGCATAAATCCATCTCTAACACCGGCCCCACTATTCTGGCTCCCCTATTCCAGCGACATCAATCTCTTAGACCTTTGAGATCTAATCAGCGTAATCTCCTAGTAGTTCCTAGGGTGAAGCGGGCGCGCATGGGGGGCCGCCAGCTCTCCTTTCAAGCGGCCACATTTTGAAACCTACTCCCGGATACCATCAGGCTTGAGACCAACCATCTGGCCTTTAGGAAGCGATTGAAGACATTCTTGTTCCATTGAGATTCCACCATCTCTCAGGTCACACAGCGCTGGGATGCCTTAGGGTAGCCATGCGCTATAGAAGAATGTATTCATTCATTCATTCATTCATTCAGACCAAATGGGAAGGGTTGCTAGCAGAACCATTAATGGGGAAGGACTGGATGCGTATTTATGAAGGGGTTGTCACTGCCTGCTCAAAGGCTAGGTTTAAACTAATTCAATATAATTTTATTCACTAAACTTCTCTCCACAAAAACCTTGCATACTATCTACCCTGCCTGTTCCGATACATGCCGCCGGTGCAGAAGCCTGACATTGGATTTTATACACATGATATGGGAGTGCACAACCCTCTCACCCTATCTGCGGTTGGTCCTGAAAAACCTAAATTGAGCTTTAGGGCGGCAGGTACCATTGGAAATATGACAAGTGATACTGGGTCTTATCCCCCCCCCCCCCCCCCCCAAGTAGGAAACTTAGCAGGAAATTAGCTCTGTTCAGTCTAACGTTAGCAAAAAGCTTAATAGCAATAAAATGGTTGAGTGTTGTACCCCCTAGATATGTAGACGGGCTCAGAGCTGTCTCTGAAAGGGCAATAGCAGGAGTCCTGATGAAGCATGTCCGCAATGATGATAAAATTGGAAGACGATCTCTGAGCCTGGGTGGTCATGCAAGTAGACCTGTGTGGTCCTTCTACAGAGATATCCACCGATTGACCAACTGGGGGCGAGCGTAACTGACGGATGGGTCACTACACTGTACTATCAGTGCCTGTATAACCTTTGTGTTCCTCAAAGTATTAAGTCAACTGGGATAATTTGTGCAAGAGCTAGGTGGAGGGATGTTAATCATGCTTATATGATCTTATTGATTGGATATTTAAACTGTCTGTGTTATGACTCAGACATAAGGCCCTGTTACTGCTGATCTCTTCTCAAAAGCAATATAGACCATTAAACAAAAATACAACAGTAGCCTATTCACAGCTTCGTAAATGTTCTGAAGCACAAGCTGTACCTTTCTCCATCCAGGCCACCATAGTTTAGATTTTTACTGCACATCCTGTTTCAATGGAGTACCCCTGCACTCTGTTCAGTCAGTCAGATTAGTTGGCTTTTTATAATTTTTCTCTGCATTTCTGATAGACTTGCCATCATCTTCAAGCCCTTATGCTTAAGCCCATGTCTAAATCCTCTAAAAACATGTATTATTTTTAAAGAAAATGTGGGACTTGTGGCAAAAACAGGCTTTGCTCTGAGGACACCCACAATAAAGATATACATTTTCACCAGTTGTCTCACCTGGCCTCTACATTTCTTTTCTGACTTTGCTGCTGTTATCACTGGGGGGCCATGACGCCGCTCCAACTACCGCAGTGCCAATGCCTGCTTCGCGGGCTGGGACACGGGCGGCGTAGGAGTAGGACTTTGTTTCCCGGTGGCCTCTACCGGCGTCTAGCAACGACATCATAGGAAAGCGACAGGAGGCGCTTAAGAACACCGAGTGCCTCCTGCAGCGTGGGACATGCGCGGGCGTGCCCGGGCAAAGCCCGGGCCAAGGGCGGGCCCATCCGCGCCCGTCGTAGCCAGGAGGAGACTGGGCTGGGCCATGTCCCTTTTATTTTTTCCTGCCCTTCGCGGAGGACTCATTGGCGGACTTGTTTAGTGACTTTGGTTTGGTTGTGTATATTTTTATTTTTTGGTCCAAGATATTGGCATTTATTCATATAAGCATTTTATGCCGTGGGGGTGCAGAGTATTTTACCTCACATCAAGTGCGAGTTCAATAGTATGAGTAATTGGGCACCATGGCTACAAAAATAAATCTTGTGGGTCAAAGGGTTGGGGGGGTGGGCACACTGGAATGCCTTTTTAACCAGGGTTGAATACGTGCTTCAGCACGAGATCCAACTCACTGAGCAAAGATTGTCTTTGGGAACTTACGTAGACCAGAAAAGATCATCCTTGGGGCCATAAGAATGGCTAAATCACCGATGGCAGTGATTCAATCTACAAATAACCCAAGTTCAGATGCAACAGAAATCCTACAAGGCAGTATGACTGATATGACCCAGAGCTTGGACCTAGAACGGGGAGATGTGTCCGATCCTTGTGTTAGGGAGGGCATTAGTTCCCCAAGATTGATCACACACGGGGTTATTCATGGCCCCATAGTGGCCCTTTCCAACTCGCAGAACCCCGATTCCCTTTTGGATCAAGCTCCACCCCACGCTCAATCCCATCCTCCTATTAATACTGGGGCAACTCAAGATGATCGAGTTACTAGGCCCAAGAGACTTGCAAGGGACAGCGTTGGAGAGGTGGTGGGTGGTCCAGGGGAACTTCTGGCAAAGCGCACTAGGGGTGGCCTAGCCACGAGGGACAAAAATGAAGATAAAGGGAAAAATAGCATCAAAAAGGAAAGCTGTCCCCAAGATCTGATTTGGGTGTGCCTTCTCTGCTTAACTGCAATGTGACTGAGGGAACAACCCGGCTTATTGGAAACGCATGGAGACACTAATTTCAACTACCCTTGCACCCTTTTGGTCCAAGTTAGGGGAAATTGAAGAAAAAGTTGCCCTCTTGGTAAAAAGTGTTGAATCAAGGGTACACATGGATGTAGTGAAGGATGCTGTTGAGGGTTATGCACCCACAACGGGCTTGAGGAACAATGGTTTAAGCGGGATCCAAAATAAGGTTTTGACCCATGGTGTAGTTGTCAGGCCTAATAGAACAGCGACCACTGTATCCTCACTAGCCCAGGTTACTAGTTCGACTTCTGGGGTCAGCCCCCACCACCTAGCGTTACACCACAGGGCACGGGTTGGCAGACTATTTTGCCTCGTGCAGGTGCTCAGAACTTGCAAATGCCAAGAGATCCGCCTGGGACATTGATCGCAACCCTGGTGTGTCCTGTTGGTGGACAAAGTACATCAAATAATGCATTGCTTAATCCTGCAAGAGACATCATAGACTTACCGCCAGCGGCCTGTCCCCTTGTTGTAGTCTTGGCTGGTGTCCCCCCGTTTAGATCGGGCCAGCCCGAATCTTGGACCCAGCTAAGAAACAAAAACGTTGACTGGTTAACCAGACACAAAGGTTTTCGTTTTTCTTTTAGCAGTAACATCTTGATGGTGCGCAGAGTCGCTTGGGTGGGCCAATCGCAGAAGAATGTAGGGGCGATTGCATTATAGTTAATTTTAAAAGCCCTGCAGCTGCCCAAATGATTCTTAAAGGTCATTTCCCCTCTGCTACTTGTATTGTGGCTCTAGCACTAGGGTATTTTTATAGGCCCCCGTTGAGATCTCAAGGAGAGCTTACCCCTCTTGTTGCAGTCTCAAACAGATTTGAGGCCTTATCCAATTTAGACGATCAAGGTTGACTGTTACCAAATTATGTAGACACAGAGGAATTATCAAGTAAGGAGGTAGTGGCAGTTATTGAATCCCCGCTCTCCATGATTAATTCCGTATTATTGGTAACTCCCCATATTGAAGATCCAAATCTTACTGCGCTGGCAGATATCGAACCTAACCCCATGGGGCAGACTGTAACCGCTCCGGAATTACAAATTCTTTTGTGGAACATAGCTGGTTTACGGTCAAAAAGAGGGGACACCAACTGGGAATCTTTCCTTGCAATCCATCATATTATTGCTTTGCAGGAAACCTGGGACAGAAATGGTCCCTATTTTTTGGATGGGTATTCTACCTTTAGCAAAGACGCAGTACCTTCAACTATGGGGAGATCGAGCGGGGGCTTTTGTTATTGATTAGCCTTAAATTATTGTATACAGCGAAGCCAATAGATATAAGCACACCAAATATTTTAGCAGTTGAATTAACAGGTGAAAACTTACCAAGCCTTTTAGTGGTTAATTTTTATAACTCGTACACAAGAACTGATGAGTTGGAGCATTTAAGATCCCTTGCTACTTTTTTGCATGATTATGAGGCCAAGGATGACGTCCCCTACCATTTATTAATTCTTGGTGATTTTAATATTCATGTTTGTTGTACCAATTGTTTGTTAAGCCTGGAGGAGGAGTATGGTCCACAGGGGTTAACTCACTTTGAACATACAAAGTCTGGGGCCTTTCTAGAGGGTTTTTTATCTGTGTATAACCTGTTCTGCCCTGTACAGTTAGATACTTTGTCTCCTATTCCTACATATACTGGTCAAGGCCATCAAAGTATCATTGATTTTATTTTTTTCTCCGGCCCACTGACGGGCCTACTAGGTACCCTTTGTGCAAACCTATAGCTGCCTGAGTGATCACAACCCATTGAACTTGGCCATTAATATCTTGGCCATGGAGAAAGCTAAACCCCTGGCACACATATCCAATTCCAATATCGCTCCAAAAGATCAAGCACGGAGGTTAAGATGGGAGGTAATTACTCTGGAAAGTTTTCTTGAAAACCTATACAAGAGTTGCGAGGAGGATTTTGGAGTATGTTTGGATGAGGTTTCGGACCTGTCAATAATTTTAGGTGCTTTCGACCGCATTACGAGACAGGTAGCGGCCAATTTGACGCTCCACTGTAAAACGAGGCCTAAGAAATACAAAAAATGGTTTGACCAAGCGTGTGCCAGTGCGCACACGGCTCTCATGGGGGAGTTGAAGGAGACCCCAAGGGATGTTAATAGGGATAAACAACTTTGGATGGCCTATAAAACTGCAGTTAAATCTAGAAAGATGCAGTTAAGAGAAATGGCATGGGATAAACTCAGCCAAGTGAGCGTTTTGACTAGTAGCACCAGATTCTGGAGAGTGGTTAATAGTCCAACGTTTGATGAATCAACTAATTCTGTTACAGATAGTCTTATCCCTCTGGAAAGGTGGGTCGAACACTTTGGTGGTATATACTCTGATGTGAGCCAGGGGCTGTCTAGTTGGCAAGGGGTTACCATCCACGCCTCAAATGTTCTGTTCTCAGAAGGGGAAGTCACTGAGGCAATTATGTCAACTCCAAGGGGCAAGGCACCAGGCCCAGATGGTGTTCCGGCCGATCTTTACAGGGCAGATCCTATTGTATGGGCTAAGATTTTAACTTTTGATTTTAATGCTGCTACACAGGTTGGCTTCCTCCCATCCTGGTCTAAGGCGGTAATCATCCCAATATTTAAAAAGGGTCCAAGAGAGGATCCGGCCTGTTATAGACCGATCTCACTCTTGGATTCTGCTGCCAAGATAATGGGGAAGGTCGTTCTTGCCCGGTTAACAGATTGGCTAGATAAAATTTGCATAATCTCTGATCTTCAGTATGGATTTAGGCAGGGAAAGGGCACGATGGAACAATGTCTTAATCTCCACCTAGTAATAGGGAAGTATACGGTCGTGAAGCGTGGGGACATCCTTTTGGCATTTATCTATCCACTGCTTTCGATCTTGTAAAAAGGGAAAAACTTTGGGCTTCCCTTGATAGCATCGGGCTCGAGCCGGCTTTGATTTCCTTTTTGGCGGCCATTCATGAAAATACTACAGCCACGGTCCGTTATAACGAGGACGGCAGCCTAACAGATGCATGGGTCATCAAGAGAGGGGTGTGCCAGGGGTGCATTTTGGCACCCCTGCTGTTCACACTTTTTATTAACAAACTTGGGGATGCCCTGATTTCTTCCTGAAAGGATGTCCCAAAAGCAGGCTCAAAAATGATCCCTGCATTATTATATGCAGATGATGCGGTTTTGGTAGCAAGGACGTCGCGGGGGTTGCAATCTCTTTTAGACTGTTTTATTGATTTTATGGACTCCCTAGATTTCATTACAAATCTCAAAAAATCACATTCAATGTCGATTGGTACGGCCAGGGCAAGGAAGGTCAAATTTTATTGTAAGAGGTTGGAACTCACGAAAGTGCCCGCCTTCCCATACTTAGGCGACCTTTTTGATGAAAGACGTTCATTGGTGACACAGCGTGTACATAAAAAGAACACTCTTGCCAGGGCCACTGGAGCAATATTAGGCTTTGCAAGAAGAATAGGTTCTAAACCACTCCCGGCCCTCATGAAGATTTATAATGCCAAGTGCCTCCCAATGGTGACCTACAGGAGCGACGTATGGGGTTACACTGAGACCGGTGACATACAGGCAGCTGAAAATTATTTTCGTAGGTTGCTGTCGCTCCCGGCCCCTACTCCAATTTTTAACCTTCATGAGGACTTAGGTGCTGGTTTTATCTCAGATCAGATCGCAGTTGCCCCACTACTATGCTGGCTGAGAATTTGGGCGCAACCGTCACCTAACTTGAATCAGCTGATCATCCAGGACTGCGTGTCTTTAGATAAAGGGCTTGATATCCCCTGGATCCTCTATATTAAGACTCAAATGGATTCACTTAGCTGTCATGATCTATTCTTAAGTCTCAGAGCTCTTGCAAGGCTGCCATTAGAGGATTGAAGCAGCAATTCCTGAATAGATCAATGTTAATGAGGGAGGAAGGGGAATTAGCCAAACCCTTAGTGAGGAGCTTTGTTATGTTGAGCTTAGGTAGACAGATGCAGCCATATCTAACTTAAAAACACAAGCCTGATCATTTATTCGCCCTAATTAGATTTAAGTATAATATGGTGCCCTGGTTACTATCGTTCCCAATAGGTTTTTCTAAAGAGAGGTCACTGGGTCCCTATCCCTGCGATAGTTTCTCAGAGCAGAATACCCACCCTATGATGTTTTTCTGCGATTTCTACGTTACATTATGCTGGAAATTTATCATATCACTTTTAAGAGGGCACGATTTTGAGCAAGTTAGGCCAGCATTTGTTTATTTGCAAATGCTGACCTCCCCAGTTGTTTGCTTTGGCGTTGCCAGTTACATTACAGGGGCAATGAGGCGTCGGAATAGACTTCTTTTATAGTCCTGGCTTTGCTTATCTTAAGTATCCTCGACAAAATTGACTTTTTATATAATGAACATCGGTATTTGACAAACTTTTTAGCTATTTATTTAAATACCAAGTGATGTTTTTGGTAGGAATGTGCTCTAGATGTTGGCCCATGGTGTTCTTGTAAATGGCATGTTATGTTATGTTATGTTATGTTATATGGTTTATAGAGCGCACAGCCGCCCCAGCGAAGAGGCGTCCCGGCGCTAATCCCAAGTGAAAAACAGAACTGAGGGCAGAAAAGACCGGTAGGGGAAATTATTTTCCAGGAAATAAAAGTGTTTTGACAACTTTCCTGAATTGCAACATGTCTTTCAACTCCCGTATCTGGGCAGGAAGGGAATTCCATAACTTAGCTGCTAGAAAACGGAAGGAGCGGCCACCTGCTCTGCTACGATTGAATCGGGGAACTACCACCAGGTTCTGCCCTGCCGCACGCAGAGAACGCGCAGGCACATAGAGGTTCAGCAGTGATCCGAACATTTTAGGGGTAGAAAGTCTAAGGATTTTAAAAGAGATAAACAGGGTCTTGAACTGTATCCTTTGAGCTACAGGAAGCCAGTGAAGTTTCCGGATGGAGGCAGAAGTGGGGTTAAAGCGTGGCAAGCCTATTAAAGCCCTCGCGGCCGCATTTTGAATACGTTGAGGACGGGAAATTTCCACCTTGTTAGCGCCTAGAAGTAAGGAGCTGGCATAATCCAGTCTGGACCGTACCGTAGCCTGAACAATTAACTGCCTGGTAACTGGATCAAAAAATTTCAAGACTGGTTTAAGGCTGCGTAAGATTCCAAAGCAAGTAGCGGCGACCTTTTTTGTATGGACATCAAACTTAAGCTCTGAGTCCAACCAGACTCCCAGATTCTTCACTTCAGTCTTAGGTGTAGGGGCTGCCCCTAAAGTAGGTGGCCACCAATGGTCACCCCATAGATCTGCGTTTCTTCCCACCAGTAGTACTTCCGTCTTGGCAGCATTCAATTGGAGACAGTTATCTGTCATCCAGGCTGCTACGGCGGTCAGACCCGCTTTGAATCTAATATGGTCGATGGTAGAGCATTCCGAGAGGGCAACCACTAGCTGCGTATCGTCGGCATAAAAGACGATGTTAAGATCCCACGCTTTAGCGACCGCAGCCAGTGGTTGGACGTAAAGATTGAAAAAGGTGGGGCTCAAAGCCGATCCCTGTGGAACACCCTGCTCAATGGAACGCGCCCCAGAGAGGAAAGGAGGAGTGGAGACACGAAACATTCTATCGGCCAGGAAGGATCGAAACCAAGCGAGAGCCATATCAGTGATCCCTGCCTCCTCAAGTCGATGTAGAAGGATCTGGTGGGAGACATTGTCAAAAGCGGCACTGAGATCCAAGAGGATCAGTGCCGCCGTTTGACCATGGTCCAATGTGGAGCGGCATGTGAATTGTAATAAAATGTTTGTATTGAATATAATGTTTTAAAGTAAATACGTAATGTGATCTGCACTTTGATGGTTTTAAATTTTAACCGAATAAAGTAAATTTTGACTTTGACTTTGATATACATTGCTTTCATCCTGTCCACAACACTAAGCACTGCAAGTTTTGCAGAACATTTTCTACCAAGACTCTTAAAGGTAGAGAGACTAGACTGATATGGCTCTTCAGAAAATCGAAATGTGGAGATGTTCATACCTCTGATCAAGAAGATGAGGGCTCTACAAAAATATCAGGAAAAAAGGGCACATTCCCTCTCTGGCCGCCCTTCAAAGACAACATCTCTAATCTGTGAGGATCCACCAAAAAGGCTTATAAAAAGTCCACAAGAGAGAACAGCCCAGCCTCAGCTGAGGGGGTTCTGTTTGGAACAATGCCATCTTGTTCGCCTCTTTAACCTTCTTATGAGCCAGCCACTCCTAAAAAGAAGGTATTCATGGAGCCATCAACAAAACAGGCTCTTACCTTCTTACTACAGATTAAACTATTTTCGTCATCGTCGATGACAAAGTCAACAACACTGGCATCAGATATATCTAAAGCGGCCCATTGACAGTAATCCATTTGACAAAAATATGGACAACACTATCAACGAGAACCCTTTTGGCCACAAAAATCCTCAACATTAGTGTCGGGTACAATTCAGTCAATGACATTATCCAAGGCAATGTCATCTGCCACAGCACTGACGATAACTGCAAACACAACAATGATGGACAGAATGTGGATCAATGTCACACATTCACCCCAGTCCAAAGATCTGGGCCCAAATCCATCGTTTTTCCACTCCACACCACCCTGGGTTAGACAATGGCGATATGCAAATCAGCGCTGACCCTGTGCCCCATGGGAACAGTCCAGTCCGAACTACAAAAGCCATGTCCTTCCCAGAACGGAATCAAGCATCCGAGGACCGGCCCGGTTTCGAGGTAACACCTCTCATCAGCCCGGCTAGCTTGACTCCAGTGGTGTGGAGTGCCTGGGACTCACGTCTGAGCATCCCCAGTACACTTAGAGCAGTAACTGCAAACACAACAATGATGGACAGAATGTGGATCAATGTCACACATTCACCCCAGTCCAAAGATCTGGGCCCAAATCCATCGTTTTTCCACTCCACACCACCCTGGGTTAGACAATGGCGATATGCAAATCAGCGCTGACCCTGTGCCCCATGGGAACAGTCCAGTCCGAACTACAAAAGCCATGTCCTTCCCAGAACGGAATCAAGCATCCGAGGACCGGCCCGGTTTCGAGGTAACACCTCTCATCAGCCGGCTAGCTTGACTCCAGTGGTGTGGAGTGCCTGGGACTCACGTCTGAGCATCCCCAGTACACTTAGAGCGGTAACTGCAAACACAACAATGATGGACAGAATGTGGATCAATGTCACACATTCACCCCAGTCCAAAGATCTGGGCCCAAATCCATCGTTTTTCCACTCCACACCACATGGCTTTTGTAGTTCGGACTGGACTGTTCCCATGGGGCACAGGGTCAGCGCTGATTTGCATATCGCCATTGTCTAACCCAGGGTGGTGTGGAGTGGAAAAACGATGGATTTGGGCCCAGATCTTTGGACTGGGGTGAATGTGTGACATTGATCCACATTCTGTCCATCACTGTTGTGTTTGCAATTACCGCTCTAAGTGTACTGGGGATGCTCAGACGTGAGTCCCAGGCACTCCACACCACTGGAATCAAGCTAGCCGGGCTGATGAGAGGTGTTACCTCGAAACCGGGCCAGTCCTCGGATGCTTGTTTCCGTTCTGGGAAGGACATGGCTTTTGTAGTTCGGACTGGACTGTTCCCATGGGGCACAGGGTCAGCGCTGATTTGCATATCGCCATTGTCTAACCCAGGGTGGTGTGGAGTGGAAAAACGATGGATTTGGGCCCAGATCTTTGGACTGGGGTGAATGTGTGACATTGATCCACATTCTGTCCATCACTGTTGTGTTTGCAATTACCGCTCTAAGTGTACTGGGGATGCTCAGACGTGAGTCCCAGGCACTCCACACCACTGGAATCAAGCTAGCCTGGCTGATGAGAGGTGTTACCTCGAAACCGGGCCGGTCCTCGGATGCTTGTTTCCGTTCTGGGAAGGACATGGCTTTTGTAGTTCGGACTGGACTGTTCCCATGGGGCACAGGGTCAGCGCTGATTTGCATATCGCCATTGTCTAACCCAGGGTGGTGTGGAGTGGAAAAACGATGGATTTGGGCCCAGATCTTTGGACTGGGGTGAATGTGTGACATTGATCCACATTCTGTCCATCACTGTTGTGTTTGCAATTACCGCTCTAAGTGTACTGGGGATGCTCAGACGTGAGTCCCAGGCACTCCACACCACTGGAATCAAGCTAGCCGGGCTGATGAGAGGTGTTACCTCGAAACCGGGACGGTCCTCGGATGCTTGTTTCCGTTCTGGGAAGGACATGGCTTTTGTAGTTCGGACTGGACTGTTCCCATGGGGCACAGGGTCAGCGCTGATTTGCATATCGCCATTGTCTAACCCAGGGTGGTGTGGAGTGGAAAAACGATGGATTTGGGCCCAGATCTTTGGACTGGGGTGAATGTGTGACATTGATCCACATTCTGTCCATCACTGTTGTGTTTGCAATTACCGCTCTAAGTGTACTGGGGATGCTCAGACGTGAGTCCCAGGCACTCCACACCACTGGAATCAAGCTAGCCGGGCTGATGAGAGGTGTTACCTCGAAACCGGGCCGGTCCTCGGATGCTTGTTTCCGTTCTGGGAAGGACATGGCTTTTGTAGTTCGGACTGGACTGTTCCCATGGGGCACAGGGTCAGCGCTGATTTGCATATCGCCATTGTCTAACCCAGGGTGGTGTGGAGTGGAAAAACGATGGATTTGGGCCCAGATCTTTGGACTGGGGTGAATGTGTGACATTGATCCACATTCTGTCCATCACTGTTGTGTTTGCAATTACCGCTCTAAGTGTACTGGGGATGCTCAGACGTGAGTCCCAGGCACTCCACACCACTGGAATCAAGCTAGCCGGGCTGATGAGAGGTGTTACCTCGAAACCGGGCCGGTCCTCGGATGCTTGTTTCCGTTCTGGGAAGGACATGGCTTTTGTAGTTCGGACTGGACTGTTCCCATGGGGCACAGGGTCAGCGCTGATTTGCATATCGCCATTGTCTAACCCAGGGTGGTGTGGAGTGGAAAAACGATGGATTTGGGCCCAGATCTTTGGACTGGGGTGAATGTGTGACATTGATCCACATTCTGTCCATCACTGTTGTGTTTGCAATTACAGCACTGACGATGACACAGTCAACGACAACCATTCCTTCGACTAGAACAGATATTTTAACAACACTAAAATACTCTTACATTACCCTAATTTCAGAAAAGGGGTATTTCAATGATACTCCTGTTAAAACACACCTCATTAAGTGAGGTCTCACCTTATCCACCACAGTGTCTACTGGAAACAGAAGACTCAGACGAAGAAGGATCCATTAGACCTGCACACAGCCCTACACAATTAAAGGTGAAGTACCAAAACCAGGAAGAAGAATAACAGGAGGTAGAGAACATGTTTTCCCAGGATCATGGTCATGAAAGAGTGCATTTTTATAGCTTAATATCTTGTCTGCGCAAAAAGGTTCTTTACACTACACTGGGACAAATGTGTCACCCACTCTATGTTCTATTTTCAAGTTTCGGTTGATAGGCAAGTACCGAGGAAGGTGTGGGTGAGAAAGCAAATATTTACCTGATCTGTTTGTTTGACTATTCGAAACTCGCAGAGCACACCTGCTTTTGGTTAAGATCCGCTTTGTATAAAGTCTCGCCTATGCGATGATTCACTGTTTTTTAAATGTATCTTTATGTATGATGAAATGTATAAAAGACTAAGCCCTGTTTAGGGGTTGAGACTCAATTACGATTGGCATGCTGGTCCCGGTTTGTAGTGTTCAAAGGATTTATTTTCTCTTTAATGCATTGCTGTGAGAATTTGGCCTGGTATATGATGATCACTAATTCTAGTGAGCACCTTGCACCAGTCCAAACGACCCTTATGGTGATTGGTTGTAAGTCAACCTTATAGACCAGCTATCCTAGGGGTAGCATGGACAAAAGCAGTCTTAGGCTAAACTCTAGAGGGCATGTGAAGCCAGCTGTTTTACCATATGCAATCCATTTAATATCAAATGAAAGGACACCACACAAGTTATATATTATAAAATATATGTATTTATTACTAGAATATTCCCCTGTACTCTTTATGAGCACAGAAGCACAAGCGTTAAACAAAGAACTTCATATAGCATACAAAAGTTGCACAAATATGGATAGGCCCGGGTGGTCACTCAAACCATATACTAAAATAGTGGTATAAGAACCACGTCACGAACAATAGTAAGGCCTAGGGCCTTGAGAATCGCTGGGGCTACACTGGACTAACGAAGGTTAGGACATAGGAGGCCCACAGGATGCGGGTGCAGTGTCTATATGCACTCGCGTTTACCATACAAGTCAATGGTGCGTAAAAATCAGAAAGTTACTGGTTTGGGAGTCTGCCGACTAGACTAGAACTTAGCCACTTAAAACTAGGACACTAGAGGTGTAAACCACTACAGGAGCACCGGAGTACTCTTGTTACCTCACCCACAGGAAGCGGGTGCATAGGTGTCAAAGTGCGTCGGGTTTCGTCGTGGAGTTCTATGGAGCCTGGAGGTGAAGATGCTGTAGGCGACCAGGAGGGAAGAGTCCGGTTGGACCAAGGGTGGATCGAAGATCTAGAGTACCTGAAAGCAGAGGGGACAGAGTCTAGGTCACTAGCCAGTGACCAGCGTGGAACCAGGAAGGAACAAGGCGATGTCGGGTTGCGATCAGGTGATGTCGTGAAGCTTGTCTCCGCTGCCACGTGGACCAGGAAGGATTGAGGACGACCAGGTGGTAGACACGAGCTGTCCCACAAAGGCTCTCGCTGTCGGCGGTGTCGGTTCTCGAATCGGAGTCAACAAGCCTTGGTAAATGCAACCCACGCAGGACTCGAAGATGGCTTCTGGATCAGACCGGGATGGTCTGATGGGCTGCTCCTTTTCAGGGGAGCAAGAGCCAGTCTGGAGCAACCAGACCAGCAGTTAAAATTCGAAGGTTTGTCGTCTCAGAGGCCACTAGCCAACGGGCAAGTGACCGGACAACACGTCGAGCAGGAAAATGCAAAAGGGCCCCACGCAGCACTCGGTGAGTGTGGAGAGGTGATCTTTGGTGCAAAAGCTGCTCGGGGCTGGGGCTTCTCAATCCCCAATGCACAGCTTCGAGGGTGCCTCGGGAGCCGCACAGAAGGCACTTCGCTGGCTTTCCAAGATGGCCGGTCCCACGTCTCTCGTCGCCTCCACGGGTCTCAGCTTTGCTGGGACTGTGGATCGGGCTGTTGGTAGTCTGGATGTCCGGTTCTTGGCGGTCTCTGTCATTCGAGCTCCGGCGGGAGCAACAACAAAGAAAACCTTTGAGCGCTGATGGTGCCTGCTTGAGATTCTTCAGTCTTCTACGTTGAGTAGGATGTCGAAGGGTCCAGAGTTTCGTTTCAAAGTTTCAGTCAGGATGATCTAATGTCTATGGGCACAGCCCTTACCTTTATTCCAAATCAAGGGGCTGGATCTCCTGCTAGGTCCCTTCTATGGGTGGGACCCAGGAAGGGGGTGGTTACACCCCTTTTCCTTTGTCCAGTTTCGCGCCAGAGCTGGGGCTGGAGTGCCCCAGCACCGGTTTGAACTGGGCTTTGCCTGGGACACCTTGTGCGCCCCAGGCAGTGTCTAGTTTCATTCAGCTTTACCTGCCCCAATCCACTATCTCCTGTCTGGGGTGGTGTAACACCTCCCTGTGACAGGAAACCT
This sequence comes from Lissotriton helveticus, assembly GCF_964261635.1. Lineage (NCBI taxonomy): Eukaryota > Metazoa > Chordata > Amphibia > Caudata > Salamandridae > Lissotriton > Lissotriton helveticus. The sequence goes on from NC_136068.1 coordinate 437,787,705, forward strand.
TTTGTCCAGGCCTCCCCTGCCGGAGTTTCGGTCAGCAGCAGGAGGCCAGACTTGTGTCTGTGGCAGCAACATCCATTTTGTGATGCTGAGGCTCTGGTTAGTTTTAATCGCGTTTAAGGAAAGTAACATGTCTTCTCCCTCTAGAAGGGTGGAATGCTACCCCCGTCGCCAGGACTCGCGAGGGGGTAGTATTCCAAAGCGTATGACACCATACACAACATGTTTTGATAAAGCCAAACCAAAGATAGCATTGAACCGCGAGGTTCGTAATGCACTTAAGAGTATATGGTATGGCAATATCCCAGAACAGCTATAAGGACTGGGTTCCGAAAGCTGCAGACAGGCTCAGCTCATGCTAGAGCCCCATCTCACATACAACCAAGCACTCTGCCTCCAGGATTGTTAAGGCCTGCCATAGGAGTGACTTATCGGTGTATATGTGTCCAGATATAAGGTCAGATATAAGTATACTATATCTAATCAAGGGGTGGCTACACCACCTTGCCCCAGCTGAGTGATCAGCCAGTTGTGTCAATTTGGATGGCCAGCCAGGGGTGGCAAAAGATATGCTGCAGCCCCTGGTAGGCCTTGGATGCACCTATGCCCTGGGTACCTATAGTACACACTACAGGGGCTCATAAGGTGACCCAATATCCAATTGGAGATGTACCTAAGGTACATGGAGTCCATTTTACAGAGAGAGCAGATAGCCTGGGGTCCTGATTAGCAGGATCCCAGGCCAACTAAGTCGAAAATCAGCTAAACACTAGGCAAAAAATCTGGGGTAACCATAGTCAGGTATCCACCTTCCTACAATTGCGTGTTCACATTCTATGCCATCATATTACAGTTGTAAACATGTTTATATTTGACTGTGCACCCTTGGCTGTGTGCTTGTCCAGTGAGAATGTCAATTCTCATAGGTTAACTGCATAGAGAATTGTGATTTTATAGCAAGACGAGAGGCTAGCATTATGCATATTACTTTTATTTACCACTTCTGAGCAGGAAACCCTACAACGCTCAACAATAGCAATAGAACATTAAGGTCCCATATAATCTTGCCATCCGCCATCTTCTTCCTCTTTTGTTTGCTGCTTCTGAGCAGATGAGTACTCTTTGTAAACATGTTAATAATTGACTGCGCTTGTGGCTGTGTGCTTGTCCAGTGAGATTCGGAAAGCTTCTGTTGGAGTTGCAGTCGGATCTTAACTGGAGGAAGATGCTATTGCAGCAGAATAAAGGCTTTTGCTGGAGATCCCAATTCTTCGTCCATCATTTCCTTGAGTAGTGCAAAAATTACGCTTTAACAGTCACATAGAGAAGAGCTCCCAACTTACACAATTTCGCAATTTACTATATGAGAGCGAAACAGATGAAGGACTGCAATTTCTAATACAAATGGCGCATTAAAATGAACAGTCTCTGTGTTCTGTGTTTTTTGACTGTTTACTTCCATGTTGGTTTTCTGAAGCTCTCTTTACCTATGGCTGTGCTTTCTGCATGTCATAAGGTACCGTGTATGTGTAGCAGTGTGGAGTGTTTTCGTATGAGCCGCCTAGTACAACTGAAGGGGGACTGTTATTAAAGTATCTAATCAAAAGGACTCCTTGTCGAGTGCTACAGGCAGTGTTTCCAAAATAAAGTCAACATGTGTAAGAAGCAAAAAGTGCAGTGGGCCTTAAGAGAACCAAATAGCCCTATAAATGACATCCTCCTTTTCAAGTCCAGCAAGTGAGATGCTTACACTTGGGAGAACCGGAACAGTAAGCATGACCATCTGCTTTTCTTTTTCTTACTCTACAATAATGCATTTGTCTATGCCAAGACGCAGAGCCGGCCTTTAGCAGGGGCAAGCTGGGCCTAGGCCTAGGGGGATATTCTGAAAGGGCGCATGGAGCTGTGTGCATTAAGGTTATATATACCGATTCAAGAGGTCTTTATTCGATTTACATCATAAAAGACAAACACATAATAGAAAAACAGTTCATACGCTTTTACATAATAAAACAGCAGTTCATACGCTTTTACATAAAAGTTAATAAATACGTTACATATTAAAACCATGTTAAAAAAGTATTACATTTTTAGACAATGATGTACCGGAAGACCCCTTACTACATAAAAACAATGCTACATTGGGACTAAGGGTCATAAAAACATATACAATGGGAACTTCATTTACCAAGGTAGCGAATACGAATTGACCATGCCCAGCTCACGAATTTTGCTACACCAATGGCGATAGGGGGGGAGGTATCAGTTTTGAGAATCCTAATCGCGGCAGGGGCAGATCTAGTACCTAGTAAGCGGCAGACTGGTAAAAGCCAAACTTTTCTGGGTAACAGGTATTTAGGGCAGCCGAAGAGAAGGTGTTCAATATTCTCTACTGCTGTTACACAGAAGGGACACTTATCGCTACCACCAGTTAACCAGGAGTGCGTAAGCCCCCGCAAGGGTAACGAGCCTACTCGTAATTGGTGATACAGTTTGCGATCATTTGGCTTAGTAATTAAGTCCCAGTAGGCTTCATATTTAGGGACATCCTTTACAACCAAGAATTCCAATGTCATGGTAGGACCAACAACCATAGTGGATCTCCTCTCAGCGATCCAGTGCCAATAAATATCTTTAAGTGCATTTTTAGATGGAAAGGTCGCATGTGCTGGATCAACCCATAATTCCTCCAGGCTCAAATTTTTCAAAAGCATCCTGAGATGAGAGAACCAGGGAACCCTATGGGACCCTTCAAGCCCCCTCACCTCAATGATAGCCTCAGCAAACAGGGTTAATTCAGGTGTAGTCCACAGACGACGCCAGAACGCCAGTGGTCTATACCGTACCACATCCTCGATGGATTTAACACCTAGGTCAAGCTGCAGGGGTAAGCAAGGTGTTGACTGTGGGAGACCAGTTGCCATTCTGAGGAACCTATTCTGAGCCACCCTCAAGGTGGATAAATCACTATACCCCCAAAGTTCTGCCCCGTAGGTAGTTGCAGGGATTATCTTGGAGCCATAATTTTTTACCAACGATGCCAGGGGTTTAGTGAGCGATTTTGCATGCTCCTTCAGTAAGGCTCCCCCAAGTTGGGCATGTTTCAGGGTCATAACATCCAATTGGGGTTTCCAGCTCATGTTCTCACTTAATGTGACACCTAGATATGTAAAAACCTCCGTTTGGTCCAGAATGGCTCCGCTCATCGACACCTTGGCCTTCACAGCCTTGGGGCCTCGCAGAACCATAAATTTGGTCTTGTTGACGTTCACCTCTAACTCATGCTCGCTGCAGAAACACTCAAAACGGGCCAGTGCGGACTGGAGGCCCTGCCTCGTTTTAGATATAATAAGAGTGTCGTCCGCGAACATGAGGAGGGGAATTTTCCTTCCAGCAAGGGAGGGCGCGTCCGTTGGATAGTTAGATAAATATTTAGTCACCCCATTAATAAACAAGGAAAAAAGGGTGGGGGCCAACACACACCCTTGTCTAACCCCCTTGGCAACTTTAAAACTGTCAGTGACCTCCCCTGGACCACCCCATCTTACTTTGGCATAGGTGTTTGAGTGCAAATTAATCAGTAGCGCCACCAACTCTTTGGGCATGCCCAGATCCAACAAGACTTCCCAGAGCTTAGTCCTGGGCACTAGGTCGAACGCAGACCTGAGGTCCACAAATGCCGCAAACAACAAACCTCCCCCAAGATAGACCACCTTCCAATAAAGTAACATAAATCTAAAAACTTGCTCTAAAGTCCCCATATGTTGCCGAAAACCCACCTGGAGAGGGCTCAAAACATCAAAATCAGAGATCCAAGTCTGGATCCTACCCAAAAGGAGGCGAGCCACGATCTTTTGTACAGCATCAATAAGGCTAATAGGTCGATAATTAGCCGTTACTGAGCGATCTCCCTTCTTGTGAATAGGGAGGATCTCCGCCCCCAACCATGAGTCAGGGACTTTCGCACCCCTTGCCAGAGCATTGGCTAAAAGAACAATGTATGGGACCCAGAGGTCCTGTTCCTGCTTAAACATATCAGCTGGTATGCAGTCAGGTCCTGGTGCTTTACCCCCAGGGATAACCCTTAACACTGCTCTCACTTCAGTAGACGTGAAGACCAAGGCTTCATTGGAAGTAATGGGCAACAAAATTGCAGAACTAGTGACATTCGCTTTAAATTGATTCCCATAGTATTCGACCCATTCCCTTGGCTCGACACAATTTGAGGGGGATCTATCCTGTGGGCGATTGCCCCATTTAAGCTGCCGCCAGAATTTAGTCATGTTATTACTCTGGCAAGCCTCCAACAGTTCCTTCCAACGGGTCTCATCCCAGTTCTTCTTGGCAGTGGCCTGCACAGCTTTGTAGGTGGCCCTGCAACTTCGGATTAGGCTATGGTCTCTTGACTTTAAAGCCGCATGCAGCGCCTTTTGCGATTCCCTACAAGCACTATCAAACCAGGTTAAGGGCTTCAGCTTGTTTCTTCTAGGACCAATGGATTTAATAAAAAAAGTTTTAAGATTTAAAAAAAGATCCCTATGTAGTATAGTGATGTTGTCCAGAAGGGCCGACTCCTGGCTGAACCCGTTGATATGAGTCATTGTATCCCTCAGCATGGTTCTAATCCTTGACAGAACCTCCTCATCCAGGGCTATTTTAGGCCAGCTAACCCTTCTTTCATTATTTGATTATAAGACCTGCGGCAGGGACGCCTCTGCCTCTAAGGGCTCTGCAAAGGTACCTTCTTTGATCGATAGAGCCAGGGGATTGTGATCACTCTCGGCTCTGTTTACTACCACCATATCCAGCAGACTGGGCCACATTTCCACATTCACCAGGATGTAGTCAATGCGAGAACCAGATCTGCCATTATCGTAAGTCATTGCCCCCATCCTGTCGGACTTCAAGCGCCCATTGACTGCACGCATTCCCTGATTCAAGCAGAGACCCTTCAAAAATAGAGCTGATTGGGACCATTTCTTAATAGGATGTAATTCCAAGCCCGGAATGCCCCATAAAGAATCCTCATCTTCAGTGATCATACCATCATCCAACCCCATAGGTTCAAAACATGTATTGAAGTCCCCCAATACCACCCTATTTGTGTTCACCGGCAATGAACTCAAAAAACCCTCCAACACCAGTGCAACAGGAGAACATTTTCCCCCTTGGATACCCCGCATATAGATATTTACAATCACCATATTCAGGCCTGAAGACGAATTCACCCGTATGGCCAACATATCGGGGTTATCCAGCGGGAGCTCCTCCACTGTTACTCCCACATATTGGCGTACCCAGATGGCTAAACCACCCGCTGGTCTGCCCCTTGCACCTTTCACAGCTGGTCTAGAATAGTTCAAAAAGCCAGCGCGAAAAATAGGCCGGGTAGCCCAGGTTTCCTGGAATGACCAAATATCAGAATGGTCTATGAAGGACCCCCAGTCAGGCAGATCAAGCTTTGATTCAAGGCCAGCAATATTTCAGGAGCATATCCTTAGTATCGGTAAGCACTGATCTGTTGCCCCCTTCCCAACTCCTGCCGAGCTAGATATGGCTGGGCAGGGTGGACAGAGAGATGGACTAGCATCAATGCAAGAAGGTAGGGAACTTACAGGTAAGACTGAAAATGAAGTTTCACCAAGGGTGGCTTTACCAACATTTAAACCAACAGATGTCCCCTGTTCAGATCCCACTAAAAATGGGCAACAGTCAACAGAAGGGAGTACAGTTTTAAGCTCAGTGGTTTGTGCAGATAAAGGACTCTCATATACTGAATGTAATAAAAGATTTGATGTTAAAGTCACAGTACCCAGTGGACTACCAACAGAGTACCCCGGCTGTCAATCACACCCATCGAAGCAGGAGAGAGTGCTAAATCTGTTAGATGTTTCCAACGGGGTAAATGGGATCAAATGATCCATTCTCCTATTCCCATGTGAGTGATCCAACCTCCATGGAGGGATACTATAACTTCTAACTGGCACTGTATTCCACCCATGATCGTTCCTGATGGGCAAAGGTCTAAGAACTTGCCCTGTGTAACTATTAATGGGTGGCATATACATGTTAGACTGTGTGTCAGCTAGTCCTCCCGGGTAGAATGGGGGGGTCACAAGGGATCTTGGATAAAAAAATGTTAAGTCATATGGAACTATGGCACTACTCAAGTTCCCCGAGGACCCATTCAGTATGAGTCTGACTGCCTCTGGGTCTCTAAAGTTTATTACAATGAGGTCTCCCTTTAAAAAAATTTCCCTACTGCCCAACCAGGGGAGACGCCTGACGTGAACAATCTCACCATTGATGTAATAAGGGAGTGGTCTGTTTAATCCTAACCAATGCATTGTTTTGTTTTTTAACTGGGAGTACCCCTCCTTTTTACCGACCTCTAGGGTTGGAACTCCTGTGAGCACGACCACAAAAGGCACAGCATCGGGAGGCAATTCAACATTAGGGCCCTGCAATTTGTCATAGGTAGGTCGACTCAACCTTCCCCGTCCCACACGCTTGTTCGGGGAGGTTGGATTTTCCCTCCCTTCTGAGATTCTCTAGCAACAAGTGCAGCTGTTTTTGCTACTGTCACCAGAGGGACCTGTTGATCAGCTTGCTGTATTGCCGATGCTCCCGAGTGGGTATTGACAGGGGGTTTGTTAACTTTGGTAATGCCCTTGATGGGGCCCTTAGGAGCAGCCGGGGACGGGGCAGGAGCAATCAGAGCCTGAGCTGTGGCCATCAATGGAGGGACTAGCTTTTCAGTAATCAGAGAGGGGCCTGCCCCGGCATTATCAACGAATAATAACTCAAGGTTCCCCAGCCGTTGTTCCACCCTCTTCAGAATATCTAGTATTGGGTGCATAAAGGACCTAAATAGGTGCTCAATAGAATCACAAGGGGTGCCAGACAGTAAGACTTTCTCTAGGGGGGGAAAAGCTGGCCTCGTTTCACATGATGGACCGGTAACAGGCATTATATCCGTCGTGTATAATACCTCAGAGGCCGGTGGTACCAGCACCACAGGAGCCGGTGACACTAGAGCAGAAATCTTTGAGGTTTTGACCTTAGACACAGCTGATACACTAGTTTTTAGTGATTTACCAAACTCAGAATGGCTGAGCTTACACCTCTGAGGTGCCCCCCCCTTCTCCGTTTGGCTGGAGGAGGACCATGAGCTTTGGGTACGTAGGGCAACTTGCCCTTCTTTTTAGGTATTTCCCTGGCTAGAAGAGAAGGCACATTAATTACATCTAATCCTGTACTGTGAATACTTGGAGTCCCCACATTGGGTGAAAGAGCAGTATTTACAACATTTTGATGCGGCGAAGTGTCTCTAAGGAGAAGGGGAAATTTGTCCAAGGACAGTGGATCCTCGCTGGAAGAGACTGAGACAGAGTCCGACAAGACGGATACTACCATCGAATCCGACAAGGGTCTATTTTTCAGGGCTTCAATGGAGCGGCGTCGCTCAGTTCTATGCTCTGCCATCGCAATATCCTTATCCAACTCCGTGGCGGCCCTCGTAAAGTAGCTCTCTAGTGTTCCTTTGTTGCCCCCCGCAGACACCGATTTGTCGCAGTTTGTAGACATAGTAAGTAAATATGTCCTACCTTCCCAACAACCTGGAGGGCTTATAAAGGCGAAAGGGGGGTGGCCCGTCCCGTCCTCCTCCGTCCCCGGACGGCCACAGATGGCCCGCCCTTTGCCCGGGCTTCGCCCGGCGTCCCGCTCACGTTCCGCGAGGGAGGGTGTGAGCCTATTTTATGCGCCTCCTGGCGCTTGTGGATGGTGCTCGGTAGGCGCAGTGCCTGCTGGGGCTTGTAGTGCCCCTGGCCCGCCCTCCACACTGCTGCAGCTCTCCAGGTGACCACGGAGGCGTGCGGCGGGAGGCGGAATGCGGGATGGCTCCAGCGTCTACCGCGAGGCGGCAGGTAGGCAGTGCAACAGCTTTGCTTCAAAAGTAAACGTGGCACGGCAGGTCCCAACAAAGGAAGATTCCCCCGCTCTGCAGGGTGTGCGCCTATTTTATGCGCCTCCTGGCGCTTGTGGATGGTGCTCGGTAGGCGCAGTGCCTGCTGGGGCTTGTAGTGCCCCTGGCCCGCCCTCCACACTGCTGCAGCTCTCCAGGTGACCACGGAGGCGTGCGGCGGGAGGCGGAATGCGGGATGGCTCCAGCGTCTACCGCGAGGCGGCAGGTAGGCAGTGCAACAGCTTTGCTTCAAAAGTAAACGTGGCACGGCAGGTCCCAACAAAGGAAGATTCCCCCGCTCTGCAGGGTGTGCGCCTATTTTATGCGCCTCCTGGCGCTTGTGGATGGTGCTCGGTAGGCGCAGTGCCTGCTGGGGCTTGTAGTGCCCCTGGCCCGCCCTCCACACTGCTGCAGCTCTCCAGGTGACCACGGAGGCGTGCGGCGGGAGGCGGAATGCGGGATGGCTCCAGCGTCTACCGCGAGGCGGCAGGTAGGCAGTGCAACAGCTTTGCTTCAAAAGTAAACGTGGCACGGCAGGTCCCAACAAAGGAAGATTCCCCAATATATATATTATATATACCAAGAGCAGCGCCCTTCTCATCTAGCGCCATCCTGGTTCTTGTTCTTGTCCCTGCCCGTTCGTTTCTGTCTGAATTGCCAGTTTAAAGTGGTTTTAGTCTTTCATTAGCATTCGACGGGCCATGTTTGCAACTCCCCTTTAGGAAGGGGATTCATTGCCCTCCCTTCACCCTCTGGCCCCTGCTGGCGCACATCAACAAAACCATCATCAGCGGGAGGCAGCTAAGCTATCGGTGATTTAGGTGAGATGGGTGAGGTCCGGGGATGTTTGTGTTTAGGAGCCAGTACCCGCTCAACCAGAAACTGACCAGTGTAGACAAACGGGCCCCCTGCTGCCTCATTTAATTCACATTTCATCCGCCCAGGGAGCTATCCTAGCAGCCCACAGTAAGCTGATAAATCAGATACGAGACGTGTTTGTACAGCATACATCCTGAAGTCACATAAGGCGTTCTCATATGTGATAATGAAGAAAACGAAGGCTCAGTGAATTTAAGCATTTGCCTAGGATCACATCATTTGGTAAAGTGGACTAGCCAGGATTGTTGCCGGAATGTATGGTTTCACACTGCTATTCAGACACTTGATCGTTACCTCTTTCTCATATCAAAGATTAGTACTTTAGCTTTAATTTTTGACATACGTGGTGTATGGGAGGCAGGCAAAACCCACTTTTTTCAAGGTCTTCATAGAGCCAATGTGTCCCAAGGACACAATAGCTCTTCACAAAAGTCTCAGACTACGTTATGCATTTTCAGCAAAGGGAGATTAAGTGATTTGCACTTGATTCACAGGATATTAGTTGAGCAAGGCCTGTTGCGAACCTTGTTCCCCAACATGGCAGGGTCAACAGCTATAGCCACTAGGCCGCATCCCCTCCTGGGAAAGCTTGGATCATTTTGTGCTCGAGGTTCCAAGAGGACCTCGAGCTTAGCTGAGCCAGAGCCAGGCACACCTAGCTTGAGCTTCTCGGGCACCATGCTTGTTGTTTTCTTATTTTTACATACGCAACATATTTCTGTGACATGCTGGAATGTGTTGTACAGATAAAACCCAAACTACTGTCCGGCCTGTTAATTAGTCAGCTGGACGCCATAGTCTGTGGGCAAATTATGAAGTGCCATTGGGTGCTGTTTTTTAGGTCGAGCCTAGAGCAGCGCATGCGCTGCTTGCTCGACTTTAGTAAGTGGGTTTTTAAATTGCTACCCACCTGCTTATGCTGGCCTAATGCTTTCACAGCTGCCAGCTTTTAGCGCCCGAGGCGCCATTTGGAGCATGATTGCTTTCCCTTTTGGCGCTGCTGCACGCACACCACTTGCGTGTTTGCCGGCGCAAGTGCACTCCCCCACCCCTCCCACTTGTTTCTCCATATTTCAACCTCATACTTCTTATTCCTTTACTCACTTAGCAGATTTTATTCATTCTCTTTTGTCTCCCTTCCACTATCATATCATTGTTTCCCTCTGTTCATTCACACACTTCATGTTCTCACAGCTATTGTGTTCCCTTGATTTTTGATCAGCATTACTCCATTTTATCTAATTCCTTTTATCTCATACCTTTATTTAATAATTCTGTATTATCAGGCATAATATGTTAATATAGGGCCAGATTCATCAAGCTTAAATCCGCTCGCAAAGGGCCAGATTCTGAGAATCTGGCCCTTTGCGAGCTGTATTTTTGCATTTGGGATGCATCATCCCAAATGCAAAAATCGCTAATTAAGAATTCGCTAAATTGCGATTCTTTGCATTTAAGGAATCTCAAATTGAGATTCCTTAAATGCAATGCATGAAAGTGAAAAAAATATCGAATTCGCTATTAGGTCACGCAAATTACCATGAAGTACATCTTCGTGGCACTAAAGTGCATTTTTAAAAGTTTCATGTTGCGCACACACATGCCCTAAGGGCATGTGTGTGCGCAACATATGTGCACACATCAATTTCAGGGGTGCAACAGGGTGTCCTTTGGACACCCCTGCACCCTTGAAATCGCAGTCTCAATTTGCGAATCGCTAATTGCGATTAGCAAATTGAGATTGTCTTTCCATTCATTCCTATGGGCCTCTAGGCCCATAGGAATGAATGGGGAGATATTCCTTAATTGTGACTCGCAATTTGCGAGTCGCAATTAAGGAATTATTAGAAATCGCTATTTTTGTAGTGATTTCTTGATGCATAGCATTTTGCTATTCCTTAATAGCGATTCGGTATTTTTCGCTATTAAGGAATAGCAAAATGTGTTCTTGATGAATCTGGAGGATAGTCGCACCCCTTTCCCCCGCGACGTTTCCATGTCATTGTGAAGCTCTTTAAAATGCTTGGACCATATATGCGTTATATACAACTGCATAAATAAATACATACAAATCTGTGTACTACTACAATGTGGATGGGTTTGGCGCAAGCAGTAGAACCCTCTTCCAGCCGGGTGCTGCAGAAGAAACATGAAATGGTGTGCATTAATAAATATGCAAAGATGAATGTCAGTGGCTTGTAGTGGAGTTGAAGAGCCCTGAAAGAAAAGGGTGCAGGGATGGTCTAATTTGTGAAAGAGCGATCTTCCGCTCTACTCCAGTTTTTTTCCCCAGGTGCAGTGGGCTATAACTCTGCATTTTAACCTAGTAGCCCTGGGGTATCTGAAATTGATAGAATATGTGGAGCGAAAGGGAGCGGTTTAGTCTTCTCAGAGTCCCATCACTGATCCCGACCCTTTCATTTATCTCTTTAAGCTTGAGGTGACTACACTGGCATGAGGTAGTTGAGTGAAACATTCAGGTTGGACCAGCCTTCTTAGGGACCTTTTTGAAGTCTAAAAGCAGGAGTTATGTGTGGTGACGCTCCTGCTGATGTCTCATTACCAACTGGAATGAAGCACTACTACAACAGCACCACAAACATTGACAAACACGTTAAAAAATTGGAGTGTGCATTTTTGGATTATTTTTTGGATTATTTCTGTTTATTTTGTGGAGAGGTTCCTGCTTTAGGGCAGTGTGAATGCAGGATTATGCAACCATCTTTACACTATGCATTGACTGCACCACAGAGGAATGAGGCATGCCAGCACACCTCTAACGCAGTGCCCATGAAAGATACTCGCTTGAGAGTCCTCTGTTGGTAAATGACACCCTAATCCCAGTCCATTTCCCACCCCACCAAGCCTTTTCCACAGCCCCTTCTATACTGTGATAGCCTCGCTGCGCCCTAATGGTCTTGAGCCAGGCACCACTTAAAGGAAACAACTTGCCTGGGCTGCTCACCTAATTCATCCCTTTGACCATTTGGGTTACCATAGTCCACCCTTTGATTTCCACACTCACTTAGAACTGCAGCTCCATTCCACCAGCCCGCACCTTATGATAAGACAGCCACGGCCCATGCTTGTTCACACCACCTGCTCGTGTCATAATTGTAAAATGCTGGTCCAGGTAAACTGCGCATACCACACCATCAGTGAGACAACAACAAAAAAAAGCATTGGCATAGCCAATAGATCTCGCCTTTGGGACCTTAGAAGTGTTTAGCCATGCAACAGTTGATGTTGGTGCACCAAGGATATTGTGCTGCATAACTACATACTTATAAGGTCCCAAAAAACGAGACCTATTGTCTATGCCAACACTTGTTAATTTGTGCCGTCACTTTTATCCCCTTGAGGGGTCATATTACTTTAATTCCCAGCTTATGTCTGTTACTTCAAACTGCAAGTTTCTGGCTCGCAGTGGGGCTCTGAACAGTTTGTGAACGGTGTCCATGGACTGTGCTCAACACAGTGTTTGTCAGCAGGGATCTAGGACTGATTCAGACCTTAATCCTCTTCTTAGCACCTCACTCTTTTTTTTAAATGTATTATTGATTTTTCAACGAAACAACCCACAGGGGAACCCGTAGACCCAGTTGAGACTGGGGTAATCAGTGATATCTGCAACAATGTCCCAACAGTTATTTGAACTACAAAAGGAAGTGCAACAAGTGTTGCTGAATCATAAAAAATCAGCAATACATTTGGGACTTCCCTTTGTGTTCTTATTAATTAAGATTGGAATTAATTTTGTACTAATACTTACTGATTTTTCAAACATATACAGGAACAAAAGGCGCATGTTTAGGATAGTGTTCACCGGTAAGAAAGCATAAGCTTTCTCCCAACCGCTGCTCTACATGGTCACGAACATACAGACTCCAAGGACCTACACTTCTTGTATTGGAAAGGGGTTATCCCTGCAACTTTCAACCGATTTGAATTACTTCTTAATGTAGATTACTGCTTCTCAGTAGAAAGTATGTACTCTGGCACAATGAGTACCTGGTTTTCAAGCTTTTATGTTGTCACTCTCTTTGTCACCTTTAACAAAAGATTGTGCATGGTCTCCAGCTCTAGCCATACTAAGCACAATTGCTTAGGGGGTCTGTGCAAGGCCAATGGCAATCAATTTACTACTTCTGTCCTAACGTTCTGCTGAGAGCTCTGATTTCACATAACTACCCATTGGTATGTGAATACCATCTAGGTCTTATACCGGTGTGTAGTCACCTTCGTATTGAAACATGCAGTTGCACAGGAAAGTAGATGCGCTGAGTTCATATAGTGTGTACTTGTTTATGTATTGTGTTGTGCATTATTGCTGAGGTTCAATTTGTATAAATGGCTTTAGCATCTCTGTCTTCTAGTTGTGATTCAGATGGGCCCACAGAATGCAAAAAGTTAGGAATCACTTAACTATACTATTTCCGAGAACCCCTTTGTAACTAACACCACTCACCTTTGGCATATCATTCTATTCCACCACAGAGGTGAGATACAGGTAATATATACTTCTTAGTATTCTGGCCTGGAATGGGACAATTATGTCATAGCTATTCCAGGTGATGCCACGCCATGTGCAGCAGATTCCCCACTGGATGATATCAGTGGTTTTCATTATTTAATTGAAATAACTTCAAAAATCTCTGATGTGCCCACACCTATGAAGTAATATAAAGCACCAGAAAATACATCTGCATGTTTAATTTTGACACCCCATGCAGACTCTGTAGTCTTGCAACCTCCCCCAAAAATGTCCAGAAACCCGACTTTGCTATGCACAGCACCACCTGGTAGAAAAGACAGAAGACTGGACAGCACTGGCATATGTTTTTCCGCTGTAGTAGCTTAATCAGAGCCTTAAGCACTTCAGCAATACTTGCCGGATATGACCATCGAATGTGGTGGGAGAGTGGTGTAGGAGAGTAGGGTCTGCTTTCCTATGGTCACTCCACGTTTTGCTTTTTGCTTCACTGTTTTTCGACTTTAATGTGGCTGTGGGCCTGCTAATCAGACCCACAGCCCAGCTGTTCTCTCTCTAAATTCATACCATGTACTTTAGGTACATCACCAATTGGGAATTGGGTCACTCTTGTGAGTCCATGTACAGTGTACCATAGGTACCCAGGGCATAGGTGCACCCAAGGCCTACCGGGGGCTGCAGCATATCTTATGCCACCCCTGGCTGGCCATCCAAACTGACACAACTGTCTGATCACTCAGCTGGGGCAAGGTCGTGTAATCACCCATTGCTTAGGTATAGTATTCCTATACCTACCATTATATATAGACATATATGCACCTATAAGTCACTCCTATGGCAGGCCTTAACAATCCTGAAGGCAGAGTGCTTGGTTCTATGTGAGATGAGGCTCTAGCATGAGCTGAGCCTGTCTGCAGCTTTCGGAACCATGTCCTTATAGCTGTTCTATGATATAGCCATACCATATACTCTTAAGTGCATTATAATCCTCGCGGTTGAATGCTAACTTTGGTTTGGCTTTATCAAAACATGTCGTGTAAGGTGTCATACTCTTTGGAATACTACTCCCTCGCCAGTGCTGGTGACGGGGGTAGCATTCCACCCTTCTAGAGGGAGAAGACATGTTGTTCCTACTAATCCCGGTTAAAGTTAACCAGAGCCTCAGCATCACAAAATGGATGCTGCTGCCACAGACACAAGTCTGACCTCCTGCTGCTGGGAGTCCTTCCAGCGAGGGAGGCTTGGACAATAGGTTTCCTGTCTTGGGAGGTGCTAGCACCACCCCAGACAGGCCATAGTGCATTGGGACAGGGAGGGCTGAATGAAATGAGACACTGCCTGGGGCACACAAGGTATCCCATGCATAGTCCAGTTCAAACCGGGGCTGGGGCACTCCAGCCCCAGCTCTGGCGCGAAACTGGACAAAGGGAAAGGGGTGTAACCACCCCCTTCCCTGGTCCCACCCATAGGAGGGACCTAGCAGGTAATCCAGCCCCTAAATTTGGTATATAGGTAGGAGCTGAGTCTAGAGACTTTAGATTTTATCCTGACTGAAACTTGAAACGAAACTCTGGACCTTCGACGTTCTACCTGAAGAGAGAAGACTGGAGAATCTCCCTTGTGGTCAAGGAGTGACCACCCTGTGTAAGCAGGCACCATCAGGCGATCAACGGTTTGCTTTGTAGACGGTCCTGCCGGAGCCCGAGCACAGAGCCCGACAAGACCCAGACTTCCAGACTTCCTTCAGCCCGATCCACAGCCACAGCAAAGCTGAGACCCGTGGAGGTGACGAGAGATGTGGGACCGGCCATCTTGGAAAGCCAGCGAATTGCTTTCCGTGCAACTTCTGAGGCACCCTCGAAGTTGTGCATTGGGGATTGGGAAGCCCCAGCCCGGAGCACCAACTGCACCGACGATCAGCCCTCCACACTCCACGAGTTCTGCGTGGGGCCCTTCTGCATTTTCCTGCTCGACGCATCTGTCCGGTCACTTGCGCGTTGACTAGTGGCCTCTGTGATGACGAACCTTTGAATTTACACCGCTGGTCTGGTTGCTCCAGACTGGCCCCTGCTTCCCTGAATAGGAGAAACCCATCAGACCTTGCTGGTCTGATCCAGAAGCCATCTTCGATTCCTGTGTGGGTTGCCTTTGTCAAGGCTTGTTGACTCCAATCTGAATTCGACACCGCCGACAGCGAGAGCCTTAGTGGGACAGTCCGCATCCAGCTCCTGGTCGTCGTCGACACCTCCTGGTCCACGTGGCTGCAGAGACAAGCTTCACAACATCACCTGATTGCTTCGCAACATCGCCTGGTTACTTCCTGGTTCCTTCCTGGTCACTGGCTAGTGACCCAGACTCTGTCCCCTCTGCTTTCAGGTACTCTTCATCCTTGATCCGCCATTGGATCCAACCGGACACTTCCCTTCTGGTCGCCTGCAGCATGTTTCTTCACGGCTCCATAGGATTCAGCGACGAAACCCGACACACTTTGACACCTATGCACCTGCTTCCTGTGGGTGAGGTAACGCGAGTACTCCGGTGCTCCTGTGGGTTTTAACTATCCTAGTGTCCTAGTTTTCAGTAGCTTTCTCCTAGTCCATCCAGAAGTGACCTAAAAGAACTAGTTTCCAATTCTTTCGTTCCCATTCTAACTCTATGGTAACTCGCGTGTGTGTAAAGACATTGCACACGCATCCCGTGGGCCTCCTGCTCCCTATCCTTGGGTAGTACAGCCCCAGCGATTCTCCAGGCCCAGCGATTCTCCAGAATCAATATATGAATATAGACGGAATAGACAATAAATATACCGTCAGCGTCCTACTTAAGGTACCCTGCACACACTTTAAGGAGAAAAAACCCTTTCTTTGCTGGTCCTGAGGAAGGTGGTATAAATCCACCGAAACGCGCGTAGACCTGGCGTGGAATCTCACAACTAATATCCGTGTTACCTCAACCTTAGAAAGTGTTTGAATTGTAAAATAGATATGTGTAGTGTTGTATGTATGAATAGGTGTGAATGTTGACAGGTGTGTGTCAGACAGGGTGTTTGTTTCTTATTGTAACAAGATAAATTGTGTATATAATGTTTTGTTAATACAGACGGACTGCTGTCTGCATTTTAATGTAGAAATGAATATTATTATCATGAATGAATTGACAAATACATATGGAAAAATTTAAAAAACGTATTTTTTGATATATCACTATAAAATGAATAAAAAACCAAAAATATTGGAAAAACTTGTGTATCTGTGCTAATCTGAAGTCTCACTGCTGAAATATTCAAGCGATGCTTTTGGAATAATTATGGTTAGACCATGGGGGAATCTCAGTATATTTTCTTAGTTGTTTTCCTCTCTTTTCCCTGGTCATAAAGTAAATATAGAGGGGGTCCCAATTTTATGCTATAACTGGAAAAGGTAACTGGAAAAAACCAGAGGTGTATCAGGACAATGTAGGCTGTTATGATTGCGGCGGCCATCTTGGAAAGGTAAATCAAGACAACAACGATTAAGAAAACAGTGGAAAACAAAGTTATAAGGTTAAGAAAAAGTACGACCAGCTGGAAGTACTGTGTAAATGTGTGCCCAAATTATAGGGGAAGAAAAGAAGAGAAAAGTGCAGGAACATGTAAGCATGTGAACATCAGGGTACATGAACATTAACCATCTGTAAATGTAAACAAACAATAATAAACAGTTATAAGAAACAGCTATATTCCATACGGTCATTTAACCCCTTGGGGTTACATGAGTCCAATTTCTTTATCCAATACATTTCGCGTTGTAATAACTTCTTCCTATTATCAACGCCTTGTTTTACAGAAACAACCTCCAGGACCATGAATCTTAATTGGCTGACATTGTGATTGTTGGCAGCAAAGTGTGCAGCTACCGGTGCCTTCACTGTTCTTTTCCTAATGGTGCTTTTGTGCTCTGTGATGCGAGTCTTAATTTTTCTTTCCGTGTTCCCAACGTATGGGAGTCCACAGGGACATTTTAACAAATAAATGAGATTTTTTGTATCGCAGGTGGCGTTGGTATGGAGTTTAATGGGCCTGCCTGTAGTCGGATGGTTGAGAAAGTTGCCACGTATTATGTTGCTACAGTGACCACAGTTCAGGCAGGGGATCGTACCAGTATATGTGACATTGTGATCAGTTGGTTTGTATTCTAACATGTCTTTCAAGTTTCTTGATCTTTGGTAGGCAAATAGGGGTTTGGTAAAGATGCTGTTGAAATCAGGTTCATTTTCAATCGTTGGCCAATTTTTTAGATTGATTTTCTTAATCTGATTGCTCCTGCTGGAGAATTTCGACACAAATACTGGTCTATTAGGATTGGTTTCCCTTGTGTGTATTCTTAACAACTCAGTCCTATCGGTGGCTCTCGCCTTAGCATTGTTAAGGACTCCATCGGGGTATTTCCTCTCTTAGAATTTCATCATCATTTTTGATTCATTCTTCTCATAGGTACTCTCATCAGATGATATCCGTTTAATTCTCAGGAACTGAGAATATGGCAAATGTCGTTTAAGGGACATGGGATGGCAACTGTCGGACAACAAAGAGTTATTTCTATCTGTACTCTTGGTGTAAACGTCGGTGTGGAACCTGTGGTTGTTGTATGATACCAGGACGTCCACGTATGGAATTGATCCAGTACTGACTGTGTGGGTGAATTGAATATGGTCATCTACACTGTTGATGAACGTTATAAACTCATTAATTTCCGACGGTGGTCCTAGCCATACGAGAAAAATGTCATCAATGTACCGCCAGAGTTTAAGGATTTTATCCTTCCATGTGGGGTTGGTCAAAATGTAATCAAGTTCCAAACGGTGCATAAAGAGATTAGCATAGCTGGGGGCTGCACAATTCCCCATCGATGTTCCTGCTAGTTGTTGGAAAAATAGGTCATTCCAGGTAAAATAACTATGGTATAATGTATAATGAAGTAGCTCCAAAAGGAACACTTTCAGATCTTGCTTGATATTGTGGTTGATAAGAAATGACTCGACTGCTTCGATTCCCCTGTTGTGTGGGATCGAAGTGTATAATGAACATACATCGATTGTACATAGGGTTATCTCCATCGTTTCATCCACAGTTATGTCGTTTAACTTAGTTAAGAAGTCTGTAGTGTCACGTAGATAGGTAGTCATTTGTTTCACCAAAGGCTGTAAATGCTTGTCCAGGTATTTGCCTGTAGGTTCATATATTGATCCTCTAGTGGACACTATAGGACGAAATGGCAGTTTCATGAGATCCTTGTGGATTTTGGGTAGCATGTGTAAGGTCGGGCTCCTTGGCTGTTCCTGGAGTAAAAACCTTCTGTCTCTTTCTGTGATGGTTCCCATTTCAAATGCTGTATCCACAATGACATTCAGTGTCCTAGCAAACACCTCAGTGGGGTCCTGGGGAAACAGCTGGCTTCACATGCCCTCTTGAGTTTAGCCTAAGACTGCTTTGTCCATGCTACCACTAGGATAGCTGGTCTATAAGGTTGACTTTACAACCATCACCATAAGGGTTGTTTGGACTGGTGCAAGTGCTCACTAGAATAGTGAACATCATATACCAGGCCAACTTCTCACAAGTGGACCATATATGAACCATCTACCTGAGGACAAAAAGCTTAAGCAAAAGCTATTCTGCGTGAAGGCGATTTGACATTTTCAGCAATAATTGACACATCGATGGACATTGCTTCCACTGATTGTAGGCACCCAGCAGAAGCAGCTGTGTTGTGAAGGCTCTACTTCATTCAGGCCATAAGTACAAAAATAAGATTTTGGGCATGCCTTGTGTAGTCATCATGTGCAAGAGGCTCTCCAATCCAGCTATAGATACTGAAGCAGTAAGGTCTCTGGGAGAACTTCAGCTAAGGCACCTGCAGCACTTTTGAGGAGTACGAGGTAGAAGCAGATTCTCATACAGAGGAGGCTACCAGCCTTATAGCTATGAACAGTATACTACCTGTCAACCACCCTACAGCTAAACCTACCAACAGCAAAACATGTATCCACCATCTATGCCCTACCATATTTAGTCTCACTGTAAAAGCACTCGAAACAAGACTCTTGGCAATGAAAGCTGGAAAAGGCAGTGGAAACGTATTGGTTATGGTCAAGAAACATCAGAATGCCCCGCTGGGTGAGAAGATGTTGCTGCTCTACAGTCCGCGGGCCAGTGTAAAATCAGACTGTTGGGTGTTAGATCTTGTACAGTTGGGTCACACTGGAGTTTATCCCAAAATCCTCCAATGGCACCACCTCTCAAAATACCCCATTGACATCATCTTTTGCAGAAGTAAGTCTTCGACATGTTGTAAAAAGGGGTGATAGAGCTGGTCTTGAATTCCCAGAGAAACCTAAGCTTTTATACTTGTTTCTTCTGATAATAAAAAGGTGGGCATGTGGAGGCCACTATTAGATCCATAGAATCTAAACGACTAGCTGAACAAAACAAAGATTCTGCATGGTTACCTTATAGCAGGTTCTACAACTTCTTCAGAGCAAGGAATATATGACCTCTGTGGACTAAAAGGGGGCACACTTTCCTGTCGCAAGTCACCTTGCTCTTTTAATGTACTTAAGATTCCAAGTGGGCAATCTCCATGATTAATTCAAAGTCCTCCACTTTGGCCTCAAATTTGCCCCAAAGATAGTTACAAATCGCAGGGCACTGGTAGCCACCCACCTCAGAAAATTTGTCAACAGATTTCCCTGTTTAAATGACTGGCTGATATGGGGAAATTCTTCGAAGACAACCTCATAATGAAATGAAAATGAAATTATTATTATTTAAAAAAAATATATTTTTATTAGTTATTTCCCCATTTTATGCAAGGAATGTAGAGTTCAGATCATACATATTAAATGAATCCAGCAAATACAGTCAATAAATATATGTTACACATAGACGTGAGATAATACAGCAAACAGCAAACATATATCCTGTAGCTTAAAGACACATTAGAAAACAAAAAAGAGAAAAAGACGAAGAAAAAAACAAAACCTAAACAACATTTCAAATAGGAGCAAACTCCATTAAATCCAGTCAGTTATAGCAGACCAAATCTTAACTCCCAGGGCCCTCTTTCTTCAGCCTTTAGTCTTATATAGAGCCAATTCCAAGTTATACATTGCTAATAACATCTATCCTCCTGAGGCGAAAAGCCGAGAGTAGGCCAATCTTTGCACTAATTTTAAATAAAATTGTTTTAGCTCTCACTTGCGCACTACCTGCTCCTCTTGGGGCCACACTCTCCTCCTGTCAGCGGACCGAGCGCTGTTACGGGACTCTGGGGAAAGGGAAAGTCCCCGCCGCCATCACCGGCGAGATCGCGGGCCACGCCCCCTTTTTAGGCCCCGCCCCCGCCCACATTACTTAAGCCTCGCTGATTACGAGCGCGGCTGTGACATCTATCCTCCTGAGGCGGAAAGCCGGGAGTAGGCCAATCTTTGCACTAATTTTAAATAAAATTGTTTTAGCTCTCACTTGCTCACTACCTGCTCCTCTTGGGGCCACACTCTCCTCCTGTCAGCGGACCGAGCGCTGTTACGGGACTCTGGGGAAAGGGAAAGTCCCCGCCGCCATCACCGGCGAGATCGCGGGCCACGCCCCCTTTTTAGGCCACGCTCCCAGCCCACATTACTTAAGCCTCGCTGATTACGAGCGCGGCTGTGACATCTATCCTCCTGAGGTGGAAAGCCGGGAGTAGGCCAATGTTTGCACTCATTTTAAATAAAATTGTTTTAGCTCTCATTTGCTCACTACCTGCTCCTCTTGGGGCCACACTCTCCTCCTGTCAGCGGACTGAGCGCTGTTACGGGACTCTGGGGAAAGGGAAAGTCCCCGCCGCCATCACCGGCGAGATCGCGGGCCACGCCCCCTTTTTAGGCCCCACCCACATTACTTAAGCCTCGCTGATTACGAGCGCGGCTGTGACATCTATCCTCCTGAGGCGGAAAGCCGGGAGTAGGCCAATCTTTGCACTAATTTTAAATAAAATTGTTTTAGCTCTCACTTGCTCACTACCTGCTCCTCTTGGGGCCACACTCTCCTCCGGTCAGCGGACCGAGCGCTGTTACGGGACTCTGGGGAAAGGGAAAGTCCACGCCGCCATCACCGGCGAGATCTCGGGCCACGCCCCCTTTTTAGGCCACACCCCCCCCATTTGCCATCTTCCGGCACCCATAAAAATGTGCCATTTTAGGAAGCGCAGCGGGCGCGCCGTTTGCGCGCTGAAGGCGCGCTTAAGGCAAGGCAAGCCCGTCTGCGCCCGTCCGCGACCGAACGGGCCCAGGGACAAGCCAGGCTGGCCATATCATTACATATTCGGCCTCCTCCTTACGGGACTTACAGTCTCCCAACCTCACACCCTCCCCTTCTACCATCAGACGCATTCTCACGGCCGACATTGCCCAACCAGATCGGTACCTTACCGATTCGGTCGTACCTTCCAGTCAGCGTGCTCAGAGTAATACCACCATCAGAGTCCTCTATTTAAATACTCGATCCTTAGTAAAACATCACGCCGACATTTTCATCCTTCTCTCCAATGAAAAACCCGATGTCCTCCTGCTTACTGAAACTTGGCTGACGGTGGACTCACTCCCCGATATCCTGGCAGCCCTCCCCCAGACTACTACATCCTCCGCGCCGATCGGCCAGGAAATCGCCCTGGGGGCGGGGTGGCGGCCATAATTTCCAAACACCTGAACTCCACTTCCACCCCATCCATCTCACTCTATCGCCCCCCCCAACCGATGCCAACTTTCGCGGCCACTCTGTCTGATCAGTTGGTTAACCTCCTCACTTCCCATTCCAGTTTCGCCCTATTTGGCGACTTAAATTACTGGTTCAATGACACCAAGGCCGGACCCCACGCCTCGGAGTTCTTTGAGGCCCTCACCAGTCTCAATCTGTCCCAACAAATTACTTTGCCCACACACATCAAGGGTGATATCTTAGACCAAATATGGACCCAAAACCTCACTCTCTCCCCCCCTCTGTTTCACCCTGTACTTGGTCAGACCACCATTTAATAGACACCACTCTCACGATCAGTGGCAAACCCCCCATCTCACTGATGGCCGGAGGTCTATCCCGCAAATGGAATGCCTACGACGCTGAAGGATTTCTTGCGCACCTATCAGACATCCGCCCTGCCCGTACCCGTATTAGATTACATTGAGAGTCAAGAGTGCCAGTGGGGATGTGACTTAGCGAGATGGTGCGTGGACATGAACTTAACGGGTCAGGACCTAATTGAATATATTTTTATGTCTCCTGAGCCCTGCTCCCTTTATTTATTTATTTCTCGTATTCACATCGGTTGAGTGAATAGATGTATACCCGGATGGGACACATCATAAAGGCATCAAGTTGTCACTGATGTTTTTTAATGTTGTTTATTTTGTTTTTGGTTCCCAGGTTCCCATCAGGAGCATTGTTTCACCATGCAGCTGTAACCTCATTATAGGTATAGTGGTTACCGTTCCGCCCTGTTTGGTTTAGAGGGTCCAATTTTATTTTTCACGTGCACCTTTTTTAATTATAGCTCCGGTCCTGACGAAGCGCCAATGACCCTTATGGCGACGCAGGCGCGAAACATGTTGACCTATAACTTCAAGACACCCAAGCATAGTATGCTTTTGGGGCAATATTTTATTTTAGCAATTATTTGCAAAGGGTTTATACAATATAGATATTCGCTGCATATTTACCCTTTATTAAATTTCATCACTACACTTGCACGCACCTTTCAGTACCCTCACTGGACCCACGCCCCACACACCCTCATGCACCATCCGGCAGTCCTGAAAAGATCTCCGATAAAGAGACCCTTCGGGGGACCCGTAGGGGATTGCAGCGCCGGCCCTACGAGGAGCAACTGCCCGATGATGAAGCATGACACCTTTCGGGGTGTGTGAGGGCAACACAGGACAATAAATGCTTGTCCCACCTTACTAGTGGGTCACACTTACCTGGGACATTCTTCTTTCTATCTCACTTTTCTATCTTGTGTGCACGGGTGACTATTAGCACCCTAAGGCGTGAGTGACTGTTTGCACCCCGCTTTGTAGGAACAGTGTTCCCCCTTTTTGATATTATGTCAGATATTAGGAGCATGGACACTGGACCTTGATTAGCTCCTTGGCCCTTTTCTCCCCTTTTTTGTAAACAATTATGCACGGCAGTTTTGCCGAGGGCCATTACTATCACTTTCCTCCTTTTTGGTTTTTGCATGGGCTCACGAGACACTTTGATTTGATTGAGGTCCCTCAATTGGTGTGTACCTAGTCCTAGTACCCTCCCCCTGAGCACTCTGGCATGTAGAACTATTTAGTGGGAGTATGTATTCATTGCGGTAGACATCTAGCGGGAGCAAACTTCACGAGGGATGGCTAAAAATTTGTTTCTTGTGGTATCTCCACTCTTCTATGAAGACTAAGAATATCGTAATAAGATTACCCACTTGAGCAAGCCGTAAACTCTTCCAACATAGCGCACGAACGGGGCAGTTTGCTTTCACCGTATCACGCATGCGCTGTCTTCTCCCATTACCACATATGCACGCCGCTTTGTTTTCCGTGAGGATAACCCGGAAATGGTTACCGCCCACACCTGACCCCGTTTCCTCTTTTAAAACACGGGTCTTGCCATTACGTTTGATTACCAGCAGACGCGAGGAAGGGGTAGGTGTCAAGCAGGCATCATCCCGGCGAAAACGTAAGTCACGGTTCTCGGCATTTGATTGTGTAGCGACGAGCGACTTGCTTGCCACCGTCTATGCCATGCACCGTTCCCAATAATACTTCCCTATTTATCGCCCTGTATAGCCCGGTATTGTGCTAGTGTTCCATGCTGTCTCGCTGGAGAGGCTTTTCCAAACTGTGGCGAGGTAAGCACTTTCTATACCTCGTTTGCTATTGGGGTCTAACGGAGGCTGCAGGAACACATAGATTCACATACATATTTTGATCAGATTACCGGCAGAATCTGGAACATACTCCCACATTAGATTACATTGAGAGTCAAGAGTGCCAGTGGGGATGTGACTTAGCGAGATGGTGCGTGGACATGAACTTAACGGGTCAGGACCTAATTGAATATATTTTTATGTCTCCTGAGCCCTGCTCCCTTTATTTATTTATTTCTCGTATTCACATCGGTTGAGTGAATAGATGTATACCCGGATGGGACACATCATAAAGGCATCAAGTTGTCACTGATGTTTTTTAATGTTGTTTATTTTGTTTTTGGTTCCCAGGTTCCCATCAGGAGCATTGTTTCACCATGCAGCTGTAACCTCATTATAGGTATAGTGGTTACCGTTCCGCCCTGTTTGGTTTAGAGGGTCCAATTTTATTTTTCACGTGCACCTTTTTTAATTATAGCTCCGGTCCTGACGAAGCGCCAATGACCCTTATGGCGACGCAGGCGCGAAACATGTTGACCTATAACTTCAAGACACCCAAGCATAGTATGCTTTTGGGGCAATATTTTATTTTAGCAATTATTTGCAAAGGGTTTATACAATATAGATATTCGCTGCATATTTACCCTTTATTAAATTTCATCACTACACTTGCACGCACCTTTCAGTACCCTCACTGGACCCACGCCCCACACACCCTCATGCACCATCCGGCAGTCCTGAAAAGATCTCCGATAAAGAGACCCTTCGGGGGACCCGTAGGGGATTGCAGCGCCGGCCCTACGAGGAGCAACTGCCCGATGATGAAGCATGACACCTTTCGGGGTGTGTGAGGGCAACACAGGACAATAAATGCTTGTCCCACCTTACTAGTGGGTCACACTTACCTGGGACATTCTTCTTTCTATCTCACTTTTCTATCTTGTGTGCACGGGTGACTATTAGCACCCTAAGGCGTGAGTGACTGTTTGCACCCCGCTTTGTAGGAACAGTGTTCCCCCTTTTTGATATTATGTCAGATATTAGGAGCATGGACACTGGACCTTGATTAGCTCCTTGGCCCTTTTCTCCCCTTTTTTGTAAACAATTATGCACGGCAGTTTTGCCGAGGGCCATTACTATCACTTTCCTCCTTTTTGGTTTTTGCATGGGCTCACGAGACACTTTGATTTGATTGAGGTCCCTCAATTGGTGTGTACCTAGTCCTAGTACCCTCCCCCTGAGCACTCTGGCATGTAGAACTATTTAGTGGGAGTATGTATTCATTGCGGTAGACATCTAGCGGGAGCAAACTTCACGAGGGATGGCTAAAAATTTGTTTCTTGTGGTATCTCCACTCTTCTATGAAGACTAAGAATATCGTAATAAGATTACCCACTTGAGCAAGCCGTAAACTCTTCCAACATAGCGCACGAACGGGGCAGTTTGCTTTCACCGTATCACGCATGCGCTGTCTTCTCCCATTACCACATATGCACGCCGCTTTGTTTTCCGTGAGGATAACCCGGAAATGGTTACCGCCCACACCTGACCCCGTTTCCTCTTTTAAAACACGGGTCTTGCCATTACGTTTGATTACCAGCAGACGCGAGGAAGGGGTAGGTGTCAAGCAGGCATCATCCCGGCGAAAACGTAAGTCACGGTTCTCGGCATTTGATTGTGTAGCGACGAGCGACTTGCTTGCCACCGTCTATGCCATGCACCGTTCCCAATAATACTTCCCTATTTATCGCCCTGTATAGCCCGGTATTGTGCTAGTGTTCCATGCTGTCTCGCTGGAGAGGCTTTTCCAAACTGTGGCGAGGTAAGCACTTTCTATACCTCGTTTGCTATTGGGGTCTAACGGAGGCTGCAGGAACACATAGATTCACATACATATTTTGATCAGATTACCGGCAGAATCTGGAACATACTCCCACATTAGATTACATTGAGAGTCAAGAGTGCCAGTGGGGATGTGACTTAGCGAGATGGTGCGTGGACATGAACTTAACGGGTCAGGACCTAATTGAATATATTTTTATGTCTCCTGAGCCCTGCTCCCTTTATTTATTTATTTCTCGTATTCACATCGGTTGAGTGAATAGATGTATACCCGGATGGGACACATCATAAAGGCATCAAGTTGTCACTGATGTTTTTTAATGTTGTTTATTTTGTTTTTGGTTCCCAGGTTCCCATCAGGAGCATTGTTTCACCATGCAGCTGTAACCTCATTATAGGTATAGTGGTTACCGTTCCGCCCTGTTTGGTTTAGAGGGTCCAATTTTATTTTTCACGTGCACCTTTTTTAATTATAGCTCCGGTCCTGACGAAGCGCCAATGACCCTTATGGCGACGCAGGCGCGAAACATGTTGACCTATAACTTCAAGACACCCAAGCATAGTATGCTTTTGGGGCAATATTTTATTTTAGCAATTATTTGCAAAGGGTTTATACAATATAGATATTCGCTGCATATTTACCCTTTATTAAATTTCATCACTACACTTGCACGCACCTTTCAGTACCCTCACTGGACCCACGCCCCACACACCCTCATGCACCATCCGGCAGTCCTGAAAAGATCTCCGATAAAGAGACCCTTCGGGGGACCCGTAGGGGATTGCAGCGCCGGCCCTACGAGGAGCAACTGCCCGATGATGAAGCATGACACCTTTCGGGGTGTGTGAGGGCAACACAGGACAATAAATGCTTGTCCCACCTTACTAGTGGGTCACACTTACCTGGGACATTCTTCTTTCTATCTCACTTTTCTATCTTGTGTGCACGGGTGACTATTAGCACCCTAAGGCGTGAGTGACTGTTTGCACCCCGCTTTGTAGGAACAGTGTTCCCCCTTTTTGATATTATGTCAGATATTAGGAGCATGGACACTGGACCTTGATTAGCTCCTTGGCCCTTTTCTCCCCTTTTTTGTAAACAATTATGCACGGCAGTTTTGCCGAGGGCCATTACTATCACTTTCCTCCTTTTTGGTTTTTGCATGGGCTCACGAGACACTTTGATTTGATTGAGGTCCCTCAATTGGTGTGTACCTAGTCCTAGTACCCTCCCCCTGAGCACTCTGGCATGTAGAACTATTTAGTGGGAGTATGTATTCATTGCGGTAGACATCTAGCGGGAGCAAACTTCACGAGGGATGGCTAAAAATTTGTTTCTTGTGGTATCTCCACTCTTCTATGAAGACTAAGAATATCGTAATAAGATTACCCACTTGAGCAAGCCGTAAACTCTTCCAACATAGCGCACGAACGGGGCAGTTTGCTTTCACCGTATCACGCATGCGCTGTCTTCTCCCATTACCACATATGCACGCCGCTTTGTTTTCCGTGAGGATAACCCGGAAATGGTTACCGCCCACACCTGACCCCGTTTCCTCTTTTAAAACACGGGTCTTGCCATTACGTTTGATTACCAGCAGACGCGAGGAAGGGGTAGGTGTCAAGCAGGCATCATCCCGGCGAAAACGTAAGTCACGGTTCTCGGCATTTGATTGTGTAGCGACGAGCGACTTGCTTGCCACCGTCTATGCCATGCACCGTTCCCAATAATACTTCCCTATTTATCGCCCTGTATAGCCCGGTATTGTGCTAGTGTTCCATGCTGTCTCGCTGGAGAGGCTTTTCCAAACTGTGGCGAGGTAAGCACTTTCTATACCTCGTTTGCTATTGGGGTCTAACGGAGGCTGCAGGAACACATAGATTCACATACATATTTTGATCAGATTACCGGCAGAATCTGGAACATACTCCCACATTAGATTACATTGAGAGTCAAGAGTGCCAGTGGGGATGTGACTTAGCGAGATGGTGCGTGGACATGAACTTAACGGGTCAGGACCTAATTGAATATATTTTTATGTCTCCTGAGCCCTGCTCCCTTTATTTATTTATTTCTCGTATTCACATCGGTTGAGTGAATAGATGTATACCCGGATGGGACACATCATAAAGGCATCAAGTTGTCACTGATGTTTTTTAATGTTGTTTATTTTGTTTTTGGTTCCCAGGTTCCCATCAGGAGCATTGTTTCACCATGCAGCTGTAACCTCATTATAGGTATAGTGGTTACCGTTCCGCCCTGTTTGGTTTAGAGGGTCCAATTTTATTTTTCACGTGCACCTTTTTTAATTATAGCTCCGGTCCTGACGAAGCGCCAATGACCCTTATGGCGACGCAGGCGCGAAACATGTTGACCTATAACTTCAAGACACCCAAGCATAGTATGCTTTTGGGGCAATATTTTATTTTAGCAATTATTTGCAAAGGGTTTATACAATATAGATATTCGCTGCATATTTACCCTTTATTAAATTTCATCACTACACTTGCACGCACCTTTCAGTACCCTCACTGGACCCACGCCCCACACACCCTCATGCACCATCCGGCAGTCCTGAAAAGATCTCCGATAAAGAGACCCTTCGGGGGACCCGTAGGGGATTGCAGCGCCGGCCCTACGAGGAGCAACTGCCCGATGATGAAGCATGACACCTTTCGGGGTGTGTGAGGGCAACACAGGACAATAAATGCTTGTCCCACCTTACTAGTGGGTCACACTTACCTGGGACATTCTTCTTTCTATCTCACTTTTCTATCTTGTGTGCACGGGTGACTATTAGCACCCTAAGGCGTGAGTGACTGTTTGCACCCCGCTTTGTAGGAACAGTGTTCCCCCTTTTTGATATTATGTCAGACCACCATTTAATAGACACCACTCTCACGATCAGTGGCAAACCCCCCATCTCACTGATGGCCGGAGGTCTATCCCGCAAATGGAATGCCTACGACGCTGAAGGATTTCTTGCGCACCTATCAGACATCCGCCCTGCCCGTATCCTAGGCACCAACGTGGATAAACTTGAAAACGACATCTCCCTCTGGCTGCAGTCAGCCAGTGACAAATTCGCCCCCCTTATCAAATTTCCCCCGACCAGACACCAAAACTCCCATAGATGGTTCTCGGATGACCTAAAAAAACTGAAATTGAAGGTACGTCAATCTGAAAGGGCATGGAGACGTAATTACTCCGAACTAGCTAGATCACAATACATCTCAGCTCGCAGAGACTATAAAATGGCCATAGTCTCTGCCAAATCTACTCACTTCTCGGACAGAATCTCCTCCTCCGATAACAAGGCCAAAGAAATTTTCAAAATTATGAATGAATTGACATCAGATGATAGAACCCTCCCAGGCCAGACTCCCACCCAAGCAACCTGTGACGCCCTCAACATTTTTTTCGTCAAAAAAATGAAAAAAATTAAGGCATCGATCTCCACTGTCCCTCAGATCACCCCCCTGGAATCTTCCGCCAATAACTCCTCTGTCTTCACTGAATTCCCCCCAATCAACCCCATCTCCCTAGTACAGCTCGCATCCCGGTTAAAATCAGGTTCCCCGAATGATGGCTGCCCGCCCTCAGTCCTGCGTAGAGTATGTCACTCTTTACCTGAATGCATACTACCTCTTTTGAACAGCTCTCTCAGCACAGGCACTGTCCCAAGATCCTTCAAAGAAGCCATCCTTGTCCCGCTACTAAAAAAAACTGGCGCGGACCCAGCAGAACTCTCCAATTATCGCCCCATATCGCTTCTGCCTTACTTTTCAAAACTCCTCGAGACACATGTCACCAGATACCTCTCCAATTTCATTGAGTCCTCCTGCTATCTGGAGCCTAATCAGGCCGGCTTCAGACCTTCATTCAACACTGAAGCCGTCATCCTAGCTGTCCTCGACACACTGAGGAAAAATGCTGATTCAGGAATCCCCCAGGCTCTCGTCCTCCTGGACCTCTCGGCCGCGTTCGACACGGTTGACCATAACATCTTGCTCAACCGTGTCGAACAGGCTGGCATCCAGGATTCCGCCCTCAGCTGGATCCGGTCTTTCCTGTCTGACAGATCCCAAGCCGTCCGCCTGGGCCCCTACATAGCACCCAAAACCCCCACAACCTGCGGAGTCCCCCAGGGCTCCTCCCTGTCTCCCTTTTTGTTCAATTTGTACCTTCGCCCCCTACTCTATTCACTCCGTAACTGGGACATTACAGTCTTTAATTACGCCGACGATTTGCAGATCATTTTTCCACTCAACTCTCCTAATGCAATAGACAATTTTCATTCTGCCATGCTTCATATCCAAGATTGGATGAACTCCAACCAATTGAAGCTAAACCCCGGGAAAACTGAGCTCCTCCTCCCGGGCTCCAGCCTCTCTTCCTGGGGTACCCAGTTCTGGCCTTCCGAACTGGGCCCCCCGCCGACCCCTTCCACCTCTGTAAAAATTCTCGGCGTAATTATTGACACCGAACTCTCCCTCCGACCTCACATCAGCTCCGTGATCTCATCCTGCTCCTTCCAGCTCAGAAAGATCCGGAAGGTCAGCCACCTACTTCCCACACCTGCCCTGACCCAGGTTATCATTTCCCTTGTGCTCTCCCGTCTGGACTTTTCCAACTGCATCTATCACGGACTTCCAAAAACCCTCCTTCACCGCCTTCAAGTGGTCCAAAATCAGGCAGCCCGGATCATCTTTAAATCTCCAAAATGGCAATCTGCCAAACCCATGATGTACAAAGTTCACTGGTTACCAATGAAACAAAGGGTAGCTTTCAAGTTGGGCTGCCTCACGTACAAAGCCCTTAACTGCCCTAGCCCTGCCTTCTTGAGTTCCCTCATCACTCCCTACTGTCCAAATCGCAATCTTCGTTCCACCTATCAAAAATCACTTACCACAGCCAAAACTAGAACTAACAAATTTGGTGGACGAAGATTTGCCTTTTTGGCGCCGAAATTTTGGAACTCCCTCCCCCTGTACATCAAATCAAGCAGCTCCCTCCTTCATTTTAGGAAGTTGCTAAAAACTTTTCTCTTCCCCTCACTCTGCTAACCCTGCACTTTTACCTCAGCCCCGGAATTCGATGTCCCATAGCGCCAGGAAACTCACGGTGTCAGTGCGCTCTACAAATTTCATTTAATAATAATAATAATAATAATCTCGCACGCCAGCTAAAAAGGGAAGGAGGATCCGGACTGATCCAATCATTCGTGATGCATGCACGTGCTACAGCCATACAGATAATTACAAATATAAAATATTTCGTGGTCTTGGATCTTATGTGAGCAGATGTATCTGAGCTCACACCTATCAAAACCAATTCTCCAGTTATAGTTATTGGTAAGCCCTTTATTGATCCTAAAAATTGTTCAATAGAGGAAAATAATTCAGATAATTTGGGACAAGAAAAAAACATATGAACAGCGTCAGCAGCGAACTGACCACATCTGCTACATTTAGTCCCCGCAGCAGTACCCCATTTAGATATCTTTCTTGGAGTGTAATACAAATCATATAAGGCCATGTAATGCTGCGTACGCATCCTCCCTGTCATCAAAACCCGATTCGCTAGACTTAATGATTCAGCAATATTAACTCCTTCTGCACTTAGCTTAGTTACCCACTTATTTTGGCAATTCTCAAGATCACCTGGCAGTGCTGTAATAAGATAAGTGTAAAATTGCCCTATCGGTGTTTTTTTCTCTATACTCTCGATAAGGGGAGATTTCCTCAATTGACGTTCCATCTCAGGGCCTAACATGTTCAAGTAACTGCGAATTTGGAGGAACTTAAAAAAATCGTGTTTAGCCAAACCATACTTCGTTTGAAGCTCAGTAAACAATGCTAAATGTCCGTCTTACAACAAATCACCTAAACATTGAATTCCTTTGGAGAACCATCTGTTAGCGATTTGATCCCGAAAGATAAAGGGTAGTATCTCAGGGGCTGCAAGCGGAGTGTATGCATTTACCTTAGGGACCCCCAACTGCCACTTAACAATTCTCCATGCCCTATAGACTGCTGTAAGAATTTAACATTTTGTTTTTTTGAGGTAGCAGGTTCTACAATTTTAACCAAACAACCCCTAATCGCCTCACCCAACCCAAGTTCATAAATTGAAGGAGCATGGCAAGGCAAAAATTCGGGCCCTATCCCCCACTACCAACGGGCTAATGAATTGCAACACGGCTGCCAGATAATAAAACATAAAATAGGGTATACCCCAACCACCACGATCTTTTGTCAACACCATCTTTTTATATGCCCTTCTTAGCCGCTTATACCCCCACAAAAATCTGGAGGAAATCCTCTCTAATCTCCTAAAGCAACTAGCTGGGAATTCTAGCGGAATCGTTCGAAACATGTACAAAAACTTAGGTAGTACCAGCATTTTTAAAACATTTGATCTTCAGTATAAAGATAGATGCAAGTGATCTAGTCTTTCCAGCATTGAGTTTACTTTACTTAAAACAGAATTCATGTTTAACTCGGGGATATTAGAGGCTGGAAGTGAAATTTTAATTCCTAGGTAGGTGACTTCTGAGACGGTAGTTACATTTTCCTGAGGATCCTCACTAACAAAAAGAATCTGGGTCTTAGAGATGTTTAACTTATAACCCGAGAAAGATCCAAACCGAGCTGCCAATTCGTCAATAGCTGGCAATGCATTGCCAATATCCCTAGTAACAAATACGATGTCGTCCGCGTAGGTGAGGGCTCTATAAACTATATGACACATATGAATGGGTTTGATATTCTCAGCCTGGTTCAGTTTGTTTAAAAAAAGATTTATGTATAAGGCAAATAAAAGTGGCGAGCCCGGACACCCTTGCCGTGTTCCACGAAAAATTGAAAAAAAAGCAGACTCCTGGACGGCTAGACGGATACAAGCAGTTGGGGGGAAAATAGAGAACCTTCAGTGCCAGCAGCATCTTAGGGCCAAATCCCTTCAATCTTAAGACATCCCACATATATGGCCAGGCAACCCTGTCGAATGCCTTTTCGGCATCCAACAGGGTTACCCTCATTGTAGAGTTAGTTGCCTGTGCCCAATCCACAAGAGCAATCAACCGCCGAATATGGTCGGTTGTATCGCGTTCAGGAATAAATCTGTGCTGAAATTTTGAGACAAGAGATTAAATTATGCCAGAAAACCGTGATGCTAAAATCTTCGGGTAGATTTTGCTATCGGCGTTGATAAGCGAAATAGGCCGATATGAAGAGGGCAACAGGGGTGGTTTGTCTTTTTTTTTTAAAACTGTAATTGTGGATTTTCGCCAGGACAAAGGTGCATTCCCCTTCTGTGCTTCCAAAAAAACTAGCATGAGGTCTTCCTTCAGAACCTGCCGATAGAACCTAAAAAACTCACGAGGCAAGATGGCCCCTCTGGCAGCTTCGCACTTTGAAAATGGAGGGAACGACCACCGCTACGATTGCACGTCATCCCTGAAAGCCTTTCGGCCCGGCGCTTTGATTGCTACAACGCTCGGGGGTCCCTGGCTATGCTTCTGGATTGGGTTCGTATTTATCGAGTTCATCTGAGTTTTCCGTCCCGCGTTTGGTTGCTGGCGAGTCAGCGCGGACATCAGAGACTTGCTGACGGTTCCCGATCTCGGGTGGTGGGAGCGGCGGCTGTGGAGCAGACAGCGGGTTGTTTCAAAGACCTGGGCTGGACGTAAGTAATACTGATGCCAGTCATGCAGCAAAGGGGCCAAAGACTCTGGCGGCTGCCGTCACAGGAGGAGCCTCTGAAAACTTGGAACATTCCCCGATCTCTAGTACGAAGAATGAGGACGGTGGTGGTGGCGTGCGAGGCACCTCTAACTCTGTGCAAGGAGCTACACCTTCCTCCCCCGCCCTCACCAGAGTGGAGGAGTGGGTTGGGGGCAACGTTAAATTTCCTGGGATATTTAAAAAGAGAACTCAGCTTAAAGGTAAGACCCATGTCTTGGCTGAAGTGAACACTCAGCAAAATGATAACTCCAGTGTTAATTCTGAACCAGTTACAGCTACTGATAAAATCGAATCATTATTAAGGGCAGAGTGTTCTCTTTCTGCAAAAGAACGGGAGTCTTTGGAGGAAATTGGGGAAGATATCACCAATGGTGCTATTGATATTATGGCTGAGGGTGTTGCTGAGGATGTCACCCCAGGGATTCCTTCACAAAAGGTTGTATCCTATCTGTCATCTACAGGGAAAGCAAGCTCTGTGCTGTGTAGCCAAAGGGACCTAGTAACAGCTCGGGCCCGCGCAAAGCTAGATAAAACCTTTCAAGGTGTCGGGACTATGAGTGAAGTGACTATTGAGGCGGACTCTGGTGACTTAACCAGCAAGTTTTATTCTATGTCGTATCTTTCTAATGCTTCTGATATCGAGAGTGCTGAAGGTGACTGGCTAGATTACAGAAGCTTGACAAGCTCAGCGCCTCTGGAGGATGATGAAAATAGCATGTTAACGGGGGAGGAAAGGAGCACTGTGAGCAAAGCTAAAGAAGCAAGGATCTTGCCTAACCCTCTTCCTAGAGAAGGCTTTGAGAATGACGGATCCCCTATACTGGGTCACTCTTCTGTGGAACTAGAATCCGGTGTAATAGCCGAGTCCAGGGGTGGCTATGTAGACACTTGCCTGGAAGAACATATAGAGAGCGAGATCACTTTAGCCACTATTTATCAAGCCATCATGTCGCACCACGAGGAGACAAAGGCAGAAAGCTTGTGGATGCAAGGGGCGGTTCGTAAGCTTCAAAATACAGTGCGTCAAGTGGTTAAGACCTGTAATGAGATAACTGCCAGGATTGGGGAGGCAGAAGGCAGAATCTCCTTAATCGAAGTTGAAATGGTGCAGCAGAAAGCGGATGTCTCCTCCCTGAATACTCTTCGGGAAGACATCAATTGGAAACTAATTGACCTTGAGAACCAATCTAGGAGAATCAATGTGCGAGTCCTAGGTGTCCCGGAAGGGGCCGAAGGCAGCAACATTCATCAATTTATCATTGAGCTGTTCTCAAAAGCCTTCCCTGAACTGACCCAATGGAAATGGGAAGTTGAACTAAAGAGAGTGCACCAATTCCCCTTTTATAAGCGGAATGGTACTAGGGCGTTTAACGGGAAACCCAGAGCGATATTGATTTGTTTAAACAATTTTTTGTCACGGGAAGCTTTATATGATTTAGCAAGGCCAGACCGCAAGAGAAAGGGGAAGGGGGTTGAATTTTTCATACACCCAGATTATTGTCAGGCCACGGTACAGCAGAGATGGCATCTGCGTCAACTTATACCATTGTTTCAAGCTAAAGGTGCACAGGCATATTTACTTAGTCCCTCCAAGCTTAAAATTATTTATAAGGAGAAAACGCAATTCTTTATGTCTGAGATTTCTGCTAAGGATTTTTTAGGTACAATTTAGTGTGGTGACATGAGTTTAGATCGCTATATAGATAAATTCTTACTGCGTTTTCATTTCTTTCTGTGGAGGACAGGCTAACCAGCGAAGGGCATCCAGCCTTTCTCTCCATCACTAAGGGGGACTATTCAGTCCCTTTGCCTCGTTTGGGTGGGTGTATGGGTGGGTGAGGGCAGTTTTCAGGGTAGGAAGGTTGGGATGAGGGGGTAGTGGGGCAAGGAATAGTAGAGTTGTGTTTTCGAGTGCAAATAGAAGCCAAAACTTGGTAAATAAAGATTCTAAAATTGTATATCCTGTTTTAGCTGTGTTAAGTGTCGCAGCTAGGTATCACGTTTCTGTTTTTGTAAAACACCTTTATCGTGAGCATGGGTAAATTTAAGATTAATTCTTGGAATATTTGTGGGCTGAATGATAGAAAGAAAAGAGGGATAATGGCCCAAATTCTTAATTCTATGAGGGTGGATTTACTGTGTGTACAGGAGACCCACGTCGCATGGAATAACAGGCGCTGGCTTAAAGACCTGGGTATGGAATTAGTGGGATATACACCCCAAGGTACAACAACAAGAGGTGTGGCTATATTGAAAAGATATGGTTGGGGACATGTAAGCAGGTAAAAGAAGATTCTTTCGGTCAGTGGGTGATTTGTGAGCTATGCTTGGAAGGTCTTTCTTGTACCATTTGCTCAATTTATGGTCCTAACTTAGATGACCCAGATATGTTGAATCAGCTCAGTATGTAACTTGCGGCCTGGCCATCGCCCTTAATTTTATGTGGAGATTTTAATTTCCACTTGGATGGGCGGGTGGACATAACCAGTGACTACATATATGAAGGAAAGAAAAACAAAGTTTTCAACGCCACCAGAGGAGTTATTAAAGAATTTGGGTTAGCTGATGTAGGGAATGTGAAAGGATTGGGAGCTCCAGGGAGCACTTTTTACTCTGCTCCTCATCAAAAACATGTCCGATTAGATTATTTTTTGTTACTGCTGGATATGTTAATAATGCAAGGTTCGATATCCTCCCTAAAATAATTTCTGATCATAACCCCATCACTTTAGAATTAGACCTTAGTTTCAGCACTCCTTTGAGGGCCTGGACTTTTGAGCGTAAATTATTAGTTGATCCACTCTATGTCGAACAAATGGGGAATTGGATAGTAGAATTCTTTAGAATAAATCGTGGATCCGCTTCTACTCATATGGTCTGGGATGCTTTTAAGTCAGGGGTACGGGTAGAAACATTAAGTTACTCAATTAATAAACAATGGAAAACACAAGAAGTGCTAGCGGCTGAGACAAAGAAACCTCGAGAGATAGAAGCGCAACTTATGGTGGCTGTCAGTTGCGGTCAGGACACTGACCAAATTTTGAGTGACTTAGCCGTTCAAAAATAATAATATAATAATAAATATTAACAAAGCATTTATAAAGCGCAATGGTTCCACCATCTCGGCGTGTCCCCGTGCTGGGTGAGTTGACTGTAGACAGAGCTACTCCTTACGCCACTACCTGCTGCACGAGAACAGGTGAGTTTTCAGCATCCTTCTAAAATTCCGTTCAGAGCCCTCCAGCCTGAGATTCACAGGGAGCTTATTCCAATGCTGCGCAGCCCGGAATCTAAATGAGCGACCACCCATCCTGGCTTTCTTGACCCTGGGAATGACCACCATTCCAGTTCCGATGGACCGTAACGATCTTTGGGGCACATATCTGGTAAATCGAGGCTGTATCAGAATTATGCTACAAAGCTAGCCGCACAAACTGCAGTATACAGATCAGAGATTTATGAGGTGGGAGAAAATTTGGGCCGTATACTAGCTAAAAGACTGCGTCAGAAGGAGGTTGCCAAAAGGATAGACAGTATTCAGGATGAGTCAGGGCAAATTCATGATAAACCGGCAGACGTTTTAGAGGTTTTCTGTAAATTTAACAGTGAACTATACATGGAGGAAATATCATGTGGTGCTGAAGAAAATGTATCGGACTTCAGTGCTGATATCGAAATCTCCACACTAACACTTGATCAGACTGAAGAATTAGATACAGACATCACATGGGAAGAAGTGGAGGCAGCCGTATTATCATTGGCGGTTTGCAAGGCGGTGGGCCCCGATGGCATCCCCCTTGAGTTTTTTAGGATCTTTCGATGAAAATGAAATTAAATGACAAGTGAGTCTTCTAGAGCGCAACTGTCACTCCTACCGGAGTCTCCTGGCGCTGTAAGTGACAAGGATTAGCTGTATAGAGCAAGACCTAAATAAGGTCTATATCAAAAACACAGGAAGGAGGTAGAGCCAATCGTTGGATTTATGCTCCACTAGGTATTTAAATAAACAAAAGAAATCCAACATTTAAGGGGGAGAACGAGTGATCAATGAGTATTGAAGCACTCAGTGTTTGTGAAAATACCCCTCATACACCAAAAGGCCCCTTGGTGTCATGCTTCATCATCGGGGTCTTCGCACCCCTCTATCGGGATGCGGCGTGCTGCGACCGACGGCTACGTGGGAGCACTTAAGGTATTGGCTATGTGTGGTGTACAGTGTGTGGGTTATGTTTAAAGTGAGTAGGGAGTGTGGTGAAAAAAGTTAAAAAGTACCTGGCGCTAGAGTGGAAAAGAAAAATGTTATTCTGTACTCTGGCTGGTACTGTTAAAAAGAAAGTGCAGGGCGAGGTCAAACCTGTTGTATTAATGAACAGGACCTCTGATGTGCTTTTGTGTCGACATGTTTCGGAGACAAGC
Organism: Lissotriton helveticus; assembly: GCF_964261635.1. NCBI lineage: Eukaryota > Metazoa > Chordata > Amphibia > Caudata > Salamandridae > Lissotriton > Lissotriton helveticus. The sequence goes on from NC_136068.1 coordinate 437,825,974, forward strand.
TCCTTCTTCAGGACAGGGGCACAGACTCCCTTCCCTACTCACGTCTTCTACTACATAAAACTGTGTATTTACAAAAAAGTGAATTTTACTTGGAATAGGCTAAGTGTGCCTACAGCGGTCTGCTACAAGCACAATGACCTGTAGAAAGACAAAAAATATGTCACCTAATGGTTACCCATGTAGCGGGTAGTTCATGCAGGTGCAATCACCTGGAACCTCACCATTTGCTTGTTAATAAGCTCTTGGAAAAAAGGGGGACTCACAACACATACAACATAAAACACATAGAGAACTAGGATTTTACTGTAAGTTGTATTCATACTTGTGAAGCTTGGTTGTTGGCTTCATGAGCAAAATAGGAACGTCGGGGTGCTGCTCCAATGGCTATCTGCAGTGAAGAATGGTGTGGCTTTTACAATTCATTCTGTAACACTTACTTATATAGATGGTTTCAGATGATCGTGGCATATTAGTACTCCTTCAATATCATACTCACAAAGTCAGGACTCTCTGATCACCGCCTTACCCCGCACGCTGCTCCGCTGTTGTGGAGTCAGGTAGTGGTCATGGTTATTTATAGCCCGTTTCGCTAATTGGGCGGAAGGAAAACTATTCCCATGTATGGGTATTCCGCTCTGTAGCCATACAGGGCGTCTGTATGTTCTAGATGCGTTAACATAGGATTAGCGTCTGCGGTTGATCCTGAACATGTGCGCCTGCCTGCCGCTGTTCCTCGGCGCATGCGCATTAGGAGATGTTTGTTCTTAGCGCATGCGCACCTGACACACGCATGTCAGGTTGAATGTCTACAGTGCGCGAGTTGCCTAAGAGTTTTCAATCTTACCGTTGTCCGACTGGTGACACTGGTATCGAGTAGTAAAAGAAGGAGAAAATAGCCCTATGCTTATTGACAGATTTCTGATTTAGACCCAAAGTCTCCCTAATTTACAGACTTGACACTGTCATTTCCTGAATGTCTACAGTGCGCGTGCTGCATTAGAGTTTACAACGTTGCTGTTGTCCGAGTAATCAAGACGAGTTTAGAGGTATAAATAGGGGAGAAGAGACGCATATGTATAATTACAGATTTCAGAATTGGGATTCATGGTCTTTACATATTGCCTGGCGGACATTGTCATTTAGAGTGGGCACTAATTATTGTTCAATGTATGTATTGCACAGTCAACTTTCTTGATAGTCTCTTACGCTGATAATTGACTCCATGGGACATCATCGTTAAGCCCATTCAGATGGGTACCCAGACGGAACACCCACCGCTGTTCTTTTTGGAAGAGGCCCACATCAGAGGGTAATTGTTCAATGATAGTCCATTTTAAATCGTTTACGCAATGTTGGGATGTCAAAAAATGCGTGGCCATTTTCGTAGTACTTTTTTTACAACGCACATTACTCTTATGTTCATTCATTCGTGTTTTTATGGCTCGTGTAGTCATGCCCACATACTCAAGGTTGCATGGGCACTTTATAAGGTAGATCACGTTTTTGGAATTGCAATTCGTGAACCTCCTTTGTTCCCATGTGGAGCCATTGCTGAAGTTGAGTTTGGTGCTTTTTTCAGTCAGATGACAGCTGCTGCAGTTTCCGCATGGAAAATGTCCCTGGACGCTTATGGTTGGTTGTGAGGACGCAGTCGTTGGTTTTGGTCTGGTGTGTACCAAAATGTCTTTGAGGTTGCGTCCCCTGCGGTGTGCGAACATTGGTTTTTCCAGGTCTAGTTCACCACTTGTTAGTATTCTCCAATGCTTGTTAACAAGTTTGGACACCTCGTTTGACATTGTGTTAAACGTCGTGATACAGATGGGTCGTTTGTTTTCCGTGGGATCCTTGATTCGTTCCTCTAACAAAGCCTCTCTGTTATTGTTTTTCGCCCTCTTGAAAGCTTTGTTGATAATCCTGTTGGGATACTCTCGTAGTTTGAGTTTTTCTTTCAGGTCATCCGCCTGCCTCTTGAATTGGGACATGTCTGTACAGTTGCGCCTTAGGCGAAGAAACTGACCATATGGCAGGTTCTCACGAAGGTGTCGAGGATGAAAACTGTCATACCTCAATAGACAGTTTCTAGAGGTTGGCTTGAAGTGAGTTGTGGTTTTTAACACCCCTGCTTCTGCGTAAATATTGAGGTCCAAGAACACTAATGTTCGGTCTGAAATGGTGATCGTGAATTTCAGGAAGGAGTTTTGGTTGTTGAGCCATTCCAGAAAATTCTCAGCAGACAGGCGATCGCCTTCCCAGATGACCAGGATGTCGTCGATATACCTCTTCCAGCATTTTATATTCGACCTGTATGGTTTTGCTCGTGGAGGATCCTGTTTGTCTCAAGGTGGTGCACATAGAGACCAGCCAGGCTCGGAGCAAATGTGCTTCCCATGCTGGTCCCATGGCATTGCTGATAGATCGTATTTTTATACTGAAAAAAGTTTTTTTGCAAAGCCAGAGAAATGCATTCCAGAACCAATCCTCGTGGCGTTTGATACTTCCATGGTGTGGAAAAAAGCACCTCCTCAATGATCATCAATGTTTCATCATGGGGAAGGCTGGTGTAGAGGCTCTCCACATCGAGTGACAGCAGTAGTTGGGTGTTTGGGTCAAATGTTGTTTCCTGCAGTAGTTGTAAAACGGCCTTTGTGTCCTTTAGGTAGGTATTAGTAGATTGTACTAGAGGTCTCAAGAAGGCATCAGCGAATTTTGACAGCAGTTCTAAAATTGAGCCAATGCCTGAGACTATTGGACGGCCAGGTGGTTGGTTAAGATCCTTGTGGATCTTAGGAATACTGTAAAAATACGGGATACGTGGTTTTTTCTGCTCCAGGAATTCTCCTTCCTTTTTGCTCAACCAATCATGTGTTAGGCCTTCCTCAATCATCCCTCCAATTTTAATCCTGAGGTTTTCTGTTGGGTCTTGTTGTAGGACCATGTAGTTGCGTCTATCCGACAGGAGTCTCAGACACTCGTTGTCATAATATTCAGTGAATTGTAATACTATGGCTCCCCCCTTATCTGCTGGCTTTATAACTATGCTGGCATCTTCCGATAGGGTTTTTAAGGCAAGTTGTTCTTCCTTGGTTGTGTTATGGAAGGTGCGTGTGGAGGACACATCCAATTTATTGACCTCTGTCATGACTGCTTTTTCAAAAGCCAGTAACTCAATAGGGAGTACTGAGTCTGGAGGGGTAAAAGTAGACTTGGGTCTCAGACCTGTGTCGGTTGTCAAAGCTTGTGTCGGTTTGCCTGCAAAGAAGGCCTGTAGTTTCAATTTTCGTACAAATTCCTTCATCTCTAGGTTCACCTTAAACATATCCGGTCTCTGTGTTGGCACAAATCCCAAGCCTTTATTCAGTACCTGTCGCTGGATACTCGTTAGAGGTTTGGACGTTAAATTCACCACTAAGTCCCTCTCTGGTTGCTGGTTGATGCTTGGTTGGGCAAGGAGCCTGTCATGCTCCTGGTTTGCCGGGGGTTCCCTTGGTCCGCCTCGTCCCATGTGACATTGTTGCCTTTCCGGTTCTTCCCCCGTGTCCCTGGGCGGGAGCCTAAAAAAGGTTGTGGACCGTAGAAGCCTCCGTTGAAGTCTTGGTTCCATTGTGGAAAACCTTGGGCGTCTGTAGGGTGATTGAACTGGAATGGCTGGAATGGCGTTGGTCCCATGTATTGTGGATACTGGGGTGGGTAACCTCTCCACCCTCGTTGTCTTGGGAACTGCTGTCTCCTCTGTCTCCATCCTCCTCTACTTTGGCGATTCCTTCTGCCTCCGCTGGAATTTGAACTGGCGGAACTGTTGTCAGACCCATCACTGTCTGTATCATTTTTCGTGGATACATAGTCAGCTTTGGTGTACGGATAGGTTCCTTCAGGTGTAAATTTGTCTTTGTCCTTGCCCAGTTTGTTGAGTTTGCTCTGTTTCAGCGTGAATTCAAATTCTGTCATTTGTTGGTTGAGTTCATCTAGTCTGATTTTGAGGTCCTCGGTTGACATATATGTGTTTAGTTTTACCTCAATCTTTCCAATATCAATTTTCAGCTCCTGTGTGATCCTGGTTGCTGTCTTTATAATCAGAACTAACCAGTCCCTGGTACAGTGCCATGAGATTAATGACCACTCCTTTTTAAACTGCATGTCCGTCTGAAAAATAAAGGGTTCGTTTTTTACGATCAAGCCTGGTGGTCCCATCTTGTTCCTTAGGTATTCCGTCATTATCAGACCGTGCAGAGCTGCCTTTATCTGGTTGCGTCTCAATTTCACCAGTTCATTCCAGTCATCAATATTTGGGCCGGTTTCAGGGTTGCTAAGTCCTTCAAAAGGGTTTACTGCAGTCAGGATTCTGTCAATTTCGTCTTCGCCGAAGGTTAGGCCATGTTCGTCCTCCATATTTCGCGACCGCTGAGGTCTACAGGTACCTAGTGTATGTGATTATGTGTTGTGAAGAGAGTAAAGGGTATAACTCCCGCAGCTGCACGCTGCCTAGACTATATCAAAAACACAGGAAGGAGGTAGAGCCAATCGTTGGATTTATGCTCCACTAGGTATTTAAATAAACAAAAGAAATCCAACATTTAAGGGGGAGAACGAGTGATCAATGAGTATTGAAGCACTCAGTGTTTGTGAAAATACCCCTCACACACCAAAAGGCCCCTTGGTGTCATGCTTCATCATCGGGGTCTTCGCACCCCTCTATCGGGATGCGGCGTGCTGCGACCGACGGCTACGTGGGAGCACTTAAGGTATTGGCTATGTGTGGTGTACAGTGTGTGGGTTATGTTTAAAGTGAGTAGGGAGTGTGGTGAAAAAAGTTAAAAAGTACCTGGCGCTAGAGTGGAAAAGAAAAATTTTATTCTGTACTCTGGCTGGTACTGTTAAAAAGAAAGTGCAGGGCGAGGTCAAACCTGTTGTATTAATGAACAGGACCTCTGATGTGCTTTTGTGTCGACATGTTTCGGAGACAAGCTCCTTCTTCAGGACAGGGGCACAGACTCCCTTCCCTACTCACGTCTTCTACTACATAAAACTGTATTTACAAAAAAGTGAATTTTACTTGGAATAGGCTAAGTGTGCCTACAGCGGTCTGCTACAAGCACAATGACCTGTAGAAAGACAAAAAATATGTCACCTAATGGTTACCCATGTAGCGGGTAGTTCATGCAGGTGCAATCACCTGGAACCTCACCATTTGCTTGTTAATAAGCTCTTGGAAAAAAGGGGGACTCACAACACATACAACATAAAACACATAGAGAACTAGGATTTTACTGTAAGTTGTATTCATACTTGTGAAGCTTGGTTGTTGGCTTCATGAGCAAAATAGGAACGTCGGGGTGCTGCTCCAATGGCTATCTGCAGTGAAGAATGGTGTGGCTTTTACAATTCATTCTGTAACACTTACTTATATAGATGGTTTCAGATGATCGTGGCATATTAGTACTCCTTCAATATCATACTCACAAAGTCAGGACTCTCTGATCACCGCCTTACCCCGCACGCTGCTCCGCTGTTGTGGAGTCAGGTAGTGGTCATGGTTATTTATAGCCCGTTTCGCTAATTGGGCGGAAGGAAAACTATTCCCATGTATGGGTATTCCGCTCTGTAGCCATACAGGGCGTCTGTATGGTCTAGATGCGTTAACATAGGATTAGCGTCTGCGGTTGATCCTGAACATGTGCGCCTGCCTGCCGCTGTTCCTCGGCGCATGCGCATTAGGAGATGTTTGTTCTTAGCGCATGCGCACCTGACACACGCATGTCAGGTTGAATGTCTACAGTGCGCGAGTTGCCTAAGAGTTTTCAATCTTACCGTTGTCCGACTGGTGACACTGGTATCGAGTAGTAAAAGAAGGAGAAAATAGCCCTATGCTTATTGACAGATTTCTGATTTAGACCCAAAGTCTCCCTAATTTACAGACTTGACACTGTCATTTCCTGAATGTCTACAGTGCGCGTGCTGCATTAGAGTTTACAACGTTGCTGTTGTCCGAGTAATCAAGACGAGTTTAGAGGTATAAATAGGGGAGAAGAGACCCATATGTATAATTTCAGATTCATGGTCTTTACATATTGCCTGGCGGACATTGTCATTTAGAGTGGGCACTAATTATTGTTCAATGTATGTATTGCACAGTCAACTTTCTTGATAGTCTCTTACGCTGATAATTGACTCCATGGGACATCATCGTTAAGCCCATTCAGATGGGTACCCAGACGGAACACCCACCGCTGTTCTTTTTGGAAGAGGCCCACATCAGAGGGTAATTGTTCAATGATAGTCCATTTTAAATCGTTTACGCAATGTTGGGATGTCAAAAAATGCGTGGCCATTTTCGTAGTACTTTTTTTACAACGCACATTACTCTTATGTTCATTCATTCGTGTTTTTATGGCTCGTGTAGTCATGCCCACATACTCAAGGTTGCATGGGCACTTTATAAGGTAGATCACGTTTTTGGAATTGCAATTCGTGAACCTCCTTTGTTCCCATGTGGAGCCATTGCTGAAGTTGAGTTTGGTGCTTTTTTCAGTCAGATGACAGCTGCTGCAGTTTCCGCATGGAAAATGTCCCTGGACGCTTATGGTTGGTTGTGAGGACGCAGTCGTTGGTTTTGGTCTGGTGTGTACCAAAATGTCTTTGAGGTTGCGTCCCCTGCGGTGTGCGAACATTGGTTTTTCCAGGTCTAGTTCACCACTTGTTAGTATTCTCCAATGCTTGTTAACAAGTTTGGACACCTCGTTTGACATTGTGTTAAACGTCGTGATACAGATGGGTCGTTTGTTTTCCGTGGGATCCTTGATTCGTTCCTCTAACAAAGCCTCTCTGTTATTGTTTTTCGCCCTCTTGAAAGCTTTGTTGATAATCCTGTTGGGATACTCTCGTAGTTTGAGTTTTTCTTTCAGGTCATCCGCCTGCCTCTTGAATTGGGACATGTCTGTACAGTTGCGCCTTAGGCGAAGAAACTGACCATATGGCAGGTTCTCACGAAGGTGTCGAGGATGAAAACTGTCATACCTCAATACACAGTTTCTAGAGGTTGGCTTGAAGTGAGTTGTGGTTTTTAACACCCCTGCTTCTGCGTAAATATTGAGGTCCAAGAACACTAATGTTCGGTCTGAAATGGTGATCGTGAATTTCAGGAAGGAGTTTTGGTTGTTGAGCCATTCCAGAAAATTCTCAGCAGACAGGCGATCGCCTTCCCAGATGACCAGGATGTCGTCGATATACCTCTTCCAGCATTTTATATTCGACCTGTATGGGTTTTGCTCGTGGAGGATCCTGTTTGTCTCAAGGTGGTGCACATAGAGACCAGCCAGGCTCGGAGCAAATGTGCTTCCCATGCTGGTCCCATGGCATTGCTGATAGATCGTATTTTTATACTGAAAAAAGTTTTCTGCTCCAGGAATTCTCCTTCCTTTTTGCTCAACCAATCATGTGTTAGGCCTTCCTCAATCATCCCTACAATTTTAATCCTGAGGTTTTCTGTTGGGTCTTGTTGTAGGACCATGTAGTTGCGTCTATCCGACAGGAGTCTCAGACACTCGTTGTCATAATATTCAGTGGATTGTAATACTATGGCTCCCCCCTTATCTGCTGGCTTTATAACTATGCTGGCATCTTCCGATAGGGTTTTCAAGGCAAGTTGTTCTTCCTTGGTTGTGTTATGGAAGGTGCGTGTGGAGGACACATCCAATTTATTGACCTCTGTCATGACTGCTTTTTCAAAAGCCAGTAACTCAATAGGGAGTACTGAGTCTGGAGACAAACAGGATCCTCCACGAGCAAAACCCATACAGGTCGAATATAAAATGCTGGAAGAGGTATATCAACGACATCCTGGTCATCTGGGAAGGCGATCGCCTGTCTGCTGAGAATTTTCTGGAATGGCTCAACAACCAAAACTCCTTCCTGAAATTCACGATCACCATTTCAGACCGAACATTAGTGTTCTTGGACCTCAATATTTACGCAGAAGCAGGGGTGTTAAAAACCACAACTCACTTCAAGCCAACCTCTAGAAACTGTCTATTGAGGTATGACAGTTTTCATCCTCGACACCTTCGTGAGAACCTGCCATATGGTCAGTTTCTTCGCCTAAGGCGCAACTGTACAGACATGTCCCAATTCAAGAGGCAGGCGGATGACCTGAAAGAAAAACTCAAACTACGAGAGTATCCCAACAGGATTATCAACAAAGCTTTCAACAGGGCGAAAAACAATAACAGAGAGGCTTTGTTAGAGGAACGAATCAAGGATCCCACGGAAAACAAACGACCCATCTGTATCACGACGTTTAACACAATGTCAAACGAGGTGTCCAAACTTGTTAACAAGCATTGGAGAATACTAACAAGTGGTGAACTAGACCTGGAAAAACCAATGTTCGCACACCGCAGGGGACGCAACCTCAAAGACATTTTGGTACACACCAGACCAAAACCAACGACTGCGTCCTCACAACCAACCATAAGCGTCCAGGGACATTTTCCATGCGGAAACTGCAGCAGCTGTCATCTGACTGAAAAAAGCACCAAACTCAACTTCAGCAATGGCTCCACATGGGAACAAAGGAGGTTCACGAATTGCAATTCCAAAAACGTGATCTACCTTATAAAGTGCCCATGCAACCTTGAGTATGTGGGCATGACTACACGAGCCATAAAAACACGAATGAATGAACATAAGAGTAATGTGCGTTGTAAAAAAAGTACTACGAAAATGGCCACGCATTTTTTGACATCCCAACATTGCGTAAACGATTTAAAATGGACTATCATTGAACAATTACCCTCTGATGTGGGCCTCTTCCAAAAAGAACAGCGGTGGGTGTTCCGTCTGGGTACCCATCTGAATGGGCTTAACGATGATGTCCCATGGAGTCAATTATCAGCGTAAGAGACTATCAAGAAAGTTGACTGTGCAATACATACATTGAACAATAATTAGTGCCCACTCTAAATGACAATGTCCGCCAGGCAATATGTAAAGACCATGAATCCCAATTCTGAAATCTGTAATTATACATATGGGTCTCTTCTCCCCTATTTATACCTCCAAACTCGTCTTGATTACTCGGACAACAGCAACGTTGTAAACTCTAATGCAGCACGCGCACTGTAGACATTCAGGAAATGACAGTGTCAAGTCTGTAAATTAGGGAGACTTTGGGACTAAATCAGAAATCTGTCAATAAGCATAGGGCTATTTTCTCCTTCTTTTACTACTCGATACCAGTGTCACCAGTCGGACAACGGTAAGATTGAAAACTCTTAGGCAACTCGCGCACTGTAGACATTCAACCTGACATGCGTGTGTCAGGTGCGCATGCGCTAAGAACAAACATCTCCTAATGCGCATGCGCCGAGGAACAGCGGCAGGCAGGCGCACATGTTCAGGATCAACCGCAGACGCTAATCCTATGTTAACGCATCTAGAACATACAGACGCCCTGTATGGCTACAGAGCAGAATACCCATACATGGGAATAGTTTTCCTTCCGCCCAATTAGCGAAACGGGCTATAAATAACCATGACCACTACCTGACTCCACAACAGCGGAGCAGCGTGCGGGGTAAGGCGGTGATCAGAGAGTCCTGACTTTGTGAGTATGATATTGAAGGAGTACTAATATGCCACGATCATCTGAAACCATCTATATAAGTAAGTGTTACAGAATGAATTGTAAAAGCCACACCATTCTTCACTGCAGATAGCCATTGGAGCAGCACCCCGACGTTCCTATTTTGCTCATGAAGCCAACAACCAAGCTTCACAAGTATGAATACAACTTACAGTAAAATCCTAGTTCTCTATGTGTTTTATGTTGTATGTGTTGTGAGTCCCCCTTTTTTCCAAGAGCTTATTAACAAGCAAATGGTGAGGTTCCAGGTGATTGCACCTGCATGAACTACCCGCTACATGGGTAACCATTAGGTGACATATTTTTTGTCTTTCTACAGGTCATTGTGCTTGTAGCAGACCGCTGTAGGCACACTTAGCCTATTCCAAGTAAAATTCACTTTTTTGTAAATACACAGTTTTATGTAGTAGAAGACGTGAGTAGGGAAGGGAGTCTGTGCCCCTGTCCTGAAGAAGGAGCTTGTCTCCGAAACATGTCGACACAAAAGCACATCAGAGGTCCTGTTCATTAATACAACAGGTTTGACCTCGCCCTGCACTTTCTTTTTAACAGTACCAGCCAGAGTACAGAATAAAATTTTTCTTTTCCACTCTAGCGCCAGGTACTTTTTAACTTTTTTCACCACACTCCCTACTCACTTTAAACATAACCCACACACTGTACACCACACATAGCCAATACCTTAAGTGCTCCCACGTAGCCGTCGGTCGCAGCACGCCGCATCCCGATAGAGGGGTGCGAAGACCCCGATGATGAAGCATGACACCAAGGGGCCTTTTGGTGTGTGAGGGGTATTTTCACAAACACTGAGTGCCTAAATAAGGTCTAGACAGCAAGCATCAGTTATTCCAAAGATCCATGTCTTTAATGCTTTTCTGAAGTGTCCCTCCTGTTCAAGTACTCTAAGTCCCTTTGGCATACAATTCCATAAGCTACCAGGAGCTGTCTTAAGCTTCTCCTTCTTAGCCATGCAATCACATAAAAGCATCACTTTGCAATTTTTGAGTCCTTTTCCGAATGATGCCATTCACCTGCCTTTGATCTCACAGTGCTGCCTTCATACCAAGAGGCGTTCAATAAGTAGTGGCTGCGGAAGGTGGGTAATTTGATGACCTGATACCAGTAACACATCAGATAAAAGCGCCTCTAACCTGGTGAGATCAATGAAAGAAAACCTCAGTCAACTTATCTTTTCTCAGAAGAAAGCTTTTCCCAATGACAAGAGATGCCTCACTAGAATTTGTGGCACTCACTTGCCTAGAGTTACATGTTAGCAGCAAGTGGTGTCTAAAGAAAGCTCAGCTACATATCAATATCCTCTAACAGAAAGCAATCACTTTAGGACTGCACTGTTTCCCTTTAAATATAAGCAATTCTTTCTTGTTGATATGAGTGGACAACACAACAGGTATGTGCTAGATCAACAAAGAAAGGTGGAACACAGTTCTGCCAACTATCCAAGGAAGCTCATAACAACTAAGGAGTGTCATGAGTGGGAGTGAAAACAAACCCAGCTGGAGGACATATTTTGTCGCTGGGGCAAATCAAAACTGTATCAGTGCGCTACCAACAGGAACCAAAAATGCCAGTACTCTGCTAGCATTCACCTCCTTCCAGGGACGTGGGGCAATACTTTTTTGATGAATTGTTCAAGGACTTATGCCTACACATTTCCTTCACTTTTTCAGATTCCAAAAAACCATACCATCTTATTCTGAGCACATCACTCTGGTGTAGATCTGGCTCAAGAAACAAATTCTCTCAGAAAAGGTACAAATTCATTAGAAGTCAATTTCAAACCTGTCTCGGAGCAACATGCTGTTTCTCCACCAAGAACTACTTTCTCTGAACTTGTTGCCCTGGCTCCTGAAAACAATGAATTCAACCTTCTAGACAATCCAGCGGAATGCAGGGAAATTCTAGCCTGAGCATTATCCACCAATAAGAGGTATGCAGCACAATGGAAATATGTTTGTATCTGCTGGACTGAGCACACTTTGAACTGTTTATCATTGCTTCCTCAGAAGATATTACCATATCTTCTACATCTAGTAACAATATCAGGCCAGTGTCACACCTCAGTCAGAATCTATTGCCTGCCATTTCATGTTACAGTAGAACATTCAATCAACTTTCACTTTGGTTTATTAGGCTCTTTAAAGAGTTTAAGGGTATTTTTGGAGTGTCTCTGCCAATAAGGCATTGTCCATCATCTAAGCAGCATAGGGTGCTTTCCCAAGTAACGAAGAGTCCTTTTTAAGCCAATACATAGGGCAAAACCTTTGTCCAATCAACAAATTCAATCTTCTGAGCGAAACAATTTCACTTTGATGGTACCCAGGGTTACTCTTAGGACCTACATGCATCTCTGAGGATTCAAAGTATTTTTATTTGTTTAGCAAAATCCCTAGCCTGCTGTGGAACCTTGGGTAGGCTGTATGTGATTTCAGAGAAAAACAGTTTTATAGAATACTATTACTAAGAAACCAGTCCACCTGAACTGTTTAATTGCAAGATGCAAATTGCAAATACCATTTTATAAAAAACAATTTATACAATGGCTTTTTTACAAAATTGAGTTTTGAATACCTATTTTTTAAAGTTGAATAAGAATGCTAGTATCCATATAACCAGCTTGTCTGTGAAGAAGACGGCGTACGGCCGGTTGGCAAAGAGCTCAACTACACACCCTGCCAACGTTATGGCAATGAGGCTCACTGTCTTGAATGTGAGAACCCGCAAAGGACCCGCAAAGGACAGATGTGAAGTGGCTCAAAGGGCGTACACATCAAAAATATGAGGACCAAGTTAAAGTACCATTGTGGCATGACAATGGAAGAGGTAGGAAACATGTTGTAGACCTTTCAAAAAATGCCTGGCTGCTAAGATTACATCAACCACCTTTGAAATAAGTTTAAGGGTGTTCGTCTGCTGCTGCTCAATCTCCAAGCATGGAGGTGGAGATTGAGAAGGCCTAGGTGCAGGACCCTGCCCTGTTGCTATGACAGTGGATCCTTCCTGAGGAGCAGCCTATGCAGAGGACAGATGCTCATGTGCAGGAGCTTTGGATACCATTCTCTCCATGGCCGATCCTGTGCCACTAGAATTACTTTGGGACCAGTGGGCCTGATATTTTTCAGAACTCAGAGCAGGAGAGATATCAGTGGAAAGGCATACAGGAATCTCAAGTTCCACCCCAGACAGAACAGAAACATCTGGTAATTCCAACGCGCAAAAGTGCTGACATTGCATGTTCATGGCGGTGGACGATAGGTCAAGCCAAGGTTCTCCCCATTCATGAAGGAGACCTTGCACCACCTCCAGGTACAACTGCCACTCATGATCCACTAGGCATCGACAGCTGAGCTAGTCCGCCCTGGAATTAAAAGATCCTGCTAGATGGTTTACTTTCTGAAAAATTCCTTGATGGTCTGACTTTTCCAGAAACGTAGTACCTCAGCCTGGCACAGGGACCATGAGCACCCCCACCCGTTTTTGTTGCAAGACCACATGGTGGTGGTGTTTTCCGTAAGCACATGTATCAACCTCAACTTGATGGTTAGAAGGAAGGCTTTCAATGTCAAGCAGATGGCCCTCAACTCCAGAAGTTTGCTTTGGAGTCAGGACTCCGCAGGAGACCAAAGGTCTCTGATCTCCACCTCTCTCTAGTGGCCGACCCAACGCCAAAGTCATGAGTGATGTAATTTGTGAGGTCATAAGCAGTGCATTGCGGGGGCGTAAGTTATAGTTAGCTCAGGTAACTATCACTGCTGAATTTCACTGGGTTTGTATGAGTGAAATCTGCACCTAACTATAGCATCCCTGTAACCTTTGAGATATATATATATATTATAGAAAATTAAAGGATTGAAACATCATTGCATCGAAAGGCCACAGCTGGGAATACGATTCTCTACGCTGATAGTAGTCATCCAAAAGGGTGGTGAAAAATATTCCAGTGGGAGAATTCTTAAGAATGAAGCGTAATTGCTCAACACCCATAGAGTGCGACAAGACCATAACGCAAGCAAAAGAAAGATTCAGTAAAAGAGGATACTGTAGGGGTTTCTTAGACAAAGCAGAAAAAAGAAGCAATGAAACAGGTAGAGATACCCTACTAAGAGACAAAGTCAAGAAAGAAGATAACAATGTCAGACTAATAAGTAATTTCACTGAGAAATCTTCAGAGGTGTACCAGATTCTGAGAAGAAACTGGAAAGTACTGAAATCTGACAGTGTAGTGGGAGCAAATCTACCTGCTAACCCCTTAATCACTTACAGGAGAGGAAATTCATTGAAAGACCAACTGGTTGATAGCCACTATGATCCAAAAAGAAAAAGGTCTAAGAATGTGACGGGATTTTTCCCCTGCATGAAATGCAAGGCGTGTAAGCATAGCAGCAAGATTAAAACATATGCAGTACCCGGAATTCAAAATAGTGTGCCTATCACTAAATTACTGAATTGTAATTCAGAATACACAGTTTACTGTCTAACATGCCCCTGTGGGAAACGGTATGTGGGGAGTTCAATCCACCCTGCCAAAAAGAGGATATTAGAACATCAAAGAGCCATCACAAATAAAGATCCAGTATATCCGGTGGCTCGCCACTTTGAGAAAGAACATGGCAGTAACTGTAATCTTTTGACCTTCTTCTGCCTTGACCAATTGGTCAAATCAGAACGAAGAGGTGACAATATTAAAAAACTCCGCACACTAGAATCCAAATACATCATAAAGCTTTAGACAAAGGCCCCTTTGGGTCTTAACAATGAAGAAGAAATGTGGGTTCATGTAGGTCGCTAGGAATTTTGTAAACCTCTATGACCCCCCCTTTCCGGTAACATATATCTCCTATCAAAGATGCAACACTGCTGATAAACTGCTAATTCCCTTAGCCCATTCAGGGCCTTATTGTTTGAACAGTGGAACAAGTTTGTTCGTTTTTCCAAAGTTAAAAACGTCATCAATAATATTGTTGTTTGTATGAAAATTATCAAACGCTATGAGCAATATTGAATAATAGTGGGGCCTTATATTGTATATGATCATCTGTGCCTTGATATCTTGTAATTCATACAAATACATAAACAGATTAGATCATACAATTGGATTAGGAGCGGAGAAATATCTCCAAGATGGCCGCCGTATGTTGATACACACATTCGAGTCCACTGTTTATTTTCATGTATTCATTGGTATGAAATGCACAAGACATCTTCTATGTTGATTAACATGGTAATTGGTTGTTTGTTTATTTAAACATGCATGAGTAAAGTTACGAGTTGACACTGACGAAGGCGGAAACGCTGAAACGCGTTTGTCAATCTGGCTGCAGAAGTGAGAAATAAAGAAATCAAACTTACTTTAAACCCCGATGGATGGCTTTTTGCGTGCACTCGAGTATATTGGTGTGTTGGAATTACAGACCCGGGTTGGGAATATATATATATATATATATATATATATATATATATATATATATATATATATATATATATATATATAGATATAGATATATATATATAGATATATATATATATATATTAAATATACATATATATACACACATATATATACACACTGGTTCAGCTGTTTCTTTTTGACTTGACCAAGGATTTGGTAACACCGGCCCGCCCTGAAGTGCTGACTCGGGACAGGGTTTCTGCAAGGAGCAGCTCGTGATTTCACGAGGTGGCAGGAATCAGTGTATCCTGTCCTGTGGCCCGCCTGCAGTCTCCACAAGGGGCTAGAACGGTAGTGGGGTCCCAAGGAGGCATTTGGACACTTCACAAAACACAGCCGCCAACCTGGATATTACACACTTTGCCCCTATTATTTGGACTATTTCAGCTGTTCCTCATTTTTTCCGCAACCCCAACACAGCCCATCCCGATGTACTCTGGGAACTGTAGTATGTGGCAACGAACTACAGTGGGCGTGGTGATAGGTGATTGGAAGGTGAGGCTCCTCAACCAATGGGAGCACAACAGGAGGCAATTTTGAAGTGTGAGTGGAATAGCGTCATGTGTGCAGAGGCATCTGAGGACGGCGCAGGAGCGCTGAAATGCATTATGCCTGTGGTGTCCTAATAAAGGCTTCCAAACCGGACCCCCGTGTGGCCTCTTACTTCTCCAGGAGTCGGAGCGGTGTGTTTTGGAATATATATACACACATATATATATATACACACATATATATATATATATATATCCAGGGCAGATTCGGTCTATCCGGTTCACGGCACAGCAGAAATCACGGACCACCAAGCAGCATGGAATATCAGGTAAGATTATTATCTATTCCTTGTTTCATTTAGGCATGACGCGTTTCAGGTAGTGAATACCCTTGATCACAATATATATATATATTACCTACTGGCGGTCGCCAGTAGGTAGTTATAGTTAGGACCTAGTTTCCATAGTAAATCCACAACATTGTATTTGGCATAACTTTGGCGCCGGTGGACGAATCTTCGCCAATGTCTCCAAGAAAATGGCCTGCTCCGCGCCGCTCCTTCCCTGAAAGTTTGGGGGTGATTTGTGAAGTGGGGGCTGAGAAAAAAGGGAGTCCCAAAACGTGTTTTCCCCATGCAATTTTCCATAGGAGCTTTAGCCAGGGCTACAGCCCGAACGGCTGAACGGAATTCCACCAAATTTGGCAGAGAGGTAGAGTTCGGTTCGCATATCACCTTTTTTGTTAAATGGTATAAATCCGTTCAGTAGTTCCTGAGAAAATCAAAAGTAAAATCATAGATATATCTATAGGCGCTTACCGTACGTGTACTGTACGCGTACAGGTCCGCGTACCGTACGCGTACCTTTCCGAGCACAAGCTGCATGCTGATTGGCTGTCAACTGTCTGTCAACACTCCAAACCAGGAAGTGTTGGCAGCCATCTTGTTTCTGGGTAGACTGAGGCACGAGAAAGCAGAAAAACAAATGTGTAGAATGCAAAAAGGGGGCAATGTAGAAACACCCTGACCCCTAGGCCTGCTCTGGTGGTCCCACAAGGACCCCCAAGGCCCCCCAATTATTTTTTTTGTCAAAAAATCGTGGGATACGCGTAGGTACGCTTACGTACGCGTACCCTGTGGAAAAAACAGTCTGCTTTTTATCAAATTACCCCCCGGGGGGAATAAATCTCGGGGGCATAGTGAAAAAGAAGTGTGGGGGCCCCAATCCCCCCCCACACTGTCCCGGGGACCGCCACCCCCGGGGCAAAGTACACCTCTCTGCAACGCAGCCCCCTGGCGCATACTGGAGGTTCTAGGTGGGCTAGTTGGCCCCCATGGACCCCCAGTATGCAAGGGGAATTAGTTCCCCCTCTGCAAACGCGCCAGGGGGCTGCGTTGCAGAGAGGTGTAAAAAGGGGCATAGCCTCATTACACCTCTCTGCAATACAGCCCCCTGGTGCATACTAGAGATTCCTGGTGGGCTAGTTGGACCCCAGGGACGCCTAGTATGCAAGGGGAATTTGTTCCCCCTCTGCAAATGCGCACGGGGCTGCGTTGCAGAGAGGTGTAAAAAGGGGCGTGGCCTCATTACACCTCTCTGCAACGCAGCCTCCTGGCGCATACTGGAGGTTCCTGGTGGGCTAGTTGGCCCACAGGGACCCCCAGTATGCAAGGGGACTTAATCCCCCAACTTAGAACACTCTACAGGGCGTGTTTGCACAGTGGTGGAGGTAGGGGGCGGGGCTTGATGTGATGTGAGTGCAAACATGCCCTGAGACGCATTTTAAGTTGGGGAATTAGTTCCTGTTCAATCCAGAGGTCTCCTAGGGGGCAACTAGTCCAACAGGTATCTCCAGTAAGCGCCACGGAGCTGTGTTGCAGAGTGTTGTAAAAAGGGGGCGTGCCCTTTGAACACCTCTCTGCAACACAACTGCCTGGCGCATACTGGAGGTACCTAGTGGGCTAGTTGGCTCACAGGAGATCTCAGGATTGAAGAGGAATTAATTCCCCAATCTAAAACGTGCCACAGAGCGTGTTTGCACACATGTTACCTCAGGCCCGCCCCCTTCCTTTACTATTGAGCAAAATATTCTTGTAGATTCTGCCGAACTACGAATTCCAATTTACTCACCTGTTATCACAAGAAACATCAGTGCTGCATCTTTGAGCGCACTACTGATCCTGAAAAGTAATTCTAACCATACTTACAGTAACTTGAATTTCCTTCCATAAGCTAACATTGACTGGTTGAAATGAAATGAAATGAAATGAAATTAATTTATAACGCGCAACTAAAACCCTGAGGTATCAAGGCGCTTAAGTGGTTTCACTTGACAATTTGGAATTTAAAAAAATTCCTCTAAAATCAGCCGAACTACGAATGCTGATTTACTCACCTGTTATCAGGAGAGACCTCAGTGCTGCATCTTTCAGCTCACTACTATTCCTGAAAAGTAAATTTAACTGTACTTACCAGTAACTTGAATTTCCTTCCATAGGATATCATTGCCTGATATATAAGATATATATAAATAAATAAAAATATTGAATAAAAAAAATATTACAATTTCAATATTTTTAAAAATATATATTTTTCAAATTATATAAAACAATATGTAATTTAATATAAAAAATTAAATATCTAAAAATAAATCATTTAAAATAATGTAGTAAATCAGTATAAAAAAATATAACAATTAAAAAATTATCATTTACAAAACCTTTGAAATTCACTGAAGAAACCATAGGTTTTAGCCACGTTATAGTTAGGAATTAGCATTTAAAAAACCTTAAAAATTCACTGAAAAAACCATAGGTTTCAGCCCGTTATAGTTAGGAATTAGCATTTAAAAAACCTTAGAAATTCACTGAAAAAACCATAGGTTTCAGCCACGTTATAGTTAGGAATTAGCATTTAAAAAACCTTAGAAATTCACTAAAAAACCATAGGTTTCACACATGTGATAGTTAGCTGGACATTTCACTCATAAAAAACCATTGAAATTCCCCCGTTATAGTTAGTTCAGCTAACTATAACTCGCGCGCCCGCAATGCACTGCTGATATATTATATTACATCATTCATGACATGGTCAGTGACATCACTCATGACATCACTGATGACATCTCTGATGACATCATGCAGTGAATGTGTGTCTTTCCGAAAAATAAGTATTTTTTATATATGTATAGCTAAAGGTCAATGGAAGAATAAATGGGTAAATTAGTGTCTAAATGGATGTTTTGTTTTGTAAAATTCACTGTATAACTGACTTATTAAGTGTATCTTAGTGAATACATGTATTAGCAAGTAATATTTAAATATGTAAATATCTGTATCAGTGTCTCACTTTGTCTATAAGTGGCTGCATGGGTTGGTGAGTAGCTACATGAGTGTCTATATGGGTTATTAGTTGGTTTTTTGAGTATCAGTATGAGTGTCTGTATGGTTCAGTGGAGGGTATTACTTAGTGCATAGATGCATGAATGACTGACTCACTGTTTGTGTGTTTTGAAGACAGCATGTGTGCAGGACTATATGGGTGGATGAGTGTGTGTATGGGTGTGTTAATGAGTGAATGACTGTCTCAATAGTGTCATTATGAGTAACTACATATGTTTTAATCTACTATATGTGAGTATTGATGTATATAAGTGATTATATGTGAGAGTGAGAGATTGGAATAGTTCCTGTATAAATAAGTATGTGTTTCTATAACTGATTGTTTAAGAGAGTAAGTATGTGTACGTTTCTGTAAAAGTAAGTGTAGTGGTGTGTGTATAGCTGTATATGCAAATAAATGGATGTTCGATAGTTTATTTGCATGTGTGAGTATGTGTGTGAGTAACTCTATGGATGACTGTCGTGTGAAACAGGATGTATAGGTGTATGAGAACATATGATGAGTGAGTACATGTGTGAGTGACTATATAGAACTGTTGGTGAATGAGTGGATGTGTATGCAGATGTTGGAATTACTGAATAGGTTGTTGTAACTGGTATTGGTATCCCCATTTCTTTGAAAAATTAAGTTTCTATTTTTGAATGTGTGTATCAAAGGTTATATTAGGGTGAGAGGAGGTCTGCCACTCTTTCACAAGGATGATGTCATCAGTGATGTCATCTGAGATGTCATCAGTGATGTCATGAGTGATGTCACTGACCATGTCATGAGTGATGTAATATGTGACGTCATCAGGAGTGCATTGCGGGCGCGCGAGTTATAGTTAGCTGAACTAACTATAACGGGGGAATTTCAATGGTTTTGTATGAGTGAAATGTCCAGCTAACTATAACGTGTGAAACCTATGTTTTTTTTTTGTGAATTTCTAAAGTTTTTTAAATGCTAATTCCTAACTATAATGTGGCGGAAACCTATGTTTTTTTCAGTGAATATATATATGTATATATACGTCATGTCATTGAGATGCTCACATGAGCGAAATTGTTATCAAGCAAATAAATGGATGGAAAGCATGGCATGCTGTAATTGTCGCTAATTGGCCCGTGAGCAAGGATTGAAAAGTTTGAAACACGTTGGGCCTCATCACAAAAATATTACCTGGATTGTTTGAATATTGACAAGGAATGCCGCTTGGAGTTGAGTGCATCTCCATACTCTTTGGCAGAGGTGTGTATTTTGAATATACCATTGAAATTCCTCCGTTATAGTTAGTTGTACTAACTATAATTCACGCTCCCGCAATCCACTGCTGATGATGTCACATATTACATCATTCATGACATGGTCAGTGACATCACTGATGACATCTCAAATGACATCACTAATGACATCATCCAGTGAATGTGGTTTGGTTCGATATTTAAGTAAGGATTATATATATAGCAATCTGCGTTAAAGACTGAGTGTATGTGTAAGTGTCTGGATGGAGGATTTAGTAGCACTATGATTGACTGTTTAATTGACTTTTTTAAAGTGTCTCACTAAATATATGAGATAGTGATTAAACTGTGTGAATATCTGTTTCACTGTATCTCTTATTGTGTAAACTACTACATAAGTTGGTTACTAGCTATGTGAAAGTCTGTATTAGTATTCATTAGTTAAGTGAGTATCTGTATGGAATAATGAATGCGGGTGTGGTTGGGTGGGAGGTGTGTGACTGTCCAAAGATGTGTAAATAGTTGATTTAGTAGGTTGACTGCACGTGGAAACACTTATTTGGGTGAGTGAATCTCCATATGGGTGTGGTGATGAGTAACTATATTTCTCAATGATACTTGTCCAACAAAGTAGAAATATAAAAGGCAGTGTATGTGACAGTTGTTGTTTATAAAGGAGTATACTTAAGACTCAGTGATTGTATGAGTGATTGTATCGAAAACTGTGTACTTGTAATAGTGATTTTATAACACACTAAGTATGAGTTACTATCTATATGAATAAAGTGGTGTTTGTATAAGTGTGTAGCTTAGTAAATATAAGTATGATCAATTGTTTGCATAAGTGAGTAGGATGACTGCATAAGTGAATAGGATGTGTGCTGGTATGTAATGCCGATGTAGGTGTATAAGTATATTTAATAGTATTCTATTGATCTTTGTTAGCATGTATGAGTGAATCTATAGGTAAGTGTTTAGATGTGTGTGTAGATGTAGGAATCACTGAGTGGGTTTTTAGAAACTTGTATTGGTGTGTCAATGCATTCAAATATGGTACTCTATATTTTATAATGAGTGTTAAAAGGTTATGCTAGTGTATGATGAGGTGTATCAGACTGTCACGTGGATTATGTCATCAGTGATGTCATCAGTGATGTCATTTGAGATGTCATCAGTGATGTCACTGACCATGTCATGAATGATGTAATATGTGATATCATCAGCAGTGGATTGCGGGCGCGCGAGTTATAGTTAGTACAACTAAGAGCACTCCTGCTATGACTATACATACCTTGTAACTGTTCTCCATATAGTGTGACACTGTCATCCAGCCCTGAACTTTTAGCCAACTGCCAGCATGTTCCATCCAGGGATTTTATAATATTGCTGTTAAACATGTTCACGATTCTCAGTATTCTAAGTGCTATTCGTTAAAAGAAATACAAGTACTGTCTAAGCTCTTATCCATGAGAAGAAGTAAAGTGGCAGCTACTGTAGTCAATTATGGTAGGAATGCTGATTACCCCACAATGTATGATCGTGGGCCATGGCAGGAGCTGTGTCGCTGCTGAGCAGAACAATGTCCGGTGTGGCATATTCAGTCAGTCCTTTCTTTATATCTAGCTGACCTTTACATGCTAAAACTTATTGGCCTAGATTTGTAAGGGCAAATTTCCTCATTGCTAAGTGAGGTTGAAAGGTCGGCACCACCTGATGTTGTCATGAATGATATAAGGACGCATGGCAGCCATGGCTTTAGGGCATATAGTAGGTAGTAGGAAGAGTGAAGAAAATAGTGTGAGGGGATGGGGTAGAGGAATTTATAATTAAGAGAGCTGTTTGGAATAATGAAAAACTTTCACAGTGTAGGAGCTCTAGTACGTACTCATTAACACAACACTTATTTTCATGTTTTTTTTAGTATCTCTGGTCACCGACCCACAGCAGCTCAATCTGATACCGGGACTTCCACTGGTGATCTGCACTTGCACCTGTGACCCGTGCCTGTACCTGTGACCCGTCCCTCCACCCGTGAACTACATCACCACAAACAGGATTACGCAGCCTCAGCATGGACCCGGAGATGATGGAGAGTCTGAAGGTGATGCTGCAAACCCGCCCGGAATATGGGGAGATAGAGGGCATCCCGTTGGTCAAAACCACCTGCGATATATGGGACCAGATCTGGAGATTCAAGGCCCGGTCGGATGACTTGCTAATTTGTACCTACCCCAAAGCAGGTGAGACTTGTCCCAAGAGAGGCAGGGGATGGGTGATAAAGATAACTGGTTAAACATTTTAAAAAATGGGGAAGTCAGAAAAGGTAATTTCATGAAGGAGTGTAGAGTGTGAGGGAAATTTTGTTCAACCTTCCATAACAGTGCTTTAAGCTTTTGAAAACACTTGGAGAAAGGAAACAAGAAATCACAACACTGTAAGTGAAGTTATTAGATAGTTTCAGCAAAAAGCATAAAATAAATAATATGTTGGAGGGTTGGTGCCATGAACATCTGGCCAGTTCCCCAGATATTACATGGAGACCCACTGTTATTAACCACCCTGTCTTCTGCAGTACCATTCAATTTAACATAGGTTCTGGGCATATTCAGAGGAGCGACTGTAGAACACAATATTCTTATGGATTGTCCTTCGAAGGCATAGGCTGTAGCAGATACAATTCAGCCATGTAATACTAACTTGTTTTTATAAATAGCATGTGTAAGTGTTACCTAATTTAATGTTATTCAGTTTTTCTACCTTAGAATGACGGAAAATTGAAGCGATCATGTCAGGATTCACAATGACAAATGCAAAAACAACAATTGATGGACAGAATGCAGAACAATGTCATACATTCACCCCAGTACAGAGATCTGGGCCTAAATCCATCGTTTTTTTGCACTCCACATCACCCCAGTTCAGACATGGCCATATGCAAATCAGCCTTGACCCTGTGCCTCATGGGAACAGTCCAGCCAGAACTGCCAAGCCATGTCTTCCCTGGACCGGAATCAAGCATCCTAGGACCAGTTTCTGGCTATCAGCCGTCTTCAGCCAGGATAGCTTGACTCTAGTGGTGCGGAGAGCACGGGACTCACGTCTGAACATATCGGTCCCACTCGGGGTGACAAATGCAAAAACAATTGATGGACAGAATGCAGAACAATGTCATACATTCACCCCAGTACAAAGATCTGGGCCTAAATCCATCGTTTTTTTGCACTCCACACCACCCAGTTCAGACATGGCCATATGCAAATCAGCCTTGACCCTGTGCCTCATGGGAACAGTCCAGCCCGAACTGCCAAGCCATGTCTTCCCTGGACCGGAATCAAGCATCCTAGGACCGGTTTCTGGCTATCAGTAGGTCCCCCTCAAGTACGGAATATCATAACATCCATTAAATCAGGCTCTGCCTCGGACCCATGTCCCTTGAAAATTCTACGCCCGATTATTGAAACAGTCCTTCCGTCCATAACCGCGATCTGCAATTCTATGTTCTGCACGGGCATTTACCCAGAGTTTTTTAAAAAGACCCTCGTAAAACCCCTCCTTAAAAACCCCAACCTCGACAAGGATGAACCTAAAAGCTATCGTCCTATCGCTAGTCTCCCACTCCTAGCGAAAGTAGTTGAAAAAATCATGAACCTTCAACTATCCTCCTTTGTCGAGGAAAATAGGTTACTGGATGAATCACAGTTCGGCTTCCGCCAATTCCACGGAACAGAGACTGCCCTGGTTAAGGCAGCGGATGATATTAGATCTATCCGGGATGAAGGAGGAACAGCAGTTCTTATTCTGCTAGACCTATCGGCAGCCTTCGACACGGTCGACCATGTCACTTTGGTCGATCGTGTCGGAAGCTTGGGCATCCGAGGGAGCGCCAGAGGACTTATCGCTTCATTTCTGGCGGGAAGGTCCCAGGTGGTTACCATCGGACCTTTCAAATCATCTCCTTTGTCACTGCCATGCGGAGTTCCTCAAGGCTCATCCCTTAGTCCGACATTATTTAACATTTATGTGTCGGACCTTGCCAGAGTCATCAAGGCACATGGGATGAGCCTTACCTCCTATGCAGATGATACCCAGCTGGTCCTAGCAGTCAAGAACGATGGGCCTAAGATTGCCAGTAATTTCAATCAAGGCATGCAGGCAATTGGGAGCTGGATGGCTGCCAATTGCTTGAAACTGAATTCTGACAAATCAGAAGTTGTCATTTTTGGCAAATTATCCCCGGAATGGCCCTCACTCTGGTGGCCTTCATCTATGGGCCAGCCCCCGGACCCGATCGACAAGGTGAGGAACTTAGGGGTGGTGTTCGATAACCGCCTGAATTTCCTACCTCATGCAAATCAGATCTCCTCCTCAGCCTTTCATAAACTACGGCTCATAAAAAAAATCTTACCATTCCTACCTGAAAATGCTGGAAAAACCCTGGTCACTTCCCTTGTTCTGTCCACCTTAGACTACTGCAACGCTCTGTTTTTGGGCGCCCAAGAGAAGGTGCTTCAAAAAATGCAAATCATTCAGAATGCTGCTGCCAGGCTCCTTGGGCGCATTCAGTCAGTGTCAGCCACCATAAGACAGCTGGATTGGCTACCGGTGAGAAAGAGGATTGAATTCAAGTCCCTTTGCCTGGTATATAAAGCTTTACATAATATCGGACCTGCTTTCTTTACCCAAAATCTTATCCCTTACCGCCCTGCTAGAACTTTGCGTTCATCTTCTTTACAGGAATTACTAGTACCACGCACCAAATCAGTGACGTGGGGTGATAGAAGATTCCTTGTAGCTGCCCCGAAATTGTGGAATACTGTCCCACTTGCCATTAAAACGAGTACCTCCCTCTGGATGTTTCGCAAACAGCTTAAGACCTGGCTTTTTAACCAATAAAACTTCAGTCCCCTTGATGGTTATACATTGCAGAAACCTCAGCGCCGAGATGCCCTGGGGCCTTTGTTCGCGCTATATAAATGTTTTAATAAATAAATAAATAAATAAATAAATAAATCAGCCGTCTTCAGCCAGGATAGCTTGACTCCAGTGGTGTGGAGAGCACGGGACTCACGTCTGAGCATACCCCTCCCACTCGGGGTGACAAATGCAAAAACAATTGATGGACAGAATGCAGAACAATGTCATACATTCACCCCAGTACAGAGATCTGGGCCTAAATCCATCGTTTTTTTGCACTCCACACCACCCCAGTTCAGACATGGCCATATGCAAATCAGCCTTGACCCTGTGCCTCATGTGAACAGTCCAGCTTGAACTGCCAAGCCATGTCTTCCCTGGAGCGGAATCAAGCATCCTAGGACCGGTTTCTGGCTATCAGCCGTCTTCAGCCAGGATAGCTTGACTCCAGTGGTGTGGAGAGCACAGGACTCACGTCTGAGCATACCCGTCCCACTCGGGGTGACAAATGCAAAAACAAGAATTGATGGACAGAATGCAGAACAATGTCATACATTCACCCCAGTACAGAGATCTGGGCCTAAATCCATTGTTTTTTTGCACTTCACACCACCCCAGTTCAGACATGGCCATATGCAAATCAGCCTTGACCCTGTGCCTCATGGGAACAGTCCAGCCCGAACTGCCAAGCCATGTCATCCCTGGACTGGAATCAAGCATCCTAGGACCGGTTTCTGGCTATCAGCCATCTTCAGCCAGGATAGCTTGACTCCAATGGTGTGGAGAGCACGGGACTCACGTCTGAGCATACCCGTCCCACTCGGGGTGACAAATGCAAAAACAGCAATTGATGGACAGAATGCAGAACAATGTCATACATTCACCCCAGTACAGAGATCTGGGCCTAAATCCATCGTTTTTTTGCACTCCACATCACCCCAGTTCAGACATGGCCATATGCAAATCAGCCTTGACCCTGTGCCTCATGGGAACAGTCCAGCCAGAACTGCCAAGCCATGTCTTCCCTGGACCGGAATCAAGCATCCTAGGACCAGTTTCTGGCTATCAGTCGTCTTCAGCCAGGATAGCTTGACTCTAGTGGTGCGGAGAGCACGGGACTCACGTCTGAACATATCGGTCCCACTCGGGGTGACAAATGCAAAAACAATTGATGGACAGAATGCAGAACAATGTCATACATTCACCCCAGTACAGAGATCTGGGCCTAAATCCATCGTTTTTTTGCACTCCACACCACCCAGTTCAGACATGGCCATATGCAAATCAGCCTTGACCCTGTGCCTCATGGGAACAGTCCAGCCCGAACTGCCAAGCCATGTCATCCCTGGACTGGAATCAAGCATCCTAGGACCGGTTTCTGGCTATCAGCCGTCTTCAGCCAGGATAGCTTGACTCCAGTGGTGTGGGGAGCACGGGACTCACGTCTGAGCATACCCGTCCCACTCGGGTTGACAAATGCAAAAACAACAATTGACAAATTAACCGTAACTGTTTAGTGACGTCGATGCAGCCCAAATTTATACTTTGGTTTGCGAAGGCGTAAGTTGCATCAATGGAGTTGTGCCTCAGGTCAGTAAACTTGAGCAGGCCTATTTCTCATTACTGTTGTGGAGTTCACATTATAAGATTAGGAGCATATGCACTGCTTGTTAAGCTGGGGCAGTTGTTTCCCCGAGTGTTACACACAAGATAGTATGTCAGGTAACAACTATAATTGAATATTCACAGTTTTGTGCTTGTATTTCGGCTACAATTAAACCGGTCCTTAGTTTAGTAGACTACGGTTATAGGTCACAAAATGCCCATTGATTAGCAGCTAACAATGTAACTTCCTAATATGTTATCATATCTGTCTCGCAAAAAATATACACACTTTCAGCTGCACCCCGGAATTTGCTAAGTTCCACAGAAGAAGACACACAACTGGGTTATTCATTGCATTAAGATGGGAAGGGTGGTGGGGGCTTTGAATGGCAGCCAAAGATGGTGGCAGTTGCTTCGCACCGGCCAGCAAAATATCCTGCTTATCGGACGCCTGGACCCTGTCACCGGGTGGAGGGCACTACGGAAGCGAAAAGTCCCCCCGTCCCCCCTCCCCCCCACCCGGGTTAGATTTGAGGTGGGAGACTGCCCGGGAAAAGGCGGGCGACCGAACCTGACGTGAAATGCTCCGGATGGCGGAGGCCAAGGCTGGAGGCGCAGCGTTGTGCATAGCGCAGCAGCCTGCCCTGACTAAAGGAAGTAGGGTGCAGGAGCCCAGGTGAGAGGGGCCGGGAAAAGTTGAAGTCCCCCCCATGAGCGGCGAGGAGGTGTGTGGCAGCGGGAGCCTGAGCGGGGACACTGAGTCCCGACCATGATCGAGTCAGCCAGGAAGGGCAGCATGGGGCACCCGAACTGTGGAGCAGATCGAAGTGCTGTAGAGAATGGGAGCAGTTCCCTCTCGCGGGCCACAGTTCGGGGTCGTTAAGCTTGCTGAATAGATGGTGGCTGGTGAGATTGGATGGGGGCACCTCTGGGGAGTCAAGCGGAGTGAGGCAATGCCGCCCGGGAGTGAGCGAGTTTGAGAGGCCGCCTCCCCATAACTGCTGCATAGAATGTAGAGGGACAACAGGAGCAGCCGAAAGTGATCGGGGTTGAGTAGAGAATCAGATCGCGTCGCCGCTCTTAACACCCCCTGCTTGCAAAATGAGAGCAGCAGTGGTGGATTTGGGCAGACAGTGCCCGGACCTGGGAACAGAACTCCCTGAACAAAGAAGTTGGATCCCTGGCCTGAGGAGGCGCACCGAGTTGGACTGGATTGCCCCGCTATTGGGCGGGGGCGGTGGCACTGGCCTGTCATGGAGTCACCCCAACAGACTTGCCGGCAACATCCATACAGACCTAGCACCCGTTGGGCGAGCATGACGTGTGGAGGAGGCCGCTGCGCTGGGTTGCCTGCTGAGGTGCAGGGCGATGGGAGCAGCTGTGAACCGAGACTGAAGACTCTTAAAGGAGGCCTGGATCCTCCTATGGAAGGCATGTGGGAACTGCTTAACAGTGACTAGCTCGGGCCAAATACACAGGCCCTGTTCAGGCTAGTTCTGAGAGTTGCATCAACGGATGGACTTGGGACAGGGGAAATATTGGCCCAAGTGGACAAATAGCAAATTAAGCAGAGCAGCACCGCGTGCTGGGCGTTAGACAAGGGGAAAAGAGAATGCACCCTAACCGTTGCATTGTCCACGTGATCAGGACTACGAGCACACTGAAAGGGAGAAATACTAAGGGGACCCCGAAGGTGGTGTCCCCTCAAGGAAGAATGGTGTGCCCTGCTAGCGCCAGTACAGTTGAACTATCCCGATCTATGTGTAGCTGGCACCGCCCATCAAGACCCACAATATTAGGGGATGGACTTGTAGGATAGATACCTCCCAGCAGCATACATTTGATGAGTGATAAGGAGGGAAACAATCCTAACAATATGGGTAAGCCCAGAGCAAGACAAACGGGGCCTCCCCAGGAGCAAGAGGAACCTAGCAGGGTGGGATGCAGGCCAAGCAGGCTGATCCGGTACAGCTGCAGCTGACTAAGATCCTGTAGGCAATCACAGATACGAAGGCCACACTGCACCAGGATATCAGCACAGTGTCTGTTGGGCTGGGTCTCCTCCTAGCATAGCACACAAAACTGACAGAGAGAGTGAATCAAACGAAAACTACACTTGTGGAATTGGATCCAGCACAGCGGGCGCTGACCGTATAGGTGGGAAAGCTGAAGGAAAGAGTATGCGTGTTGGAGAAAAGGACCGAAGATGCTGAAGGCAGGAATAGGAGAACTAACATCAGGGTGCTGGGCCTACCTGAAGGTGTGGAAGGTAAAGACATGGCGCCCTACCTGGAACGGTGACTGTGGACGACGGTTGCGTCGAAGGGCCTGTCTGCCTTCTACACCCTGGAGAGGGCACACCGTGTACTGCCCAAGCCTCCGACCCCGGGGTGGCCACCGCGCCTGGTGGTGGCTGGACTCCTCCACTTCAGAGAAGGGGATTTGCTCCTGCAGAAAGCTTGGACGGAGGGCCCGTACGAGATAAACAGCAGAGTCTCTATTTTTTTCCAGACTACACTCTGGAGGTTCAAAGGAGGCGCACCTCTTTCCTTGAGGTCTAGAAGGTATAGAGGGAAGAAGGCCTCCAGTACTTCTTGATATTCCCGGCCCAATTGTGCATAATTGTAGGTGGGAATGCCCACTTTCATGATGATCCTAGTTCCTCCTGGGAATGGGTTCAGACCCACAAATCTGGAGGCCTGCTGGCTCGACGGGGCACTCACTGAAAGCCCGGGGCCCGCAAACCCAGAAAACGTACCAGGAACCGGTTGAGACGTAGGGTCCCGAAGAAACAGAGCTTGTCACAAACACAAAAAGAAAGGGCTGCAGGCTGTGGTGACCATTATGCGGGAAACGAAGACCACATCAGAGTCTGGGACCCGCTCTTCGAGGTAAACTAAGGGGATTGAATCTGACTCTTCTCACTCTGTTGGATCTCTGCTGCCGGTGGTGACTCCGAAGACAGCAGATGAGATCGTTTAGCACTGGAATATGGCCTGCGATGCTGTGACCCCCCTGGAAGATGGAGGCCTCTGGAGATTCACCCTGGGTCCGGACTGACATAGACAGTCTAAGACCGGAGCACCTTAAGCACCTCATATCCTTTTTGGCCAAACTTGGGAACTGCTGCATCCCCCTAGGATCCTTACCCGGTGGGGTTTAGGTCTTCCTTAGCGCTTAATGTTGTATGTGAAGTTTGGGCAGTCGGTCGTTGCTGGACTGCTCTGGGACATGGGGGTTGTTCAACATGGGGGTTTTGTTTTTAAATTCTTTTATATTGTTTGCAGATTTGGGTGGAAACGGTTGCTGAGGAGATTTAACAATGAGGGGGTGGCGTGCTGAGGTCTTTGAGTGTTGTACTACAACTATGTCTTCTACAAATAACTCACTGATAGATAGCGAAGGCAGATACTTCCTCCTGTTGGGAAGGTTAGCGGTACAGGAGATAATGCTGCGTAACACTTATGCCCCTAACCTGGATCAGGTTGCTTTCCTTACTTCCTTCTCGGTCAAGATGGCAGGGCAGATGGGGGTCCTGTGATATTGGGTGGAGATTTCAATTATGTAGCAGATGTTATGGTTGACCGATCCCCCCCCCCTCGTGGGTGCACAGTCACACCTACTGCTGCTGGGTTTTGGGACTGGATGAGCCGCTTGGAACTTGAATGTATTTGGAGGGTGCAGCATCCAGCAGACAGAGAGTATACTTTCCTCTCCCCAATACACAAGGTTCATACTAGAATTGACACTTTCATGTGTACCACGACCCTCAGTGGCTCTAATGTTGACACTGAATATTTGAGGTGCACTGTTTCCGACCACAGCCCATTACTGCTGACGCATCGATCCCCTAGAGAGGCATCCCCCAATCCCTTCATGAGGCTCAACCTGTTGACCCTGGAGGATGTCCCATTTAGGGCCCCACTGAACATGCTTGTTGAATCTTACTTCCTCACTAATGCCCACACAGCTACATTAGTACTAGCCCAGGGGGAGGTATTTAAAGTGGTGGTGAGGAGACACTGCATGGGCCAGTCCATTGGGATACAAAGAGGTATCCATCAAGAGTTATTTGATTTAGAGGGACAGCTACAGCAACTGGACAATGTCCAGGGTTTTGACCCCGCCTCCCTGGTAAAACTGCAGGAAACACGGGCGAGCCACAATGCAATATTGGAAAGGCTGAGATGTCACAATTATAAGGCTCATCTGGATAGGGTACAGAAGGAGGAGGGTCGCCTCTTTGCCTGCCTGATCACAGGAGAGACCCGTGGGTCGCCGATTACGCAGCTCAGGGCAGAGTCAGGGGATCTAGTGTACCTGAGGAAATTAACGTTTTAAACCAAGAGTATTATGGGAGATTGTATGCTGCCCGGAGAGAGGTTCCCCTAACACCTATAGGGGACTTCTTAGAACCCCTGCAGCTCCGGACGGTAGACAGGCGGTTCAGGAGGAACTGGGAGGGCCTGTGACTCAGCAGGAAGTACATGCAGCCATTGCGGACATGGCTCCCAGTATGACTCTGTGACCGGATGGCCTTCTGGCAGAATTTTACAAGAGATACGGTGCCACTCTGGCACTGAGTTTAGTGACCCTCCATGCAGAGTCTCTTGGGATCTGCAGGCTTCCTGACTCTACCAGGAGCACGTTGGTGATTCCCCCTCCACAAAACTAAGAAGACAGGTGCCCGGGTGGCAGATTTTAGGCCTCTCTCCATGCTCAACCTTGATTTTAAAATTCTTAGCAAGATTCTAGAGAGTAGACTGCGTCCCCACATGACCAGAACGGCTTTGTCCCTCCCGCAATACCTCCTACAACTGGCGTCGGCTCTACTCCATCCTTTTTCATCCAGAGGCGACTTCTTAGTAACAGGCAGCAGTGCTTTCCGTTGATTTGGAAAAATCATTTGATACAGTTTGCTGGGAATACCTGTTTGAAACCATGTTGCGAATTGTCCTTGGGAGCAGGTGGGTGAAGTGGGTGCAGCTCCTATATGAGGCGCTGACGGCGCGGGTTAAGACGGTTTAAGCAATCTCCTGTCGATACCAGATCTTCCGAAGAACCTGGCAGGGCTGCCTCCTCTCCTGTTTGACTTAGATATTTAACCATTGGCTGACAGGGTACGCCAGGGAGGTGTGGGGATGGGCCTTAGAGTGGGAGCGCAGGTCCACACTATTTCCCTCTATGCAGATGACCCGCTGATCTATCTGGAGGAGTCGGTGACGGGTTCTGCCATGGCCATACAGCTCTTGGAGGGACTTGCATGTATATCAGGCCTCTGGGTCAATAGAGCCAAGATGTACTTGTTCCCAGTGGCGGGTCCCATATCTAGGCCGAGGATCTTGATGGAGGGCATTCATTGGGCCCCCCATTTTTTAACTATTTGGGTATACATGTCTTACGTTCAGTAGACGATTTGAGGGAAGGAAACCTGGACAGAGCGCTGAAAGTTCTTAGATCCTGTGTCAGTTTCTGGGGCACCCTACAGTTGCCCATAATGGCTAAGATCTCCCTGTCTAAAAGGACTTCTCTATTTTTTGTCAATCTCTAAGTCCTGATGCCCCCAGGGTGGTTTTGTTTGCTGAATTCTCTTTTATGTGACTTAGTGTGGGGAGACGGGTGCAGGAGAGTGTCAGTGAAGACCCTCTAATGTCCTTTGACAGAAAGGGGACTGGGGGTGCCGAATTTTAAGCTCAGTATGTTAGCAGCCCAGCTGCAATAGTTAGCACAGTGGTTAGAACAAGTAAATGAAGAGGGTGTATGTCTGTCGGAACCTGGCGTTGGCCCTGACTTACTCTTGACCAAATTATTGGACTCAGCCATTACTGTCCCGTATCGCTCAATGCTGCAATCCACAGCCTTACAGACATAGAAAAGATGTCTGACTAAAGTACGGAGATCCCTAAGGTACTCACCGCTGTTACCGCTGGTGGGCCTCCCGCACAGGGTGCCTCGGACGACTTTTTCACCCAAGCAACTAGCACCCTGAACAGCAGTGGGGTTGGAGAACGCGGGGGACTGCTTTTCTGATGGCACCCTGATCCCTTTTCCAGGAACTAGCAGGTGATAGCTGCCTCTTACTGGGGCAGTTCCTGCAATATGAGGCACTGACCTGCGCGTTGGGGAGCTGTGGGGAAAGGGAAGGGAGGAACCTAGAACTCACCCAGTGCTGCATGCGCTGCTCACGCTTGGCTCCACGGGCACCAGGTAAAGTGGCTCTACGCTACCCTGTTATCAGCATCGCTCGACCCTTTGACTGGCTTGCAGGAGAAGTGGGAGAAGGTTGTAGATGGGGAACTATCAGACGCAGAGTGGGGGAAAATACTGAAGTACCCAAAGAGGACATTCCGTAACACCTGTCTGAAATACACACAATTCAATGTTATACTCATAACCTAGATGATACCCCACCACCTTAACGTAATATATGGAGTGGAGGTGCGTAAGTGCCCAAGGTGTGCCCAACCGGACGCAGGCTTCCTTCATATGACATGGGAATGTCATTTGATGCGGGAATTTGGGGAAACAGTCCTAGCGAAAAATATGGATGCTCTGGGGAGGGAGCTGGTCCTCACAGTATGTCTATACTTGCTGGGACTTTTCCCTCGACTGCACAAGCGTAAGGTCAGGAATAGACTGATAGACTTGGCTTTTGGACTGGCCAGGTGGAGAACTGCTTTGGAATGGAAGCCAGCTGCAGGACCTCAGGTGGCAGGTTGGAACAAGTACTTGATTAATTGGGCTGGGGCTGAGGGGAGAGTGCTACAATGGGAGGAGGCTAGGGGAATGCGGCAATGCCCTATAGCAGAGCTATGGAACGAGACGGCAATGTGGGAGGCACCCGCACAAACTAGTGGAGAGGAAGAACTGAGCTAAAATGGGTAGAAACAACTAGACACATAGAGCTGCAATACTCACGTCCCAACAGCGAGATAACAGGTTTGAACACGATTTTGAAATGTAAACTTAGCTTTAAATTAGCCAGGAGACGTTGGAAGACCGTAGGTTACCAGAGCCGACAGGTGGCCTTAGTAGCTCACCCGGGCACACACAGTTAGGCACAGCAGTCAGAGTAGCCCAAGTAAGACACATACATACAAACATGTACACCCTTCTGCATAAGTTTCAGTTAATGTTTGCAGTTATTTTGTCTTTCCTATATAAGCATGGAAATCATGTTGTGACCTACTGCAATAGACTGATACCTACCTAACAGTGTCTAAATAGAATGTGAATTACATAGCGGAGTGGATAGGAACACTCTTAGGGGCGGTCCATATGCATAAGAATTGTGATAGGATAACTGAATGTATTAGCAAGAAGTTGGACAGTTACCATGTGAACTTCTAACAGTATGATGTGCTGCAGTTCCATACAATGCCTATAATTGTAACTGAAATACAAAATACACATGTACGAGAAGTGTATTCCTGCTTTATACAAAATGAAAATAAAAATATGCTTTAAAAAAAGAAAAAAATTAAGGAAGGGAGGGCTTATCCTTACCAAGTGCATTAATGTTTGGTGTTTACATCATGTAATGTGTAATTTTAAAAGTATTATTTATAGGCATTTTTGTGCCATGGTAGGCAGCCCTCAAAAGCACACCACATCATTAAACTCCACTCCGCAACACAAAATACCATTCCACATAATTACACTCCAAAACACAATCCCACTCCACATAATTCCAGTACACTAAAAAAACATAATTACAATCCACATAATTCCACAGCATGCCACATAATTCCAATACACAAATCGACACCACACCACACAATCCCACGCCACACAATTACACAAATAACTAATTCAGTCCGACCCAAATAATTCCACAACACACCACATACATACACTTCATAACACACAGGTGAAAAACTTTGCCATTTACAATGCCAATAGCTCCAACAAATACAAGACCTATTGCATATGTAAAAAACATTGCCATTTACAATCCCAATAGCTCCAGCTCCAACAAATGCGGTACCTATTGCATTTCCATTGCTTGCTAAAAATTGGGAGGATAATTACTGAATGCCAGGACTGAGGAAATTCTATTTCACACTCAATACGGGTTGTCGAGAGAGATGCGCAGAACTCAACATCCTCGTTACGGAGGTCCATCGGAAAACTGTCTGGTCCCACTGCCTTTTTAGAAGGACTTTTATTAATGGTTCTTGTCTCTTCCTCAAAGGACAATGTTATGTTAATAGGAAATTGTAGCGCTGCTATACTATTAGAATCCCATTCACTGTCTTGGAGACAATAAATCCTGCTGAAGCGAAGTACACAATCTTCTGAACCCATGTTGGAACCCAAAAATTTCCTGGGCATTTTGGAGAATTTGTTTGAATTAACTGCCTGCTAAAGCAGCTGTGTATCTTTGAGCTTACATGAGAAAACTATGTTTTCTTATATCGCATGCTGTAAATAAGATTTCCAATTTGTTGGGCCTTTTTATATTCTTTCCTGCAGATCGTTATATCATCTCTGTTCCTAGGAGAAGGTTTCGGTGCATTTCACAGCCTTTTTTTTTTTTAGCTCTTAGACCTCATCAAACCAAAACCCATCACTATCCCCATTGGTTTTAAAGATAGGGCCCCTGTCTTAATACCCAAATTGCAATGGTTTCAACAATAAGAGTAGGTTTGATATCAGGTGATAAGCAACTATATTTGAGGTCCAGATACCTTACCATTAGTTGACATAATACTTTTCCCATATTAAGACATTTCCAGATCAGCCTTCACTCATTATCTTTAATGGAGAGTTTAAATCGATCCTGAGACAGCACCTTAGATCTACTTTAGGAGGTTATAATAGAGACACAAGGGGATTGTCGTTGTAAAGTAGTGGTACCCGAGGCCCACATACTTAGTAAATGAGTACATGGACACTGAGTGTATGGTTACTAAACTGAGACACAAACCCAAGGTGTTGGGTTCTGCGACCTAGTTCGTGGTTTTAGGGTACTGGCCACTAGGGTCAGAAAACAGCCAAAAAAGATAGAGAAATTTCTTTCTTGAGTCCCCTCACTCACCAGGGTTTCCCCATGGTGACATGCTTCATCATTGGGGCCATCCCAGCTCTCTACGAACTGGGGCGTGCTACGACTTGCAAAGTTACGTAGGAGCACTTTTTGGAGGAATATGTGTTGTGCAATGTGAAGTCGAGTGGGTGTTGGTGATTTAAAAATACCGTTCAAGTGGGCCTAAAATAATTTTTATTCCTGCTCCTAAGTGGGTATGGTTAAAAGTGGGGTAGACGCTGTGTACCAATCTATAATGAGAAGGGAATCAGAGTATGGTCGACATGTTTCGAGCTTCCCCTAGCTCTTCCTCAGGCCCACACAGTGACCAGCCCTGTGTTTGCCACTCCTAATTGAACCTTAATAAGAAATCAAACATAAACAAAGAATTGGAATAACAATGAACGCTGCTAGTAATAAAAGCATGCGTCTAAATACATACGATTCCTATTTCTCGTAGTATATCTGAAAATATAAATGGAAAGAAATTAGAAATAAACCCCTCTCCTTTGAGCGGGGGTACACATTATTCCTCCAAAATTGCATATCAATATGGGTGGATTGCTCTATATTGGTGCGTGCAGTCTTTTAACGTTCCAGTAAGTGTGCCTAGAAAAATAGGTGGCGGTGCATGGTGTGAATTCACACATAAAAACAACACAGAACTTAATATGACAGTTAAAACACACACGTTATTTCACACACACGACAACATGATTCCATAATTGTAGCGAGAATTATTACTTGTCAATGTGCCTAATAGCACCTCATGGTCTCGGCGGGTGGCGGTGTCTCCTATGAATCAATCCTGTTATGAAGGATAAAATGGGGAGAGAAAGAAATGGAAAAACGGCTGTGTTTGTTTGCCATTTTTTTAAAGGGAAGAACTCGGTAATGAATCTTCTAAGCTTGTGCTGGTTGTGAGGGTGTTGCCTAGACCCTCGTATGTTGTGCAACCTGTTCGGAAGGAAGGAACTTACTTCAAACTCGAAGACGGCGCGCACGAGCACCTAGTCAGCTTCCCTGCCGGACCGCATCTTAGCGTGTCCGGGGGTGGGGGAGCTTAAAAGACTTCCGCGTTCTGTGTTTGCCGCGAGTGGCGGCAAGAATAGACCGTTAGTTGGTCGCCACCGTTTGGCAAGTGTGGTGGCCATCTTGGGTTGGTCGCGGTAAAATCCCGATCATGGTTGGGGAATAGATGGTGATTTTTTGGCAGAGCTAAATAAATTAAAACATAAATATTGTGATTTTTGGCGGAGCTTAATTATTTAAACATAGAAATATTGCAATTTGGGGAATTTGCCCTGTTGGTGATGACATCAGAGCCACCCTTGCGCTGGCATAGGAGTTTACGTAAAAATAAGTATTTGTCTCGGATTTGTTTTAGACAATACCTAGGATAGATTACTTTCTAGTGGTGATCAAACATTGTGTATACATCTATCGCAGTAGATCGACAGGTAGTTGTATTATGGGTTAGTTATCATACCTCTGGGAGCATTGTGTACTGTTAACCTACCCTGTATCTGGTTTTTGGGAAATACCAAATATTATTCCATAGGTTTTATCGGGGCACGGTGTTAGCTAAAGATGGTATTGTGGGGTTGCGGGCAGCACCCTACATTGTGCCCTTAGTGCGGGTCGCAGAGTATGGGATGCTTTTAAAGGAGGGTACAGATTTGTGAAAGGGTAGGCAATTCTGGATCTGTTTTTTAGGAGAAAGCGCCCCAAGGTATATCGTCATTGAATCCTTGCGTGTCGGTGTGGAGTTTAAACACCCATAGCTGTTCGCGTTCATGTAGTGTTTTCTCAAGGTTCTCTTTCTGCTTAATGTGTTCCAACACTACCCATTTGAGATCATTGGGTGTGTGTTGTTTCTCAATGAAGTGGCTTGTCATTCTCGTGGTTTTACGTTTGCATCGAATGTTGCTTCTGTGCTCCACTATACTTGTGCTCACCTTCCTCGTCGTCATTCCTACATAGTGTAGGTTGCATGTGCAGGTAATCAAATAGATCACTCCTGTTGTATTGCAGTTGGTAAACTGCCGTAATTCCCACGTTGTGTTGTTATTTAGGGTAACTTTTTTGGTGGCTGTGGTCAGGTGGCACATACTGCAATTACTGCAGGGGTAATGCCCTGCTGGTAAAGGGTGTAGTCTCTGGGTGTTATTTTCTTGTGTGCCTGTGGGTCTTGGTCTAGTGTGTACCAGTTGATTTTTCAAGCTCATTCCATGTCTGTGGGTGAACATAG
Source organism: Lissotriton helveticus (assembly GCF_964261635.1). Lineage (NCBI taxonomy): Eukaryota > Metazoa > Chordata > Amphibia > Caudata > Salamandridae > Lissotriton > Lissotriton helveticus. The sequence goes on from NC_136068.1 coordinate 437,863,989, forward strand.
GTGTAGGTATATCAAGTCCGCCACTGTTCAGAGTCTTCCAATGTTTTTTCACTATCTTGGTGACTTGGTCAGATGCTGTGTTAAGGTGGTGATGCATATGGGTCTTTTGTTTACTGTGTCATTGGTTAGTTTAGGTTCCAGAAGGGCTTCTCTATTATTGTTGCCTGCTCTCTTTTTTGCTTTTGTAACCAGGTGTTTTGGGTAGTTGCGGGTTATGAGTTTGTTGCTCAGGTCCTTAGCCTGTGTTATGTAGTCCTGTTTGTCATTGCAATTCCTTCTAAGTCTAAGGAATTGTCCAAATGGAAGGTTCTGTTTGAGGTGTCTGGGGTGGAAGCTGACGTATGTCAAAAGGCAGTTCCTAGCAGTGGGTTTGAAATGTGTCGTGGTAGCTAGCATACCTTGTCTAGCCAAGATGTTGAGGTCCAAAAACACTAGATGTGACCTGCTCATTGTGTATGTGAATTTCAAATAGCTGTCTTGTGTGTTCAGCCAAAGGAAGAAGCTATTTGCTTCATCTTTAGTGCCTTGCCAAATCAATAGAACATTGTCTATATATCTCTTCCACATTTTAATATGCTGTAAGTGGGGGTTATTGGCATTCAGGATCTTATGTTTTTCAAGATGGTATACATAAAGACCCGCCATCCTTGGCGCCAATGTGCTGCCTATGCTCGTGCCATGCTGTTGGCGGAACAGGGTGTCCTCAAAACTAAAAAGTTTTCTGTTAGTGCTAATCTACAACATTCAAGTACCACATGTCTGGGTGTGTGATAAGGCCAGTCTACAAAGATCTCCAGGGTTTCTTTATGGGGGAGGCTGGTATAAAGACTCTCCACATCTAAACTGATCAATATGTTTGATGTGGGGTCAAAACCTAGGTCTTTTAAGAGACACAAGACCGCTTTTGTATCTTGTAGGTAGGTGTCTGTTTGTTGAACAATTGGTTTTAAAAAGGTATCCGCAAATTTCGATAAAGGTTCTAAAATTGAGCCTATGCCAGACACAATGGGTCTCCCTGGTGGTTTGTCTAGATTTTTGTGGATTTTCGGGATGGTGTAGAAGTAGGGAGTGATTGGTTTGCTGTTGACTAGGAATTCAGCTTCTTTTTTACTCAACCAATCATTGGTTGTTGATTCCTCGATGAGGAAGGCAATGTTGATCCAGAGTCGTTCCGTTGGGTCCTCTGTGATGCGGACATAGTTCCTTTCTGTTAGACCCGGCCTCGTGGCGTGGTCCTCCCTGACCCGTAGTGACCCAACCCTGACCCGTGCACCACACCAGGCCCCTGAATATCACGGCCTACCCGTCCATTCCCTCCATGACCCACACCCCCGACACTGAGCTTCCCCATCCTTCCCCTCCATCTTCCCGGTACCGGACGCACCCAAACCCTATAGGCCCCAAAGGCCTCCGGTGCCATTCCCCTGCACCTAAGATGGCCGCCCCCGGCCCCAGCGCAACCTCGGCCCTAGACGCGCCATACCCGGCTGGGGGGGAGAGCGCTCCCCGTGAGCGAGAGAGGGAGGAGCAGTTTCAATCACACCTCCCACCTCCCCTTGGGAGATGGGTCCCGATCGCCCATCCGGCCTCCCTGAGGGCTGGCTCCAAGCCTGCTGCGTGTCTGGGATCCCTCCAGACCCAACTTGAAAGGATGAAAGGGGCCGCCCAGGAGGAACCCCCAACAAACGGCCCCCAGGTGCTAAGACCCCTGCCGGCGCGGAATCCGGACATCAAAGAGGACCAGTCCTATATCAAGGGTTGCACTGGGACGATCAAGGAGATGAAGCCTGGAACTACGAAAGCCCTGCTGACATCGTTGCGGCTCCTACCCGGCAGAGAAGGACTTCTGCCCGAAACAATCTGAGCCCTGCTGACACCGTCACGGCTCCTACCCGGCAGAGAAGGACTTCTGCCCGAAACCATCTGAGCCCTTCTGACACTGTCGCAGCTCCTACCCGGCAGAAAAGGACTTCTGCCCGGAACCATCTGAGCCCTCCAGACGTGGTCGCGGCTTCTTTGCGACCCTGAGAATACCTCGGCCCTGCTGATTCTTTCGCGGCTCCACCTAGACCGTAAGAACTGCTACATCCTTGCTCGAGCTCTGCGGACGTGGTCGCGCTCAGAGACTATCCTGGTCAGGCTGGACCCAAGATCTATTCGTATCCCCCAGCTCGAGGATTGAGAGCTGTGCGCCGGATACGCACCCACATCTATCTTGAACATTGAGACTGTCCCGCTACCCTAATCCCTACCGAGATTCTTTGAGCCCTGGCTCTGATTGTACATAAGAATCTTGCGGATCATAAAGATCCATTTTGCTTGAGAGATAAAGAATACGTTCTCTTGAAATCTACGGTGTGGTGTCCCTTTGTCGAGTGGTGCTAGCTTAGCGCGTGCGATCCTAGATTCGAGACTCTCCTCCTGAAGGGTCTCCCACCAGTGCTCGGCCGTATTCCAAGGAGAGGCGGGTCACAGGGTGGTCAAGTACATATTCTGGCCTCCCCTGGGAACCCCTTCCAACATTGGTGGCAAGCGACGGGATCCGAGCCCACAATCTAGTGATCGTACAGTGAGCGGCTGATGCACTACCGAACAAAGATGACAGAAGGAAACACCAAGAGTCCCACTGAAACAGATGCGAGTACTAAGTTCCACGCGGAACGGCTGGAAGAGTACACACACAAAGAATTGAAGGAATTTTGCAAAGAACGGAAAATCGCTACCACAGGCCTAAATACGAAAGAAGATATGCAAAAAGCCCTACAAGCCTGGGTGGAGTCCGGAGCAACCCTTTCCCAAACAGGAGGAGAAGCGGAGCAGCCGCCCGAACCCGGACTCCCCCAAAGGGGAGGCAGCAGCGCCCAGGTACGAAGCAATGCACCAGAAGTGGGCCTCTCCCCAGAAGAGCTAGCGGACAGAGAGAGAAGCTGCAATCATGAACTTGAAATGGCCAAGCTAAAAATCAAAGGCGAGCTAAAATTAGCAGAAAAGAAGCTGGCGGTGGAACAGCTACGAGTACAAGGGGAGTTAGAAGAGAAGAAACTCCAACGAGAACATGAAGGCAAGAGACTTCAGCTGGAGCATGAGCCTCTCTGAAGGAGATCGAACTGAAGGCCCGAAGCGATGAAGGCCAACCCCCGGGGAACCGAGACACCGTTCCCCCGGTAGAGCCAAAAGTCCATATCCCCAAGGATGTGGTGAAAGAATACTATAAAAACGACGATATCCAGCAGTGGTTCAAGGCCTACGAAGTCGCCATGACCTCCCAACGAGTTCCACAGAAGGATTGGGGAGCTGGGTTGTGGGGTCGATTCCTGAGCGAGGGGAGAGACACCCTGCTCGACCTACTGTCCTCAGTGCAGACCTCCTACAGCCACATGAAAGAGGCCCTCCTCATGAGATACGGGCTCACCCCCAAGATGTATCGCCAGCGGTTCCGATCTGCAAGAAGCTCCCTGGCACCACGTGGGTGGAGTACATGAACTTTTACAGTCGAGCATTAGAAGGGTGGATCAAGGACAGCAAAGTTACCACCTATGAAGAACTAACAGACCTCATTGCATGGGAACACTTGTCCTCGAACTGTTTTGTGGAACTCCGCCAGCATCTGCTGGACAGCAAGCTCGCAGATCCGAGGAAACTGGCCGTCGAAGCAGATCGCTGGGTCCCCCGGGGCCCCGTAGGAGATTACCCCCGAAACAATCAGCGATCTCCCCGCCAGAGAGGGGGGGGACCAAGGAAGACAGAGGGAATTCCAGTCAGGTACCCAGCGTAGTCCCCCCAGGAGTCAACCCCCGAACTTCCCAGCGACCCCGCCAGCCACTACCGGTCCCCCAGGTAGACATGGGCACCGGGTCATCATCACATGTTTCCGTTGCCAAAAGCCCGGGCATTACGCCAGTGACACCCAGTGTCCCATGGCCCAGCGACCCACCCCGACAGCTCCCCCAGCCCAACAGATGGCCAACGTAGCCCTAGGGGAGGAGATGGAGGACACCGAAGAGTGGGAACCTGCTGCCATGGCCCTGGTCTCCCTAGGAGACCGAGAGATAATTCCCGGAGCCCCCCTACCCGCTAACTCCAAAAAGTACCGGCAGCTAGTGACGGTCAATGGTCACTGAGTGGAGGCCCTTCGGGACACCGGGGCGAGCATCACAGGTGTCCTCAGTCATCTAGTCAAAGAGGACCAAATCATCCTGAATGTCTTATGCTCCGTACTCCCCGCCGACAATACAGAGAGCTTGTGTAAAATGGCCTTGGTACCGTTCGAATGGGGGGGAGTGATAGGCAAGTTACGCGTAGCTGTCCGAACCTCACAGCCTATGGACTGTCTCCTGGGCAACGACCTAGAAAGTTCCCCGTGGGGACAAGTTGAACGCAAAACCCACCTGAGCGTGATGGGCCTACCCGAATGGGTGTGCACCACCACGGGATCCATGTCTGCCCGACGGCCCCCCCTCGGGGAAGTCGAAGCCAACCCTCTCAGCCACACCCCCGTAGATGAAGACAGGGACGACCGAACCGAGCCCCAGGGCCTCTCCCAGGAGGAGAACCCGTCGCCGACGACGAACCCTTGCATCCCGATCCCGCACAGATCCCTGAGCTAGGTGATCTGCCGAGTTGGCACAATGGCGTCACAAGGGGGGCCCCCTCCCGAGAGGAGTTCTGCCGGGAGCAAGCCACCTGCCCTTCCCTGGTCGGACCCCGGCAACAGGCCGAAGCCCAAGCTGCGGGCGACCAGTCCGGAACCCATTTAGTGTATTGAGAAAATGACCTCCTGTACAGCGAGCAGAAGTCTGCCGAGCTAGGGTCAGCCCGGGTGCTGGTGGTACCCCTACGCTTCCGAGACTTCCTCCTGGGCCTGGCCCACGATGTACCCTTGGCAGGACACTTGGGCCAGGACAAGACCTATCACCGCCTAGTTACGCACTTTTATTGGCCCAAGATGCGAGCGAACGTAGAGGCCCACTGCAAGTCCTGCCCCACGTGCCAGGCTAGTGGAAAGAGTGGAGGAACGCGCAAGGCTCCCCTCCAACCCTTTCCCGTCGTCAGTACCCTCTTCGAACGGGTCGGGATCGACATTGTGGGGCCCCTAGACCCCAGAACCTCCCAAGGTCACCGATTCATCTTAGTCCTGGTAGACCATGCCACCCGATACCCCGAGGCCATTCCCCTCCACACCGTAACGGCCCCTGTGGTGGGCCGGGCGTTGATGGGGATCTTTTCCCGAGTAGGTTTCCCCCGCGAGGTCGTGAGCGACCGCGGCACGAATTTCATCTCCAAATACATGATGTCCGTGTGGCAGCAATGTGGAGTGTCCTACAAATTCACCACCCCGTATCATCCCCAAGGAAATGGCCTAGTCGAGCGGTTTAACCGGACTTTGAAGGGGATGATCATGGGTCTAGAAGAGCCCCTCCGGCGTAAGTGGGTCGTCCTCCTCCCCTGCCTCCTGTTCGCCTACAGGGAAGTCCCCCAAAAATCCCTGGGGTTCAGTCCATTCGAGTTGCTCTATGGACACCCCGTCCGGGGACCCCTTAGCCCGGTCAAAGAAGGGTGGGAAACGGTACCCCGAGAACCACCCCAGGATGTGTTTCGGTACATCCTAGCTCTCCGAAACCAGACTCGGAAGTTTCGAGCGCTGGCCGAGGCCAACCTCGAGGTGAGCCAAGAGGAGATGAAGCGCTGGTATGACCAGAATGCCACTCTGGTCGAGTTTCAACCGGGCCAGCAGGTCTGGGTGATGTCCCCGGTGAAACCATGCGCCCTCCAAGACCAATGGACTGGGCCTTTCAAAGTCGTGGAGCGGAAGAGCCAAGTGACATACTTGGTGGATGTCCAGACCCCTCGGAACCCCCTTCGGGTCCTCCACGTGAACCGTCTCAAGCCTCACTTCGTGCGGACGGACTTGAGCTTGCTCCTGGCCACCGACGACGGAGCAGAAGAGGAAACGGAGCCTCTCCCTGACCTCCTGTGTGCCAAGGAGAAAGATGGCTCCGTAGAAGGAGTTAGCCTCTCTCCCTCCCTCACTCCCCAGCAACGCGAAGACTGCCGCCAGCTCTTGGGACAGTTCTCGGATATATTCTCTCTAGTCCCCAAGGTCACCGACTGGTGTGTCCACGATGTGGACACCAGAGACAGCCCGCCGGTGCGACACAGAGCCTACTGCGTACCCGACCGAGTCCGGACATGCATCCAGGTCGAAGTCTCAAAAATGCTCACCCTGGGGGTGGTCGAACCTTCCAACAGTCCCTGGGCCAGCCCGGTAGTACTGGTCCCAAAGGCCGCGGCCCCTAGAGTCCCCCACGAACTAAGGTTCTGTGTGGACTACCGGGGGCTCAACGCAGTCACCCGAGCAGACGCCCACCCCATTCCCCGTGCCGATGAGCTTATCGACCGCCTGGGGTCTGCTCACTACCTGAGTACCTTCGACCTGACCTGCGGCTACTGCCAAATTGCGCTCACAGAAGGAGCCAAGGAGCGGTCCGCCTTCTCCACCCCGGACGGGCACTATCGCTTTCGAGTGATGCCGTTCGGGATGAAAAATGCCCCGGCCACCTTTCAAAGACTGGTAATCCGAGTCCTGGCCGGGCTGGGGCTCCTAACAAAGAGAACAACGAAGCCAGCCAGTGCTGGCATGAACTAACTGAGCTCAAACGCACACAAATAAAGACCTTTATTCATGGTGTAATGATGGCAGAGTACCTTAGGGGCAACATGGCACCAAGAGGCTTAATCGTACGAAATGAACCAATTATCTTCCAGAAAGACAAACAATTCAAAAAAGATTGGTCATAATATTGTGGCATTGCAGCAGAGATTGGTTAGTGTTAATAATTAAAACTGCAGCACGACTCTCAGAAGCTCTCAAAGAAGAGATACACACTTTAGAGGTCCGCTTGAAGTCCTACCAAACCCCTAGCAAATTGAAAAAATGATTGGAGGAACTAAACAAAAGCATGACTGAGTTTGAAACAGGGCTAAAAGATACGAAATACGTCAAACTAGGGAAAGACCAGAAATGTTTTTCACATGAAAAAGTGTTGTCCGTACACTAAAGATGACTATGTATCCAGCGGTAGAAATCCCGGCTACAACACAGATAGTGATGGCTAAAACAAATCCGAGACAAATACTTATTTTTACGTAAACTCCTATGCCAGCCCAAGGGTGGCTCTGATGTCATCACCAACAGAGCAAGTTCCCAAAATCGCAATATTTGTATGTTTAAATAATTAAGCTCCGCCAAAAATCACAATATTTATGTGTTTAATTTATTAAGCTCCGCCAAAAAATCACCCTCTATTCCCCAACTATGATCGGGATTTTACCGCGACCAACCCAAGATGGCCGCCACACTTGCCAAAGGGTGGCGGCCAATACTAACCAACTAACGGTGTATGCTTGCCGCCACACGTGGCAAACACAGAACGCGGAAGTTTTTTAAGCTCCCCCGCCCCCGGACACGCTAAGATGCGGTCCGGCAGGGAAGCTGACTAGGTGCTCATGCGCGGCGTCTTCGAGTTTGAAGTAAGTTCCTTTCTTCCGAACAGGTTGCACAACATACGAGGGTCTAGGAAACACCCTCAGAGCCAGCACAAGCTTAGAAGATTCATTACCGAGTTCTTCCCATTAAAAAAACGGCAAACAATCACAGCCGTTTTTCCATTTCTTTCTCTCCCCATTTTATCCTTCATAACAGGATTGATTCATAGGAGACACCGCCACCCGCCGAGACCAAGAGGTGCTATTAGGCACATTGACAAGTAATAATTCACGCTACAATTATGGAATCATGTTGTCGTGTGTGTGAAATAACGTGTGTGTTTTAACTGTCATATTAAGTCCTGTGTTGTTTTTATGTGTGAATTCACACCATGCACCACCACCTATTTTTCTAGGCACACTTACTGGAACGTTGAAAGCCTGCACGCACCAATATGGAGCAATCCACCCATATTGAAATGCAATTTTGGAGGAATAATGTGAACCCCCGCTCAAAGGAGAGGGGTTTATTTCTAATTTATTTCCATTTATATTTTCAGATATACTACGAGAAATAGGAATCGTATGTATTTAGACGCATGCTTTTATTAGTAGCAGCGTTCATTGTTATTCCAATTCTTTGTTTATGTTTGATTTCTTATTAAGGTTCAATTAGGAGTGGCAAACACAGGGCTGGTCGCTGTGTGGTCCTGAGGAAGAGCTAGGGGAAGCTCGAAACATGTCGACCATACACTGATTCCCTTCTCATTATTGATTGGTACACAGTGTCTACCCCACTTTTAACCATACCCACTTAGGAGCAGGAATAAAATTTATTTTAGGCCCACTAGAACAGTATTTTTAAATCACCAAAACACCCACTCCACTTCACATTGCACAACACATAGTCCTTCAAAAAGTGCTCCTACGTAACTTCGCTAGTCGTAGCATGCCCTCGTTCGTAGAGAGCTGGGATGGCCCCAATGATGAAGCATGTCACCATGGGGAAACCCTGGTGAGTGAGGGGACTCAAGAAAGAAATTTCGCTTTCTTTTTTGGCTGTTTTCCGACCATAGCGAGACATAAGAAACACAGGGGGTCTAACAGCCTAATTTGATGGCTGAGCTGTCAATCCGAATTAACAAAATCTCGGAGTGTTTAAATCACATAGAAACAGCCTATTATAAAAAAAAGTAAACACTATGTTATAGGAAACACAGACACTATAAGGGTCATTCAGAGAGTGGTTTACAAAATCCAAAACATATAGCAATGGGTTACCATCAAAATGACTTTGTGATCAGTCCTATCATCTGGCCATACCCAGGTGTAAGTAAGGCTAGTCCCCTGATCATTGGGACCAAAAAAGCCACACCATTTGTTGCTGGTTGAGGATTTGGTCCACCAATACAAATGAACCGTCAATGATGGCTGATCTTTGATGGTTAAGTGAATAATAGTGCAACAAAAACAAAATAGTGAGTTTAAAATAGGATGATGTGTCCTCCTATTATAAATTTTATTCTACGGCCGAACAACATCTCCTAATTAAAAACCTAGAACAGTGCAAGAGAGACAGTCAACAAATATCTGTCTAATAATGGGCCAACATGTTTCTGCCTAGTGGGCATTCCGTCCCTTGGCTTTCATCAGGGCCTCTGTTCTGTCATTAGTTGCACTTAGTTATTCCAAAAACAAAAAAACCACCACCGACACCAAAGTGGGATAGTTAAGAAAAGAGAACGGTTGAATACGATACAACCTGTAGCAACCGGAAACATTAACCCTCCATGTCAATTAAGAAGTAAGAATTCCTTCATGGTAGGGGAATTGACCTCACCTCACCTGGACCTTGCTCAGGTTCTACGAGGCCCCGCACTCTCCGTCGGTACCTCAAACTCTCATCTGAGTTTAGGGGTAGCTGGGGATATTAACCAGGGTTGGGTCTTTAAACTTTATATCCCTTGGACCCCCTCTTAATGGTTTGTTGTTGGTATTCCGACCGTAGCGGCCAGTAACCTAAAACCACGAACTAGGTCCCAGAACCCAACACCTTGGGTTTGTGTCTTACTATACGTTCTTGGAGGGCGACCTAGGGCCAGATGTAGGTATCCAAATACCGGTCGGTAACAGCCGAAAATACTGATTTTCGGCCGTTACCGACCGGTATTTGGATACTGAGATGTAGGGCATCTCAAAATATAGATTCAGTAATTTTACCGAATCGGTAAACTTACCGATTCTGTAATTTTACTGATTCGGTAAAAATACCGAATCTGTATTTTGAGATGTAGGTGGCACTGTAAACAGTGCCACAGGGCTTTAAGGATTCGTTATTTACCACCAACTATTAGTTGGTGGTAAATAACGAATACCTGTGTATATGCAAATCTGTGCATGTACACCGGTGCCATGTGGCACACATATGTGCCACATGGCACACAAGCCCTAATCAGGGCTGCCACCCTTGAATTTTTCGGTATTTACCGAATCGGTAATTACCGATTCAGTAATTGACATTCATACCTATGGGCCTACCGATTCGGTATTTTTTACCGAATTATTGCCACCATTGGATTTACCGATTCATAAATACCGAATCGGTAAAATTAGGTATTTATGAATCGGTAAATCCAAATTACCTACATCTAGCCCCATGTCCTTATCCTCCTTCTCCCCCATCTTTTTGTACTGGTTACTAAACTGACCATGAGCACGTGCCCTTGGGCCCTTTTATTAACAGGCCCACGTCTCTCGTGACGCTTGTGTTGGATGGGTGTGGCGTCTAAGTGTGGATAGATCTCTAGGGAGTGGCTGATAATTTCACGTCCTGATCAGACACTAGAACGTGTCCAGCAGGACACTACAGTGGTCACTATGTATGCCTGCTTGTATAGCCCCTTCTAATATCAGGGTAGGCAAGCTACTTATGATGAATATGTAGTCGATAGTAGCACAGAAACCTCTGACTGTAAGTGTTGTTAATTGTGTTTTTTAAGTTTAAGGCAGTACAGAAATCACAACCTAATAAGAAATCATACAAGATTTTCCGTGTGAGTCCTGAGTTGCTGTGATATCTGTTGCATTAATGATATTAAAAGGGTAGGGTGATAATGTAATGGACACATCTCCCAAATGCGCATTAAAATCAACTTGATTGAACAAGTAAGCAAGACCTTAAACCAAGTTGTTTAACCTGCCATAGCCTTGCCAGAGACCGAGGGTAGGGCAGAAATGTATGACAATGAAGCAATTGCAAATAACATCTTCAATGGCCCACCCCTCTTGGAGCAAAACAGTATCAAACATGGTAATGTATTCAACCCATTTTGCCTGACCTAGTTTAGCAGTTAGACCCGCTTTATTGCAACCTAATACTTTAATTGCAATATTCTTATATAATGGGGCAGGAACCTCTTGGGCTTCAAAGTGCACCAATGTGAGCAGAGTGTTAACTGTAGGACTAACATCCGAATCAATAGTGTAGGTACTAGTGTTAGCCAATGTTTCCGCGAGTACTGTCCGAGTGGGGGCTTGGATACAGTCCCCATTAGTCAGTCATTCTCAGCTAAATTTGACAAAACCAAGAAACAATTAACAGACAAAAAAAATCAGCTGTATCCGAAACAGAAAATGGTTTTGGGCCATCCAAAGTTGCATTATGTTGGACTTGGCCCTTCTGGCAGGTTCACCCCTAAACTTTTTGCTTTTTGAATGTGAATTGGTGGCAGGCGGTGAGGATCCGGATTTGTGTTTGCGTTGTACCGCAGTGGCAACTGGCCGCACTACAAAACTCTGCATTTTAGATGACCACATTTTGTGGATTATTGTTTTTTTTTAAGTTCCATATTTCTTCTCCTAAAGGTATCATGGTGTAATTGTGTCCAGTACATTTTTCCCCCGCCCCGCTCCCAGAGTTTGGTACCTGTGTCACGTGTGGTCAGGTTGAGGAATCAGGGGTGGTAAAACTGCCTTACCAGTCCGAGGGGGGGGCTGTGTGTGGATGAATGATGTGTGGCACTAGGCAAGTGAGTGTGAGTTCTCTGGGATAGGGAACTTGCTGAATACCTTTGTGAATTGTGTACTCCTGTGTTAAGCTCAGACCCCTAGGTTCCCTGTGTAATCTTTTCTCTAGAACGTCTGCCAAAATGGAGCCTGCTTTTGATCTCAGTGATCTAGCGTGGTACAGTATGCAGGAGTTGGAAAGGTTCTGTAGAGAGAGAGACATAGGGGTGGGTGAGTCAGACACTCTGTACGAACTTAGGGGCCACCTGATCCAATGGTATAAGGATCAAAGGGATCTTGAGCGCAGTGAGGAAAGGGCCCAGGCCTCACGCCATGAGGGTGGTGGGTCTGTGGGGAGCCCTGAAGATTCAGAAGAGGAGGAAAAAGATGACAGTACCTGGACGCCAGTAGAGAGTGAAGACTCCATAGGTAGGGAGTCCCTTGCTGGGTCCAGCGTAGGAGGCAGCGCCTCATCCCTTTCCCTGTCCCCAGAGGAGTGGGAAGATAGGAGGAAAGAAAAGGAGCACCAGCTGGCTCTAGAAAAGCTCAGGCTAGAGCATGCCCAGGCTATGGCACAGCTGGGTGTTAGGAAGCAACAGCTAGAGACCGAGAGGGTCTTAGCGCAGGAGAGGATAGAGGAGGCTGAGAGGGCCTTGGCCAGGGAGAAGATAGCCCTACAAGGTAGACTATCCCCTGCGCGTAATTATGATTTTCTGGATTCCCCAGGGAGGGTTGAGTCCAGTGGTGGCAGCTATCTAAACTTCAGTGCAGGAAGTCCCAGTCCCAGTTCCCAACGTATGGGAACCTGTTCCCAAGAGGAGGAGAATAGGTTGAAGTTCAGGAACCATAGGAAACCACCTCACCAGCAGTGGAAGTATTTTGTGGATGCCGGTTCTGATGCAATGGAGGAGTGGCTGGCGGCTAACTCCGACGATGAGCGGGACGGAGTAGTGAATATGTTCCTCAAAGAGCAGTTGCTCAGTGTTTGTTGTTCAGAGTTGCGCCAGCACCTGTTGAAGTCTGAACACTTTAGTCCTTGGGCCCTTGCAGAGGAAGCAGAGCGCTGGGAAAGTGCTAGAGGTTCTCTAGAGTTATTGGTGAGTGACTCCAAAAGTAGTGGTTCAGGTATCCTCCAGCCCAGCGTGGTGGAGGAGGCTCAGTGTAGCCCAGCTAGGTCCCAGGATAGCGAGGAGGGTGTAGGGGCTCACTGCCTGGCTCAGTGGAGCAGGAGTGAGTGGGTGACCGAGGGTCCCCCGAAGCACGAAGCCCTGCCTGAGGACTTGGATGGTTTCGGTAGGGAACACCAGGTTGGGGACCTAGGCTGTCCTGTTACTCCACTTGAGGAAGATCTCCTAGTGAGTAGAGGACCTGGAGCGCCTGTAAACAGGGCTCCTGTGGTTCTAGAGTCTGGCAGTGCCGCTCCGGTAGGGAGGGTACAGGAGTCCAGCGTGAGGAGTGATTGGGGGATGAGTTCCCCAGTGGAAGAACCAGTGGGTCAGGGACTACCCAGTTGGGCGAGGTTCCCATGTAGTGACCATGGTGACACCACTTCTGTTCTGGGGGATCTTCGCGCACTGTCAGGTGGACAGGGGACGGGAGATCTGCACCAGACAGACAGTCACACAACATATGTGTCATTTGTTAGCCTCAGGGGGATGGTGTGTGAATCCCCAGAAGACCTGGAGTGCCAGGCAATTATTCCACCAAAGGTTCTAGACCAGGGGTTGGAAGGCCAGGTTCAGGATCCGCCTGACCTGGATGGAAGGACGTCTGTAAGCAGCGTCCTGACCGGTTCATCTTCCAGGGGAACCCCTCCAGTTGGGAGGGTGCAGACCTCTGGAAGGGGGTGCAGAGGGTGGGAAAGCCCACCTCTGACCCCGGTGCAACCTGAGGGGTTAAACCCTGGGTTGGAATGGCGTTCTAGGTGTACCCCTCGCCGGAGGAAGAGGAACCCTAGGAGAAGAGGTAAGGGGAGGAGAACCTTCCCTGAGACTCCTGGTCCGCCTGAGGTTGTAGACCCTAGGCTGGAGAACCAGTGGCAGTCTAGTCCTGTCCTGCAGACAGGAAGAGTGGAAAATGGCTACTATGTGCCAGGGGTTACTACCCCCCACTCTGCGAATAGGCAAGGACGGGTGGCACCTGGGTGGCCTAGGGCCTGGTCCTGGCCGAGGACCGCTGGGGAGTACCAGTGGGGTAGCCCAGTTAGTCCCTACAGTAGTTTTAGAAGGATCCCATGGGGTTCACCGTGGCATAGGACAGGAGGGTGTCCCTGCAGTTGCAGGCCCGCGTCCGTGTTCTATCGCCCCAAGCAGGGAAGTCCATCACGGTGGTGATTGGTCTCCCCTGAGTTTTGGCTGGAAGGGGGTTGTGTTGGACTTGGCCCTTCTGGCAGGTTCACCCGTAAAACTGTTTGCTTTTATTATGTGATTTGGTGGTAGTGATTTTTGGTTTCTGCGCACTTTCACTGTGTCCCAGGGGAAAGTGTGTGGAGTAAGTTTGGCCTGCCCTCCCATAGGAATGCATGGGGAATGTCTGTGTCCCTGGTAGTTCCTGATGCGTGAGGTGTGCAGGCTCGAGTTTGGTATGTGCGGACTCGTGTGATTGAATGCTGCGCAATGATATGTGCGGCGTGAATGTGTCTAGTGTGGAACTGCCACTTCTAGACATGGGTTTGCGTGTGCAGTGAGTGTGCTGGCACGTGATTGGCTGGAGCTGGCTGGTGAGCCTGGCTCCAGGAGTCTGGATGGGTCTGCCCGGTGGTGAGTGTGGAGATTAGCATGCTGATGGCTGGGGAGGAGTGCACCTGGGTCCTGAATAGAGCTGGGCTTTCCCCACACAATGCTGGCTCCGCCCCCTGTGGTGTGTCTAACGACCCTAGCCCTGCCAGTGAATAGAGTGAGGGGCTGAGCACATCAAGGGTGCTCCCAGACCAGCTGCGACTGGTTCTTCCCCCACCCTGAACAAAGACAAAGGGTTTCACTGTATAAAAAGGGGCTGTGTCCCCTTACAATTCGTTCTCTTCCAGGATCCGTTTTGCTGAGAGGTGCTGTTGCTGTTGGGCGCCAGGAGGACCGCCACTTGGACTGCCTCCCTGCCTGGAGGCCCAGTGACCTGGCCCTGGGCCCAGCCTTGCCCCCCTGCCTGCCTCCAGAACTTTGCTGGAGCTTTATTCTTGCCCCTAGCGCTTGGGAGCGCTTTACCTTGCCCCTAGCGCCCGGGAGCGCTTTGCTTTGCTTCTAGCGCTTAAGAGCGCTTTATTATGCTTATAGCGCTTGGGGAGCGCTTTATCTGCCTTTAGCGCTTGGGAGCGCTTCATTTGTGCCAGCGAGTGCCCACCTCGCTTTATTATTGATTTGTGAGGAAGCCTACCCCTCGTGTGTCCCCCCGCATCACCGCCGCAGCCCGGGACAGCCGAAAATCGCTGCCCGGCCCGCGACCAGGAAGTCAGGCAGGCCGGGGGTGGGACAAGCGGGACATCCGGAAGTTGACGGGAGCCCACCCCGCGCTCCGTTGAGAGGGAAGCAGAAGCCGCCTGTCCTGCAGCGGGGCCCCCATGGTGTGGAGAGAGCCCCGCAGCTGCAGGCAAGGAGGAGCTGCCGGCAACAAAGGAGCTAAGGCGGAAGGGGGGCCCGAGGTACAGTGTACCTGCCCCGCCGCCTGTCAGCCCCGCACCAGAGCAGCCGCCGCGAGACAGCCGGTGAGTGACTTGCAGGAGAGGGGGGCGTCGGGGCACATTGCCGGTGCCCGCCCCTCCCCTCCAGTGTCGGTGCCTTGCTGCGAGAGGCTCCAGGGGCCCTGGTCTTTGTGCTCAGAGTCCACGAGGGACTCCAACGCCAGAGGGCATTCTTCCTTCGAGCCCGAGAGGCTCAGGGCCCAGATTATGTGTAGAGCATTGAGAGGGCTCCGGGGGCATTTCCGTTCTCGAGTCCCCCGAGGAGGGACTCCAACGACGCCCGCATTTTGTAATTTAGAGCCGCGGAGGCTCCTCCTGGGCATTTGTTGATTGAGAGCCGCAAAGGCTCCCCGGGGGCATTGGTAATTCGGAGCCCCGAGGCTCCAGGGCCCCACATTTCTGTTAGAGCCGCGAAGGCTCCCCGTGGGCATTTGTAATTAGGAGCCCGAGGCTCCAGGTCCCCATTGTTGTTTTAGAGCCCAGAGAGGCTCACAGCCCACATTGTGTTTAGAGCCCAGAGAGGCTCTTGAGGGCCCATTCAGTTGCGCAGAGCCTGCGAGGCTCCAACGTTGTCCCTCATTATCTACACAGCTGCCCAGCACTTAGTGGGCAGCTGGCACGTTTAGGCCCCTGACTTTGGGACACAGGGCGTCCTAGCCCCAACAAGGCCAGTTGGCCTAGGGACTGCCACAGGTGGTGGCTTATATAAGTTTTGATAACACCGACAATGGATAGCAGTAAGTCAAAAACATAAATGAAACTTAAGTATGTATCTGGATCGGAAAACTATTTTTTTTTTTTTGCACTGCTACTCAGTCTTCCACAGACACCTAGTCCTCTTTAGTCTGTTATAGATTAGGCTTTTAAAAAATCTCAGCCAATCTATTGTGGAAATGTGACGGTCCCCAAATGATGACGGGCGGTCTCGAGAGTCGACTGATGGGAACTCGTACATTCAGATGATGTCCCACTGATTAGATTTTCCGATCCAGATACATACTTAAGTTTCATTTATGTTTTTGACTTACTGCTATCCATTGTCGGTGTTATTGATTAATTAGGGGCCATAGCAGTCTGTGAGTCGGTAAACCTTCCCTAGGGCCCTCCCCTCCCAGTGTTTTTGTTATATAAGTTTTGCGCAATTGTGTTTTTCTTCCCTGCACCTCTGAATGTGTTTTTATGCGTCATGTGCCTTGTTCTTATACCTCTGAATGTATGTTATGCATCATGTGTTTTCCTTCCCTACACCTCTGAATGTGTTGTGACGCATCATGTGTAATGTGCCTATACCCCTAAATGTATGGTGATACTTAGGTGGTTGTTCTTGCTAGTACAGGTGTTGCTAGTGAGGTCCTGGTTCCCTGCGTGACCTTTACCTAAGGCGGTTAGGGTTGCGTAGGTGGTACTCACCTGTTACCAGTGGTTACTGGTTGTGTGCTTTATGTTCTATTTTGTGCTACAGTGATTTTATTTATTTATTTAAGCTTTTACCGCGCACAGCTACCCACAGTGGGTTTCCCGGCGCCAGGGACAGACTGTAGAAGAAAGGACTAGGCAGCACCTGACTTGAGGCCACGATCAACATTTAACTGCGCTTAAACAGAAGGGTCTTCAAAGCCTTACGGAAATGTAGTAGGTTGGTCTCTGACTTTAGTGCTAGTGGGAGGGAGTTCCAGTACTTCGGGCCTAAAACAGAAAAGAAGCGACCTCCCATTCTTGCCAACTTAAATCTTGGCACTATGAAATTGCCAGTGTCCGAGGACCTTAGTGGGCGCGAGGGTATGTAAGGTGTTACCAACCCTTGGATATAAGTTGGAGCGCTACCCTGCCTGGCCTTGAACATATAACAGAGCGCCTTGAATTTAACACGTTCGGGAACGCTCAGCCAATGGAGGTCATGCAACGCGCCAGCAGCTGAAGTGCGTCTAGGGACGTTCTTCAACAAGCGCGCAGCCGCATTTTGTACGACCTGGAGCACATGTATGATGGCTTTATCTGCGCCCAGGTAAAGAATATTGCCATAGTCCAGGCGTGATGTTACAAGTGCCTGGACTACGGTTCTGCGAGAGGAGAGAGGAAGCATCCACAGAATCTTATGAAGCCACCGCAGGGTTGAGAAGCAGATGGCTGCAACCTTAGTGGCCTGTTGCTTCATGGTTAGCCTGTCGTCAATGATGACGCCCAGGTTACGAACTGCAGTGGATGGCATGGGCGCATTGCCAAGTTCAGTGGGCCAATGATGGGGGCCCCAAAGATGTTTGTTCCGACCCAGAATGACCACCTCTGTCTTCTCCCCATTCAGCTTGAGACAATTTCGCCGCATCCAGTCGGCCACAAGAATGAGGCCAGACTTGAGTGCGGAGGTGTTATTCTCGTCTCTCCCTGATAGGGAGAAGACAATCTGGGTGTCATCTGCATAGGAGAACAGGGTTAGCCCAGCCTGTTCAACTATGGACGCCAAGGGTTTAACATAAATATTAAATAATAAAGGGCTAAGGATTGAACCTTGGGGAACGCCTCGGGTAGATGGACATATGGTGGAAGCTGCTTTCGGGGAGAACACTTGAAAAGTTCGGTCACTAAGGAACGACACTACCCAGGCCAAAGCCTGGCCTGTCACACCTAGGGATTTCAGAGAGTCAATAAGGATGGAATGCGACACGGTGTCGAAGGCTGCGCTCAAATCCAACAGGATGAGCGCCATGGTGTTACCCTGGTCGACACCGTGCCTAAGACTCTCTGTTACCCCCAGGAGGGCTGTCTCAGTTGAGTGCCGTGGCCGAAAGCCCGACTGCGAGGGATGGAGAAAGGCAGTGTTTTCGACCAGTTTGGAAAGCTGGGAATTGATATGTCTCTCCAATATCTTTGAGAAGATAGGCAGCAATGATATAGGGCGAAAATTAGCAGAGTTGGAGGGGTCTGCGCCCACTTTTTTTAATAAAGGTACCACCATGGCGTGTTTCCAAGGTTGGGGGACATAGGCCTCGCTCAAAGAAGCGTTTAGTAGTCCAATGATGATTGGGTGTGTAAGGGGGTCTAATTGTTTGAGTATTTTGGCTGGAAGAGCATCCCGTGGGGAGCCCGATCGCACGCTATTTAAGCAGAAGACAAAGGAAATAGCATCTAAAGGCTGCCAGGTAGTAATTACTGCGTCAATGGCGGTATCTACCGGTTCTAAGACCATATTACGAGCATTAGAAGTAGTCTCTGGGAGTGAGGTAAAATGGTCATAAATGAGATCAACTTTCTTTATAAAATAATCTGCCAAAGATTGACACTGAGCGGCATCCAGTGCCGGGGGGGATGGAGAGGAGTTGGCACAAGTCAGTTTTTTAACAACGGAGAAAAGCACCTTAGGGCAATTTCGTGCATCATTCACAGTTTTTTTTAGTATAGTCTGCTTTAGCAGTTTTACAGCTATTGTGGTACTTTTTCAAGGCTTCTTTATAGATGATTTTACGTGAAGGGGAGTAGCCTTGTCTCCATTTGCGCTCCAATGTCTTACATTGTGAGCGGAGGCATTTGAGTTGTTCTGAGTACCACGGAGCCGGGGGATGATGTAAGGAAGCGGACTTCGATGTCATCGGTAACGCCGAGTTAACAGCGTTAGTTAGCCAGAGTTCAGTGGCACAATTGAGTGCAGCGACTGGTAGTTCAATGCATGGAAGTGTTTCGATCAGCAAGTTATTAAGTTCTGACATGTCGATCTTACCCCAATTCCGAGCTGGTCTAGCAGTTCCCACCTCAGGTGTTTTTGCTGTTACAGCCATATCTAAGGAGAAAGGGACGGCTAAGTGGTCGGACCAGGCGATTTGTAAGGCTTCCCGAGAACAGTCAAAGGGAAGATTGGACAAAATTGGGTCTAATAAATGGCCGGCACAATGTGTGGGGCCTGTGTTTAAAAGTTGGAGATTAAAAGCTTCCAGGATGGAAAAGAACTGGTTTCTATAAGGACACTCGTGGTCTTCCAAATGTAAATTTAAGTCCCCTAAGATCGTGAAATTCGATGCTTTGAGTAATACAGGAGCTAAGAGATCTGGTAATGATGTTATCCATGGACTTGCTGACCCAGGGGGACGATATACCAATAGTCCTGACAGCGTAAATTGGGGGGTGATGGTCAATTTAAATAAGGCCGATTCACAGTCTTTTTGAGTGGAGTCTACCAGTTTACAAGTGTAAGCATTTCTGTAGACAATTGCAATTCCACCACCCCTACCAGAGACCCTATCCTGACGAAGAATGGCATAATTGAAAGGAATGGCATCTACAATATCCGGACCGGAGCAATCCCGAAGCCACGTCTCGGTCAGGAATATTGCATCAGGTTGGTTTTCCACGAGAAAATCATGGATATTATATCTGTGTTGCGGCAAGGATCTGCAATTAATACTCCAGAATCTCAAAGGAGGGCGAATGGCAACGGTCCTAGGGAGTGCTTGCCTCTTCCGTCTACCTTGGTATTGCAGGGATCTACATTTAATAGGAATTCGTAGAGAGAAGCCGCACTGAGTGCAGCAAAACTTATGGGGAGAAAAAGGGTAGATAGAGCAATTATTATTAGGCACGCCACGTAGCGCATACAGCTCTTCATATGAGTAAGTAAGAATCATGCTGAGAGCACAGGTTTACTCACAGAGAAGGAGAGTGTCCAGAGCCCGAAGCCCGTAACCCGTCCTAGCGCGGACGAGCGCAGACGGGCAGGACTCTGGCTGGACTCTGGCTGGACTCTGGCTGGACTCTGGCTGGACTCTGGCTGGACTCAGGCGCTGCGAAGGCGCTCCACCTGCGCGTCACCGCTGCGCGTCCAAAGTGAGGCTAAAATAGTCTCTGCAGGCCGAAATCTCGCGATAACGCGCGAGAGTGCCCCGGCCCAATCCAAAATGGCGGTCCGACTAGTCCCCGGTGCCCCGTGATCCCGGACCCGCCAAAGGCGGTGGTAATGGTCCCAGGGGGGGTATTATGGTGCAAGAATGAGGCCAGGGGGGGCGCAGTAATTTAAAAGCAAGGAACAATAAAATAAACTAAATGAAATACAAAACAGGATTTTTCTAAAAAATGCTCCAATAGGTAGTCAGAGAGCGCGACTAGCGCTAGCGACGTCGGTATGCTCACCTTTGTCCAGGCTGGCCTACCGTTACTCGCCTCCTAAAATAGGCTCTGCAGGCCGAAATCTCGCGATAACGCGCGAGAGTGCCCCGGCCCAATCCAAAATGGCGGTCCGACTAGTCCCCGGTGCCCCGTGATCCCGGACCCGCCAAAGGCGGTGGTAATGGTCCCAGGGGGGGTATTATGGTGCAAGAATGAGGCCAGGGGGGGCGCAGTAATTTAAAAGCAAGGAACAATAAAATAAACTAAATGAAATACAAAACAGGATTTTTCTAAAAAATGCTCCAATAGGTAGTCAGAGAGCGCGACTAGCGCTAGCGACGTCGGTATGCTCACCTTTGTCCAGCATAGGATATTATATGTGCTATGCTAGTTATTATTCCTACAAGTGCTAATTCTACCAAGTACTAAGTCTGAAAGTGCATATTCCTGACAGTGGTCCATGTGGCCCTGTCTTGTACATATCCCCTGTAAATTCTGCCCGTGCCTGTTGGCACATTGTAAAGTGTGTGTTCTTATCTAATGTGTTTTGGTATAATACAAAGGCTATTTTTATATATAACCTTGTGTGGAGTTTCCTTTGTGGCGGGCCTTGGGTGTTCACAAGTGCCATCCTATGGCACTTGTGATACAGCAGATGGGATATTCAATCTGTTTTTGGCAGAGTATTCATCTGCCAAACTCTACATCAGGCCCTTAGTCAGATGGCCTACCCAGCCTACCATATTCAACAATAAAATTTTGTTAAAAAAGCCAGAGTGAATTTTGGCATTTCTACTCATCCAATATATGGCCTTATATTTCAGTTGCTCTGTAGATTCTACAGCCTAGAGGACTAAAGGAGGGACAGTTGCCAGGATTGCAACATAAGTTCAGGATGCAGGTGGCAGATGGATTTCTTTCCTGTGCAGCTGGGGTTTCAAATGAGCTCTATAGACCCAAAACAGTTCTAAGGGGCCCGCCTCTTCCGCCCCCTCCTGTCCACTGAGTCCTGGGATAGGTAGCCCGGCAGAGGATATTTCTGTGGGGCAAAACATTCATTCCCTAGGGCCCCCGGGGATAGGTTAGTTGTTGGCACCCTCACCTCTGATGGGGGTAATGTTGAGATTAGCAGGTTGCACTGGAGATCGTATTGGAGCACCCAAATGCTCACAGGCTTTCTGGAGGTTACTATGCAATAACGCTTGAGGTCTTTTGATGTGGCAGTGCCCGTGTCTTCTCAGTCAACAACTGCAGCTGCAAAGATCCTGCACACAAGTGGAAGTTAATTTAAAGGATAGCTCTAGCCCCAGGCCATAGATTTCCACTGGGTGGGCATCCTTTTGCTCCTATTACTGGAGTTTAATCACAAGTACCACCTTCCTGAGGCCCCCCGACACAATTTGGTTTACATTTTCTTTGTCCTTAATGCACAGCTGGGCTCACCTTTTTGAGGCACCATCCTCTACAGAGAGCTTTAGCAGCATCTATTCACTGAAGCGAGTTTAATCTCTTCTCGCAGATCACAGACAGAATTTCAGAGCCAAGAATATTGTGTCAAAAATATCGGGGACCAAAATATCGAGATGGTGAGTGCAACTAGGTAAGTAGAGATTTACTATTCTTAACTCCACATCTAAACACCTTGAAGAAATATATCATCAAGGGACATATATGTGGAGTTAGATATAGTAAAACTTTGCTTACCTACAGAAACTTACCTTCACAATATTTTTGTCTTCAATATTATTGACACAATATTTTGCCCCACAATATATTTAGTTCCGATAGTCTGTCTAAACGCCCTTCCTGCAAGGCATATGCAACTTCTCCAGAAGGTCTTCAACCGAAGCCTCTTGCACACCTTAATCATAAGGAAGCTTACTAATGTCTCTACAAGGCATTCAGCTCTTCTGGAGCATGTGGTTCAACAATCCTGTTTCTCCAGCAGGTAGCTTCTCCTTTTCTCCAGACAGTCTAAAGCAGCCCCTAGCACGGGTCTTTCTCAGGTTGTCCCTAACTGGACATATGACTCTGGTAGAAACATATCTACGACTTCAGAGCAGAGTGGCTATCCTCCCTACCAGGAGAACAAATGTATCTAGGGAGACGACATTGGAATGCAAAACATAAAAACGTTCATGTCCTGCATAAATCCTGCACAAGCCAACCATCTTTTGGAAGCGTGAGCGCACCTACACACAAGCGCACACAGTCCAATGGACTCCAGCAAGGCATACCTTTACACCTCACATTTAACCAAAACTATACCACAAGTACGGCTTTCTTCCAGGAATGTTTCAGGCTTGATGGAGGTAAAGCAGCCTGGTCACGGTGAATGAACAGCACTTCTACCTGGAGAGGGCAGATAGGCACTTCCTCCACAGAGTGCAGTAGAAAGGTTTGTACCTATATAACTGAAAATGCTGCTACTACCACCATCAGTCTCTCGCAGTTTAGGTAGAGAAGGCAGTAGCCAGTACCAGTGAAACGAGAGTACCCTCGGGAGGCTTGCATGATTGTTCAGCTCACTGAGACTAAAAGAGAAAACAGCCTGAGGTGTGGCAACACCGCTCTCTTGAGCCATGCACATGGTTCATTGATTGTTATATTTCTTATTTAAGCACTTTCACTTAATGGCGTATTGGTACTAAGAATCTGTTATTAAAGCATTAATAACTTAAAACAGTCACATAGCTAGAGGCAGGAACATCATCACATATGAAAAAGCATGGGTTTGGAAGGTTGAGGGCAATGTTTTCCTACCACAATGAAAAAATATGTTACTCCTTCTTACCATCTGACAGTGTTGTAGATGCAAGAGTCTGCTCTGGTTCACCTTTGACTAACTGCTCTGGTGGTTTTGCAACGCCCGTCTTAACAAAGCCAACTAAACACTACTACACAAATCAAGGTCTGATACTAGGAAAGCATTCATGACCAATATAGATGGCTTGGAAATTATAATGCAGCGTTCTATATCAAAGATGGTAAAAGCAACTCCTTGCAGCTGCACCAATTTATTTATGGAGTGAAAACTCATGAATGTGCGCTGATGAAACTCAAGGTTTCATGCACACAGACATCTAGTATGACTGGGATGAATGATACAGACTGAGAGAACCACTTCTATCTTAGGTCCAACAAACATGTCTACCTCAAGGTATTTTGTCACTCACCGTACCTTTCTTCTGCATCCATTTGGCTACGTCCCCCAACAATGACGTAATTGGTGACTCCCCCCACTGGTGACACCATAGGTCACTGACTATGTGGCAGGCCTATGTCTAGAAAAGAGACCAATATAATGTGATGTATTCCTATAGGTTCTGTATCGATCCCCCTATTCCTGACCCTGTTCTGGTTAACAAGTTACCTAGCAGCCATCCCATGATGCAGAAACCGTTATCTGATTAAGCCACACCACGGCACAGGAACGTGTTATCTGATTAGGTCATAACGCTTGCCATCTAATTAGACAAGCAATATTCCTCCAGCCCCTGATAAGGCATACGGAGTTCTCAAAACAAATCAAACCTATGACAACCTGGGAAAAACCCTGTGGCCATTGTTTTGATTTCACCGAGAACTTCAGCAAAAGAATGTGCTAACGACCAGTTCGTATGACATCCTTATTGACGTATCTATGTCCATCCTTACGTCAATCTCGGCACCTTACAGGTATAAATATTACCGGTATTGCCTTAAGCAAACACACGCGGTGGTGACGAGATCGGAGCAGCCAGACTTGCCGAAGCCCAGAGCAGAGCAGACCCCGCTGGCGCAGCCCCGCCTTCCTGACGCGCTGAGAACGAGACGCTGCTTTCTCCGGCCGAGAAATCCAGCTCCGGCGCTTCCGGGCAGCCCTTGCAGGCAGCCTGGAATATCGAGACCAAAGACGAGAGATACCATCCCTCATTCATTCTAAAATTCCAGGTACAGAACTGAATAACCCCTTGCAGAGAAATCTTGAGTCAGTCACTTGGCAATACAAACTTAACTTAAACTGCTACTTTCTATTCCCGCCCACGTATAGGCTTAGGTCAGGTACACCGGGGTAGGCGTAGTTAGAAGCACCAGTTGAGTACGATTAGTCAAATGTAAATGTGTATGTATCTATTTTATCCATTATAAACCACCTTATGGCTTAGAAACCATATAAATGTTTTTACAGTATTATTTTATACTTCTGCTTTTATTGTATGCACTTTACTTAACCATAAGTATTGCGATAATATCGATCCATTTCTCTTGTACGAGAAAAGAGACTGATCAATAAATACCATCTTTTATTGAACACGCCCGTCTCTTCCTTTTCTCTACAATCTGGTGAGACTAAGAATGCACGTACTGACTGAGTAAAATAAGTTGTCTTTTGTTTTCACACGACTCTAGAGATACACTCTTGATTAGGGGAGAGCAAAGTTGTCATGTTCTATGGTTGTCAGAAACTAAATCCCTTCTTGTCTATCCAGGGAGGTTCAACTCCTCCTTGCCTATTCGAGAAAGTTTCTAGTGAACTCTGAGCTAGCTGGCAAACCCAAAACTTTAAGTCTAATATCGACAATAGAAGACCTAGTTAACGTCTGGTCTAGGCCTATACTATTGAAGGTATTATTCCAATGCGCAGAGCCTATTGGGATAATAGGAACTACACTACATGGCGCCCAAACGTTTGGAAAGGCGATAAAACTAACGCAAGACATTAGAGTAACTCAGTCGTGCTTTTTCACTCAGACCCCCTTTTTCCCATAATACTCCAAAGACGTCTGGAGTGGGTGAAAGGTAATATCCGCCAAACCTCGCAGGAGGAAACTCCTATGTATGGTTCTTGGTTTAGTCAACGTTGAAGGATACACTGTTCCAAAATATTGTGCATCTAATCTTTGTTTCCATAATAAACCTGATCTGCAAACAAACGGAAAAACCTTCCTGTCGGTAAAATGGTAGACAGTGATGAAGAAAGAGAGACAGCTAGATTAGCAGCTGAACTCGTAGCAGCTGATAATACTATGCAAGAAGCAGACCCGGATATAATACTCATCCCGGTCAACAAAAGGAAATCTATAACTTTAAAACTTATAGAAAATGGACTGACACCGAGAGGTGGCACAGTCATATTCGTAATTGAGGCACACGAATATCGGCAGACAGAGGTATTCTATTCATGGATAAACTTTCCAGCAGCTAATGCTGTAACAAAGGTCTTCCACTATTACAAAACAGAGGAACCTCCTGAAGAGTACACTCCTTTCGAGGAGGTGGAAGTACCACTTAAATTTCAAGAGCACGTGCTCTTGTTTAATGGCGCCCTAAAACACAATAATCACATCACCAGGCTCGGTCCATTAGGTAGACCAGGAGCAACGTGGCCGGTCCTAGCCGGATACACACCACATCCAGACATCGAAAGAATGTCTGCAGCAGATCTTTTAATACAACTAAAACAATTAATAAAAGTACATAGACAATTAGTCCAATATGTAATGCGGACTTCAACAATCCAACCAGCAATTAAAATTCCACAGCTGACCCCTCATCAGGGGAACACAAATAAAATTACACCACAGAACATACAATCCTGCCTAGGTAAAGTACCAGGTAAACGGGAACAAATACCATTCTGGTTAGCACAAAAAATCACCCAAATAGAGGCGGTGTTTCCAGACACCACCCCGTTAGAAAAACACAGGATTCTGACTATCTGTCTTCCAATGGGAATCGCACCACACGTGGAGGACTGTGACACTTGGGGTACAGTCTTTGCTTCCATCTACACAAAAACGCATGGTGTTCCATCCATCTCGGTAATACCAGATGTGCTAAAACAAATTCAAGATGAATACGGTCCAGAACCCGCTTTAACTCTTGGTATGAAATTACTGAAAGACTTCAAGCAGGTCTGGCTATATTATTAGCCAATATAAAGGGAGAAGCAGCAAACGTGGCGATCCGCCAAAGGTTAAAAGAAACAGATATAGCAGACCAACCAGCTGAAATTGCCAGAATTATAGAAAAATCCTATGAGGAACTAGGTAGAGATAGTTTAGGTGGAATACCAGTAAAACCCCAACTGATTGAAAGTCCTGAAAAAATATTTATTAAAAATAATCTAAACAGTCAAAAGAAGAACTGGGATGGAAACAAACAATCCAATCCAAAAGAAAAGAGATTCCAGTCCAGAGGAAGGTCTCCTCGGCGGAGAGAAAGATCTCCGGACCAAGGAACCAAGTCTCCCCAAAGGGAGCCCTCTGTGAAAAAATACAACCTTAGAAATAGGGATAACATAAAGAAACCGGATAGATATCAAGATTTTGATACACGTCCCTCTCAATCTTTTCAGATTTCCTCGCAGAAATCGGAAAGAAGAGGACGATCGGAACCCAAGGAAGGGCACGTCAAGTCCAAAGACAAGGAACCTGCTCATCCAAATAAAAAATTACAGTTTCCAAAGAAGAAGGTAGCCAGTATTAAAGTATTTAACAATGCCGAGAATACTGAGGACACAACTGAAGAACGGAGAGTGGGCTCAGACAATGCTAGACAGCGCAGCAGAAGTGAGCATAGCACGCAAAGTCCTTATGAATCATCTGGAGACAGTGGACACGAATGAATACCTTCAAGTGGAAACTGCAGACACCAGAGTTAGCAAACCTCACAAAATATATGAAATAACATTACGTATAGAGGGGGATAAGACTAGGAAAATAAGGGGACTATTTTGGGATAATCTGTCCAAGGGCTATGACATCCTTCTAGCTGAAAAAGACTGGCCACCAGAGTTTGTCAGGGACTGCCCTCATGGCGAAGAAATAATTATGCCTGCCTTCTCAAATCATATCCCAATTCATAAAAAATACACACTTGCTAGAAAGTGGGCAGTAGCTCAAGCTCCTGCTTTATATAAAAATCATGTAGGATGGGATGAGGACTCTCCTCCTCACAAAATCCAGTTAAAAACACAACCTACTGCACAAAGACAGTACCCAATTAAGCAAGAAGCTAAAAAACAGGTAAAAGAAATCCTAGATCAACTAGAATACCAGGGGGTGATTGAAACTTGCACCTCACAAATGAACAACCCTTTGTTTCCGGTCTCCAAACCAGACAATTCATAGTTTTGGATTACAGACACCTTAACTCATGTTGCAAAACTTTTGCAGTGCAAAACTCGCATAGTGCTGCACTAATGAATAACATAGTGCGCAAAAAATACAAAACAACATTAGACATCTCTAATGGATTCTTTTGTCAAAATATAGCACCAGAGAGCAGATACTTATCCGCGTTCTCAATAAATGGCTCTCAAAAACAATTCTGTCGGTTACCCCAGGGGTTCAAGAACAGCCCTGGATTATTCTCAGCGAGGGTAACAGAGTTACTACAAACATATGATGACGAAGCATTATCTTATGTCGACGACATATACCTAACAGATGATGACTTGGATACTCACTTGAAGAGAGTGAACACCATAATACTTGGGTTCGCAGCAGAGGGTTACAAATTCAACTTTAAAAAATCTAGAATTGCCCATCTAACAGTCCTGTTCTTAGGATATGAATTATCAAGTGAAGGCAAAAGCCTGGCTGACAATTTCCTAGAGAAATGTGCCGTACTCCAAGCACCTAGAACACTAAAAAACCTACAGTCAATTCTAGGCTTCCTAAATTTCGGAAGAACATACATTGCAAATTACGCAGAAAGGGTCAAACCCCTTTATGATCTAATAAAACCAGATTTTAAAAGAACCAATTGGACTCAAAAACACACAGAAATTTTGAGATCTTTACAAACAGATATGTTAATTAAAACAAAATTAGAAACACGTGATAACACACGCAACCTTGTGATTCGAGTCATCCCAGGAAGATGCGGATTCACATACCTGACCTCTAATGAGGGAGAAAAGGTACCAATTGCATTCAAATCACACTTGTACACAGAAGCTGAAAAGAAGTTCAGCATTAAAAAAAACATTTTTCATGCAGTTCAAACCGCAATAGCTAGAGAAAAAGATAAAGCTGATGGTAGACGTATCGCAGTCAGAACAGCAGAATCAGCCTTTGAGGCATTAACAACACCGTGTAATTTACCAACAACAGCATTGAATCCGGAATGGATACAATGGGTGAATTCAATTACAACGGACAGAGTAAAATACTACTTTGATCCAGAATTAAAAGAATTGAAAAATCTAGAATATGAAAGAACATTCCCTCTGCCAATCGACATTCTGCCATTACGACAGTACGCATGTGTAATCTATACAGATGGACATGCTCAACCCTCCGTTTGGGGAGAACAAACATACAACCCCACATGTGAGATTACAAAAGAAGTGTGGCGCGGAGGTAAACTAAGACCTCTATTAACAAAAACACACTCAGTAGAAACTAATTCAGAACAACAGACTGAAATAATAGCATTGAAAATGGCGCTAGATAATGCAGATCGCGAATTCCCGACACTAATAGTGTCCGATTCATATTACTGCGTCAAATCATATAACAACGATTTGCAGAAATGGATTCAAAACGGTTACAAAGATGACACAGGTGCAACAATAAAGCAAAAACTGCTTTGGGAACAAATAGTTCTGTTACAAAAAGAACTACCAAAGACTCACGTGATACATACACTGAGTCATCAGCGTGATGGCGTTCGCGTTGCAGGGAATTCATTGGCTGAGACAGCCACAGCGGTAGCAACTAAATCGGCTCCCGTAGCAAGAAAAAAGCGTACAGTGAAATACATTGACGGTGAAACAGTGCTGGCGGTGAAAACGTCATCAAAAGGCGACTGCTCAGCGCTACCGATCAACTATCCACTCAATTATACATACATAATCAATGCAAACTCCGTCCCTTTTGCTCGAATCCCTGGAGTGGGGGATAGAGTAATTCCAAACATGGACAGGAGAACTTTGTTAATAGCAGACGCACATATGGGCGAGGGTCTCAGACACCTCAAACTAAAAGATTCTCTGGAAGAACTACAATCAGTGTACTGGTGGCCAGGCATGAGCCCGCATCATCACATTTTTGTAAAAAAATGCCCGGGCTGCAACAGAGATCGCAGCGGTGAGAGGAACGGGGTAATACCATGGCGTTTCACTCAATAAAGGCAAAACAATAATCAGTAATTCCAGTGTTAATAATGCGTCCGATTAACAAATAAAGACTAGTTTCCACTTATAAATGTAGACCCCAGCACTCGGCTGACGTCGGGACTGTTATACAAAGATTTGCGAGTCTAAATGGCATATACGCTAGGAGCATGCTACGTTTGACCAATGTTTTCACTTTAGCCCTCAAGCCTGTGGGGAAACATGGCCAAATGAGCATAGCACAGCGGGATTCTTCTCACTTCCTTCCTGAGGGATACGGGATGGTGTAAAGAAAAAACCAAGGCATAAAGCTATCTATAACGGAAAGGATATTAGGTTCGGGAGCTGGGTGGGTCAAACATCTAATAAGTGTCCAACGTAGTCTAAACAACCTGCCAAGAAATTCTCTGAAGGGATTCAGTCCGTACGAATTATTGTTTGGAACTAGGATATTGGTCTTAGATCTTGACAGTCAGACTTCAGTGGTGAAGGAAAAAAGCTTTGATATCAAAGATCGTTTGGCTATTTTGCAGGACTTAAACGAAACAAGAAAAGACCTGAGCAACATAAAGTTGAAACAGCAGCCAACAACCACTGAAGAACCACCACCTGTCCCAGCAAGACCTGTCTGGATTCCAAAAGTCGGGGATCTAGTCAGAGAAAAGATCGCAGTAAAGAAGGAATTTGGGCCTTCTTACAGAAAAGCAGTTCCTGTCTTGTCTATCAACGGGACAAGATCAGTTGTACTACCGCAGCTTGCTGGTAAAAAGGAGAACCGAGTTGTATCCATCGACCTGGTAAAACCACAATCATGTGGCCGATAACAAACAGTAGGCCAAGTGGACTCCCGATAAGTAGCAGAACACCAAGGTTTGCTACCAATACAGAGGTCCTAACTAAGAGGCTAATCACATGCGAAACGCCTACAGAACAACAACAAGGACTGTGCAACAATGCAATGGAACTTAAACCTCTGAAAACCCAAATAAAAACATTTAGTACAGACACACCAACCTACAATGAAATAACAAACGAATATGCAAGAAACAGTAATCCTGAAGCAATTGGAACAATTGACAGAACTGCATCCGGCTACTTCATAAACTTCGATGATTCCTCTGAAGACCTCATTGAATCAAAAACACAGCCATCAACAAAAACCTTTAAAGATAAAGCTAAAGAACTTTTGAAACAACTTAAAGAAACCTATCTGATTTCTCCATGGATTGAATTTTGGGTGGCCTTTGGTGCATTTATCCTCATGCTTTGGCTCATCATGGTACTATGCTTGGGACGCTTCATTGAGGGAAAATATGCTAAAATGGACACAGCAAGTCAGAAAATCAACTTGATCCTCAAGCCACACACATCTTCACACGTCGAGAAAAGAGAACTTTCTTCAGTCAACTTCACAGCCAATCCTATGCCGGGTGGGGTAGCATGGGAGAATACTGACTACGAAATTTATGGTCCGGTTGAGATCCTGAAATATCCACACCAAATCAAGATCTTGTTGAGTGACTTTGTAAAACCAAGCTCATTTGCTGATCATTGGGACTTTGAAAGCGTTAATAATATGATGTCTGACTTAGTGATGTCTGCTAAATTTACCAAACATGATTATTTGCAGGGTTCGACTAATTATGATAGTATGTACTGTTACAACCACTATGGTAACCATTTTCTACATAAATCGGCACAACCTAGAAATGTTTTAAATTATAATCAATGGGAACATTGGGCAACGCCTCCAAAAGGAAGCTCAAGAACCTTTTATAACAAATATTCATACTTTTCAGGGTTCAACACAAGTAATGCTGAAACATTTTATTTCAAATTGTCAAATAAGACAGGGACAAAGAACATGCTAACAAACACGAAATTGATATATTCAGACTCATTTTTTAAACAAATGTATACTTTTGGTTTTGATTATTGGGACAAAAATGTTGAAGTAAAAAGTGTTTGGGGTACAAAAGAATGGCAAGTACAAGGTATAAAATCATTGTTTAGAGCCTGCATGATCCCAGAACAAATTATATTTTTGAATGACACTGTTCAACAAACTACCTGTCTTGGCCTAGCCAAAATCAAAGACTTAAATAAACCGTCTATTCCAAAGCCAACTATGAACAGCAATAGCTCTACAGATGAAGAGATAGACGTAAACTATGTATTAAACCAAAACAGAACACATCCTGATTGGAAACAATGGTTAATCTGGCCCACAGATACTAATAACTGTCAAGACAGATTCCTGAACAAAACACAGGGGTTCACATTGACCAGGCCAGACCCTAGATATTCCCAAAGACAACACCCAGGGATAATCACCACCTACAGTGTGGGCAAACTCTGCCTTCAATGGCTACAAACTTCCACACTGGCAGATATTAAGCAACACCTAACTTTACTTACTGATGGTGCTGACTTGCGTGATTTCATTATGGGACCGCGCAAACAGCGTCAAAAACGTTTCATAGCAGCCTCTGTATATGCAGCTTACAACGAGGCCTGGAAGGTGACTCAAATTGAGACAGCAGAAAGTATACGGGAAATTGACCGTATTAATTTGGAAAAATCACTTTCTGTAGTGGACAATGGGTTAATGACTCTGTCCTCCAGAATTTTTTCTCTGGACAGCATTGTGTCTTCAGCAATCGACATAATATCGCAAGACTTACTGTTGTTACAACACGGTCAGTCTCAATTGCGTTCTATTGTACAGCTTGGCTGGACGTTACAAAATCTGCGTTCAGGCTATGTGCCTTGGCGTTTAATCAACACAACGTCACTATTCAATATCTTTAACCTTACTGATAAACAAATCAGTATGGCACAGAAGGGTGCTGATTATACAATCCTGAGCATTGAGAAACTCGAGAGATTACCAGTGACAATGTCAGAACGACCTGTCAGTGAATGGATAATACATGGGATAATTAATATTCCAATATCAACCTTCAGGTTTCAATACTGCCAAAAATATATACAGGCTGGCATGTACGAAAAATTGGGAAAAGGGTACATTAAGTCAACTTGGAACTTGCCCTATTCACATGCATGTGTCAGTAATAAAGGACAGAAAGTGTTTCTTAGTGGCAATAATTGTGCGATGTCACTAAGCGGTACACTTCTGTGTAATGGAATTAGTTTGCATGGAGCCTGTGAAGGGAACTCAAATAACCTTTCATGTCACCAGCTAGGCGCACCTGCAACAGAGATAGAACCATTCTTTAAAAGACTCTATAATGGGAGTTACATTCTAATTGTGGATCGCAGATGTTGTAGTCTTCTACCCGGGATTCCTTATCTCATAACTACGACTGCGAAGGTCATGTGCTGTGGACACTCATTGTTCCCCAGCTCCTTTCCAGACAGGGAGGCAAGGGCATGGCCTAACTTGAAAATTACTTCTATACGAATAGATACTTTAAGCAGAATGAAAACAGTGCTTCTTCAGACGCCGACCAGACTCACGTCATCAAAAGAAACGTATGATCTCCTGGTCGCAAGGACGACTGCAGAGATTCACTCGTTATCAACTAATTCCCCCATACATTTCGCAGAAATCCTGAATGAAATTTAAATATTTCTGATACCAGTGGAGTCTCAAAAGTATTTAAGACAGTATTTTCGATGGCATTAACACCATTCAAAGCCATACTGGGTATTTTTCCAGATTTCGTCCATTCGATTTTTGGCGGACTTCCCCTCATTTTGGGACTGATTGCAGGAATCCTATTCTTGGTCCTTATATTTCGTTATGGCAAACCATGTCACAGACAAAACACCTGCGACAAGGGAAGAAACAATCCGAGCCATTGGATACCGGGACCGGATATCAAAAATCCTGGGACTATCCCGGCTTAGAGACCTGAACATGACTTGGTTTCTTTCATTTCGACCAATGTGGCATCGATGTGTTTTACCTGTATTAAGGTGCTTGCTGTGCAGAGAAGAATGCGTGTTGGACACCTGTCTGACGCTACAATCGGATGCGCCTATGGATGCAGAAGCATTGTTGGGTCCGGTAACGGCCCATGCATTGTGCTGCCCTCAACGGCTGCCAATCCTGATGACGGCATTCGTGGAGACTTCACCACTACGATTAAGGGGTAGTGAAGTTCAAGATGAAAGCAGCATCGATCAGGTACGACCTTCTGTCAGCAATACTAATCAAAACGTCAATGGAGACAATCATGCACACGAATGCATGGTTACACCTTTTTCCGAGTTAGTGGAACTTTCACAGGAAGCTGTTGACAACTTTTTCGAAAGTCTCAATGATATGATGTTCTCACCTGAGCAGAAATAACGACTTTTGAGCAAGCTAGCACACGGCGTTCCCAACACCCTGAATTTGGCCTTCAACTTTAATAATAAAGTAACATGAACAATTTTCCCTCCAGTTCGCGGACAGCAATTTTTTCAGCAGCCCCAAAATATTTTTACGATTTTTCGGGACACTTATCTTCTGCTTAAAGTAAGAACTATTCTTAGAGAACAAAAATTTCTACTTTTAGAAACTTTATAGACATTAGCTGCCCGCTGGTATGTTCATAATTATTTTTATTCTGTGATGAAATGGTCTCGAACTTTTTCTTCTGTATTAAGAGCCATTTCATGTGTAATTCTCATATTCAAATTAGTAATAATGTATACATATGCGTGATTAATTTAGCATTATTCTACAGCTTGAGTGCATATAGTACATGTGACTATTTTTTTTCCGTATATTACATAATTTCGAAATGCATTATATGTATTTTGGGGTGGTAAGGTATACACGATACTCTACAGTATGTTTTACTATGCCTAGATTCGTAAACATGGCCATAGTTAGCGTGGAGTGGGTGTGATGTATTCCTATAGGTTCTGTATCGATCCCCCTATTCCTGACCCTGTTCTGGTTAACAAGTTAACTAGCAGCCATCCCATGATGCAGAAACCGTTATCTGATTAAGCCACACCACGGCACAGGAACGTGTTATCTGATTAGGTCATAACGCTTGCCATCTAATTAGACAAGCAATATTCCTCCAGCCCCTGATAAGGCAAACGGAGTTCTCAAAACAAATCAAACCTATGACAACCTGGGAAAAACCCTGCGGCCATTGTTTTGATTTCACCGAGAACTTCAGCAAAAGAATGTGCTAACGACCAGTTCGTATGACATCCTTATTGACGTATCTATGTCCATCCTTACGTCAATCTCGGCACCTTACAGGTATAAATATTACCGGTATTGCCTTAAGCAAACACACGCGGTGGTGACGAGATCGGAGCAGCCAGACTTGCCGAAGCCCAGAGCAGAGCAGACCCCGCTGGCGCAGCCCCGCCTTCCTGACGCGCTGAGAACGAGACGCTGCTTTCTCCTGCCGAGAAATCCAGCTCCGGCGCTTCCGGGCAGCCCTTGCAGGCAGCCTGGAATATCGAGACCAAAGACGAGAGATACCATCCCTCATTCATCCTAAAATTCCAGGTACAGAACTGAATAACCCCTTGCAGAGAAATCTTGAGTCAGTCATTTGGCAAAACAAACTTAACTTAAACTGCTACTTTCTATTCCCGCCCACGTATAGGCTTAGGTCAGGTACACCGGGGTAGGCGTAGTTAGAAGCACCAGTTGAGTACGATTAGTCAAATGTAAATGTGTATGTATCTATTTTATCCATTATAAACCACCTTATGGCTTAGAAACCATATAAATGTTTTTACAGTATTATTTTATACTTCTGCTTTTATTGTATGCACTTTACTTAACCATAAGTATTGCGATAATATCGATCCATTTCTCTTGTACGAGAAAAGAGACTGATCAATAAATACCATCTTTTATTGAACACGCCCGTCTCTTCCTTTTCTCTACAATCTGGTGAGACTAAGAATGCACGTACTGACTGAGTAAAATAAGTTGTCTTTTGTTTTCACACGACTCTAGAGATACACTCTTGATTAGGGGAGAGCAAAATTGTCATGTTCTATGGTTGTCAGAAACTAAATCCCTTCTTGTCTATCCAGGGAGGTTCAACTCCTCCTTGCCTATTCGAGAAAGTTTCTAGTGAACTCTGAGCTAGCTGGCAAACCCAAAACTTTAAGTCTAATATCGACAATAGAAGACCTAGTTAACGTCTGGTCTAGGCCTATACTATTGAAGGTATTATTCCAATGCGCAGAGCCTATTGGGATAATAGGAACTACACTACAATAAGAGGGGGCCCCCTGGGAACGATTTAGGGCAGACGTCAGGGGAAAATAACACTACTGCAAAAGAAAGAGTCCACCCAAACGAATCAAAAATTGGCCCACAAGGAGTCCACTGATTTAAATGCACAACATAGAGCTCACCAAGAGGCGACGAACAGGCCACAGGGTAGATAAAACTTAAAGTGTTAAATGTACAAAATCTTTATTTTCTTTTTTCATATTTTCTTTGCACACATTGAATACAGGGTAATTGATAACAAAATACATAAGTTCATCGATTCATAAAACATAGATCAATAAATACATATAATATAACGACCCCACATCAACCTCTCATCATACATCTTCCATCTTCTCATCCAGTCACACACAAACATCCACTTCAACATCAGACACTATATACAAATTCCTCAACGTAATCCCCAGAGTGACACATGAATAGGATCCTGCGGAGTCTTCTTAGCAAGATGCCAGAGAGTCCGGATCGATGTGGCAGGACCCCAAAAGTCGTTACGCCAACGCGCGTTTCGGTGCAGGGCCCAGATCTACGGGGGCACCTTCATCTGGGCTCTCACGCTGAGGGAATGGGGAAGACACAGCACATATATAATACACCCGTGGCCAATCTGTTGTGAACAAAAACTAATTTTAGAATCAACAACCTCATGGAGTGTTAAATCATTTTCAATTTTACAGGTAATATATAATAGGTACATGTTTAAAACCTAGTACTTTTCATGGAGTTCAAAAAATCAAGCGTATTTTGTGCAAATGTCATTAAATTAGATAAACATGTACAGTTCCAAGTTTAAGAACTTTATATACAATCTCTTGTCTCGCCCCATAGTTGGTGGGATATTTCAACAGGGACAGCATGTTCCTTGAGCGAGATCGCACTAATTCTGGTTGCCTAGTATGTATCACCAAACACTCGGCGATGAACAACAATCTCGGACAAGTGGTCAGCTCCCTATGGCACATCCTCAATGCAAATGACTCTGAAAATCAGATACCACAACCTATCTTCGCCTTTTGGCGCAATAAAAATCTGCGCAATCATCTGGTGAGTGGGACTGTGGACACAACGAGGGCACCCAAACAAATTGGAGTATTTTGGCCTTCCCCCTGTGGTTGGCAACCACTGTTGTGGGAATTGCCATGCATGCCCGCAAGCCCTTGTTGGTAGTACTGTACAGATTGGCAATCGGACCATTAAACTGAACAGCATGAGCAATTGCCGGACTTCAAATATTATTTATGTTATCGTATGCCCCTGTGGGCTCCCCTATGTGGGAGAGACTGGACGTGAGTGCAGAACCAGGATTGGTGAGCACAAATCCAATATTCGAAATCTTAAGAGTGGGGCTCCACTCGTAGCCCACTGGAACAATGCTAACCACTGTGATTCTGACCTGAAATGGTCGGTACTGGAAAAAATTCGCAGCATTCCAGGGAAAGATGTCACTGCTATAAGGAAGAAGAGGGAAGTTTTCTGGATCTTTCTCCTGGATGCTGCGAAAACCGGCCTGAAGGACTGTTGTCCCTGGGAAAACGCTATTCTGTGAATCTGTTTTTGATTTTATATTGCATATATAGAATCGTTGGAGGGACCTTTCTGTGAGATTTGTACTGATATGGTTCCCTCTCTATGGTAGATGAACCCTTTGGATCAGGATGTACCGTATCTACTCCCTATGTTGTTTTTTACATAATTTGTTTATTATTCTTGTTCAATTCTTTTTATTCTTATTTTGTACTCCCTTTTGGTGTTGGGAAATGAAGCCCGCTTTATACCAGCGTACGGGCTTGAGCGTTACGTGATTCTCCTAAACCGCTGCCTATTACTAAAATATCGGCGTAGAGGGTGTTGTCCCAATTCAGTATTAGGATGATGATACCATCTCTTCTTTCCTGAGATTTATTTCGCCCACGAACCGATGAGCATTTTATGCTCGTGGTTGAGCGAGCGGCTTGATTCGCCCCGGGTTTTACCGCGAGCCCTCAGGAGCCGAGGAAGGGTTCACCAGGTGTTCTCACTGGTGTGTGAGAGGCGGGTCCTTAGCTTACTTAAACGGCAGAATGCGTGCATCAAGGTTGTTTGAAACCCGCTGACCTCCTGTGAGGGCTCGATTCGAGAGGAGATTCATACCTTTACCATTCTACGCTAGGTAAGGAGGATACTCTGACAGGGGGTGTGGAGCACATATTCTGGGGTCGTATTTCTCCCTGTTACCAATTGACTTATCTGGTAGTTGCCCTCATGCTATGCAGTGACGG
Organism: Lissotriton helveticus; assembly: GCF_964261635.1. Classification (NCBI taxonomy): domain Eukaryota; kingdom Metazoa; phylum Chordata; class Amphibia; order Caudata; family Salamandridae; genus Lissotriton; species Lissotriton helveticus. The sequence continues at coordinate 437,901,836 of NC_136068.1, forward strand.
CCCCCCTTGTTTGGAAACTGGAGACCTTTTGCCATTAGAAGGTAGTGCTGAGTAAGGAGCCTTCTATCGATTAAATCTATTTTTAATCGGTCCTTATGCTATGCAGCGACGGAGAACGTTAGAGAGAAACATTTAATCACGTAGCGTATAATGAGGAAATATTATCTGGTTCTATAGCTCTTATCGTTTTTTCTGCCTTTTCAATCTTTCGCAGAACCCGTAGGATCTGCAGCTGTGTGCTGAATATCAAGCAGACTCCCTCGATCGAGTACCTGAAATTGTGACCACTCCCCGTGTTTTTAACCTTACGGTATGTTAAACGGGTATATCCATCTAATCTCTTCCCCCGAAGAGTTATCTCTTTAAACTACTGTGAGTCATGTTGTTCCTGACTTACCAAACTGGTATAGAAGAATAAAGAATTATATATAAAAATAATAGAAGAATTGGGTTATCTCACGGCCTGTGAAAATAAGCCCTGTCATTTGCTACCGTCTAGAACGGTTTAATCACCCAACAACTGGGGGGCAACAATGTATGATTCACCTATGTATATTTTATTTAGACAAATCGGTGCCTTGCCGCCTGATGCAGGAAGTTGTGATTCTCGTGAGATAAATGAAGGATACATCGGGGAGAAATATTTATGAAGTAGCGGGTAAGTTCGTTATGTGAGATCCTTTACGGCCTGCTGTCTGTAACAGCAGAGCCATCTTTTGGCTGATTTGTATATTCTTTCGCCATATGAACCTAGTTGAAACTGTTCTATTTTTGTTGAATTTAAAACAGATTCGAATTGAATTAGTGCGTTTCCTACGCCATCTCTGTTTGGCAAAGAGACTTTGAACCTTGATAAACTAGGCACCATACTGGGACTCTGGAACCAGCGGCAGAGGTAAAAGGACTGTATTTGATGTTGAGTGAACTGTGCGTCCGTTAGAGGGATGGATTTAACTCTTTTTAGAGAAATGGAAATTCTGTATCTTGCAACGAAACCTAAAAGGGCCTCTCATGGGGATTGCCACTTGACCATTCGAAGATTTATTAAGAGTAGGGTGTTTTGATGAACCGTTGTGAATGTTATGTTTGGGTAATTCTTGTATCCAGGGATTCCTATGTGTGCCTTGTTTGCGTCTCTATTTCCAGTATATTATCAAAATATTTTCCTAGCAACAGTGGAGCTCACCAACTATGGGGCGAGACAAGAGGTTGTATATAAAGTTCTTAAACTTGGAACTGTACATGTTTATCTAATTTAATGACATTTGCACAAAATACGCTTGATTATTTGAACTCCATGAAAAGTACTAGGTTTTAAACATGTACCTATTATATATTACCTGTAAAATTGGAAATAATTTAACACTCCATGAGGTTGTTGATTCTAAAATTAGTTTTTGTTCACAACAGATTGGCCACGGGTGTATTATATATGTGCTGTGTCTTCCCCACTCCCTCAGCGTGAGAGCCCTGATGAAGGTGCGTCCGTAGATCTGGGCCCTGCACCGAAACGCGCGTTGGCGTAACGACTTTTGGGGTCCTGCCACAATGATCCGGACTCTCTGGCATCTTGCTAAGAAGACTCCGCAGGATCCTATTCATGTGTCACTCTGGGGATTACGTTGAGGAATTTGTATATAGTGTCTGATGTTGAAGTGGATGTTTGTGTGTGACTGGATGAGAAGATGGAAGATGTATGATGAGAGGTTGATGTGGGGTCGTTATATTATATGTATTTATTGATCTATGTTTCATGAATCGATGAACTTATGTATTTTGTTATCAATTACCCTGTATTCAATGTGTGCAAAGAAAATATGAAAAAAGAAAATAAAGATTTTGTACATTTAACACTTTAAGTTTTATCTACCCTGTGGCCTGTTCGTCGCCTCTTGGTGATCTCTATGTTGTGCATTTAAATCAGTGGACTCTTTGTGGGCCAATTTTTGATTCGTTTGGGTGGACTATTTCTTTTGCAGTAGTGCTATGTCTAGAAAAGACCTAACTGGCAGGATATTAGTGCTGAATGTCTTAAATGAGGAGGTTGGCATTGTCTTCAAGTTGACTGTGAGCATGCTGGAGCTCTCGAGTCGATCAATCAACTTCATTTTGGTTAAATGAACCATAGAAGTATACCGTGCAAGACAATATACATACTTTAAAATATAATAAATACAAATCTCAGCTCATGACAATATAAATATGTATAACAATTATACTACATAAGTTGACAAAAAGCTACCACAGTGCTCAGACAAAAGCCAAAGGAACAAAAACCTCCAAAAAAGACCTTAGGATGTAGGACTCACATAATCATGTGACATGGTGGACTCCTAATGAGCCCACCATTAGGGGTCTGCTATGTCACCCCGATTAAGTGAGTTAAATATCAAATATATTAAAAAACATCAATACATAGATAAAAGGCATAGCAATCAATATACAAAAATCCATTGAATATCCATTTAAAATTCATAAAACATCCCATAAAACAGTAGCTTCTGCTTCTCACACTGCAAGAAAGCAGAAGGGTTTGGTTGGGAGTGGGCAGGCCTGCCTTGGGGCCGGGGAGGAGTGGCTAGCCCAATGCTGTGGGCCCTGACTGTAACCAGTCATGCGCACTCTCCATTTTCTCTATATAGGCTGCATGCAGCCTACATGGAAAAATGGACTCCCCATAGACGCGTGTGCGGTTGGCGTCCCATTAAATCACAATGCTGCCATTGGCTTAAGGGAGGGGAGGGAAGCTGCCTGCTTCTTGTTGCAGAGGATGATGCAGGACCGACGATGTAGGACCAGGCCAGAAAAAGTATGTTTTTTTCATTTTTATTAAACCTTCCCCTCCATGTGACCCCCACCCTCGAGTCAGGCCAGCTGCGACTGGTTCAATATATATAGGAGCAGAAAAGCAGATCTTAATAGTGGGCAAATGAGCAGGTAAATGAAAGCCGCTCTGCAATCTTATAGTGACTTGTGGTTATCAGCAACTTGCATTTATTGATTTTAGAGTGGATTCCTGGTTCGAAACGTAGTCCAGAAAAGAACCTGTATTTCAACAGGCAGAAACAAGGATGCTTGGTTTATCACTTATTTCATGGTCACTTGAAATTGGCAAATGCTTCCACTTGTGCACTGAGATTTTATGTTATGGCTGATAGGAGGCAAACCACTCGAAATTCCTGATTGATCCATTCAAATGATTCACGGTGAAATGCTGCATCATTAGGTTGCTTGTAAAGTCGGAAGGCTCCGTCCTAGTCTCCTTCAGTCCAACAGTATGAATCAATGGTTAAATAACCCCACACAAGAACCCTGTCTGTACCTACAATTTCCCCAAAATGCAGGCTGTTATTTATACAGACCCCCTGACAGTGCAGTAATGCTTTATGTCCCTTCCCAACAGGCACCACCTGGGTACAAGAGATTGTTGACATGATACAGCAGAATGGAGACGTGGACAAGTGTCGACGGGCCCCTTGCTATGCGAGAGTCCCCTTCATAGACCTCAATCCTCCAAAGCCGTTTCCATCTGGTAAGTTGCAATGTGAATTTGTTCCGAGTGATTGGCTCACTCAGGGGCAGATAAAATCTCTGGAACCATTTTGAAAAAAATGATGATATTCAGCAAAGTATTTTTGAGGAGACAGAATTTGATTTACAATTTCAACCAATATGATATTCTTAATAATATTTTTGTGGCTGTCAATGTTTTCTGTTCTTGTCCAAGCAAGACAAGGTGAGTTATTCAACTTTGTGTGTATATAGCTAAAAACAATCCTATCAAACAAAAGGGAAGGGTAATTGCAAAAGAAAACCTGCAAATTAATTCCAATATAAAAATGCTAATCTTTTTAATAAGTTTTCATGTTAAAAACAAACATTGTATACATCAAAATTACATACAATTGACATACAAAAACAAATTATACAGAATTAATACAATATAATCATGTAATGTAAAAAGGCAAAAAAGTGGCAATCAATACCCTCGACGTGCGTTTCGGCGTTCTGAAAAAAACGCCTTCCTCAGGAGCCACAAATATATTCTTAAAATTTCATCACACTGGCTAGAATCAACTTCTAGTTTCTCAATAGTTCATAGTTCAGTGTTGTAAAGGATATGACATTAAATCACCAAAGGATCAAGTTATTAGTTCTAGTTGGTGCTTGATGGTTCTAATCGTCGCATCGAAGGACCACATGACCGCGTTTCTAGATCTGGATATGGTTTCGTTTTGTGAGATGTCATTTAGTATCTCTAAAGATCTTAAAGAAGCAATTTCCTTATTGCGATAATGAAAAAGCTCAATGCCAGCCTCCTACGTCCTGTCTGGGCTTGTATCGTCTGGTTAGATTCTATGGTTACCCTATGAATAAACACAGAAAATCCGTTGCAATGTGGGGCTCAAATGAGACCACTACGTTCCCCTTATTTATTTGCCTCACGTCTGATCTATGTAGCAATGATTTATTGCGATCAGATCAGATAGCCGAACCGAAAATGAACGTGTCCGTGAGCTTTAGTTACTTCAAAGTCCGGAAGTTATTATACCGGTCCTTTCCCTCGCTCCGCGTGATTCGTCAGAGACTCTATAAGAAGGAAACACGGCGCTGCAGAAGATGGCTGCCGGCGTTTCGTGGCCGTTAAGAAAAGTATCCATAGAGTTATTCAACTTCACCAGTTACATCTCGCCAGTCTGGGGTGAATAGCGACCTGAGCAGAAGTATTTGTCAAACTTCACATTCTCTATTGTGTTCTGCGAGCTTAATCATTTAGTACCTTGTGGTGCAGGGAATACGGGGGATTCTGGGGATAATAGAGGTGGTAACGGGGGCCTACTGCTGCAGTGGTCATGGAGCACACAACACTTGTTGTGAATCTATCTAGGACCCTAATCAAGATATCCCCGATTCATGCCCTTATATGGTTATGACAAAACATATCCTTATAAAGGCATAGGAATCATGTCCATATCTAGTCATAGAACATGCAGTCCAAATACGGCATGGCTACTCCCATAGACTCCTAGAAAGTACAACGCGTTCTTTAAACAAACCAAGCCTCCAACAGCCCGGGAATTCCCCCTGCTTTTGTTTTGATTTGCACAAGAACTCCTGGAGTCCAGAAAGAACTGTTAGTTCTTAGTGACTTCTTATGTCCAACCTTACGTCAAACCCGGCACCTTTCAGGTATAAATATACCAATGTTGCCTTAAGCAAACACACGGTGGTTTGGAGCAGAGCAGCTATCTACTTGCCCGACGCCCAGCTGATGCGAGTGCCGAAGGAAGCCGACCCTCCCATTTGACGCACTGAGAGAGATGCTGTCTTTTCTCCTGCCGAGAAATTCCAGCTCCTGTAATTCCAGTCACCCTCGCAGGTTGCTGGGAGATCGAGTTCTGAAAGAGATACAAGACCTCCTTCATTCTAGAACCAAGGTACAGAGCTGATTAAACCCTTAAGAGAATTCTTGATTCAGATTCTTGGCAAAAACAAACTTCACTTAAACTGCAACTTACTTACTCCTTCCCACGTATTAGGCTTAGGTCAGGTACACCAGGGTAGGCGTATCTTAGAAGCACCAGTTGAGCACGTTTATTTATTTATTTATGGGTTTTTATAGCGCTTGAATCGACTCCAACTGGAGTATCTCTGCGCTTTTGGGACAGTTAGCATAAACAGAGGATGCGGTATTGGCTGGGACTAGATCTCATTTTTAAACAGAAGAGTTTTGAGTTGTTTCCTGAATTTCAGATGTTCAGAACACAATCTGAGAGTCAGAGGTAGTTTATTCCATAGTGTGGGTCCCACTACTGAGAGTGCCTTACCTCCGTGTCTAGCCTTCTTGACTCGAGGCACTACCAGTAGATGACTGTTGCTGGATCTGAGAGATCTGGGGGGAATATATGGAATGAATTTCTTTTCCAGGTACGTGGGGCCTTGTCCATTTACGCTCTTATGTATCAGACAGCATATTTTGAATTTAGTCCTCGGTCGAATTGAGAGCCAGTGCAGTTTGTCAAGGAGGGGCTTAGCTGCAGTTCTTGGGGGGGCATTGAGGACTAGGCGGGCCGCCGTGTTTTGAATTACCTAGAGTCTGGCCAGCACTCCCTCATTGGCGGAGAGAAACAGGCCATTGCAGTAGTCGATTCGACTTAAGACAAGGGCTTGGACTAAGGTTTTCCTGAAGGAGTCTGGCAGCAGGGGAAAGACTTTGCGTAACAGGCTGATGGTGTGGAAACATGAGCCTGTAACGTAGTTGCTGTGTTGTTTTAGCGATAGTTCCTGGTCAAGTCGGATCCCCAGATTTTTGACGACCTGTTTAGGTTCTGGGACAGTTCCAAGGTCATGCGGCCACCAGTCTGGGGTCCATAATATTTTTACCTCCCCGAACAGCATGACCTCTGTCTTACTGACGTTGCACTGTTGGTAGTTAGTGGACATCCATTGTGCTACTGCCTTCATGCCTGATGAGAAGGAGCTCTTTACTTCAGCGGAGAGAGTCTTAAAGGGGAAGAGGAGCTGCGTGTCATCAGCATATGACACAGGAATGAAACGGTATGCAGACAAAATATCGAAATTAAAATATCGATATACAATAATATCGATGTTTTAATTTCGATAGTATAGAATATCGATGTCCAAAATATCGACAGACAGAATATTGTTTTTTTAAGGTATGTATCTTACCAATATCGAATTTTACTAATATCGAAATTTTGTTTAGTGTTATGTATTTTATTATGTTGTTTATATGTTTGTTAAACATGTTTTGTAATGTATGTTTGAAAATTTGTAAGTTTGTTTACATTTTGCGTTTTAGTATCAGAGCGGGTTGTGGGTTTATAGGGGAATAGGGTGGGAAGTAATTTAATAATAATTAATTAATTAATATATCTTTGTAAATATTTTTAATTAATAATTAATTGGTAATTAATTAATATGAATTAGTTAATTACATTAATTAGAGTATTTTTTTTATATATATATTTTTTTGTTATTGTTAATTAATTAATTGGGAAAAAATAATATTAATTAGTAATTTAAATTAATTACAGCTAATGTGCTAATATATTTACTTTATTGTTATTGTTAATTATTAATTAATTGGTAATTAAATAATATTAATTATGTAATTACATTATTTAGAGTTAATGTGCTAATATATTTAATGTGTTGTTATTGTTAATTAATAATTAATTGGTAATTAAATAATATTAATTATGTAATTAAATTATTTAGAGTTAATGTGCTAATATATTTAATTTTTTGTTATTGTTAAATAATAATTAATTGGTAATTAAAAATTATTAAGTGATTAAATGATATGATTTATTTATGTGTAGTGGGTTGTGTGTTTATAGGGGGATAGGGTGTGATATAATTAAATGTAATTAATTAAAGAGATTGTATTTTTTTTGGTATTTATTGTTAATTAATTAGTAATTAATATGTGTTATTTATTTCATTTATAATTACATCAATTTAGTAATATTAATTGTTATTAATTGATTAATTGAAATTTATATTAATTGTCTTTTTTATATGTGTAGTGTGTTGTGTGTTAAAGGGGGAGTAGTGTGGGAATTAATTTTTACCCCCATGCTATCCAACGCTTTCCTTACTGTTGCACCCTCTGGAGTGGGAATAGTAATTTTTACCCCTACGCAATCCAACGCTTTCCCTACTGTTGCATTCTCTGGAGTGGGAATAGTAATTTTTACCTCCACGCTATCCAACGCTTTCCCTACTGTTGCACCCTCTGGAGTGGGAATAGTAATTTTAACCCCTACGCTATCCAACGCTTTCCCTACTGTTGCACCCTCTAGAGTGGGAATAGTAATTTAAACCGTTACGCTTTCCCTACTGTTGCACCCTCTGGAGTGGGAATAGTAATTTTTACCCCTACGCTATCCAACGGGGAAACAACCTTTACAACGCAACTTTTACAACGCACTACCATTACAACAAAATTTTTACAACACAAAAACCATTACAACGCATGTGTTTACAACGCATGTTTTTACAACGCAGGTACCTTTACAACACATACCATTACAACGTAAGTATAGGTAAGTATATAATTATATTTTAAATTTTATGTTTGTTTTTTTAAGGGGTATTTTTAGGGTTCAGGGTCAGTTTTCAGTTTTTGGGTAAAAGGGTATTTTTAGTGTTCAGGGTCAGTTTTCAGTTTTTGGGTAAAGGGGTATTTTTAGGGTTCAGGGTCAGTTTTCAGTTTTTGGGTAAAGGGGTATTTTTAGGGTTCAGGATCAGTTTTCAGTTTTTGGGTAAAGGGGTATTTTTAGGGTTCAGGCTCAGTTTTCAGTTTTTGGGTAAAGGGGTATTTTTAGGGTTCAGGGTCAGTTTTGGGTTTTTGGTATTTTTAGGGTTCAGGGTCAGTTTTCAGTTTTTGGGTAAAGGGGTATTTTTAGGGTTCAGGGTCAGTTTTGAGGTTTTGGGGTACAGGGGTATTTTTAGGGTTCAGGGTCAGTTTTGGGTTTTTGGGGTACAGGGGTACAGGGTAAAAATAAAATAAAATTAAATTTAAATTAAATCAATTAAATGAAATTAAAACAAATTAAATGACATTAAATTATATTAAATTAAATTATATTATTTTCAATTATTTTAAATTAAAAAAATTAATATATACTTACCAATACTTACGTTGTAATGGTATGCGTTGTAAAGGTACCTGCGTTGTAAAAACATGCGTTGTAAATACATGCGTTGTAATAGTTTTTGCGTTGTAAAAATTTCGTTGTAATGGTATGCGTTGTAAAAGTATGAGTTGTAACCTCATACATCCATCCAACGATTTCCCTACTGTTGCACCCTCTGGAGTGGGAATAGTAATTTAAACCCCTACGCTAACCAACGCTTTCCCTACTGTTGCACCCTCTGGAGTGGGAATAGTAATATTTACCCCTACGCTATCCAACGATTTTCCTACTGTTGCAATATGTGGAGTACGTATATATATTAATTTATATGTAGAGTTTTTAATTTATTTTAAATGTATATGTATTCGTTTTAATTTTTTAATTATGTTTTAATGTTTTTATTTAATATTTGTAAAATTATATGCATTTTAAAATTATTTTTACATTATTATTAATACATTTAAAAAAACGATATTTTTAATTTCGATATTTTTGTACTACGATATTAATTTTTCGATATTTTTGTACTTACCTTTATGAAGATATGACTCCGATATTTTTGATTTCGATATTTTTGTGTCGATATTTTGGTATGTAGATATTCTGTCTGTCGATATTATGTCAGACATTCGAATGAAACGTTAGTCAATGTTTTATGTATGTATATATTTTATCCGTTTTAAAGTATCATATGGCTAAGAAATCATATCAATGCTTTTACAGTATTATTTCATAATACTCCTTTTACTGTACGCACTTTACTTTATGATAAGTATTGCAATAGTGGCAATTCATTTCTCTTGCATGAGAAAGAAGACTGCTCAATAAATAACACCTTTTATTGAAAACGCCCATCTCTCTATTTCTCTGCACTCTGGTGGAACTAAGCATGCACGATTGACTGAGTGAAATAGCGGTCTATTGTTTTCACACACATCTAGAGATATACTCTTTATTCTGAGGGAGCAAAGTTGTCATGTTTATGCGGTTGTCAGAAACTAATCCCTTCTTGTCTATTCAGGAAAGTTAACTCATTCCTGTTCACTCGAGAAAGTTTCTAGTGACCTCTGAGCTAGCTGGCAAAACTAATTAAGTCTAACATAGTCAGTAGAGACCTAGATGACCTCAGTCCTACGTCTACACTGCTGTTTATGTTATTCCAATGCGCAGAGCCTATTGGGAATATAGGAACTACACTACATGGCGCCCAACGTTTGGTAAGGCGATAATCTAACGCAAGACATTAGAGTAACTCAGTCGTGCTTTTCACACAGACCCCTTTTTCCCTTAAAAACTCCAAAAGACGTCTGGAGTGGGTAAAAGGTTAATATCCGCCGGAACTTAGTAGGATGAGAATCATATGTATTAGTTTTTGGTTTAGTCAACGTTGAAGGATACAGTGTTCCAAAATATTGTGCACCTAATCTTTGTTTCCTTGAAACTTGATCAACAACAAAAAAAACTTTCTGTCAGTAAAATGCCGGAAGGTGATGAAGAAAGAGATGCCTTGGCAGCTCAACTAATAGCAGATTACACAATTCTCCAACAGAATGACCCGAATGCTATAATCATTCCGGTCAATTTAAGAAGAACTATAACTATTAAACTTATAGAAAATGGACTATCACCAAGAGGTGGTACAGTCATATTTGTGGTAGAGGCCCACGAATATCGGCAGACAGAGGTATTCTATTCATGGATACATTTTCCAGCAGCAAACGCTGTGACACAAGATTTCCACTATTACAAAATAGAGGAACCTCCAGAGGAATACGCTCCTTTCGAGGACGTTGAAATTCCACTAACATACCAAGAGCACCTGCTCTGGTTTAATGGCGCCCTAAAACATCGAAATCACATTACCAGGCTCGGTCCACTAGGTAGACCAGGAGCCACGTGGCCGGTTCTAGCCAGCTACACACCACATCCCGACATTGAAAAAATGTCAAGCGAAGAACACTTAGTTAAAATAAAAGAATTAACAAAGGGATATAGAGAATTAGTTCAATTGGCAATGGACGATATAACATATCTGCAGAAATTGAAAGAAACAGATATAGCAGAACAACCTTTTGAACTTGCCAGAATCATAGAAAAATCCTATGAAGAACTAGGAAGAGATAGTTTGGGTGGTAAACCAGTAAAACCCCAACTAACTGAAAATCCTGAAAAAACATTTATTAAAAATAATCTGAACACTCCAAAAAAGAGTTGGGAGGGTAATAAACAATCCACTCCCAGAGGAAAACGGTTTCAGTCCAGAGCAAGGTCTCCTCAACGGAGAGATAGATCTCCAGACCGAGGAAGCAAGTCTCCCCAAAGGGAAAAAGATACAACCTTGGAGATAGGGATAAATTGAGAAAACCTGACAGATATCAAGATATTGATACACGTCCCTCTCGATCTTTTCAGACTTCCTCAAAGAAATCGGAAAGAAGAGGATGGTCAGAACGCAAAGAAGAGCACGTCAAGTCCAAAGACAAGGAACCTGCTCATCAAAGTAAAAAATTACAATTTCCAAAGAAGAAGGTAGCAAGTATTAAAATAAAACATGCCGAGGATACTGAGGACACAACTGAAAAACGGAGAGTGGGCCCAGACAATGCTAGACAGCGCAGCAGAAGTGACAATAGCTCGCAAGATCCTCATGAATCATCTGGAGACAGTGGACACGAATGAATACATTCAAGTGGAAACTGGAGATACCAGAGTTAGCAAACCCCATAAATTAGATGACGACCTGGAGACACACTTGAAAAGAGTGAACACCATAATACTTGGGTTCGCAGCTGAAGGGTATATATTCAACTTAAAAAAGTCACGAATTGCTCACCTAACTGTCCTATTTTTAGGATATGATTTATCAAGCGAAGGCAAAAGCCTAGCAAACAACTTCTTAGAGAAGTGTGCAGTACTCCAAGCACCAAAAACGCTGAAGAACTTACAATCAATACTAGGTTTCCTGAATTTCGGAAGAACATACATTCTAAATTATGCAGAGAGGGTTAAACCACTCTATGAATTAATAAAACCCGATTTCAAACCAATTAATTAGACTCAGAAACACACAAAAATGTTAAGATCATTACAAACAGACATGTTAACTAAAACAAAATTGTTAACACGCGCAAACGAACGCAACCTTGTAATCCGAGTCATCCCCGGAAGATGCGGATTCACATACCTGACCTCTAATGAGGGAAAAACAGTACCAATAGCTTACAAATCACACTTGTACACACAAGCTGAAATGAAATTCAGTTCAACTAAAACAATTCTGACAGTGGTTCAAACTGCTGTAGCAAAAGAAAGAGCCCTAGCCCAAGGCAAGAGTATATCTGTTTTAACAGCAGTATCAGCACTTGAGGCAGTAACAAGACCACGCAATACAAATGCTGTGTCATTAGATCCAAAATGGATACAATGGGAAAATTCTCTTGCTGCAGAAGACGTGAAAAAAGGTTTTGACCCGAATATGAAAAAACTAGAAGATCTAGAATACGAACATGAATATCCTCTGCCAATCGAAATTCTGCCTCTAGAACAATACAACTGTGTAATCTACATGGACAGATTTGCACAACACTACGATGTGGATAAAAAATCCTACAATGCAGCGTGCGCGATTGTTAAAGTTCGCTGGCGCTTTGGTAAATTCAGACCGATAATAACCAAAACTGAATCACTCAGAAACTGTACAGCTCAGCGAGCTGAAATAAGATTTTTAAAGATGGCGCTTGAAATTGCCGATCGCGAATTCCCCACACTAATAGTGTGCGATTCGCATTACTGCGTCCAGTCTTACAATAAGAGCTTGCAGACCTGGATTCAAAGCGATTACAAGGATGATACAGGTGCCACAATAAAGCATAAAAAGCTTTGGGAACAAGTAGTTCTTTTACAGAAAGAACTACGAAAGACTCACGTGATACATACACTGAGTGATCAACGTGAAGGCGTTCACGTTGCAGGGAATTCATTGGCTAACAGAGCCGCAGCGGTTCAACCGGCTTCCGTAGCCACAAAAAAGCGATCTAAAAAACACATAGATGGAGAAACCATGCTGGTGGTAAAAGCTTCTTTAAAAGGCGACTATGCAGCATTACCTCTCAACTATCCACTCAGTAATACATACATAATTGATGCAAACTGCGTTCCTTGTGCTCAAATAACTGGAGTGGGGGGTAGAGTAATTCCAAACACGAACCGGAGAGTCTTCTTGATTGAAGACGCACACATGGGATTGGGTCTGAGGCACCAAGAAATCTTGAAATCTCTAATAGAATTACAATCACAATACTGGTGGCCGGGAATGAGCGTGCAAATTTACAACTTTGCAATGAACTGTCAGGACTGCAATAGAGATCGCAGTTGTGAACCGGACCAGACAATTGCCAGGACACCTTTATTAGAAAGCATCAGACTATCTATATGCAAAAATCCAGCCGGAGAAATGCGTTCCCATAATTATTAAGACTAGATTCACTTAAAATGTAGGCCCCAACGCTCGGCTGACGCCAGAACTGTTATAAAAGATTTGCGAGTCTTTATCGGCATATACGCATTTGGCATGCTACATTCTGACCAGGGTGCTGCGTTTAGCTCTCGAGCTTACAAAGAGGCCATGACCAGCATGGGCATTGCATTGCGGTACTCTTCTCTCTTCCATCCTGGGGGAAATGCGGTAGTGGGAAGAAATAAACGTGACATAAAGCAATCTATAACGGCGAGGGTATTAGGTTCGGGTAATGAGTGGGTCAAACATTTAACAAGTGTCCAACGTAGTCTTAACAATCTGCCAAGAAATTCTCTAAAAGGTATCACTCCATACGAACTATTGTTCGGCACTAGAATGCACTATCAGGACTTAGATTCTCACACTTCAGTGGTAGAAGAAAAAGCCTTTGATATCAAAGATCGTTTGGCTGTTTTACAGGACTTAAATGAAACAAGAAGAAGTCTAAGTAACATAAAGTTAAAGCCAACAACCACTGAAGAAAAACCACCTGTCCCAGCAAGACCTGTCGGGATTCCAACGATTGGGGATCTTGTCAGAGAAAAGATCGCGGTGAAGAAGGAATTTGGGCCTTCTTACAGAAAAGCAGTACCTGTCTTAGCTGTCAGCGGAACAAGATCAGTAGTACTACCGCCCCTTGCTGGTAAAAAGGAGAACCGAGTTGAATCCATCGACCTGGTTAAACCACAATCATGTGGCCAATAATAAGTAGTAGGCCCAGTGGACTCCCAAGATGTAGCAGAAGACCAAATCTTGCTACAATCCAAGAGGTTCAAACTGAAAGACTAATCACTTTTGATAAACCTGCAGTGAATAAAAAAGGACTATGCAACAAAGCCATGGAACTTGTGCCTCTTGAAACCCAAATTGCAACAATTCATCAAGAAACACCAGTCTACAATGATGTAGCATCAGACTATGCTAATGAAACAAAGAAAGATCCAAAGACTGAAAGAAATCCGGAAGCAATTCCAACAATTGACAGAACTGCATCTGGCTACTTCATCAATTTCGATGACTTTTCCGATGATCCAAGTGAACATGGAGACAAGCCAGCAACGAAAACGTTCAAAGAAAAAGTGACTGAATTCGTTCATCAACTGAAAGAAACATATCTGATTTCACCATGGATTGAATTTTGGATTGTGTTAGGTGTACTTTTCCTCCTACTTTGGCTCATCATTGTTCTATGTTTGGGTAAATGTATTGATGGAAAATATAGTACAATGGACACAGCAAGTCAGAACATCAACTTGGTCCTAAAGCCTCACACATCCTCTCACATCAAGAAAAGAGAACTGTCATCAGTGAACATCACAGCCTATCCAATACCCGGTGGGGTAGCATGGGACAAAACTGATTATGAAATCTATGGCCCGATTGAGCTCCTGAAATATCCACACCAGTTGAAGGTTTCATTAAGTGACTTTGTGACACCAAGTACTTTCTCTGATGATTGGGACTTTGAAAATATTAATAATATGATGTCAGATTTAGTAATGTCAGCTAAATTCAAAGAACATGATTATTTGCAGGGTTCATCAAATTATAAATAGTTATATTGTTATAATCACTTTGGTCATCACTATTTGCATACATCTGCTCAACCTAGAAATGTTTTTACTTACAATCAATGGGAACATTGTCCAACACCGCCAAAAGGCAGCTCGAAAACATTTTATGAGAAATTTCAATACTTCTCAGGGTTTAACAACAGTGATCCAGAAACGTTTTATTTTAAAATGTTAAATAAGACAGGAATGAAAACAATGTTGACAAATACTAAATTGATTTATTCTGAAAAATTTTATGATAAAATGTCTACATTTGGTTTTGAATTTTGGAAAAACAACATTGAAACAAAAACCATCTGGGGTACAAAGGACTGGCAGGTTCAATGTCTAGAATCACTATTTAGAGCCTGCATGATACCAGAACAGATAATATTCCTGAATGACACCATTCAACAAACAACCTGTCTTCGTTTAGCCAAGATTAAAGACTTAAATAAACCGTCTATTCCAAAGCCCATACCTGATAGTAATAGCACTACAGATGTGGAGATAGACTTATCCCATATTTTACACCAAAACAGAACAAATACTGATTGGAAAAAATGGTTGATCTGGCCTACGGACACAAATAACTGTCAAGATAGATTCCTGAACAAAATACAGGGGTTAAAACAGAACAGGCCACACCCAAGATATTCCCAGAGACAACATCCAGGGATAGTTACAACATACAGTGTAGGGAAACTATGCCTTGAATGGCTACAAAAATCCACACTGGCTGAAATTAAACAACACTTATTTTTACTTAAAGACGGTGCTGACTTGCGAGATTTCATACTGGGACCTCGCAAACAGAGTCAAAAACGTTTCATATACGCCGGTATATACGCTGCTTACAACGAAGCTTGGAAAGTAATGCAAATTGAAACTGCAGAAAAAATATGAAAAATTGATCGTATACATTTGGAAAAATCACTTTCTGTAGTGGACAATGGGTTAACGACTCTGTCCTCCAGAATATATTCACTGGACAGCATTGTATCATCTGCTATTGATATAATATAGCAGGACTTGCTAATGTTACAAATGGTCAGTCCCAATTACGTTCTATTGTACAGCTAGGCTGGACGTTACAAAACTTGCGTTCAGGCTACGTGCCATGGCGTCTAATCAACACAACGTCATTATTTTCTATCTTTAACCTTACTGATAAACAAATCAGTTTGGCACAAAAAGGAGCAGACTATACGATTCTGAGCATTGAAAAACTTGAGAGATTACCATTGACAATGTCAGAAAGACCTGTCATTGAATGGATAGTTCACGGAACGATTACAATTCCGATAACAACTTTCGAGTTTAAGTATTGCCAAAAATATATACCAGCAGGCCTGTATGAAAGGTTGGGTAAAGGATACATCAAATCGACCTGGAATTTACCTTATACACACAAATGTTATAGTGAAAGGAATAAAGAGGTATTCCTTAGTGGTAACAATTGTAAAAAATCACTAAGTGGTACACTTCTGTGTCAAGGCATTAACTTGCATGGAGCCTGCGAGGGTTCATCAAATAACCTTTCATGTCACCTGCACGGCACTCCTGCAAAACAGATAGAGCCATTTTTCAGACAGCTTTCCAACGGCAGTTATGTTCTAATAAGTGACCACAGCTGTTGTGGCATGGTGCCAGGAAAACCCTATCTCGTAACCGTTACTTCCAGGGTCATTTGCTGTATGCAAGTATTGTATCCCAACAGCAATCCAGACATGGAGGCGGCAATCTGGCCTTCTTTGAATATCTCTTCCCTTCGAATTGATACTTTAAGCAGAATGAAGTCTATTCTTTTACAGACAACTGTGCCTTTAACCTCGTCCAAAGAGACGTATGATCTGCAAGTTGCAAGGACAGTAGCAGAGATACATACCCTATTATCGACAAATTGCAGCGTGCATTTCGTAGAAATGTTAAGTTAAAACTTAAACATGTCTGATACCAGTGGCATCGCACATGTATTTAAGACAATTTTTTCGGGACTGCTAACACCCTTCGAAGCAGTTCTTGACATCTTCCCGAATTTTGTGCATTCTGTATTCGGCGGTCTACCCCTTCTTTTGGGACTCGTAGCAGGAATTTTATTTTTGTTCCTTCTG
The DNA here is from genome assembly GCF_964261635.1 of Lissotriton helveticus. Classification (NCBI taxonomy): domain Eukaryota; kingdom Metazoa; phylum Chordata; class Amphibia; order Caudata; family Salamandridae; genus Lissotriton; species Lissotriton helveticus. The sequence goes on from NC_136068.1 coordinate 437,918,685, forward strand.
CTCCGATATGGCAAGCCAAACAACAGACAAAACTCAGGCTACAATGGAAGAAATGATCCAAGCTATACGACACCGAGAACGAATCACTAATGTCCTCGGCTTTCCACGGCTAAGAGATCTGAGTACTACCTGGTTTCTTTCATTCAGACCAATCTGGCAAGATTGCATCTTACCTGTGCTTCGATGTCTGCTATGCGGAGAAGAATGCGTGTTGGACGTCTGTCTTACACTACCATCAGCAGTACCTATGGATATCGATACTTTGCTTGGTTCGGTAACTGCTCATGCAACGTGTTGTCCACAGCGGCTACCTATTCTGATGACGGCATTCGTTGAGACTTCACCATTACGAGTAGGTGGCGGTGAAGTATGAGATGAAAGCAGCACCACACAGGTACAACCTTCTGTGAGCATTGCTGATGTAGAAACCGATGATGGCAATGAATCTCACATTTGCACTATCTCAGCTTTTTCGAACTTGGTCGAACTTTCACCTGATGTTGTAGACCAATTTTTCGCAAGCCTGTCTGATATGATGTTCTCCCCTGAACAACAAGAATAACTTTTTAAAAAAACAACGAGCACACAGCGTTCCCTGAACTCTGAATTCGGCCTTCAGTTTTTGATAAACAAAACTACTGAAAACATTTGGAACTATTTTTTCCCCTGAAAACGAAATTATTTTTTCCACTTCCAAAATATTTACCTTTTTTTTGGGGCACATGGTACTCTGCTTAAAGTAGAACTATTCTTAGAGAACAGAGCTTCTATTTTTAGAGATACTAGAGACAATATTTTACCTCAGCCTCTAGCACATGTACAGTATTGTATAAATATGTGATGAAATGGTCTCGACCTTCTTTTCTGTATACAGAGCCATTTCATGTGTAATTTTCGCAATTCATTCAGCTGATATATATATGCATTTAACTGAATGAAACCACTGCTTGAAAAACTTACAGTACCAATACTCAATTTTCGTGTATATACCATACACCATTTCAAATGCAATTTATGTATTTTGGGGTGGGTTGGAAAACACATGCATCGGTATATGTTTAGTATTGCTTAGTATTTTAGTAATGATGGACATTATTACGTGGAGTGGGTGTTGTGAATCTTTCTAGGACCCTAATCAAGATATCCCCGATTCATGCCCTTATATGGTTATAACAAAACATATCCTTATAAAGGCATAGGAATCATGTCCATATCTAGTCATAGCCCATGCAGTCCAAATACGGCATGGCTACTCCCATAGACTCCTAGAAAGTACAACGCGTTCTTTAAACAAACCAAGCCTCCAGCAGCCCAGGAATTCCCCCTGATTTTGTTTTGATTTGCCCAAGAACTCCTGGAGTCCAGAAAGAACTGTTAGTTCTTAGTGACTTCTTATGTCCAACATTACGTCAAACCCGGCACCTTTCAGGTATAAATATACCAATGTTGCCTTAAGCAAACACACGGTGGTTTGGAGCAGAGCGGCTATCTACTTGCCCGACGCCCAGCTAATGCGAGTGCCGAAGGAAGCCAACCCTCCCATTTGACGCACTGAGAGAGACGCTACCTTTTCTCCTGCCGAGAAATTCCAGCTCCGGTGTTTCCAGTCATCCTCGCGGGTTGCTGGGAGATCGAGTTCTGAAAGAGATACAAGACCTCCTTCATTCTAGAACCAAGGTACGGAGCTGAATAAACCCTTAAGAGAATTCTTGATTCAGATTCTTGGCAAAAACAAACTTAACTTAAACTGCAACTTACTTACTCCTTCCCACGTATTAGGCTTAGGTCAGGTACACCGGGGTAGGCGTATCTTAGAAGCACCAGTTGAGCACGTTAGTCAATGTTTTATGTATGTATATATTTTATCCGTTTTAAAGTATCATATGGCTAAGAAACCATATCAATGCTTTTACAGTATTATTTCATAATACTCCTTTTACTGTACGCACTTTACTTTATGATAAGTATTGCAATAGTGGCAATTCATTTTTCTTGCATGAGAAAGAAGACTGCTCAATAAATAACTCCTTTTATTGAAAACGCCCGTCTCTATTTCTCTGCACTCTGGTGGAACTAAGCATGCACGATTGGCTGAGTGAAATAGCTGTCTATTGTTTTCACACGACTCTAGAGATATACTCTTTATTCTGAGGGAGCAAAGTTGTCATGTTTATGCGTTTGTCAGAAACTAATCCCTTCTTGTCTATTCAGGAACGTTAACTCATTCCTGTTCACTCGAGAAAGTTTCTAGTGACCTCTGAGCTAGCTGGCAAAACTAATTAAGTCTAACATAGTCAGTTACAGACCTAGATGACCTCAGTCCTACGTCTACACTGCTGTTTATGTTATTCCAATGCGCAGAGCCTATTGGGAATATAGGAACTACACTACACACTGTTAGGTGGTAGTCACGACAACAACGAGCGGTTGTCGACCCCTTTATTTATAGCCTCCGGTCCGCGCATGGGCCGGTAGGCTGAGATGGCTACATTTAATTGCAGTGGACGGATGGCTCACTACATCCCTCATAACCTTTAATAAAGAAAGTCATCAACATTGGTAAACAAAAAAATCAAGTAGTCCACTTTGCCGCTATCACTTCTAGCATACATAGTCTCTCAACCTCTGGCTCGGTTTATGGTTTTCTCTTAGCCGATAAGGGTGTCCACGCTGTGACAACCCCTCACACTCTCTCCCATTATCTCCTACCACACCTTCTTGTTCCCTCTCTTGTTCTTCAGTTTCCTTTGATGCTCTTTCCATCTCCTCTCTTGGCATCAAATTTACCTCCACACACCCACTCTCGATTTCAGTCAACTCCTGGGCTTGTAGTGAGGTTATGGGTTCACTGCGTACATTACTAAGTTAGCATAAGTTAGTATAAGCTTGGCTGCCATGTTACCTCTTTTTGCACACGTATCTACATGCATTTGTTTTGCATAACTTCTCTGCTTGTGCTCGCTCACATGAGAATCGTCTACCTTTCACTTCTCTTGCTGTGCTCTGAGGCTCTGTCTGCATAGTGTGTTCAAGGTAAAAAAACAATGTGCTCCGTTAATCTGGTGTTGGACAGTCCCATGCATGTTAGACATAATATTGCCACAGGTGCACTACTGTAAATCGGGTACTTTTAATTATGATTATGCTTTGTAAATTTCACCGATCGCACAGAAAAATCTGGATATTACCAATATTAAGGAACTGGGGTCTGAGACAATGCAGACCTGCCCTTCTGAGACTCCAAATGTTGGAAACTGAAAATGTCTGTTATTTTGTGAGCAATTTTTTAAAATGTATTACGAAACATAGGAAAAACTTATAAACACCTCTATTAATGATACTTCGTGCAGATCCCTACAGAAAACTCTATAACTAATTTTTGTATAGTTTTCTAGTTTTTTGTATGAAAGTCTATGAAATATGCTTCTTTTAATTATTCAAAAATGTAATGAATGTTATTTACTGTCTCTTTTATGGTTTTTCCTTTGTGAATAAGCCGAATAAAGAACTTTATTTTATTTTACTTTTAATATTGCATTGTTAAGACACTTGAATCCTTCTGAAGAGAAGAGCTGAGTTTGTCCGGAGATGTAATCCCTTACATCTGAACCTGGAGGTATTGGGTCCACCTGACAAAGCCCAGCGGTCTTCTATAGTTATAATAAACTAGTTTATAGCATGGGGAGGGTGGCAAGGCACGTTAGGCCTTTTTTTCCACTAGCTTTATACAATGATATCCCTGTTCATATTTTATGGAATTGTAACAATGCTCACTATATTGAGTTTATGCATTTTGCTGCAAGTATTGGCTCGTGCACTGCATTATAGAGCACGTTAGTTAAAATAAACATTTTAAACTATTCTGTGTCTCTGATTACTCACATTGTGGACAAGTATGAGTGAGTTGATGAATGAGTGTTCCTGCTGCTGTGATTACTGAGAGAGTCTGAGTTACATGTTCTAGGATGTCTAATCATTGGTAGCTTTGCTGTAGTACGGAGAACGAATGAGACACTATAGCTAGTCGGATTGGGGTTCCGGGCACTAAGGTGGGCGGTTGGTACACCACTGTACACCGACCTCCTGGTTTCTAGTGCATAGTTCTGTATATGTGCAGAATCCCTGCAACAGGGCGCAACCAACATTTGGTCTGGCTCTTATCTGCGAGACGCTCAAGTAGTGCTTGACCACAATCCCCTCGCTCCTGGTTCCGGAAACAGGTGTGACGGTGAAACCTTCTATATTGGTGTTTTTATAGGTTTCTTCAAGCTTGATGTTCTTAAAAGGTGTGTTCGAGGCATATGGACTGCAGACCACACACTATTACATTAGATTACCATCTGGTGGTGTGCCCTGATGATTACACTTTGTTGTTGTCTTGGAAGAGTCTTTGTCTGTTGGATGACTCCTCCCTTAGATCGTAGTGCGCATGGGCATCGACTCCATCTTCAGATTGTTTTTTTCCGCCATCGGGCTCGGATGTGTTCATTGTTCGGTCCGGTTACCGATCTCTTTTCAAATTCATAAACAATCATAATACCATCGGCATCGTCTTCGACAGTGATTCCGGTTACCCGCGTCGAAGAAAGGCTTTAATTCTCGATTCCAGCGTTCATCGGGGCCGTCTTGCCCAACTGCGCCATTGGGCTTTTGGCTCATGGAAAGAACACCTTTCAAGAAGTGCCCTCGGAGTGGACACAAATTCCCTCACACCGATCTTCATGAGGTTTGCAATCTGTGCTTATCTCCAGAGCATGAGAGTCGAGACTGTGAGGCCTGCGCTTCATTCCGGTCCATGAAAACCATCAGGGACCGTCGAGCTCGAAGAGTAATGGCGCAGTCATCTTCATCAACACCAGACCTCATCATAGACGAGGCTCCGATCGAGGTAGACGCCGAAGAACAGCAGCACGAAGACATCGCTTCCGAAGCAAAGGATTCAGCTTCCAGAGCAGAGGATCAATCCGAAGATGATGATCTTTCAGCTGGTCAACAGGTCGTGAGTACAAGCGTCGACCCTGTTCACCCCACCATACCGGGACAGGCTTCGGTTCCACCTCCATTTTCGGGTCCAGGTGCACACCGACCAAAACCTTCCGACGCCCTGCCTTCTGGCTCGACAGCGAAGAATATAAAAAAGCCTCCAGTCGACTCGGGCTCGAGTCAGTCTGTCAGTCCCGAAATGCAGAAGGTCCTTAAGCCAAAATTAACGCCGGCACCGAAGCATCCATCGGTACCAAAAGCGGTCGAGCCAAAAGCAAGCTCGGCACCGAAAGAGGTTCCCAAAGCTACTGAATCGAAGACCACCCCGGTTCTGAAAAAAGTGGACCTGAAGACTGCTCCGGTACCGAAACAAACTTCGGCCCCGAAGGTAGATGAGTCCAAACATACTCCGGGAACAAAACACTCGGATCCAAAGAACAAACAAGATAACAAGTCTTCGGAACCGAAAACAAAACCTGATCCAAAGATAATAGACACTGTAAAACATAAGCATTTCGCCGCCAAACAAGATAAATCGGCGCCGAAAAACGTTTTACCAGTAGAAGAGCTTTTCCAACCTGACCCAAAGCAAAAGACTCTTCATATTAATCCAAAGACTGGACATGTCACTACAGTGCCTCAAAAGAGGAAGATGGACTATCCTAAAACGCCAGTTCCTCTAAAAAAGCATGCTCAAACTTCCCCCATAAGGATTCCTTCACCAGAAGTAGAAATACCAATAGATATTTCTCCTGTACATTCACCATCTAGTACACAAAGGGCCAGATGTAGGTAATCTCGATTTACCTACTCTTAAATACCGAATCATACCGATTCGGTATTTAAGAGTAGGTAAATGGGATGTAGGTAATTTCTCTTTTTAAATTACCGAATCGGTAAGATTCGGTAATTACCGAATCGGTATTTACCGATTCGGTAATTGCCATTCATTCCTATGGGCCTGTAGGCCCATAGGAATGAATGTGAATTACCGAATCGGTAAATACCGATTCGGTAATTGGGGGAAACATTGAAGGGTGGCAGGGTGTCACTTTGACACCCTATTGCACCCCTCAATCGTGTATGGGTGCACATGTTGCAGACATACATGCCCTAAGGGCATGTATGTCTGCAACATGGCAGCGTTTCAAAAGCAAAAAAAATGCTTTTTCAAGGCTTTTCATTATTTACCACCAACTTCTAGTTGGTGGTAAATAACGAATTCTTAAAGCCCTGTAGCACTGATTACAGTGCTACCAACATCGCAAAATACAGATTCGGTAATTTTACCGATTCTGTAATTTTACCAAATTGATAAAATTACCGATTCAGTAAAATTACCGAATCTGTATTTTAGGTGGCCCTACATCTCATTTTCCAAATACCGGTCAGTAACGGCCGAAATTACCGAACTTGGCCGTTACCGACCGGTATTTGCCTACCTACATCTGGCCCATAGTCTTATACCACAAGATGAGGATGATGAGGACAGTTACTCACAGGAGATAGAAAGTGAACATCACTTAGACGACATTAATGACCCAAACGATATTCCTGGGCCATCAGGTGACCCATGGGATGATTATAATGCACCAGATCTGCCACAAGATGATGTATACCCATCTAGACCATCTCCCCCAGATGATACTATTGTGTTTACGCAGCTCATTCATAGAGCAGCCACTTTCCATGAGGTAGACCTGCATACAGATCCAGTGGAAGAAGACTTCCTCATGGACACACTACTGTAGTCACATAAGACCACAACCACACTACCAATACTTAATGGAGTGGTAAGACATGCACCCGAAATATTTAAAGACCCCGTCAGAGCCAGGGTAATTAATCCCAGGCTAGAAAAAAAGTACAAAGCGGCTCCAACTGATCCAGCATATATTAAAGGACAGTTGCCATTGGACTCATTAGTAGTGTCAAATGCGAGGAAAAGAGCTAACTCGCAGACAACAGGGGATGCTCCACCGCCTGACAAAGAGTCTAAGCTTTTGGATGCTTCAGGAAAGCGCACCATTTCACAATCAGCCAATGTCTGGAGGATTGCTAACACTCAGGCTTTGTTAGCACAATATGACAGAGCCCATTATGATGAGTTAGAGTCACTCATGCAACACTTGCCAGAACAATATAAAACTAGGGCTTCTGACCTAATACAGGAAGGCAAGGTTATTACTAATACCTCTGTAAGATGTGCACTAGACACTGCAGACACAGCCTCTAGATCAATAAATACAGGGGTACTGTTGCGTAGGCATGCATGGCTACGCATCTCTGGGTTCAAACCAGAAGTATAAGCCAGTATCTTAAACCAACCATTTGACCAGCAAAACCTTTTTGGTCCAGCAGTCGATAATGCACTAGAAAAAATGAAAAAAGATACAGATACGGCAAAATCCATGGGAGCTTTACAAACGTAAGTCCATAGACCTTCCTTTCACCACTCCTCATATGGGGCACCTCTAGGGGTTTCCAAACTGACAATACCTCCTCTTCTTACAAAGCGCCCAATCAAACCTCGCCCAGTAAGGGATATTATAGAGGAGGGTATAGAGGAAACAACAATAAGGGCAGAGGTAGAGGCAACAATAATCGCAACGCCTCTACTCCCAAACAGTGACTACCCTTCCATCCCCCCAGACCATTCCACTCCTGTCGAGGGGAGATTACAACAGTTCCTACCTGTCTGGAACTCCATAACCACAGACAGGTGGGGAACACAAATAATTCAGTCAGGTTATTGCCTGGAGCTCAATTCCATTCCTCCAACAATACCACCCAGACAGCGTCCCATGTCACAGGAACACCTCATACTACTAAGACAGGAAGTGGCATCTCTACTGCAAAAGAATGCAATAGAACCAGTCCCAAAACAACATCAAAACACAGGAGTTTATTCCCTGTATTTTCTCATACCCAAAAAGGATGAGTCCCTCAGACCTATTCTAGATCTAAGGCCCCTAAACCTGTACATACAATCAGACCACTTTCATATGGTCACTGTGAGAAAGTGCCATCTTTCTTGCCTTGGTATGCTCTCAATTTTTTCTGAACTGCTGATGTGCTTTGACTGAGTGTGCCCTGGGTTCCCGCCAACCAGGTACCCAGGGCCTGTGTTCCTTCCCTAAAACTGTGCTGAAACTAAAAACCCAATTGGCATCTCTGGCAACCTGTCAGTCCCTAGTAAATGGTACCCTAGGTACCAAGGGCATGGTGACCAGAGAAGACCCCTGAGGGCTGCAGCACTTATTGTGCCACCCTCAGGTGCCCTGTACCCTGGCACCCACACACTGCCTTTGCAGGCTGAGTGCCTAAGTACAGAAATAAACCAAGAGTCGACATGGCACACATCCCTGTGTGCCATGCCCACAGAACCCACTGCCCTAGCATACTTCAGCCACCCCTCTAGCTGGGTGCCCTATGCCAGAGGTGTGGGCACAGGTGCATGAGCCCTGTGCCCCTACAGTACCCAGGGGAATTTCTGGGCACTGTAAGTGCAGTGTTGCCATTACGAGTATTTGGTGCTGGGAGGTTGTCATTACGAACTCCACAGCACCATAATGGCTACACTGGAGACTGACAAGTTTGGTACCAAACTTCTCAGCACATTAAACCCGCACTGATGCCAGTGTGGGATTTAATGTACAATACACCAGAGGGCATCTTAGAGATACCCTCTGAAAACCTAACCTACAATCCATGTCTGGGCTGAGTGGCTGCAGAGGCTGCCACACAGCAGACATGTTGCTGGACCCCTGGGTGGAGAGCCCCCGCTCACCTGGGCCTGCAACAATGCACATCCTGGGCGAGGTGCTAGGTCTCCTCCCCCAGGATGGACAGGGGGAAGCTTCAGAGGCATGCCGCCTCTATGAGCTTCTCCAGACCATTTGCTGTACCCAGCAACTGGCCGCCAAGAGTTCTAACCCCCACTCTGGCGGGAAGACTGGCGGGAAAAACTACGTCAGGAAGGGGGGGGTGCCAGCCTGTGCCAACCCCACACCTCAGGTGGGGGAGTTGAGGTGAAACACAACCCCGGGCTCCGGCCATCTTGTAGATGGGGAGCCCTGCCCAATACCAGCTAGGCTCCTGCACCCCTCCCACAGGAGAGGAGCAGGCCAGGGGGTGTACTCACCCCAGGACAGGGACCATGGGTCCCTGTCCTTGCCCTACCTGTAACACCCCTAAATTCAGTATTTAGGGGCTCCCTGAACCTTCCTTCCTCAGATCCCGATATGAAAAGAAGAAAGAAGATCAAGAAGAAGAAGACCCGCCGTGCAGCTGCTAACAACAGAACGACAACAACTGACTTGGCCCCAGCCCTACCGGCCTGTCAATCCTGGAACCTGCTCCTGCCTCATCCCGGTGACTCCTGCAGACAGCAACCTTGGGACACCCAGAGGACCTGCCTGCCTTGACCCTTTTAAAGACTGGGACTCCCATCAGCAGAGTCTCCGCTGCAACAACCCACCTGGGGCCAGCCAGGAAGCTCCGGACCAGCCCACTCTGCACCCGCCGGGCCCAACCGAACCAAGACCACGAGGACATCCCCCCGGCGACTGGGACCCGAAGTCCAGTGCCCAAAGACCCTCCTCGACGAACCATCTGACGCCTGCAGACCAGGGGCCACCCCAACCGCGACCAGCCGATGGTAAGCTTTTCCAACACCCAAAGACACCCCTGCACCAGGCGCCCTACAGCCCCCTGCGCCTCCCTTTGGGGTACCTACCTGTGCTCCAAGATCCCAACTTACCTCTTGAAGTGCTGGTCGCCCCTGGAGAGTCTCCGTCCCCGAGCCTGCAGCCTTTCTTCCTTTTTGACCTTTCCAATTGGATAATATTGAGCACCCGATGGCTCAAGAGCACCCTGCACCCAGCCGCCCGAGTGCCGTTGGCTGTGCCACCTTTGTCCTACCCTACTTCCCCCCTAGCCCTGAGCAAATGACCAGGAGCCCAGCTCCCAAAGCCGCATGGCCTGCTAGCCAGCAGCCACCAACCGAAGGCCCCCTTTCCCCCATTGGATATCATTGGGTCTACCTACCTCTGCACCCGGCCGGCCCTGCGCTGCTAGGGCGGAACCGACTGTACTTACCTAACCCTGGTGGACCCCTGAGTCTACACCCGGAACCTTAACTTCACCAGCCAAGTACTCACCTGAAAACCGGTAACTCACTTACCTGCCGTTGGATAACATTGACCCATTTTGACTTGAAAATTTTCTAAGTGTGAAGTTTTGAAAACTGCAAATATTCACATAAAATCAGCCGAAGTCCGAATTCCGAAGTACTCACCTGCAAGTAGGAGAGAAGCCAGTACTGTACCTTGCACCCCAGTACTGAACCGCAAAAGTAATCCTTACCGGGTTTACTAGTTATCTGTATTTTCTCCATTGGAACCCATTGTCTGCTTTTCTATGAAATTTCTTCTGTCTACTGTTGAAAACTTGAAATATTTTAAAAATCATACGAAATACTGATAATCAGTTACCTACCTGTTTTAAATTCAGACCCCAATGCTGGCCCTAGAAGCCCAGTACTGGATTACAAAACTAACACGATCATACTTTACCCACAACCTGAATTTTCTCCCATTGAATAACATTGCCAGATTGTCATTGAAAAGTTTCTAAGTGTGGACTTTTAAAACAGCAATATATTCATGAAAATTCACCACAGTACCTAAAACGTTTTTGCTAATCTGGTTTCAGCTTAGACCCCAGGACTGAATCTAGGATCTAGTCCTGGAACTACTAAAGTAATGTGTACTGTAATCACCTGTACTTTTAAGGTAACAATCCATTGAGCTCAATGCTAAAGTGTGTCTAGACTTGAGTTGCCTTCAGCAACTCCTGTACCTATTGTGTTCACCAAAGTTATTGCTTCCTTGCCCACGCCTGCTGCCGAGCCACCCCGAGACGCACCCACGGACCCTTCACCTGCTGCACCTGCAAGTTCACCTGCCTCCGAACCTGCCCCGCACCCGCCAAGACAAAGACCAGCAGTAACCACCTCAAGTGCATCCTGATCAACACCCGCTCCGTCCACAGACACGCCGTGGAACTCTGGAACCTCCTCGACGCTACATCACCGGACGTCGCCTTCCTCACGGAAACCTGGATGACCGACTCCTCTGCACCCGACATCGCCATCGCCATCCCGGACGGGTACAAGATCATCAGGAGGGACCGCATCAACCAGACCGGAGGTGGCATCGCCATCATCCACAGGAACACCATCCGCATCACGACCGACGCCAACGACTCCTTCGCCGCAGCCGAACATCTCCACTTCCAGATTCACACCGACCCTAAGAGGACCCTCAGAGGCACCCTCGTCTACAGACCCCCGGGACCACGCACACAATTCAGCGAAGACATCACAGACTTCATCAGCCCGCACGCCCTCCCCTCCACTGACTACATCCTCCTCTGGGACCTCAACTTCCACCTGGAGAACAACAAGGACCGCAACACCACCGCCCTGCTGGAAAACCTCGCCAACCTCGGACTCAAGCAACTGGTCAACACCCCCACCCACTACGCCGGCCACACGCTTGATCCCGTCTTCTCTTCCAGCAAGTACATCACCTTCAGCCACGCCACCGGACTCCACTGGACCGACCACAGCTGCGTCCACTTCAGCTTCAAAAGATCCACGACCCACCACCACCCGCAACAGGTACCTCACAGGAATTGGAGCAAGATCACCACAGACCAGCTCACCACCTCCCTCAGCCAGAGCCCACCCGCCAACACAACGGACCCCAACGAAGCAGCCCGCAACTTCACACAGTGGCTGACCGCCTACGCCGATGACCTCGCGCCACTAAAGAACCCTCCCAGCAGACCCAGAAGCAAGAAGGCATCCTGGTTCACCGACGACCTCAAGGACTCCAAGAAGACTTGCCGCACCCTCGAGAAAGCCTCGACCGGACCACCGACAACATGACTGCCCTCAAACACGCCACCCGCAAGCACCACCAGCTCATCCGCACCACCAAGAAGAAATCCCTGAAGGAACGTCTGGACAACAACGCCTACGACAGCAAAGAGCTCTTCACTATCGTCAAGGAGTTCTCCAACCCCAGCACCGGCACCAACGACATCACTCCGTCACAAGACCTCTGCGACTCCCTCGCCTCGTTCTTCCACCGCAAGATCGCCAACATCCACAACAGCTTCGGCGCCCCACCCACGCACCCAACCGTCGAACCAACGCCCCCCACCGCCACCCTTCGCACCTGGACCACGGTGACCACCGAAGACACAGCCCGCACGATGAACACCATCCACTCCGGATCACCGACCGACCCCTGCCCACACCACGTCTTCAACAAGGCCGACTCTACCATCGCACCCCAACTCTGGAACATCATCAACGCCTCCTTCAACACCGCCACCTTCCCGGAGAGCTGGAAGCATGCCGAGATCAGCGCCCTCCTGAAGAAACCTACAGCGGACCCCACCGATCTCAAAAACTTCCGCCCCATCTCGCTCCTCCCTTTTCCTGCTAAAGTCATCGAGAAGATCTTCAACAGACAGCTGACCGCCTTCCTCGAGACGAACGGATCCCTCGACCCCTCGCAGTCTGGCTTCAGAGCCAACCACAGCACCGAGACCGCCCTCATCGCAGCCACCGACTACATCCGGACCCTGCTCGACAAGGGGGAAACAGTGGCCCTCATCCTCTTGGACCTCTCCGCTGCGTTCGACACGGTCTGCCACCACACCCTAGTCCAGCGCCTCAGCAACATCGTTATCCAAGAGAAGGCACTGGAGTGGATCATCTCGTTCCTCGCCGGAAGAACACAAAGAGTCCGCCTCCCCCCGTTTCGCTCCGAGGCCACCGAAGTCATCTGCGGCGTCCCGCAAGGATCTTCACTCAGCCCCACCCTCTTCAACATCTACATGAAACCTCTCGCAGCCATCGCACGCCAGCACAACCTCAACATCATCTCTTACGCCGACGACACCCAGCTGATCCTCTCCCTCACCAGAGACCCCGACACCGCCAGAACCTGCCTACATGAAGGGATGAAAGACGTCGCCGAGTGGATGAATGACAGCTGCCTGAAACTGAACTCGGACAAGACGGAAGTCCTCATCCTGGGATCTTCGCCCTCCGCCTGGTGGCCCCCAGCCCTGGGCACCGCACCCAAGCCAACCGACCACGCACGCAACCTGGGCTTCATCCTGGACCCCTCCCTCTCGATGACCAGACAAGTCAACGCCGTCTCCTCGTCGTGCTTCAACACCCTGCGTATGCTTCACAAGATCTTCCGCTGGATCCCGACCGAGACCAGGAAGACTGTCACCCAGACACTCGTCACCAGCCGACTGGACTACGGAAACGCCCTCTACGCCGGAACCACAGCCAAGCTACAGAAAAGACTCCAGCGCATCCAGAACGCCTCCGCCCGACTCATCCTGGATGTCCCCCGACGCAGCCACATCTCCAGCCACCTGAGGAACCTGCACTGGCTCCCCGTCGACAAGAGGATCACGTTCCGGCTCCTCACCCACGCACACAAGTCTCTCCACGACCTGGGCCCCAAGTACCTCAACGACCGCCTGACCTTCTACACGCCCACCCGCCAGCTACGGTCCACCAGCCTCGCCCTCGCAGTCATACCACGCATCCGAAGAGCCACCGCCGGAGGAAGATCCTTCTCTTACCTGGCTGCCAAGACTTGGAACTCCCTCCCCATCCACCTTCGGCTGACCCAGGACCATCTCGCCTTCAGGAAACAACTCAAGACCTGGCTGTTCGAGCAGTAGCATACCCCTCCCCCCAAGCGCCTTGAGACCCTCCCGGGTGAGTAGTGCGCTATACAAATGGCATGATTGATTGATTGATTATCTAGCAAAGTAAATTTTTTTGCCTGTTGGTTCTAAAAATAAAACAACCATATCTTTGGATATAAAAACCATTGGCCTGGAGTTCAGTCTTTGAGTGTGTGAAATCCTTTGCTGACTGAGTGTGTACAACAATTAATTTGCACTGCCCTCTGGTACTGCCTTACTGCTCGACCAAGCTACCACTTTTGAGAGTAAGGTCAGTCCTGCCTTTAAACTCTGTTATACCTTGGGGTTTGTGGACTCTATACACACTGTACTTCATTATTGTCCAGTATATATAGAGCCACTTTCTCACAGTCACACTACAACAGGTTCTACCGTTGTTAAGGAAAGGCGACTTCCTTGCTACATTAGATCTCAAGGACGCCTACTTCCACTTTCCCATCCATCAATCGCCCAGAAAGTACCTACGGTTCATACTAGAAGGTCAACACTACCAATTCAAAGTACTCCCTTTCGGATAACTACAGCACCTCGAGTGTTCACAAAGTATCTAGCAGTAGTAGCAGCACACTTAAGAAGGCACAACATTCATGTCTTCCCATATCTGGACAACTGGTTAATAAAATCCAAGTCATACGACCAATGTGTGCAGCACACGCATCAAACCATCTGCCTGCTACACAAACTAGGATTCACAATAAATCAAAAGAAGTCACATCTCCAACTGTCCCTGTCTCAGCAGTATCTAGGTGCTACAATAGATATCTCCAAAGCAGTAGCGTACCCCAACCCAACAAGAATACAAAGCATGCAAAATCTCATCAAAAGATTCCAGCCACAACACTCACTATCAGCTCGAGTGTTGCAATCAATAGGAATGATGACATCTTGCATTTACATAGTACCATTCGCAGGACTACAAATGCGCCCCATACAGGAGTGCTTCGCAAGTCAGTGGAATCAGGCTCAGCAACAAATAACAGGTCTGGTGGTGGTAGACGACCGGGCATATCGCTCTCTGCAATGGTGGAACTCCAAAAACCTTTCCAAGGGCCAGCCGTTTATAGAACCTGTTCCACAAATAATACTAACCACAGATGCATCACTCACAGGATGGGGAGCGCATTTACAAAGACACACAGTACACGGTACATGGACAATGCAACAAAAACTACTCCACATAAATCATCTGGAGTTACTAGCAATTTTTCTAGCTCTGAAATTGTTTCAGCATTACCTATCATACAAAGCTGTACTAGTCCGGACGGACTATATGACAGCGTTGTACTACATTCAATAACAAGGAGGAACACACTCCATACAGCTCTCCCGGCTGGCGCAGAGCATATGGAGGTGGGCCATTCCTCAGAACATTTTTCTGTTAGCAGAACATCTACCAGGAGTTCACAATCAAGTTGCAGATCTGTTAAGTCGTCAAAGACAACAGCTACACGAATGGGAACTTCATCATCAAGTTCTTCAGCCATTTTTTCAAAAGTGGGGTCAACCAGAGATAGATCTGTTTGCTACACACCACAACTCTAAATGCCCAAGCTTCGCCACCAGATACCCACACCCATTATCCAAAGGCAATGCGATATGGATGAACTGGTCAAACAAATTTGCGTACGCTTTTCCACCTCTCCCACTAATTCCATTAGTGGTACGCAAGCTACTGCAACATTCTCTCACATTGATTCTCATAGCTCAAACGTGGGCGAGACAACCATGGTACACCACGCTACTAGAGCTCTCAGTAGTACCACATCACAAATTAAAACTCTCCCCACATCTACTCACATAGAACCATGGAGAGATTATGCATCCAGACCCAATGCAGCTCAATCTAGCAATTTGGCTCCTGAGGTCTTAGAATTTGGATATTTAAATTTACCACCTAATTGCATGAATATCATAAAAGAAGGAAGACACCCTACTACTAGAGCATGCTACGCAGCAAAGTGGAAAAGGTTTGTTGTATATTGCACAAATAACAACATCAACCCTTTAGATGTTTCCATACAAAACATCATATGCTACCTGTTACATCTGCAAAAATGTAACTTAGCGTATTCCTCAATCAGGTTACATCTTGCTGCTATAGCAGCATATCTTCAAAACAGACAACATGTGTCATTGTTTAGAGTACCTGCTATCAAAGCCTTTATGGAAGGACTTAAAAGAATTCCTCCTACCAGGATACCAGCCTCTCCAGTATGGAATTTAAATATTGTTCTCACCAGACTTATGGGTCCTCCTTTTGAACCATTACATAAGTGTGAACTACAGTTCCTTATATGGAAAGTTGCTTTTTTAGTAGCTGTTACATCACTCAGAAGAGTGAGTGAGATCCAGGCATTAACAATTCAGGAACCATTTATACAACTTCATCACAATAAAGTGGTTCTTAAAACAAATACAAAGTTTCTGCCAAAGGTCATTTCACCGTTCCATCTCAACCAATCTATTGAGTTGCCAGTATTTCTTCCCCAACCGCAAACAGTTGCGGAAAGAGCTCTACATACATTAGATGTAAAAAGAGCGTTTCTCTACTACATTGATAGGTCAAAACCATTTCGTAAAACTAAACAACTGTTTGTGTCCTTTTCTCCTCCACATAAGGGCAATCCTATTTCAAAATCAGGCATTGCAAGATGGATTGTTCAGTGCATTCAAATTTGTTACCAAAAAGCACTCTATCCATTCCCCCTAGGGCACATTCTACCTGTACGTTAGGGGCATCCATGGCATTCCTAGGAAATATACCATTAGATGACATCTGTAGAGCAGATACATTGTCTACTTCGCACATATTTACAAAACACTACTGTGTAGATGTGCAGGCAAAACAACAAGCAAGTGTGGGCCAGGCTGTACTCAAAACATTATTTCAAACTACTGCAACAGATGCGGGTGGTCCCCGCTAAGGGAGAAACTGCTTTGCAATCTATGCAATAGTGTGTGGTCTGCGGCCCATATGCCTCGAACGGAAAATGCTACTTACCAGTATGCATCTGTTCTTGGCATGTAGGGCTGCAGAACCACACACGCCCACCCACCTCCCCGGCTACTTGTATCTGTTCCAGTATTATCTTATTTAGATACACAACACATGGTCATCTTTATCTGCACTCCTACAATCCCATCATTTGTCCAATGGCGAAAACAATCTGAAGATGGAGTCGATGCCCATGCGCACTACGATCTAAGGAAGGAGTCATCCAACAGACAAAGACTCTTCCAAGGCAACAACAAAGTGTAATCATCCGGGCCCACCACCAGATGGTGATCTAATGCAATAGTGTGTGGTTCTGCAGCCCTACATGCCACGAAAAGATGCATACTAGTAAGTAGCATTTTCCTTTCTTTTCATAGTAACCCTCTATTGTGCTGCAGCGCATTAGGTTGTTTTCTATTCCTTGGTCCTCATGGCTGACGTAGATATACCAGCACATAGTCGCGCGGCGCTCCGTCGACATTTAGCCAATTACAGGCTGCTGGATGAGGGTATTGCTCTTATCTTTGTGGTTGGAGCTGATCCGGCTTACCACTTTGAGGTATTTTATTCTTGGGTTACCTTTCCAGCAGTGGGCCCGGACAGATAACCTGTTCCATGTATACCCTCATACGGCCCTCCCTAATGTATATAGGCCTTATAGGACTCTTGAAGTTCCGTTATCGGCATGGCAACACCAAATCTGGTTTAATGGCACCCTCCCCCACCCAGTGACTCCGATCCCCATGGGTCCTTTATCTATTGATGGGGCCACTTGGCCTGTTTTGGCTGGGTACCCACCACATCCACGACATCTGGCAATTCCTATAGCGGAGCTCCGTGAATTGTACACCTTGCTGATACGGGTGCAGAGGGCTATCATACAATATGTCTCTCGCAACGTTCAGGTGGGACAACCTGGACTTGCTGCGCAACCAGCTGGACCTGGCGGAGTGACTATCAGTCCCGTTATGGTTAATTCGGTATTGGACAAGCGCCCTCCAAATAAGGCTGATTTACCTTATTGGCTTGCTGAAAAATTTCACCAGCTGGAAGTGGTATTTCCAAATACCTCTCCTGTGGAGAAACACAGGATTTTAACATTTAGTTTTCAGAAAGACTTAATACCTGAAGTCACCGATTGTAACAATAGGGAAAGGTGTTTGCCGCAGTGTATGCAAAATGTATCGGCACTCCCTCAATGACTGTACTACCCTCCATGATTAAGCATGTTCAGGATGAGCACGGACCAGAAGCGGCTGTTAAATTGGGAATGAGACTGGTCGTAGTGTTTGACGTAGTTGCTGATCTGATCCTTGCTAATGTTAAGGGAGATGCAGTGAACTTTCAAGTAGCTAATGCTTTGGCTCTGGTCCCAGAACCGGACAGGCCACGCGAACTACTGAAAATTATCGCACAGGCTTATAAGACCATTGGCAGCAATAGTTTGGGTGTGAAGCCTTTTGCTAAGATATCAGCTCAACCGCAAACACAACAAAAAGCTCAGCCTGAGAAAGACGAGTGTCCAGTCTTTAATAAAAAAGATTTGGAGAACTATGAAACAAGGTAAGCAGCAACAGACACAGGGGTCGCGTGCAATTTCCCTGACACCCGAGTCTTTAGAGCGCACTTGTGATTTGCGCAACCACGCAAGAATTAAGTCTCCTTACAGGTTTCAGGTTCCTGATCAGCGTTCTCCTCATTCTTTACAGGAAACATCAGGCTCACTAGCCGGTGGCGGAGAATGTCAGGAGCGCGGCAGAGGTCGAGGCGCCCCACTAGGACGTGAGCAGCCTCGTCAGGCTGACGGGAAAGGAGAACAAGACAATTTTCAAAGGCAGCGCCCACAGTTTCAGAAAAAGAAAATTGCAGCTTTAACAGCGAGATATGCCACAGATGGTGAGAACCTGCCTCCTGAATTTAACATGGGCAGTAATGCTGCTAGACAGCGCATCGGAGGTTACAATAGACTGCAGCACTCATCCTCCTAGACCTCTCTGCCTCCTTCGACACCTTCTGCCACCGCACACTACGCGCACGACTCCCCGTCGTAGGGATCCGAGACAAGCCTCTGGATTGGACCACCTCCTTCCTTCCCGGCAGAACCCAGAGCGTCCGCCTCCCCCCATTCCGTTCCAAAGCCTCCGAGATCATCTGCGGCGTACCCCAGGGATCCTCCCTCAGCCCGACGCCGTTCAACATTTACATGGCCCGCTCGCACACATAGCCCGACAGCACGACCTCAACATAATCTCCTACGCCGACGACACTCAGCTGATCCTCTCCTTCACCAAGGACTCCATCACCGCCAAAGCCAACCTCCACAAAGGAATGAAGGTGGTCGCCGACTGGATGAAGACCAGCCGCCTCAAGCTGAATTCGGACAAGACGGAGGTCCTCATCCTCGGCTCCAACCCTTCAGCCTGGGACTACTCCTGGTGGCCGACGGCACTGGGGGCAGCCCCGACACCCACCGACCACGCACGCAACCTGGCAATCATCCTCGACTCAACGCTCTCAATGACCAAGCAAGTCAACGCCATCTCCTCCTCCTGCTTCAACACCCTCGGCATGCTCCGCAAGATCTACTGATGGATCCCGACAGATATAAGAAAGACAGTCACCCAGGCCCTCGTCAGCAGCAGACTCGACTACGGAAACGCCCTCTACGTGGGAGCCCCTACCAGGCTCATCAAACGACTACAACGCATCCAAAACACCTCGGCACGATTGATCCTCGATGTACCACGCCATGGCCACATCACCCCCCACCTGAGAAACCTTCACTGGCTCCCCATCAACAAGAGGATATCCTTCAAGCTCCTCACCCACGCACATAAGGCACTCAACAAGACCGGCCCAGCCTACCTCAACAGACGGCTCTCCTTCTACATCCCCAACCGCCAGCTACGCTACGCCGACCTCTCATTCGCGCATCCGAAGAACAACCACTGGTGGGAGATCCTTCTCCCACCTCGCCGCCAAGACATCAAACACCTTACCACTAAACCTACAACAGACCCAAGACCTGCTGACCTTCAGGAGAATACTCAAGACCTGGCTATTCGTTCAGTAGCCCCCCCCGCGCCTTGAGACCCTCGCGGGTATGTAGTGCACTTTATAAATGTTTGATTGATTGATTGATAGTGCGGCAAGCACTGCATCTGTTTCTGGAGGCGACAGCAACTGACACTTTCATTACAGTTGAAACCGGTGACACTCGAGTGGCTCCCCCTGACAGACTATATGACATAGTTCTTTTAATTGAAGGAGAAATACAACAGGTCGTAAATGGGATTTTTGGGGGAAAGCTGACCTCTTCATACAACATTTTATTGGCAGAGACGGACTGCCACCACCATTTGTTCTTGCTGCTCCTAAAGGGGAGGAGGTGATACTTTTGAGTTGTTCACGTAATGTCTCCAAGGAGCATGCACAGTCTTTTGCTGAGGAGTAGGCTTTGGTGCTTGCACCGGCTCTGTACCGTACGCATGTGGGTTGGGATAAAGACTCACCGCCCCATGAGATACCATTGAGGGCCAGACGAAGGTCCAAGCGAGATTCTGGGATCTAGGGCTGATTACGGCAAACGTCTCATTACTAGGCGGTGGAAACATAGTATGCCCCCCCAAACGGTGCAGTGGCATCGCTCGCTGGATAACTGGGCGAGAGCTGAGAGTGTAGCATTGCACCGAAAGGAAACGGCAGGGCTCCGGATGTATCCTATTGCGCTGGAGTGGGATGGTATCCTGACGGCCTACCACCAGGTGTGTTTACAGAATGGTATTACGTGAGAGTTTGCCCCATACTCTCCAGCGACACTTCTAGCGTTCTAGCGTTATTCTCGTACACACCCCCCCCCCTCCCTTTCTCCCTCCCTCCCTGCCCCCCCCCTCTCCACGGAGTTTCCCTTACCCCCTGATGTACACGAGAAGACTCCTACGATCACCATGTTACCGGCGACACGCCACATTTAGATTGCACTCCTCTCCGCACCACAAGCTCCACACACACTCACATAATCACTGTTAGACACCACCTGGTTTATGGTTTCCTATATATCTAGGATTGTTCTTTATAGTTGATAGTTTTCAAATGCAAGTTTGAATGTGCAATATATTGCCAATGTGAACAACTAATCTGTTTCTCCGGTCATGATATACCTTGAGTACTGTATGGAATAAGACTAGGATATGCAGTCCCAATACAGAGTTTCTTTGCACCAACGTTGGGCACTGCCACTACTGAACATTGATGTATCACGCATATGCTGGTGATATACAGACTTGTCATGCTGTTTAACTGTACACCTGTTTAGTTGGCTCTTTACTACCATACCTACACGAGCGTGTGGTGGTCCACAAAGCCTGGGACACGATACCTTATGTAACAGCGCCATTTATTCGCTATGACTGCATATGTGTAATGCTGTACAATGACAAAAGAAATGCAATAAACATATTCAAACAAAAAAAAAATGAGATACCAGTGAGGGCTATGCCTCAGCCACAATATCCCCTCCGGCGAGAAGCAAAAAGTCCAGTTTCTGAGATTCTGACACAGTTAGAGTATCAAGAAGTGATTGAGACATGTGTGTCACCAATGAATACACCTCTTTTTACCATTACCAAACCCGATGGGTCATGCCCCATAGTTTTGAATTACCGGCATTTGAACTCTCATTGGCGCACTTTTGCGGTAAAGAATACCCATAGTTCTGCTCTTGTAGACAGTCTTGCTCCTAAAAGATATAAAACTACACTTGACATTTCCAATGGATTTTTCAGTCACAATCTGTCCCCACCATGCAGTCAATGGACCGCTTTTACAGCCGGTGGTAAACAAACAATTTTGGCGTTTAGCTATGGGCTATAAAAACAGCCCCGGTGTTTTCGCCACCCGTGTTGTCTCGTTACTAGACAGCACTGACACGGATGCGTACTCGTACGTTGATGATATTTATCTCACGGACGACGAATTATGGCCGCATCTTTGCCGAGTCGACCGCATCATTGTTTTGTTTGCGGACTACGGTTTCAAATTTAACTTTGCCAAATCACACATTGCATAGTATACTGTGTTGCTCTTGGGCTATGGGCTATGGGCTATAAGCTCAATAATGAAGGTAGGGGCTTAGCACCTCACTTCCTGGAGAAATGCGCACATTTGCGACCACCCTGAAAAAACTACAATCTCTGCTGGGATTTTTGAACTTCGCACGTACATAAATGTAAATGTATTGCGACTTATATAGCGCACGTATCACCCGAAGGCATCAAGGCGCTTGCCTTGGGAACCCGTCCTGGCTTTTCCCTGTGAGATAACCCCTACTGGGTATCCCCAGGGTGAAAGCCAGGCATCCCGCAGCGGGTGGGCCGCCGTAGTGGAGATTAAGCAACTATTGCCCAGAGTTGCAGCGTGGGACCCCATGATTAGAATAGGCACCGAGGCGAGAATTATCGAGTCCGTGGACATTTTTGTGCTCAGGACCCTGCCGCGTCGGGAATTGAACCTTGGTCCCGGGCCAGACCTCTGCATCAGGGTCTGCCGCTCTAATCAGTGAGCCACACTCCTCCACGTACATACCTTCCCGAATATGCCCAGCGTATCAAGCGTATCAAGCCTCTATATGCCTTATACAACTTACTTTTTCAAAAGCCTGCTGGCTTCCGGAACATTCAACTATCCTGCAATCCTTGCAGACTGATCTTCTTGAATCTAAATACTTATTAACACATGATAACCACACAAACCTGGTACTAAGAATAGTCCCAGGGGCAGTGGGTTTCACTGACTTGACGTTTATTGAAGGTGACACAATACCTATTGCTTACAAATCACATTTATACACTTTGACCAAGATGTAGTTTTCCAGTGTTGATAAAGTTTTGACAGCTGTGCATATGGCGATCATCAAGGAGCGTGCTCATTTTGATGGTGACAACTTACCCTGCACTTGAAGCAGTGACAAAGGCAAGTGTACCAAACTCGAAGGCCTTGCATCCACGTTGGATACAATGGGCTGCTTCTTTGACATCTTCCGATGTCACCTTTATCTTTGATTCCTCGCTACAGACACAAGAATTACTGCAGTATGAATTTGTTTATCCTCCTCCGTTGTCTATGCGTCCGCTTGAGGAGTACGAATGTATAATTTACACCGATTGTTCAGCGCAACCGGCAACAGTTTCTAAGCATGCGTATTTGTCGGCCTGTGCAATTGTGGCAGGTACCATGCGAACGGTGAGTGCAATGTTGTGCATACACAGGCGTTGGGAGACTATACCGCCCAATTGGCCGAGTTGCGCACTTTGGTGCTTGCATTGGAGTTTGCAGATCCTAATGTGAATACTTTATTGTAAGTGATTCTTATTACTGTGTTCAGGCTTTCAATGACGACTTGTTCTTTTGGTCACAGAATGACTATCATGATTCTAAAGGCAGCACCATTAAGCATAAAATGCTTTGGGTTTGAGTGACAGATCTTAAACAACGTCCGCCGCTCACGCATGTTATAAATACTCTTGACCACCAACGTGTGGGTGCGTATGCGGTTGGCAATCGTTTGGCTGATGAAGCAGCCAAATCAGCAGTAGCCACGTATCTAGTTGCAGCCGTTACAAGATCCATGATAATGACATCTTGGCAGCAATCGCTGCTACTGAGAAGGGAGGTAATTACCCTTAAGGGTTCCCTTCAAAGTACTCTTATCATTTAAGTCCCAACAAGGTTCCATATGTAAGAATAAATGACGTTGGTGACAGGTTAATTTCCAATGCTGACCGCAGACTTTCATTGATAACAGCCGCACATGAAGGCATGGCTTCGGCGCATGCTGGAGTGTCTGCGACAGTTTCTATTTTGCAGCAACGTTACTGGTGGCGTGGTTTAAATAAAGAGACCCATAATTATGTGCTTTCCTGTGACATTTGTTAGCAGATTAAACCCTCTACAGTCACACGTCCACCACTTACATAGCTCTACATTTCTAATAGGCCTTTTGGCTGTGTATATCTTGATCAGTGCAGTCCGTTTTAATCAGATACTGCTTATAAGTACATCTTAGTTGCAGTTGATTCATGCACACATTTTGTATGGATTTGGCCACAATGCAGTGCTGATGCTCGAAATATCCTCAGGGATTTGCGTG
Organism: Lissotriton helveticus; assembly: GCF_964261635.1. Classification (NCBI taxonomy): domain Eukaryota; kingdom Metazoa; phylum Chordata; class Amphibia; order Caudata; family Salamandridae; genus Lissotriton; species Lissotriton helveticus. The sequence continues at coordinate 437,942,621 of NC_136068.1, forward strand.
TCTTTGTGGGAATTTTTGCGTGCAGCACCTTCCATTCTGACCAGGGTCAAGCATTTGCCTCTAAGGCGTACAAGGATGCTATGAGGTCTTTGGGGGTGCAGGTGGAATTTTCGTCTCCATACAGGCCAGAGGACAATTCGGTTTGGGAGCGAATGAACTGTGTCTTAAAGCAATCCTTGACGGCTAGAGTCTTAAGTACTGGCAGGAACTGGCTTGCCCACTTGTACAGTGTGCAAATTGCACTTAATAATCTCCCTAGAAGATCTCTGGGTGGGAAGACCCCATACAAAATACTCTTTGGCATAAAAATGTATGTTCCGGAACTTGATGGTCTAGACATGGAGGCGGCAGCTGCACCCTTTGACATAGATAATCTTTCTACTGTGTTACAGGACTTACAAGAAACCCATGGCAGTCTAGTAAAAAAACATTTACCCTCTGCCACTGATGCTGCACTGCAGATGCAGATTCTGGAAGCTGGCTGGCTACCCAAAGTTGGATATCTGGTCTGAGAGAAGGTGGAGAACAAAAAAGAATTTGTCCCCTCTTATCGTGCATCGGTTCCAGTTCTTGACGTGAAGGAAACTTGTAAAGTCATCTTACCACCGCTTCCTGGTCGCAAAGACAAGATACATCTCAGTGGACAATGTTCAGGTACAACATCTGGCCAATCCTGAATAGGATAACACCTGCTGCATCATGTCCAGCAATATCCAGGTATCCTGTGTTTGACGCATCTGACGACACACTACGTGACACTGCCATTGAGATTAACTCTATCACTGATCCCTTGCTGACCCCACCAGCCTCTACCTGTACTGAGGAAACTGAATATGCTTATCCCACAAGCGAGTTGTTGCCTGGTTTGCAATCAACTACCCTTAGCCAGTCACGTTTTTCTTTTGACTCGATGTCCACCTCATCATTTGTCCCTACGAAATTCAGTATTTTTGTCTCCCGGTTTAAACATACTTATTTGGTCCCTCCTTGGACATACGTCTGGTTGGTGCTCATCTTGATTTTTTTGTTCTTGTCCGTTGGCTTTGTGACAGTTTTTTTTCTTACTCATAAATGGACATTACTTGCCGGACCACTCTGCTGTTCAGTTGGTGACTGGAACTTTAGCTCTGCATTCGTCTTCTCCCATCATGAAGCGAGAACAGACTTTTGTTAACATCTATGCCTTTCGAGTAGCTGATGGGGTTGTCTGGGATGCTGTGGATTATCAGATTTATGTTTCCGACAGAGATTAATAATGTTCCAAATGTACTTCGTGTTTCAATGGTTGATGTGGTGAAACAGAAAATTAATTCAGATGATTGGGATGTGCAAATTGTGCAATCTTTATTTTCAGATTTGAAGTTTTATGCTGTCTTTTATGCTGAAGATTTGTATTTGAATACTGCAAATTATGCGGATTTATATTGTTACCAGCATTTTGGACATCACTACCTGCATAAGGCTAATACATTTAGATATGTTTTAATTATGCACAATGGGAACATTGCTCCTCTCCATTAGCAGGCAGCTCCAAATCCCTCTTGAAAAAGTTCACTTATTTTACAGATTTCGACAGGTCGAATCCAGAGTCCTTTTATTTTAAATTGAACACGTCATCTACTTCCAAAGTGATGTTAACTCACACAAAATTGTTGTATTCCAATTAATTTTTACATAGCTTATCAATAGGTGGCTATGAGCATTGGAAGGCTACAGTTGATTGGAAATTTGTCTGGGGTTCTAAATCCTGGCAGGTTCGCGGCACTGAAGCTTTACATCGCGCGTACCTCATCCCAACACAAATTCTATTTTTAAATGATTCGATTTATCAACCCCCCTGTTTTAGTTTAGCCACTACAAAACTGAACGCCCCTACTTTTCCTAAGTTGGGCCTATTTCAGAACTGGAGCATGCATACTGATTATTCCGTTGAGGAACTGCAAGATTTAGTCTAGAATGTTATGTTTAATGTCTCTAGCTTAGACCCACTGGGATGGTTAGTTTGGCAAACGGCTGCTGATGCTTGCCAATTACGTTTTCATAACAGGGTCCCTGGTTACAAACAAGATAGATTAGATTTGCGTTTTGCTGATGCACATTCAGTTACCACGCATTCTGTGTGAAAATTGTGTCAAAATTGGTTACAACACTCATCCCTATTGTCCGTTAAATAATGCTTATCGCTGTTGTCCAGTAACATTGACTTGGCCAAATTTATTAAAGGCCTTCTGGCCCTTGAACTAAGAAATTTCTTTATGCGGCTTACAATGAAATCTGGAAGCTTTCTCAAATTGAAGCGGCATCACATTTTAGGAAAATAGATCAAGCTAATCTAGAAAACACACTATCTTCTCGCATTTACACATTAGATAATATTGTTTCATCTGTTGTTGATATTGTACAAGAGGATGTCTGTGTTGTATCATGGTCAAAATCAATTACGTTCTGTGGTGCAGTTTGCATGGACTTTGCAAAAATGGGAAAGGTTCCATGGAATTTATTAAACGCAAGTACCTTGTTTTTACCATTTAATTTAACGGACAAACAACAGTTTATATCCATGAAGGATGCAACATACACGCTTTTACATATTGAGAGGGTTGACCCTTTACTCTTCTCCGTGGCTGAAACTGACTCTGGTGTCTGGCTCTTCCACGGGGTAATCTCATTACCATTGTCTTGTGCATGAAGCATTACCCAATAGGTCGCTATGAACCCATGGGCATCGCCTTCCTCCATGAAGTGTGTCCTTGCCTTTTAGATACAGGTGTTGCCCGATGACAGAGAAGTGTACCTTACAGGGAAATCTTGTGGCTCTACGTTAGGTTGTTCCATTGTCTGCAAAAACATACAGATACATGGGGATTGCTGTGTTACCGCCCAAATCTAGCATGTGTTTTAAAAGGTATTCCTGTACCGGCTATTAAGCCCACTTTCACCCTACTTTCTAATGGTAGCAGAATCGTAGAGATCGGGCCAATCAGAATCAGACATTCGACATTGATTTCTTCTATCAAAAGTATTCTGACCATTCTGCGCTCGTACATTTACATAAAATCGGGCACAATCATTCATATTTCCTCTAGGCCCCGAAAACCCCGAACGATTTCTCATTTGTCCCCGCCTTCGTGTACTGTGCGCAACGGACAATCATTCATCCAATGGCCAAACTGCTTACAATACGCACACTGATTAATTTGCAAATCCGTACGAGCATAAGGGGTATTGGAAAATCCTCGTCTGCCTCTATCATAACTCCTATCATAGGCTCTATCAGAGCCTCTAGAAGGCGGTAAACCTGGGCCAACATGACTTTCGTCTTCAACTCTTTAGATTTCTTATCCTCATTACCTTTTGCTTCTAACTCCTGACGCTCATAATACTGAGCCATTGTCAGAACAGATGCTGGGGAAGATGTAGTCCAAGAACTCTCACTAGCTTTTAAACGGCTAGCTATCTCTGGTAACAGATTGGTGACATATTTATCGACAAACAAGTGTCTGCCGGTATCATCCGTTAAAGACTGACCGCTAAAGTCCTGAAAAGCTTCCTCAAAACGCGTAAAGAAGTCAGAAACCGATTCACCTATTTTTTGTTTACATGAGGCTAAAACAGTCCAATCAATCTTTTTAGGGGGAATAACCGTTTCAAGTTTAGTTAAAATCGCTTCAGGAAGATCTAGTATCAACTGGTGTGGCTTTTTGGCGGGCTCTCTGTCTGCGTCCAATCGTTCTAAATCTTTCCATTCGGCACCAAGAGTGACGCGATCGTCAATTTTTCGAACAGTCCGCCACATATCTGGAGGCAAAATCAACCCAAAGAACAAATCTATGTCAGCTAAAGTCATAGTACAGGAATTTAAAGCACCCTCAACTTCCTCATAAAATGCGGCTGGATTTTTACGCGGATCAGGTAACGCTGCTTTAAGTGCCATTACATCTGCTCTATTCCAGGGAGTATACACCCAGTTATAAATGAAATACCCCTTAGAATCCCCAGAAGATTTATCATCGCTATCACCCGCTCCTTTAGGAGGAACATACAAGGGTGCGGCTTCCCGCATAGGTCTCATTTCAACCGGTATTATCTTATCTGTCACGAAGATAGGAGACTGCTTCTCTCTGACCGGATTGGACTGTGGCTCTCTCTCCACAATCTTTTTCTGCTCCTTCAAATGGTATGCCTTGTTTCGTATTTTAACCAGTCGTCTAATCGTGTCTTCTACCTGGGAAAAAACAAAAGAACCATCACAAAGCTGTTTACAGTCATTTGCTATGTCATTAGGTTCTAATATCGGGGAGTGTTTACAAAACATTTCTACGACTTCATCAGCAAATGTCGAAGTAAAATATAGCTGTTCCTTTTCTGACCAATCTTTCAAAATAGCAAAGAGATCGGGGGCAGAATCAACACTACGCAATGCTTTACAAGCAACTTGTCGGAGTTCGGCTTCACGCTCGGTGGTCATCATGGATCGAGTGTCCCGCGCTTTCCGTTGATCTGAGTCAGAATCCTCATCGCCCTCGGCCGGAGCGGACAGAACGGCATACGGAGGCGGAGATCGATCTAATAACAAAAAATCATCTTGCGGTTTATTAAGGACAGGATAGAGAGGCTGTCGGACAGGATATTGACCAGCTACCTGCAACCAACGTTCTTTCTCCTCTCGCTCCTTTTTCTCTTTTCTTCTTTCTTTCTCAATTCCTGCACTTTCTCATACTCATTCTTTCGCTGCTCTTTCTCAATCAACGTTTGCTCACGCTTCTCTTGCTGTCGCACCTCTTTTTCCTACATACGCAAACATTCAAACATATCATGTCTAGACCTTCGCTCAAACATACGTCGCTCCACATACTCAATCTTTCGCGCATCAAACGACCCATGCAGTGGCCACCGTAACTGTCAGGGACTGTCCGGGACTATGTGGGGAACACAGTCAGGGACTTGGACAAGGACTGGGAACTGGGTAGAAGACGTACACAGAAAGGAGGAGTACAGTGCTGCCCAGGATCATACAGGGAGTCAGAGGAGAAAAAGGGATCCAAAGAGGAAGTCTGTACAAGTGAACAAGATGGGTAAGACTCAGAAAGGAATGGCATGGAGAAGTGTGGCTCAATGGTTAGAGCGGCAGACCCTGATGCAGAGGTCTAGCCCGGGACCAGGGTTCAATTCCCGCCTCTGCGGGTCTTGGGCTAAAAAATTCCATGGACCTGATAATTCTCGCCTCGGTGCCTATTCCAATCATGGAGTCCCACTCTGCAACTCTGGGCAATAGCTTGCTTAATCTCCACAACGGCCCCCACAACGCTAAGGATGCCTGGCCTCCACCTTGGGGGTGCCCAGGAGTGGACACCTCACAGGGAAAGCCAGGATGGGTTCCACAGCGGTATTCGCACAAGCGCCTTGAGACCCTTGCGGGTGAGTAGTGCGCTATACAAGTATCAATTTACAATTTACATTTACTCACAAGGAAATTTAGCATTCAGACTAACTACACCCAGGACGGACGTGCAAGACATATATATAATACAACATTAACAATAAAGGGGGGTGTGGGGTAAAGCACTCAGGGGCTCCACATGATAAGACTGAAGCTCAGTAAGTTACTTACCCGCAATTGCTGTTACAGATACTGATTGCAAATACCCACATGTAGGATATGCATGCAAAGGCAGGGTCTGTGGAGCTTATACCTATAGTGATGTTATAAATGTAACTCAAAGACAAAACTCACAGTGAACAAGAAACACCACCTAGGTAGTCAGCTGAGCCCACGGATCCTGGCGATCAAACAGGAACGCACAAGGCAGTAACAGCAAAGGGGTAGAACTAAACACAAGCACAATAGACAAGGAGCTAGCAAGGAGGAGTGCTTCACAGTAAAGGAAGGAAATGACAGGGCACACTTGGCAGAAAGCAGATAACAAACATACAAGGTAACAGAAGTAAGACAGCAGAATAGAAAGTCAGCAAACTAGAACTGGAACCAAGGAAATGGGAAGCAAGGCAGGGACTGGAAACGGATATACAGAAGGGGAGGCTACAAGGGTATACTAGAATAGTGCAGGTTAAGGAATCAAGAAAACAAAGTAGCATAGAAGGCAGTGCTGAGGCAGAAACAAGAAGTGAGCTAAGGCTCAGGAGTCAAGGCAGCACTGCAGACAGTGCTGGCTCAGGAACAGGGAACTACCAAAGCTTCAGGAGTCAAGGTAGCATTGCAGGCAGTGCTAGTTCAGGAACAGGGAAATTACTAGAGCTCAGGAGTCAAGGTAGCACTGCAGGCAATACTGGTTCAAGGAAACAGGACATAGCTACAGCTCAGGAAACAAGGAGTCAAGAGAGCACTGCAAGCAGTGCAAATCAGGAACAAGAAATAGCTAAGCCCAGGAACAAAGAATAACTATAGCTCAGGAACTCAAGAAACAAGGTAGCACTGCAGGCAGTGCTAATTCAGGTACAGGGAATAGCTATAGCTCAGGAACTCAGGAAACAATGTAGCACTGCAAGCAGTGCTAATTCAGGAGAAGGGAAACTGCTGCAATTCAGGAACAAGGAATACTAAGGCTATGGGGTCAGGGTAGCCCTGCAGGCAGAGCTAATTCAGGAACAGGGAAAACAGCAGCAGGTCAGGAACAAGGCATAATTAAAGCTCAGCAAACACTGGAAACAAGAATAGCAAAAGCTCAGGGAACTCTGGAAACAAGGATTGGTCTCACCAGTAAACAGCTACAATGACCAACATTTGCCTATAGGGAGCTGGGGCTTAAAAGAGCTCACAGTAATCACATGCAGCTGGTGTGAGCAGGCTAGCAGCAGCCAGCCACAGGTGAGCTGAATTCCTCCACCCATCGTTGGCCTGCAGGGGTGGAGACAAAGAAGTGAGCAGGGAATTCTGGGTAATGGAGTTTCAGGCATGATTAGGCTGGCTTTAAGTCTAAGCAGGCTGGCTTTCACAAAACCCGGCATGGATTGGGAATGGATGTCAATTCCCAAATAGTGTCCAAATGGCTGGAAGTCAAGATATGCATGCAGGGGAGTGTTAGGAAGCATATTAGAACACTGGAGAGTCCCACAGTTCAGCCCCCTGGTGGTGGACACGAGAACGCAGGGAGCGAATCGTGACAGTAACACAGGATCCTTTTTGGTATATTTATGCCACAACTTGCTGTACATTATGGCAGAAAGACCAAACTTTTCCTCAAGTCGCAAATTGGTACCATTACAGAAGCAGCACAACCTTCGAAGTGCGCTAAAAACAGGCATGTCAGGAATAATGCAAAATATGCAGTATTATACGTCAAGTAGCGCTTAAGGTACTTTCTTAGTACGTTGCGCCGTTCAGATCAGATAGTTGAAGAAATATCTTCACATGCCCGCCTATATGAGTTGCAACACATATATTCATACAGATTTCAGATACAGAGACTAGTCTATTTCAGATACAGATATGCCACCGTAAGTGTTCCTAAAACTACCTTACCATACAAGGGCATCCAGAACCTACAATGGGCGCCGCAAAACGGCTCTTACCAATCATAGGCTGTCCAGAATCCAACTGCCAAGCTCTAAATTTGACCAAACGGTCACTGCACGGCAGACCCACAGAAGAGATCTCAGTCGAGGACCGGCGCCACCGGGATGGTCGGATCGGAAAGAAGGGAAGAAACGCCTCGGGTGCCAAGACTCGGGTCTCCTCTGGCAGCGTACGCTTCCTCAGCGAGATTCCAAACCTTCGTCACGACCAATGCTTCGGGCATCCGAGTCGCCGATGAGCCCCACGTGTCGGGCGCCAATTTGTAGTGCAGGCCTCAGCTAAGCCCGCTAGTACAAGGGGTTCGCACTTCTCTGTACACAAGTCCTCAGACTCAAATGGAAGAAGCTGGCACCGAAACTGGAAATACAAAACATTACGTTTATTACACCTCATGAGGTGGTGTTACAATTCGAACAGTACCCTGTGGCACTGCAAGAAGTAGCACACAGAACAAAGACTGCGTGGTTTATTTATACCCACACAGGGGCTCAAAAGAAGGCGGTAAAAAGCACAAGAGCACATTTTATGTACATATAAGGTAATATCGAGAAGCACGATCGATCAGTGGCAGGAGCCAATGGACTTGGGGTCTCGGCTAACACATTCCAATCTAGGGTTAATCTTTAACAGATGTGGACCCTAACGGTCAGCGGCAAAACACGGGGACGCTAATAATAGCCTGTTACTGGGCAGATTCAAGTGCCATGGGCAGAAACATAGGACAAAGCACATGGTTGACACGAGGCAGCACATGGCAGACAAAATGGCCACCACGAATACTAAAATGGAGTTTATCACATGTCAACTTAACAGTCAGAACTAAGATATTTAACAGTTAGAATTAAGATGTCTTTTGCTAACGCTCAACTTAATCGCTGTCAGATTACGACAGCTATCTTCTTTTGAATAACGAAGAATGTTGAGGTTTGCTTGTTGGCATACCGTTCATTGTAACAGTTTCACACCGCGTGGTTTGCTGTAAAAATGTGCTTGTCCCGCCCCCGCATGAGAATTTCGAAACCTCAATTTAGCCTTGCATCCCAACTTTACAAACAGACTTCAATAAGTTGAGCAGAATAAAGGCACTATTGTTCCAACAGGAGGTACAGCTCACTTCTGCGCACAAGACATTTGTCCTGCAGATAGCAAGTACAAATTCTAAGATTCAAGCCCTTTTAAATACAAACCTCCCACAACATTTCAGTGAACTAATTAATCGTATCTTCAATACATCTGATACACATGGCCTGGTAAAAAATGTTTAAGCTGTGGGCTCCCGCCTTGTGACATCTTTTCAGACTATATTTGGTGTAATACCAGCCTTTAATAATAATATTTTTTCCAGCATCTTTGGGGGATTACCACTGTTGCTTACCGTAGCTGCTGGTGTCCTTCTATTGATTTTCCTACTACGCAATGGATGCACTGCTTGTGGCCCTACATTACCAAGACCGGTTACAATTGCTGTGAGGCCGGATGCTTGAATGCTATGGCACATAGTCACTGGCTACACTCATCGTGGCATATAAACTGTCTTTCCGCTTTGCGTACTACACTTGCGTGCAACCCGTCTTTTCATGCTTGGAATGCTCCTTTCAATGGGCGTCTCCAAAACGTCATCTCCCGATCCCGGATTACGACCTGTTGATGAGTCCCTTGGTGGCCCATGAGCAAGAATGCTCCTTGGTTTTATGGCATGCACGGCTAAGCTTGGAGTATTGACACAATGGGATATCTATGCAGCAGCGCAGGATTTCCTACAACGTAGGTACATTGAAGATCACACAAGGTGTCCAACGATGGTTCTAGATGCACCCACCTGTGAAGATCACGAATGCTTGTTCTGCCTGCTAAATTGGATGGCTTCTATGTTTTCAAGTGATGACAATGATTTCCTGTTGGAAGCCGTTGCTGTCTACTGCTCCTACACTCTGATGGATTAGAAGAGGCTGACGCTCACCTTTGCCAATTTATATATATATATATATATATATATATATATATATATATATATATATATATATATATATATATATATATATATATACATATATATATATACATATCATATATACATTTATTATATGTATATATATATATATATATATCTCATATATATATATTTGTTTATATTACTCTTTTCAATCTTTTCCGAGGGCACCCATTAACGCAACCGACATTCTCTTTTATTAGCATTTTTTTCCATCTCCTGAATTCGATGGACTATTGACACTTTTAAACTCTGCTCATATTTCCTGAACTCTGTGTTCGTCTTATGACTCTATGTGACAGACTTACCAAGGGGAGGGTGTAGTGAGGTTATGGGTTCACTGCGTACATTGCTATGTTAGCATAAGTTAGTATAAGCTTGGATGCCATGTTACCTCTTTTTGCACATGTTTCTACATGCATTTGTTTTGCATAACTCCTCTGCTTGTGCTCGCTCACATAAGAACCGTCTACCTTTGACTTCTCTTGCTGTGCTCTGAGGCTCTGTCTGCACAGCGTGTTCAAGGGGAAAAAACAACGTGCTCCTTAATCTGCTGTTGGTCAGTCCCACGCATGTTAGACATAATACTGCCACAGGTGCAGTACTGAAAATCGGGTGCTTTTAATATTGCATTGTAGGCATGTTAAGACACTTGAAGAAAATCCTTCTGTAGAGAAGAGCTGTGTTTATCCTGAGATGTAATCCCTTACATCTGAACCTGGAGGTATGGGGTCCCCCTGACAAAGCCCAGAGGTCTCCTATAGTTTTAATAAACTAGTTTCTAGCACTGGGAGGGTGGCAAGGCACGTTAGGCCTTTTTTCCACTAGCTTTATAAAATGATATCCCCATTCATATTTTATGGAATTGTAACAATACTCACTATATTGAGTTTATGCATTATGGGCCAGATGTAGGAAGCCTAATACCGGTCGGCAACGGCCGAAATTACCGAATTACGGCCGTTACCGACCGGTATTAGGCATTTGAGATGTAAGACCTAATTTAAGGATTCTGTAATTTACCGAATCGGTAAATTACCAAATTAAATACCGATTCGGTAAATTACCAAATCCTTAATTTAGGAAGCACTCAAGTGAGTGCTTTTCACTTGTAAGGATTCATTATTTACCACCACTACAAGTTGGTGGTAAATAAGAGAATCTGAGTTACATGTTCTTGGATGTCTAATCATTGGTAGCTTCGCTGTAGTACGGAGAACGAATGAGACACTATAGCTAGTCGGATTGGGGTTCCGGGCACTAAGATGGGCGGTTGGTACACCACTGTACACCGAGGTCCTGGTTTCTTGCGCGTAGTTCTGTATATGTGCAGAATCCCAGCAATAGGCTGCTCTTGATGCTTCACCTTCCCTCTCTCTCTCCGGAGACCAAACCTTCTTGAACCACGACACATTTCTCGCCAGTTGTTGACTCCCTATCCGGGCAGTGACCATGGTCCCTTTCATCCCTACAGTTTCCAAATGTTGCGTTCAAATGGAGTTTTGAACTTTGATCCCTGATGGCAGTTCTTCCCCACTGCCCGGTCTCCAACTTCCAGACAAACCCTTTGTGTTCTCCTGTGACGGTTAGCACCCTTATTGTTTGTTCTCCTCTTGGCTTGAGCCAGGTCAATATTTACAGTTTCTTGTGTCCACTGCACCACATCTCTCACCGCATGTCGCATCATGAGTTCGCTTGGGGAACACCCTGTGGTACTATGAGGCGTCTGCCGGTATGCCCTTAGTAACTGGTGCAGACATCCCTCCATCTCCACTTGCTGATCCACCCCAATTCTCAGTGTCTTCTTGCGGGTCCTCATAAAGCGTTCCACCTCCCTATTGGCCTGCGGCCATTTGAAGAGTCACCTTTCTATGCCTGATGTTTCGATGGTGCAAGAATTCCCTAAACTTCTCTTCTTGGAAGGGAGGCTCATTGTCCGTTCGAATTTCTTCAGGTAGCCCTAACATCGCAAATGTTTTTTCCAGTACGGGCTTGATGTGTTTGAATGCTGTCGACTGCACCACTTCTACCATCAGGAAATTTGAGTATTGGTCCATCATCACCAGCGTAGCATGCCCATTCAGGAACTTGCCAAAATCCATACAGATTACTGTCTATGGCCGGGTGCTAGCTTCTTCCTTTATTATTGGGTGTAGGGGCGGTTCACCTCCTGTTATGAGGCACGAGTGGCACCCTCTCACTATTTTCCCGATCATTCTGTCCACCCCGGGAACCATACCTTGGTTCTCAGCCAGGCCTTGGTTTTGCAATTCCTTGGTGCGCTAACTCCGCTGTTCTTCTCCACATCTTCCGGGGCACCACTATCAGTGGTCCTCTGAGCACCAGGCCTTTCTCGTCTTGCTGAGCTTGTCCCGGCAACGCCACAGACAGGTTCTTGTTACTCTTTCTTTATCCGTCAGTCTTCTGACACCATCAAGGAAGTTCCTCCAATTGTGCCTTCTAGGTGCTTCTTTGACGTCCGTCAAACAGCCATCCTCCTTGGTGGCCTCCACCAGTTGTTCCAGCGACTGCGCCCAGGGACAAGCAAGTTTGGGTATCAGCTTTATGAAGCTCTCAGCTCCTCCACCGACTTCCTTTTGCCCTTGAGGATCCACGGCCACCGGGTGCCTTGACAGGTAATCCACTGGATTGTTCGTTCCTAGCCGGTGTAGCACCTCAAAATCATATTGTTGTAGTTGTACGGCCCACTGTTCGATCCTCGGGCGCCCATTACTTGCAGTTTCTCCAAAGAGTGGCACTAAGGGCTTGTGGTCTGTGAATACTATGAACTTTTATCTGCATAGATATATGTCAAAGTGCTGGCATGCCCACCTGATCGCTAGTGCCTCTCTCTCCACTTGAGCATATTGAGTCTCGACAGCCGTTAGTGCTTTGCTGGCGTATGCGATAGGTATTCATGTTGGTCCGTTTGTTGGAGTGGCACTGCTCCTAGCCCCATCGGGCTGGCATAGACTATGAGTTCTGTCAAACTTCCTGGTTTGAAGTATGCCTCCGTTGCCCCTTTTAGGAGAGCCCCTTTTACATCCTGAAATGCTTGTGCCACTGCACTTGTCCAGACCCACTTGGTATCCCTCTTTGGGAGTATCCTCAGTGGTTCTGCAAGGGTCGCTGGATGCGGGATAAGTCGGCCACAATAATTTGCCATCCCGAGGAAGCTTCTCATTTCTGCCGTGTTTTGAGGAATGACCGCTGCCCGGAAGGCCTCTACTTTAGCAGGGTCCACCTGAAGTCCATCTTTCGAGAACTTGTAACCAAAGAACTCTACCTCAGTTGAGTAAAACGTACACTTGTCTTTGTGAAGGGTTAGTCCTTGTTCCCCCAACCTAGTCAATGTCGCTCGCAACCTCTTGTGGTGTTCTTCTAGCGGTTGCGAGTATATCAATACATCATCACTGATGTTGATAACTCAAATCAACCCAGACAGGGCCTCACAAAGAGCGTCCTGGAAAACATTGGCTGCCGAGGATACTCCAAAGCTCAGCCGTTTGAACCTGCGTAGCCTCACATGGGTAGAAAATGTTGTGATGTACCGGCTGGCATCGTCTAACAACAACTGGTGGTAGCCGGATTTAAGATCCACCTTTGACAACCATCTCACACTGTTAATGTCTGCTACAATCTCATTGATAGTTGGTGTTATGTGTCTCTCCCTCTTGATGGCCTTATTGGGGAGACGCATGTCCAATGGGGACACCCATGGCGTTGGTCCGACACCTTCTCAATGACTCCTGCCTTCTCGAGTTTGTCCAACTCCGCTTCCATCAATAGTCGCATAGGGAATGGCACCCTACGGTGGTGCAGAGCCACTGGTCTGACCCACCTGTCGATGTGCAACTTCACCGTAAAACCTTTTAGGCACCCCAATCCTTTAAGCAGCGTTGCTAATTCTGCCACGATGTCCGCTGCGTGCGACTGGTAAATTTGGTGCTCAGCCATGACCAGCCCTAAGTCCTCCGCCGCATGGCAGCCAAGTAATGTTCCAGCATGGTCCTTCGTCACATGAAACTTGGTTTGCGCTGTAATTGCGCAATGCCTGACCTCTACCACTATCACCACTTGCAGCGGAATGGGGATGTCACCACCCTATGTGAAAATTCTCGTTTTTTGGGGCATTCATTGTGGTCTAGGGTTGAGTTGGTTGTGATGGCTCACATCCAGTACGTTCACAGATGCCCCTGTGTTGATGAGCGCCATCACTTGGTTGTCGCCGATTGTTATTTGGCACATCGGTGGTGGCTGTTTTTTCTTGTTATTCCTGCCCATGATGGAGACAACCCACTCCTCGTCATCTTCGTCATCTTCCATGACCTGGAATCATTGGCATATAGTGTCTAGTTTGTCCGCCCCTCCTGTTGCCCCTGTCACTTGTTTGATTTTTTTGGGCCATTTACCTTGATTTCCTGCGCCTGCTCTCGACCTTGTGCTCATGCTTAATTTGGCGAAGTGCCCATTTTCCCGCACTTTAGGTGCGCCTTCCCATATGCCGGACAGCCTCTTGGCGAGTGATTCTCCATCCCGCAGTTGTTGCTGCCACGTTTCCCTTGGCGTGTACTTGGGTGGCCTCTGCCTAATCCTCCTCCTTTCTGTATGGCTTCCACACATTTCTCCTTGATCGTCACCTGGTGTACTTGGCTGGTATCTGTCAACCTTCGTGCTAGCGCCGACTCTATCTCCCCTGCTCTGACGTCCGCCAGCTCATGGGACTGTCCCAGGATTAGTATCTCATCCAGAGAGATACCTGGTTGTTGTAAAATCAATTTCCTCAGATCAGATGACCTACACCCCTGTATAAGTTGTGCTCTTATTTCTAGTTGCTTATCTATTCCAGTGCAGGAGCTCGCAGGTCTTCTCAGCCTGGCAGAGAACATATTCACTGTCTCCCCGTCCTGCTGCTTCGCCTGACGCAGCTTGAGGTTCTCGAAATCGGGGTTTAGTTGTGGATCGAAGTGTCGGTTAAGCGCAGCTAGGGCCACCTCATAATAATTTTTGCCTCTTGTGTTGAGAAGATCTTGAAATAATTCCTAAAGTTCATCGCCTCCCATTTGGAGCATTGTCGAACGCTTGACTGCTCTGCCTGTTTCCCTTGCCGTTTGAAAATAGTTTTCTAAGCGACCAATCCATTTCCTCCGTAGCCATGTCGGCCAGTTGGCTGAACAGGGGTAGTGCTGCCAAGGTGGCGTGTGAGTGATGTTCTGCCCCTCCCCCACCTTCAGTGCCTGCACCATCTCCTACCTGCATTGACATTTTCCTTTCTTTTGCAGAGTCCTGTTCCTTTTGCTCAATGAGCTTTCTTGTTTCACCACTGGTTGTTGTGTGTAGCTGCCTCTCCCTGTCCCCCTCACTCTGTGGCCCGCTGTCTTATCTCTCTCTCTGTTCTTCCTTTCCCTTTTCCTCTTTTCCTTTGATCAACCCTTTTTTTTCTTTAGGATACCTTTGTGGAACTACATGTATTCTTTCTGCCACCTGGTCAGTCTTGACACGCCTTCCCGCTCAGGGGATTTTCCTCTGTACCTCTGGGCCCCATGTGCTTTGTGGCTTGGCCCTCCTTCTTCATGCGCGCGGTCGCACACACCCCTTGCACACTGCAGCCCCTGGTAGTTATTTCCAGGCCCACTGGGCCTTCCACGCTCTCTGGAGGTGTTGCACAGCCCCTCCTTCAGACCGCCACCCCCTTTTTTGCTGCCTCAGCCGACGCGCAGAGTGACCTGCAGCCCTGCCTGCTCGCGACCTCCTCACCTCATTTGCGCGGCACCGCTTTTCAGCCACCCTGATCTACCTCGTGCCGCACGGGTAAGGCACGCCACCATCGCTTCTCCGCACGCCACCTTCTCCGCCACGGCAGCAGCCAGCCACGTTGCGGGTACAATCTTGTCCCGTCACCAATGGGGTGTGGGGAATACTGTGGCTACCAGGGATAATGAGAAATTTCCTAGTTACCACAAAGGAAAGTTTCAATTCTATTAAGGAGGCGGAGGCGAGGATTTTGCTAGTCCTTTCTCCATTTTATTGGACAGCAAGTTAGTAGTAAAAGAAAAAACATCACATCCAGGACTACCCAAACCAACATGGCGGCGGTAGGCCTGGTAACGTAACAACCAATCAGAGTCCAACAGTTCGTATATATGGAGTCCCAGCTGTTAGTCCTTCCTCTTTCGTGGGAGCTGCCGCAGGGAAGAAGTCATCCATCCACTAGTCCGTTTTTTGATCGGAGCCTAGGGAAGAGAACAAAATAATAATATCTCGTCCAGAACAATGTCGAAGAATTCAAGAACATTGCAATGGAGTAGAAGAACGAAATGCAGATATAACTTAATCAACATTGCACAGCGTAACAATGAAAACATTAAAACTCAGAAAAAAGGTATACTCCCTTAGACGAAGTAACAAATCATATTCCAGTTACGGGAGGGCAGGCTCGATAAAGCCTGGGTGGGAAAATCCTCGCCTCCGCCTCCTTAATAGAATTGAAACTTTCCTTTGTGGTAACTAGGAAATTTCTCATTCTATGTCAGGGAGCGGAGGCGAGGATTTTGCTTGTTCAAAGCCTACTCACCACCAACGAAGCAGCCTCATGGATTGGTTTAAAGTAGAACTTTTTGAAAGTCCAATCTGAGGACCAATCCGCTGCATTCATGATATCCTCCAGGCGTCCACCTACCTGAATAGCCTTGGAAGCCATTGCACCTCTAGTGGAATGAGCCCCAAAGTCAGTGACGCTAATCCCAGCTTCAGACATTATCCACCTGACCCATCTGGCAATGGTGGGAGAGGAAACTGCCTTGAAAGGCTTCTTAACCGCTATAAGTAATTGTCTTTCGCCCGGAGGGCGGAGCTCAAGAGTAACATCCTCATATGTCTTAAGGCAACGAACAACACAGAGCTTTGGCGAATCTGGGAAAGCCGGGTAAGTTACTGACCTGGTATTACATTTAGTTCTTCTGGAAACAGTAAATGTAACCCCTTCTGGGGTAAAAACCCTGGCTGACACGTCCAGAGCACGAACATCTGAAGCACGTTTACATGATATCAAGCAGAGGAGAATCGCTAATTTGGCCGAAAGCTCCTTGCGGGAAAGGTATTGATTATCCTGCCAGGACTTTAGAAAATTCAAGACCACATTAACATCCCACAAACCTGAATAACGAGGTTCTGGAGGGCGCGAAAGGCGAATACCTTTAAGGAGTTTACAAACCCAAGGGTGCTCACCAACCGGAGAGCCATCAACGAGGGCATGCCCAGCAGAAATTGCCGACCTGAAAGAATTAATGGTGCTATACGCCAATTTCTGCTTGAAAAGATCAGCGAGGAAGTTAATCACGTCGGTGACAGAGGAGCCCATGGGATCCAGGTGTTTTCCCACACACCAACGAACCCATCTGTTCCATGCCGATCTATACCGCTTAGTGGTGTTAGGAGCCCAGGCTCCTCGAATGAGGAGCTCAGCGTCTCTCGAAAGCGAGTCACAAGACCAACGTCCCCTGAAATCCTCCATGCCATGAGACGTAGATGGCCCTGGAGAACCAGCGGATGTGGGTGACCCAAAGGATCCGTCAGAATGTGGTCGAACGACGGAAGCCGAAGAGGCTTGTCCCAGGATAGTTCCAAAAGAGAAGGGAACCAGCATTGAGCTCTCCAGATTGGCGTGATCAGAATCAGAGAAGCTCTCTGCCTGCGGACCTGAGCCGCCACCCTTTGAATGAAAAGGAAGGGGGGAAACGCGTAAGCTGGAAACAGGGACCAGTCCTGTAGGAAGGCATCCACTGCTTCCGCCCCCGGATCCGGTTTCCAGCTGTAGAAACGGGGAAGCTGGGCGTTCCATCTGGACGCAAATAAGTCCATTACTGGAAGACCCCAAAGGTCCGAAATTCTCTGAAATACTGAAGGATCCAGTCTCCAGTTGCTGGCATCCCGGAAATTCCTGGATTGCCAATCCGCAACAGTGTTCAGATCGCCTGGGAGATACTCCGCCGTGACAGAGATCTGGCGAAGAAGGCAATAGTTCCAAAAGTCCTTCGCAAGGTCCGCTAGAACCTTGGAGTGCGTGCCTCCCAACCGATTGATGTACCTGACCGCAGTCGTGTTGTCCATCCGAAGAAGCACACAACACGAAACCTTGGTCGAGGTGAAGGAGCGGATGGCGAACGAGCCCGCAAGGAGCTCCAGACAGTTGATATGGAGGTGAAGTTCCTCCTCTGTCCATCTGCCGCCCACCGAGAGGGAGCCGCAACGGGCACCCCAACCCTGGCGACTGGCGTCTGACTCGATCACCAGATCCGGACGGGAACCAAAAATCGCCTTCCCGTTCCAGGCATCCATGTGATCCAACCACCAGAGGAGTTCCGATCGGGCTTCCAGATTCAAGGAAATCAGTTCCGAGTAAGTAAGACCCTTGCGGAGGTGAAATGCCTTCAGTCTCTGAAGAGCCCTGTAATGAAGAGGGCCTGGAAAAATGGCCTGGATCGATGAAGAGAGTAAGCCCACAATCCTGGCCAGTTGGCGGAGGGATACTCGATCCCGCCGAAGAACCATGCGAATCTCCTTCTTGATCTTGGAGATCTTTTCGGAAGGAAGGTGAAGAGTCGCATCCGTAGTTATGATCAGAAAGCCAAGGAAAGTCATTTCCTGTCGGGGAAAGAGGTCCGACTTCTGGGCATTGATGATGAATCCCAGAGACTGAAGGAGGGTTATAGTAACCTGAAGATGGTGAAGAAGGAGGTCCTTGGACTGACACATTAAAAGAATGTCGTCCAGGTAAACAATCATACGAATCCCTAGGGTCCGGAGATGTTCTACCACCGGGCGCAGGAGTTTGGTAAAGCACCAAGGTGCTGAGGAAAGACCAAAGGGAAGCGTAAGAAATTCGTAAACCTGATTCTTCCACAGAAACTGGAGGAATCGACGATGAGGAGGAAAGATTGGAACCGAAAGATAAGCATCTTTCAGGTCCAAGCGAACCAGCCAATCGTTCTGTAACAAAAGGTCCCTCAGAAGATGGATGCCCTCCATCTTGAAGTGTCTGTAAACCAACCACTCGTTGAAGGAGCGGAGGTTGATTACTGGTCTGAACCCTTTGCCTTTCTTTTCCACCAGGAAGATGTTGCTGAGGAAACCGTTTGGGTGAAGCGCCGAGGGGATAATGGCGCCTTTTTGTAACATCGCCCGAACCTCCAAATCGACAAGTTCTTGGTCTGAAACAGAAAACACTAGAGGACGAGGACGAGAAAGCTGAACAGGGGAACCGTAGAATTCGATGTGAAACCCCTGAACCGTCTCCAGCACCCAAGGATCTGAAGTTATTGACGCCCAGGCCTGGGGAAACAACGCTAACCTTCCCCCCATTTGAACCAGAGAGATGATTCGAAATCTTACCATTAAATCCTCTGGAGTTGGACTGGAATCCACCACGTCCTTTGCCTTGGCCTCTGCCTCCTCTGGAGGGGTAAAAGGTACCCTGTCGTCCATCGTTCCAGCCGTTATTTCGTTTGTACTGGCCTCTATTGGGGCCTTGCTGGACCTGACGGCCGGAAGAGCGACCCCTGCCTCTGCCGGCCCCACCAAAAACCTTTCTGGGGAAGAATTTTTTCATCGAAGCCTGAGCCTTGTCCAGAGCCGAAAAGGTTGCCACAAACTTCCCCAACTCCTTAACAAAGGGGTCCCCAAACAAAGCACCCTGTGCAATAGGGCCTGCCTCCGAAGACGACAACTCCCCTAATTTCGGGTCAATCTTAAGCAGTAAGGAACGTCGCCGTTCTGCAGAGAGCGCGCAATTGGCATTGCCAAGAAGGCACATTGCCCGTTGCGACCAACCAGCAACGTCATCAACAGACATAGGTAAGCCCGACTCCTTAGAGCGTTGGGCTGTTTCAATAATTTTAGTGAGAGGGCCCACCACATCTAGGAGTTTATCCTGACAGGCTTTCCATGACCTATCAATACCCTTTTTAGGGTCTTTGATATATTTGGCGAAGAAGGTACACAACTTGGGATCTATCTCAGGGGTGCAAGCCACTCTAAAGGGAAGGGAAGGGCGAGGGCACTCAGAGCGCAGACGGAGTCGGACATCCTGAGGTAAAGGCTGTCGAAGCTTAGCTGCGACATAATCAGCAGTAGACTGCTCAGGAAACCACTCCGATGACCTAGGTCTTACAATCGTAGATGGGTCAAACATATTAGGAGGCGCAAGATCACCCTCCGTAAGACTAGGAGCACTGGGCTTAGGGCGCCAAGACCTGCTCACATCAGAAAAATCCTCTGAGGAAGCATCCTCATCCTCATCTACGTATTCGTCCTCCTCATCATTTCCCTCAAAGGGGGACCCTTCCTCCGGGTCAAGGTCCTGGGTGGCAAAACCACCAGTCTCTCCGGGTGATTCTTCCCCCCGGTAGGGTGCGCTTCTAAGCGTGCGCGCACTCTTACGGAACACTTCAGATAATTTACTGAAGCCCTCCAGGTGCCCCGCGTCACGCTTCCTGGCCGTACGTGGTAGAGCACACGGAACACCACTGGGCCCTGCCCCACTGTCCCCAAAAACACCAGTATCATTCTTAAAAACATGGGCTGACAGTCTGTTTACACTGTCCTGCAGAGGTGCCAGAGCTTGGGCTATCGCCGAAGAGAGAAGCCTGTCAACCTCTGCAGGAGGGTGTAAAGGGGTCAGTTGTGGCTGAACATTAGGAGCCACCACCTCAACAGTTGAAGGACTTGACTGCATATTAGCAGAAAAACTGGTACCCATACACGAACACCCCAACTAAATACAAGGGGAAAAAACCCTTCACACAGGTACCAGGCAGGCTAACACAATAGAAAACCTGAAACACCAAAATTCTGACAGAAAAAATAATTAAATTCAAATAATTTCAGTCAGAAAAATACTTCTTGCCGTCTAAAACGGCGTCAGTGTGAGGGAAGAGGCCGGAAAATGACAGAAGCGCAGTGCCTCAGCGCGTTTCTACTCAAGCGCGAAGAGCGCTGAGGAGAACAGCTGATCGGCCTCAGAAGCCGACACCAAGATCGCGCACGCGCGAAGAATGAACGCTCGGGCTGAAAGCCTACCGCGTTATGGAAACACAGCCTACAATAAGGCAAAGTCAAATACAAACAATCGCTATCAAATAAAGCTGTCAACAATCACACAAAAATCTGCCACGACAAAGATATGAAGAGCGTGACTTATCTTGCCGAGGCAGCAATGGAGAAAGAGGAAGGACTAACAGCTGGGACTCCATATATACGAACTGTTGGACTCTGATTGGTTGTTACGTTACCAGGCCTACCGCCGCCATGTTGGTTTGGGTAGTCCTGGATGTGATGTTTTTTCTTTTACTACTAACTTGCTGTCCAATAAAATGGAGAAAGGACTAGCAAAATCCTCGCCTCCGCTCCCTGACATAGAATTGAGGTGGTAACGCGGCCTACTACTTCAGTGGTCATAGAGCACACAACATTCAGTTAGGTGGTAGTAACGACAACCATGAGCGGTTGTCGGCGCCTTCATTTATAGCCTCTGGTCTAATCCCGGGCTGGGAGGCTGAGATGGATACATTTAATTGCAGTGGCTGGATGGCTCACGACATACCTCAGCAGGCGCTACGTTCTTCTCGACAAAGAGAGAGATCATCTAGGTGTGGCTTAAAACAGGCACACCACTGTCTTGTTTTCCCCATCTACTCAGCACGTCTATAGTGTAAGGAGACAAGAATGAAAGTACCTAATTTGCTATTCCAAAAGCGCTGTGGTTACCCTCACCTTTCTGAGTGCAGTGTAATCTGCGATTCAAAATCAGGATGTCTGTGGAATTTAACATTCATAGGAGAAAGAAAAAGGCAGGTCCCCTTAGGTGATAAACAGGGAACTTGCTGTTAGTCCACATAAAAATGTTGTCTGAAAGAATTGTGATTGAGCTACTTTGTGTTTTTATACAAAATGGAACGATTTGTCAGAAATAGTTTGTTTAGTTGAACAAAATTGGAAAACCTGTGTCAGCCAAATTGGTGGGTTGTCAGCTTTCAAAACTGTGGCAGATGTTTGTTTTATTAATTAGCCAACTGGTATACGAACAGAATGATTTGCAATTTCATAGTACATATATAGACCTGAATCAATGGAACAATAATTTATTCTTCAGCGCACAACAAAGCATTTCAACGATAAATGCCATACATATCAATAATCAGTCAGTCAAAATATATTTTTTGGGGGGTCTCCCATTGCTTTTTCTACATTGGTGGAGGAGGGAAAGTTATTCAATGATTGGCCAGGGGGGAGCAAAGATTAAAATGTGTTTGGGCGCCAATGCATTTTTCCATAGACTTTGTACTCATGCGTAGCGGGCAAATGCCAAGGCCGAATTCCATTACATTTGACAGGATTGTAAATTATGGTGTGCAGATGATTCTTTTTGGTTGAATCGGTAAGTAGGGTAAGTATTTTTTTAAGTTATAAGGCATTTAAACAGTGATATTTATTGTTGCAGTAATTTATTCGAATGCCGCTTTATTTAGCAGAATTTTGCAAAACTACTGTGGAACATAGCAATGATAAGGCCTTATGCGATTGGCTAATGACTGCTTTTACCAAAGTTAAAGGCAGCAGTGTTGTTTTAAAGCCACTTTCCCGGTGTTCTGCATTAGGACCTTAGATATAGATAAGTATTAGGTTTGATAACCTAATTAAAGTGGTAATAGTGGTAATAGAAAGGTAAAATGATTTATAAGTTTCTAAATATTCTTTTTAGAAAGATACAGAGTACTGTGGTCCTGCCTTGGAAGTACAGCAGTGTATTTAACATATTTAATTATTTACAAAAAGTCTATCGTGTACAGCAGTAATACCAATAAACTACCGCTCTACTTAAATTATTTTTTTTTACAAAATTGCACAGTTCTCCATAAACTGGTGTAAAAAATATATAGGACACTATAAATACATGTGTCTACCTATTTCCACATTAATAAAGTGGTAATAGGAAGGGAACAACAATAAAAACTACAACTTACATATATCTAAGGCCATAATGCAGAATGCAGCAAAAGCGTGCTGAGATCTACATGACTGCCTTTTACGTTTTGTAAACTCAGCCCTTAGACAATCAGATACTGCTGTCTTACCACCATGTACCCCGATATACTGCCAAGTTACTGTGGTATACCCCGGTACAAGGTATAACTAAGTATTTTAACACTTAACGCTTTTACAACACTAAGACTATTTACACCTACTACCAAATATTACCATCTACACCTTATGATATATTTTTATGCCACATTACATCAACATACTTTCACACTACGGTTGTTTCGAGTACCACACACTACTCTATGCCACTCTAAGCCCCTACACTACACACAGTTACACTCTGTGCAACTCATCTCTACGTTACTCCACTATAGGCACTCCACTGTACACTAATCACTAATATTATGCTGTACGTCACTCCATTCTACAACATTCTAGTCTGCGTCACTGCATTGTATACCCCTCCACTCTATGCTATTCCACTGTATGCAACTCCACAATACAACACTACACTTTACACAATTTCACTGTATGCCACTCCACTCAACGCCACTCACCTATATGTCACTACACTCTATAACACTTCACTGTACGCTATTACACTCCACACCACTCCACTCTGTTACTTCACTGTATCCCACTCTAATGTACCCCACTCCGTGCTACAACACTTCTGATACTCTACTGTATGCCACTCCAGTCTGTGGCACTCCACTGCACGCTAGCTATCTCACTGTACACTATTCCACTCTAAGCCACTCCACTTTAAGCCATTTCACTCTACGCTATTCCACTGTATGCCACTCCACACCACTCTACTCTACGCTATTCCACTGTATGCCATTACATGCCAGACTACTCTACACTATTCCACTGTATGCCACTCTACTGTACACTATTCAACTCTACGCAACTCCACTGTATGCCACTTGACTCTACACCATTCCACTCCACGCTATTCCGCTTTTCGCCGCTCCACTGTATGTCACTCTACTCTACACTGCTCCAGTCTAGGATAATCCACTCTCCGCTATTCCACTGTGTGTAACTCAAGTCAATGCCAACACACTACTCCACTCCACGCCAATCCATTCTATGCTATTCGACTCTACCCCACTCTACTGTATGCTAGGGGTGGGCGGACATCTCCGTTCCGCCCATGGAATGTGCGGAGATTTGCCCCTTGCGCAAAAAAGGCGGAGAAACAAGGCAAATCTCCACACATTCGGGGGCGGAATGTAAGTTGGCCGCCTGCCTCCCGCCAGCCTCCCGCCCGCCGTATTAAATGATATTTAAAAGCCTAAAATTAAACTTACCTTATTGCGGGCGCATCCTTGCCCATCGAGCTTCATCGCAGCTTCATCTGGGAACTGCGCATGCGCGGGAGCCTGCGCATGCGCATTCCTCGCCAGGAATGCGCATGCACAGGCTCCCGTGCATGCGCAGTTCCAAGAAGAAGCTGCGATGGGCAAGGATGCGCCCGCAATAAGGTATGTTTTATTTTAAATTTAATTTTAGGCTTTTAAATATCATTTAATACGGCGGGCGGGAGGTGGGGGGCGGGCGGGAGGCGCGTAACGGAAATATGCGGAGAGGCACGGAGATTGGTTTCAATCTCCGTGCCTATCCGCGGAAGTCCCTTACGCGACTTCCGCCCACCCCTACTGTATGCTACTCCATTCTACACCACTCCACTGTACCCAACAACACTGTACAATACTCCATTCTACGCTATTACACTCTACCCTACTCCACGGTATTCAAATGTGTGCTACTCCACTCTACGCCATTACACTGTATGCCACTCCACTGTACGCTACTCCACTCTACGCCACTGTTCTGCATGCTGTTCCACTCTAACCCACTCAGCTCTGTGTCACTACACTCTATAACATTTCACTATACGCTAACTCAACTGATGCCTGCCAAAGATCCAGGAACTGAGGAGGCACCTCTTGGGGACCAAGAACTCACTACAGCATAAGGCAGCAGGGCTCAGAAAGACAAGTTGCAGCGTCAAGAAAGTCTAGTGCAGCAGGTCAGCTGGGCAGTGGCAGGGAGGCCTATGGAGCTTGTTGTGTCCCTTTAGTTCAGCTAACCGACACTTGGAGTCCCTCAGGTTATCCTGGAATATAGGGAACATGTCCAGTCTTCCTTCACAGAGAGCAGGCAATCTTCAAGCAGCAGGACAGCCCTCTGGGGGTCAAGGCAGTCCTCAAGCAGAAGGGCAGTCATCTGGTAGCAGCAAGCCAGTCCTCTGAGGAAGAAAGGCAGGCGCCAAGCAGCAGGACAGTCCCCTGGGAAGCAAGGCAGTCCTTCCTTTGTAATGTCCACAGGTCCAGGACTTCATCAAACAGGAGGTGGGAAGGCAAACCGTTTGGGGAATACCACACGAAGGATGCGAGGTCTAACAATCACCTTGATCTCGTTTTTCCTGATCTTCTAAAACAGATAGATATTGTGCAGGATACTGGTAGAGCGTACACTTCTCTGTCCAGTATTCCATTTCATCCCAGGTTGATTTCTATGTGGTATTAGGGCTCCAGGATATTTGGAACTTGCCTCTGGGGCACACTGAGTACGCCTTTGCTGATAGAGTGATAGATGTTACCACATTTAGCAAGAGGGTTATGGTCATTCTCACTGTGGTGATAACTGTTGGCTCTTATGCTAGTCTTTGACATGAAAAAATGTATCATCTATTCTAGATGTCTTATTCCCTATATCAAATGTAGGAACAGCCGGAATGTCTGGAGGAACTCTACTATTGAAAGCCTGGTAGATACTAGATCCAACACAAACACAGGTGACTACATCACCATTTGTGAATCACTCCGATGATTTCAGTAACTAGTTCTAAGGCATCCTCAAGGGGATAGTTAAAATCTCCCAATATCAAATGCATAACATTGCTATAGCAACAATGAAACTTACTTTTCCTAAAATCTGTTCCAAACTCAAGTGTACGTAACGGCTTACAGGCAGGACCTGGTCTGTTATAAATAACCCCTACATTATTCGAATTTCTATCCATATAATTTAAAAGAAGATTCTGAATGTCTGGGTAGTTATAGTTACTGTCGGCAGCAAGTCCTGAAAGAGGAAATCAACAAATTCCTAGCTTAAACTAACAAACTTCTGTGAGGTCAGCTGTTTGTAACTTTGAGATCTGGGGAATGAACTGCAGAAAATAAATGTTTTTGAACTGGTGTTGAGTCCCTTTTAACTTGTAAAGAAACGGCATCAAATCTATCAATAAAAATATTCCAGTCTGAGTATCTAGATTTATTTAACACCTCTCCTTTATTCCAGTTTTATACCAATAACTTGTTTTTTTCTCCTACCTTTGCACCTTTCAACCACTTCTCTAAATGGTGAAGATGCCTGGGTTGTCCATCTACATCAGTATGTCAGCTATGGCACTAGAACTGCATTCTTTCTCTGGTGACTGGTATTAGACCTGTCAGCCTTAGGGTTTTTCTTCCCCAAACCTTTTCTTGCTTACCTCCTCTTTTTGCTAAATCTTTTTGTTGGCCTTAGGACTCTGAGCACTTTACTACTGCTGACCAGTGCTAAAGTGCATGTGCTTATCCCCTAAATACGATAACCTTGGTGTATACACAATTGGCATATTTAATTTACTTGTAAGTCCCTTGTAAAGTGGTATACCATGTATCCATGGCCTGTAAATTAAAAGCTACTAGTGGGCCTGGGGCACTGATTATGCCACCCACACAAGTAGCCCTTTAAATATGTCCCAGGCCTGCCACTGCAGAGCCTGTGTGTGCAGTTTACTGCCACTTCAGCGCGGCATTTAAAACCCTTGACCAAGCCTGAAACCCACCTTATATTACACACAAGTCACCACGAAGGTAGGCTCTAAGTAGCCCATAGGGCAGGGTGCTATGTAAGTAAAAGGTAGGACATTTAATTTTAAGTTGTGCATGTCCTGGTAGTGAAAAACACATACATTCATTTTTCACTACTCTGAGTCCTACTTCTCTCATAGGCTAACATTGGAAATTCCTCAATATACTTTTAAGCTGTGGTCCAAAGAAGTCAATCACGAACCTTTCCCATGCTTGAGTGGGGAGGTCTGACATTGTTCGAGGATGCTGAGTGACTTTTAGTGACAGACAGTTGCAAATGTGACATGTCTTAAGTTCATTCTCCACTCTCGTCCAATTTTGGGAACCATACCCTCTCTCTCAGTGCTCTTTCGGTGGCGACTATGCCCCGATGTCCTTCGTGAGCTAGTTCAATGACCCTTTGTCTCAGACTTTCTGGCAAGACAATCCTTGATCCCCTAAGTGTTATCCCTTCTTGAGTGACTGCCAGTTCATCCTAAACATTGCAGAACTTCTGGAGTTCCCCTGACTCAGTTTAGTGCTTAGGGTTTTGTCTCCATGATTGTGTCTCGATCATACCCTTGACCACAGTAATGATTTAGTCATCATTGCTGCCAGCGATAATCTGGTCTATAGACATAGCTGATGGAGTACTAGACCGTACTACGAAGTTGAGATACTCCTCTGTAACCAGAGCCTTCCAGGTGCAAGGGAACTCATGAGAAGTAGTCAGTAGGCAAGTTTTATTTCTTCAAAACTGCGTTTGCCGGCCGGTGACTACTGAACCTGTACATGTTGCTTGGTTAGATCCCACAACGGGGCGCCCATTGTGTAGTTACGGATATATCAGGAGCAGTAGCTGGCCCTACCCAAAAAAGACCTCTAGGCCACGTCCTGAGGAGGGCATGTGGCAACAGTGTCTTTACTTCGTCTGGATCAGTAATCATGCCTCCCTCTGGGAAAATGTGACTATAGAATTTGAATTGGGTTTTGTGGAATTCACATTTGTCTGCATTCAATGTCAGGCCAACTTCGTCAAGTAAGTGCGCTTTTTTGTTCTCTTCACATGCTTCCGAAGATCAGAATTACATCACTGTATCTGAAGGCATTCTTCCACGGTTTTATCACCCTACAGATGATGTCTTGGAAAAGTTCAGCTACGGCGAACAGTCCACAACTTGTTTGTTTGTGAAAAAGTGGTGATATATCTGCAGTTTTCCTCCAACTCCGGTTTGTGAAATCCTTTATTAAAGAGAAGTCTGGAGAATACCTTGGCACGATTGAGTTGCGTAATTACATCCACAATGCAGGGTCCCTTAGTGCCTT
Source organism: Lissotriton helveticus (assembly GCF_964261635.1). NCBI lineage: Eukaryota > Metazoa > Chordata > Amphibia > Caudata > Salamandridae > Lissotriton > Lissotriton helveticus. Next base: position 437,970,357 of record NC_136068.1, read on the forward strand.
TTCTGCTCTATTGCTTTTTTTGGTTGTTGCATTTCGATACAGATGTGCACCTCACCACTTGTGTCCCCCTTTGGCACCCTGACTATTGGCGAGACCCATGGAGTGGGTCCCATGGAGCGTCCAATTATATCATGTTTCAGGAGAGTCACTAGTTCCTCTTCTACAACTGCCTGCAAGTGGAAGGCAAATCTGCAATGTCGTTGAGCAACTGGGAGTTCCTCAAATATGTTGAGGAGTTGGACCTGCATGCCTTTAAGCTTCCCTAATCTGTGAAACAAAGATGGGAATTTCTTCGTTGATGTGGAGTTGGACCTGCATGCATTTAAGCTTCTCTAATCCGTGAAACAAAGATGGGAATTTCTTTGTGATGTCAGAGACGAATATGTGATGTTACATCGCGGTCTTCACACCGCGATGCCTTTACAATGTAGGCATTACAACGCAAGTCGTTACGCCGACTTGCGCTGGAGGGATCTGGATTTAGGAATAGTATGATTTACTATTCCAGCTCCAGCCTACGTTACAGTAGGGAAAGTGTTGGAATAGTAATGGTGCACCCCGGGGCTTTCAAGGTACGCCGATGGCCTAAGAGAGGTTATGAACCTTCAAGGAGCCCATAAAATTAGCTGGATAGCTAATATAAAGAAGCTTTTACTGGCAACGGGCCTTACAACTGGTTGGGAACCTGGGGTATCGCCATCTAAGGCTGAAACTAAGCGAGCCTATTGGGCATGGGTTGATGATCAGGAGCTGAGGGACCCAAACCAAGATAGGCTGACTGAGGTATTCCGTCAGCACAAGCCTAAGTCTCGCCTGGAGCCCTATTTAGACTTTATTAATAAACCTAGAGATAGATCCCTTTTTATCCAGTTCAGGATGGGCACTCTTCCTCTTCGTGATCGTACTAGTAAGTGGAAGCCACCGCATCAAACTTCTGCTGATTGCCCAAACTGTGAAGTTGTCATTGAAAACATTGCTCACGTGTTCTTTGCCCAGCCTATATAAAACCTAGACAGAAATGGCTCAAACCTGTGTGCCTGTTGCTTGGAACCAGGGACCACTCCATTGCACTTAGAATACTTAAGGCTGATGCTAGCACAACCTTAGTGTGTGGGGTGGCCAAATGTATTAGTTGGGCTTGGCTGATTAGGCTGAAGGCTATTCGATGATTTAAGTTCAAGCTGAATTTCTTTTTATATACTTATATATTCACAAAGCTGTCAAAGTTTAATATATTTTTAATTATTTATTGTAATATAAAAGGTTTTTATAAGTAATCTCTTTTAAATGTACTGTTAATGAACTGTGTTTTTAATTGTAAATGTGCTTTTATGATATCACACATATCGAAATAAAGCTTTGATGATGATAATGACTATTCCTTAGCTTAGGGCGCCATCCAGCACAAGTCAGTGTAATGACTTGTGTTGTAATGCCCGCTTTGTAAAAGTATTGTGGTGTGAAGACCCCGATGTAACAGATGTTTCCCAGACGGTGCACAGATTATAGATAAGGGATATCAGTCCCATGTCGGCTGCGGTGGCAAAGCTAAGGAGGCAGGCACTGGACGATGTTCCTTGTAGGACGTGGATCGTCGCTTACACTGATGTAGCCTTGTATTGAACCATCCCTATGAAGGAGCTCCGACTCTGTAGAGGTTGGGATGCAGCCCTTTGTGTTGGACTGGGTGAGAAGTGACACCGGAATTAGTTGTTTGAATTTGTCTACTGGCATAATGTTAATGGAGACTCCATTGTCGATGACAAATGGTATGGAGAGGCCATTTACCTTAAATTGAATGATGGCACAGTGTCCCAGAGACTGCTTGGACTTCACCTGTCTGGCTTCATCTTGATCTGCCTCACTAGAGGGCTAGGCCAACGTGGGCTGCCACTTCGCTGACATGCGCTAGTGGCTTAGCTGTTGACATCATCAGCAAGTATCCAGTGTCCTCACTGGTGCTTGATAGCGATATTGAGGAAATAGCATGTGATGAAGTCGAAGAGTTGTGCCGGCTTTTGACTTCCACCTGCCTAAGCTGACATGGTTGTATGTCTTGGTGGGTGCGACTGGATTGTCGTACTGTCTTTGTTGTCCGATTTCCTTTTTGTTTCGGGCGCACTCTTTCTTTCCCGAGTTTGGCACACTCTTTTGAAATAGTTCTCCTTACGACAGCTTTTACCTATTTGTCCGAGGGTGGGACATTTGCCGTCATAGGGAAATACAAAATCCACATTGGTAGTATAACTTTGTCATTTTTGTAGGAGTGGTTTTGCATTTGTCTGTCCCACGCTGGTTCTTGCTCTTCATGGCTAGTGCTGAATGATGAGCTTGGTCCCTGCCTCCATGTCAGCTGTTTCATGTTCTGCTCTTCCTTCTGCCCTTGCAGCCATCATCTTGTCAAGACTGAGGGTCTCGCGTAACATGCATCTCCTGAAAGAGTCAGACAGACACCCATCAATAATGCTGGGGCCCATGACCTCTTTGTCATTGAAACAGAACACATAGGCACCTTATTCGGTGCCAATTCAAGCTGCACAGCCGCGTCGTTGAATGAATCCAATCAATCAAATGCTTACTACATTATTCTTCTTTTAATCCATATTTTACTCACTTTCTTTTTCATCTACATGTTCAACTATTTTCAATTCATTATACTCATTCCAATGCGAAGTATTTCACATAAACACCGGAGGCGTGATGGTTTCCAAATGTCATGTCTTTATTAAAATTACCCAATGCATTTCGGAAATAATCCCTTCATCAAGGGTATCTAAAATATAAGAATTAATGACTATTAGCATTGTTATTACACATCAAAATCAGTAATAAATAAGTAAAAAACAATTACACAATACGTTATACTCTAAGTATTTTCTATAAGTAAATTGTGCATGCTGAGTTTAAAAATGACTATTAATAGACCTCAAAGAAGGTGTTTACAAAATTACATTGAAATTGAAAAAGTATTCCCCTTAAGTGACCTTCAACATTTTTTACTGCTAAAAATTGAAACATTTTACACTGGGCTGAGCGCCTCTCGTATGCACTTCCTCACTCCCTTAATTCCTTAAACTAACTGCGTCTTAAATACTCTTACTGTGACATCTATCTTCTAAAACAAACGTGTTCACACGTGGTTCATCTCGTGGACATCCTCAAGAGCGCCGGAGTATTCATCTCCCTCTTCAGGATGATACAATCTACTGCTTCCAACTCATACTCCTACTTATCTCCACTCCCCGACTACCGCCAGGTGCTTGGTCACGTGTATTAATGCTCAGAAGCCACAACTGAACTAGACAACGGACTCTCAGATTCCGTGCTCACCCGCGATCTCGCTTTTTTTGAAAAAATACTAAATTTCCCAAAATCGATAAGGACGGATCTTTCTACTCCCTATTCTCTCCCACACCCCAATTGGAAATGCAGTACCCAAGGTTTGTTGAAAATAATAACTCAGCACAACATTGAAACCCCAACACTAAAAATCCGTTTGTTCTACATGATTCTGATTTAGTTTTTCCGACACGATTAATGTTCATGGTTATGGTAACAGCTTAAAAATCATTGAATTATCAATTTCGTTCACATGCTCATCATGGTCGACCATGACCGGTAACCCTACTCCTGTGTAAATCATAATTTATCCATGTTGTTTTAATCCCATTATTGCTTTACTTCTTTTTGTTCACCAGTATTCATGGGTGCAATCTCGCGGTTTGTGGACGGCAAAGTTTTGCAATAAACAAAATGGATTAAAAGAAGAATAATGTAGTATGCATTTGATTGGTTGGATTCATTCAGCGACGCGGCTGTGCAGCTTGAATTAGAACCGAATAAGGTTGCTATGTGTTCTGTTACAATATAGCGCTATTGGGCGGAGGGGGAATCGAGCATGCACGCTTTCACAGTTCTGAAGTAGTCAAGCTTTCAAACAAATTGGGATGATGTTAAAAGGTGTGCATCTCACCACCCACGTTGTTAATTGCAACTCTTTGTCATTGAAGCCACAAAATGTGCATTGTTCGATGAGCGACTCCAGTCCCTCTACCAGCTCATCCATCATTTCACCTGCCTGTTGACAGGCTTTGTTAAAGATGTACCTTTCTTAGTTGACAGAAGGTGTTGGTCAAACTTGGCTGCCAGGGCTTCCTAGACTTTCTGGTATGACGTTGCATGATCACTTGGTAGCGTCTATATAACTTCTTTGACACCATCGCCAGCCAAGTTCTTCAGATACTTGATAATCTTGCTGCCAACCTCCTCCTCCAGAGAATCAATAAGTTTGATAAATGTTTCAATACCCAGAGCCCACCGAGCACCAATTTTCTGTTTCTTTGTGGTTGTCAAAATGCAGTGGAGGTTTCAGGAAAGCAGCCACATTATATTTTACACCACCTTCTTGCGCCATACTGTAGACCTGTAGAATGTGCTTTCCTGGTGTGCACTATTTATTTATTTATTTATTTTATTTATTTATGCGTTTTTATATAGCGCGGACTTTACCCGAAGGCGTCAGAGCGCTTCACAATAGGAACAGAAAATGACAAGTAAACAAATTCAAATTCAAATAATCTTTATTTCGATCGTTTCAGATCATAAAAGATAAACACATGAACATACTATAAAACATTAAAATGATTTCTGTAGTACAGGTTATTTTTAAAAAGCCATAATTGAAATCTAAAAGAATGTGTGATTTAAGCTTAAAAGTTAGTAGAAGATGCCATATTGGAGTCTTTTATAATTCTTGCGCGTGCTCTCCACATTGCCGTCAGGAATTTCGCCATGGCAAAGACAGTTGTAGGTGATAAGTCTGTTTTTAGCACTCTATACGCTGGGGCATAGGTTCGGAAACCCAAGTTCTTTAAGTATGGGACCAGCCAGTAGCTCCTGATTTTGCTGTACGCTTTACAAAAGAAAACCACATGAAGCTCACTTTCCAGCTTGTAATTGCATGCTGGACATGTGGCCAGCTCAAGGTTACCGTTCCAGGATTTGGTGAAGGCCCTCAGTGGTAGCGAGCCATATCTCCATTGCAGGAAAATCTTTCTTACATGCACAGGGGACATGGCGTCCAAAACATACTCTGGTCTATAGGAGTCTTTTGCTTTGGTAAAAATGTCACTTAGAGATCCTTCTCTGATTGAACCCAGAGCTTTCTCGAGCATGAATTTGTAAAACAATCTAGAGAGTTCTTTCCTTGGGAGGTTTGTGGCAGTTGTTTCAGGACTACACCACAACTCAGGGATTCCAAGTGTAGTGCACATGTCCCGAATATACCTTAACCAAGGAATTTTGGACACGTGTACTAGCCTGAGCAACTCCTGTAATTCGCTTCTGTAGTGACCCAGATCCTGGCTGCTCCACAGACGTCTCCAATAGGTCAAAGGTTTTAGGCCCAGTTCTTCAGTAATTGGGCGGAGTGCCAAGTCCATTCTCAGGGGGAGGAGGGGGCTACTCGATGGAAGAGCCGCTAGCTGTCTTATAAAATTATTTTCAGCGACCTGAATATTTTGTAGTGATGTGTGTCCCCATAACTCTGCCCCGTAGGCAATACCTCCTCTAGCTTGCGCTTTATAGATATGTATTGCCGGTGTCAAAGGTCGAAGATAGGATTTCTTGGCAATTCTAGAAATAGCTCCCGCCCTCTGAATTAATTTTATAGTGGCCTTTGCTTTATGTTGCTGCCAGGTCAGAGTCTGATTAAGTGTAATGCCCAGGTACTCGATTACTTGAACTCTTTCTAGAAGTACAGATCCCAGCCGGGGATTTGGGCAATTTTTGGGTTTTTTGCTGAGAATCATGAATTTGGTCTTGGAGGGGTTTATTTCTAGACCCCTTTTGTTACAAAAGTCCAAGAAACCGTCCAAAACTCTCTGCAACCCCATGGGTGTTTTTGCCAACAGCAGGGTGTCGTCGGCGAACATAATCGCAGGCACCCTGCTATTGTTTAATTGTGGAGCATCAACGTTGGGGATCCTTCTCAGGTGTTCTATTACCCCATTTGTAAAAAGACAGAAAAGGGTCGGCGCCAGCACGCATCCCTGTCTTACCCCTCGTTGGACAGGGAACCTATCTGACAGCCTACCATCCTTTCCGTATCTTACACGGGCGTAATTATCTGTATGTAGCCTTATTAAAATATGCAGTATATCGCCGGGAATACCCATATCTGCCAGTACCGCCCACAACCTGGCCCGTGGGACCAGGTCGAAGGCGGCACGGAGATCGACGAAAACCGCATACAGTGACCCCCCTTCTAGGTGTGTTGTCTTCCAGTACAGAATGTTAAGTCTAAGTAACTGATCGACTGTTGAGACTCCCCTCCTGAATCCCGCTTGAAGAGGGCTTAAAACATCTGTCTCATCCATCCAAATTTGGAGCCTATCAAGGATTAGTCTACCGAACAACTTTTGGGTCACATCGATTAGGCTAATTGGACGGTAATTGGCTGGAAGCAGGGGCGACCCCTTTTTGAATATTGGGACCACCTCCGCTCCCAGCCAAGTGTCCGGTATTCTCATCCCCCCCAGGACTGCATTAAACAATATCCACAGGTAGGGTGCCCAAACATCGGGTTCTTGTTTGAAGAGATCGCCCGGCACCCCATCAAGTCCTGGGGCCTTTCCGGAGGACAGCCCAGCTAATGCCACCCTTATGTCTTTAATGGTAAAAGGGACAGCTCTCTGCGTGTTATGAGTAGAGGGTTTTATTGTTGCTATCTCCTCGTTGTCAGAGGAATATAGCTGCTGGAAATGGTCCTGCCAGACGTTTGGCGCGATATTTGGTTCCACAGCCGAGGGGAGATCCCCACATCCGTGATTTATGATTCTCCAGAATCTACGGGAATCCCTTTCGACTAGGGATTCCGATAGATTCTCCCAATGCTGAACGTCCCACTCAATTTTAGCGTTGGTTATGAGTGATTTGTAGGTCCTCCTTTTGAGTCGCATTTCCTCCCTTGAGCCCCCCTCTTTTATCATGGTTAAGAGATCCCGCTTTGCCAGTCTACAGGTGTTGTTATACCATGTATTTTTGGGTACGCCCTGCGTTCTTGGTCGTCCAATGCTTAGAAAATCAGCCTCAAGCTTCTTTGTTAGATTTAGATGTAACTGAGCTATATCCTCGCTAATGTCTTTTGAAGAGTTAAGGCGCCATATCTCAAAAGCCTCATCTAGAATGGGAATAATCCCAGTATAGAGTGCTGCTAACTTTTCGCTACTGGAGGCAAGTTTTTCCCATCTTATCCGCCTTCGGTTGTTCTCCAGGAGGTGCCCCCTTCTCAATTCCTCTGCACATATTGCAGTCTCCCCCAAGGGCGGAATAACATACTCTAGCTCCAGGGCATTATGGTCACTGTCGTCTCTATCTGCTATTTTAAAATCCAATACCCTTTTCCACTCCTGCATTTGAACCAGAAGATAATCCAGTCTACTTTGCCTACCTGCCTTATTGAATGTGCATTTAGAAGGAATGTCAGACCTGGTACGGCCGTTGCACGCTCTCAGACCGAAGGTAAGGTTCAGTGTATTTATTTGGACGGCCAGCGGTGTCCAAGCTCTGGGTGGGGGTGCCTCTGTCTGGGGAACCTGCCAACTTGAATCCTCCTCTAGGGAGGGTCCATCAAGTAGGCCAGGTAAAGGCTCGAAGTGTGAATTGAAGTCACCCCCTATTAGATAAGACATATCCCCAGGGATGGTTTCTAGAATAGTCGACAATGACTCTATAGTTTTAGAGGTGGCCGCTGTTTGAACTGGTCTGGAATAAATATTTATAACTAGTAGTTTGAAAGGCCCTGGCCATTCCAGTAATACTACCAGTATATCTTCTGAGTCTGCTGGGTATCTTGAGGCTGTACATCCTAGGTCTGACGCAACCCAGGTAGCCAGTCCTCCGGATGGTCGTCCTTTCCCAGCCCATAGAGCGGGGATTGAGAAAATCTGAAATTCACTATATGGTATCTCTTCTCTTGACCACGTCTCTTGAAAGAGACATACACTTTTTAGACGTACTAGCTCAGCCCATGAGTCCAATTCTATTTTGTTCCTTATACCTGCGACATTCCAGGAGAGAAATTTTAGGATTATTGGGGCAATCTGTGTCGCTGCTTTGCTAGCCCTTAAGATGGTATTAGGTATTAGTTGAGCTTCCTCAGTTGCTGGGGCTTCTTGGGTGTTTTCCCTTTTGTTTGATTCGTGATGCGAGTCTTGAGTCCCTCTGCAGATTTTCTCCTCGCTGGTAGTGGGGGATACTAGGTAGCCTTGGTCAGGGCCTACCGGACTCTCTTTTGCCCCTGCTACGGAAGCCAGCTGTCAATCCACTGCTTCTAAGCAATCATAGCGGATGGACAGTGATAAAAAAGGTGGCTGGTAAACTCTTGGGGGCCATGGCTCCTCTCTCTCATAATTTCCCCTTCCCGTTCCTCTTCTCTGAACGATTTCCCATCCCTGTGAATCACAGAATGTGGGAGGGTAGATGGGGGGTGGACGTGCGTGGTCAAAGGGAATTCTCCTCCTTTCCTGGTTTCCCTCCCAGTTTCCCCTAAGGTCCGGGTAGTGACCTCTCCTCTGTGCCTTAGATGGATGCTCACTATGTGGATAGAAGAACGACAGAGGGACTGGTTGGATAGTGCTCCCCTCATCCTCCAGAAATGAACCACAAATAAATGGGACTGTACCTGGTTCTTTAAAACTCACCAGAATGCAGTCGCCACTAATTGTTTTGGGACTCTTACCCACCCATGAGACTCTTCTTGCCATACGGATATCGCTGGTCTTGCCTCTAGGAAGTGGCCTATGTGTTGAGAGCCAGTTAATAACTTTATTTTTCAACGACTCCCCTGTCTCGTATGAGTCTGATTTCAATTCGGGAACCCCAATTAAAATAGCAGTATATGGTGCCACCTCCGGAGGAAGGTTAACAGTGACAGTTCTTGGAGGTTTGGTTAGAAGCGTTTTTGGATCAGATGGATTATTCGTGGCGTTCAACTGAGGTTTTGGGGGACTTTTGTGTTGCATATTTATCTGAGCTATGTTAATTGGTGTTGGTACTTGGTGTTGGATAGCACTCGTTTGTTTATTAATAGCGCCTCCTGAAGTCACTGGAGTTGCCGAGTTAGATTTTGGTTTAGGTGGTTGAATGCTAGTTGATTTAGAGTTTTTATCCCCCGCTAGAGTTGTTGTTCCTGTCTCAGCTGCTTTTGAGCTTTTAAAAGGATCCAAATTATTTTTATGTTTCGGGTCCATGGGGCGGGGTATGGAACAGGGAGTACCCGATTCCAGCCCTCCATAACTTTTAGGGCAGTGTTCTCGATTTTAATTAATCTTGCCTCTATTTTTATCAGGCGAGCTTCTAGGGGCCTTATGATTGATTTCAGGAGGTGGCCAATATCCGCTAGTGTTATATCCTCCTCCGTGGACTCGGAATTATGTTCCACGGAGGGGGATAGCAATTCAGTAGGAGTATCCCTAGCCTGTACCTGGGGGGGATCAGTTGTTATCCTAGTCGATGTTCTTTCCTGGTTATTATGTTCTATTCTAGTTGTGTTTTGTGTTACCCCCGTATATTGCTTCATATTCTTTCCTTTCCTTTCCTTATTAGTCTGTTTCCCATTCTTCTTCTTTTGTATAGCACCCTCCCTTCTCCCTCGGTCTATACTGGGTGACTTAGGTAGTTTAGGGGTATTGGTGGTGATAATAACAAGATCATCCCCCAAGGATGGAGGACTTCAAATGCTTATTTCAGTGTCTTCCCTCGGTTCTGTGGTATTTGGAGGTTGAGTGATTTGCGTTAGGGGGAGGGACAAAAGACTCATGTCATCTAAGTCACTCACTGTTCCTTCAGAGAGATCTATACTGGTGTTTCGGTGCGCCCCACCACTTGCGCCAAGCTGGGAGCTATCTACAGTTTGCCTATCCTCGGGGGTTTTCGACATTGCTATGGGCCCCATCGAGGATCTTCTCACCCATTCAATCTCCTGCGAGATTCGTCTTTCCAGGAGGGTGATATCGTCAATCAAAAGGGAGCCGGCCTTCAAAAAATAGTCATCAATTTTGCCTTGGTTTGATACTGTTGTAGTAGGGGCATTGGCTGCCAGGGTAGCTTTACTCCTAGTCTCCATATTGCTCATAATGGGCAAGGTAGCTCGTGAGGGCCCAAAAAGTAATACAGGAGTGATGGATTAAGGAGGAAGTTTAACTTAGTACCTGGAGTAAGTGAGAGGGCCCAGTCCAGTCTCTCCGGTCCTCGAACGGCCCGCTCTTAGCCCGGTCTTCGCCCGCTTCTTCGTCCGCGCGCGTCCCGCGTTCGCGTTCAGGGCGGAGTTGAAATAGAGGAGGAGAGGAGGGGGCGGGAAGAGGAACCAGGTGCGCGCGGTGGACGGCGCAAGCACTTCTGGTCCTCGCAGTCCCGCTCCCTAGGCTGATGTCGTTTGTGGCTCTCCCCCAGCGATGGTGACCGAGCTGATGTGCTCCCAGGTCACAGAAAAGGGATTCTCAAGGGCTCCGCTGCACAAAATGCCCCAGATACGGCCACAAGCAAAGTCCACAATCTCCTAGTTCACGAGCGGCACCCGCGCCAGCGGGGGCCGCGTGGAGTATTTAAACCTGCTGGAAGGTCAGAGGGAGGAGGGGGCGGGAAGAGGAACCAGGTGCGCGCGGTGGACGGCGCAAGCACTTCTGGTCCTCGCAGTCCCGCTCCCTAGGCTGATGTCGTTTGTGGCTCTCCCCCAGCGATGGTGACCGAGCTGATGTGCTCCCAGGTCACAGAAAAGGGATTCCCAGGGGCTCCGCTGCACAAAATGCCCCAGATACGGCCACAAGCAAAGTCCACAATCTCCTAGTTCACGAGCGGCACAAATTACAAAAGCAGACGTTAAGTTACATGAGGTTAAAGTGACTATTGTGAGCAAACAAAATACATGTGGTAGCAAACAATGCATTACAAAGGAAAGAGTGACAAGTGTGCAGGTTATAAGAGAAAAAAAAGTACAATTAGAGGTAATATACTGCAATATATGCTAGACACTCAGGCACAAGAACAAACGTTACGTAGGCAATGGTGGCACTTGTGCAAGTTTCAAAAGCAAACAAAATGTGAGAGGTAGCAAACAGTGTGTTACAAGAGAAGAGTGGCGTTTGCATGTTACAGAAGAGTACAAAACACAGGTACAAGGAAAATACTGCAATAAATGGCAAACACTCCAACATCAAGAACACACTGGGAAGGCACTTCCATAGTCATGGAGAATAGAGTTTTCAATAATGGGAGGTCTTCCTTCAAATAATAGAGAGGGCGTGAATTACTTTTGGAGGTGTCTTTGGAGGAGGAGAACTTTGAGGTCCGTTTTGAAGACCTGGGAGGAGGTGGTGGTCCGGAGCTGAGGCGGAAGTGAGTTCCAGATTCTCACTGCGTTGCCTGAAAAGGATTGGGCCATCGATCTTTCCTTCTTGAAAGTGGGAGGTTCAAGCAGTAGATTTTCCGCATTACGTGATGGTCTAGAGCCTCCAGAGAGTTTCAGTTTATTCGCCAGGTAGCGAGGAGAGGAGGAGTGCAAGGCTTTGTGGGTGATACAGGCAGTCTTGTAGATAGCTCTAGCCTCAATGGGAAGCCAGCGGAGGTTGGATAACATCGGTGTGATGTGGTCGCTTCTGTTGGCCCCATAAAAGAAACGAGCTGCTGAATGGAGAACAGATCTAAGGGGGGACAAAAGGGATTTGGGGAGGCCAGTAAGAAGAGAATTGCAGTGGTCCAGTCTGGAGAGGACCAGCGATTGCACCAGGGTTTTTAGGTCCTGCTCTGGGAAAAAGCGATGAATTCCCCGAAGAAGGCGCAGTTGGTATCGAGCAGACTTTGCAATGGAATTGATGTGGGAAATTAGATTGAGTTTTTTGTCGAGTATGACGCCAAGGGATTTTGCGCTGTCGACAATGATGGATTTATTGTTAAGTAGATTCATCTGATCCATCCATGATTGAACCGGGGGAGGAGAGAGTGAGGAGGAGAGGAGGAGGAATTCAGTTTTGGAGGGATTCAGAATCAGTTGATGAATTGACATCCAGTTTTGAATGGAGTCGAGAGTAGAGCTTAGGATGGAGAGATCGTGAGTGGAGGCAACCTTGGGCGGGCTGGTCTATGTGGCAGTAGAAAATCCTACAGTGGGCTGTTTGAGGTGCTCTGTGCGGGCGTTGTTTATTTGCATCAGTTGATGGAGCTGAAGCTGCTCTCCCATGACTGCCCTATGGCCTGTGCCAATTGAGATGCCCTACAAACGTCTGCTGTGAGGCACTCGAAGCGCTGTTAGTGACAGGTAGGATATTTCTGGTGAAAGGTGCTCTGGGCCACTTGTGTGGGTTATTGCTGTCAAATGGCTGTTGGTGGCAGGTACTGTATGAGACTTGTAGGGACTGGTACTGTTTAGTTGGAGCTTAGTTCGACACTCACCAGAGTCTACAAGTTGGTGGGTGAGTAAGGGGTAGGCCCATGGGACTGAGGCGCTTAAAGTCTCGCAAACTGCGCTAGTAGATGCTGTCAGACTAGGGCGGGAAAACATGAGGCATCCGTAGAGGATCATCAGATGCCGCAGCAATGGCAGCAGGTGCGTGAGACTGCGCCGCTCTGTAGGTTCTCACACAGCCACTGCTGAAACGTATTAGAGCATATGCGCCAGCCACAGGAGATCAGCAATGTCAATGATGCACGGGCAGCTTTTGCAGGGTCGGGTAAAGGAGCGGCTGGTCTTGGGCATGTTTCCCCTCATCACCAGCTGTGGGGTTGAGGAATGTTGTATCCCGGAAAGGAGGACACGTTCACAGGGTTGCTGCTTAACCAAACTTTATTCACTAACTGAACTCCTCACCCATTTCTTCACTTCCCCTGAACTACGCCCCTCCTTGTATGACCTCTTTTCTGTTGCCCTGGTGTTTCAGCACAACGCAGAGTCTTAGTGCTAGTGTTGATCACCACACTATAGAGGGAACCACTTAATTATCATTGGTGAAACCTCCACTGGCTCTGTCGCTGATAGCGGGTCACAGTGATGGTCATCCCACCCTTTTGAATACAGGACTTACACCGAGAGTCTAGCATGTGAGGTGTAGTGGAAATGGCAAGGGAACATGTGAAACAGCACCCACACAGGTGAATAGGGTCTCTGTTTATCGGGCCCTTTTAATTTTTATTTAGACAAAATAAACTACTGCTTTGGGAGTCTGTTTTCTTAGAACAAAACGTTAGCCAGACAGGTACTTTAAACATTGTTCCTTTGCCGGCAAATTACTGCTGTGAAGGCTAGCACTGTGGCAGTGTATCCCCTTGTAGCAGCAAGATCCCTGCCAGGCATGTAGGTATATCTACATATGGTGGGCAGTTATCTCTCAGGTTGGCAGAGGTGATAACCACAAGCCCTCTGGTGTGACACCTACAAAATCATAAAAAAGACTGTGGGTAAGTTGGGTGGCTCAGCCTATATTCATGGTCTGTGATACTGGCCGTGCATTGATCTATTGGTAACTTCTGAGAGGCAAGTCCCTGACAAAACGGCCCAGCATCAACACAGTTGTACAGCACTAATTACTTAAAGAGCTCCCACACCCTACTGTCTACATAATGTACTACTGAGCAGCATACCTTCATCAACACCGAAGCATCTTCTTTATCTCTCGGTTTAGAAAAAGCCTTTCTGCCAGAGCTTTTCTTTTAAGCATCTTTCAGTTTTTCACCAGTCGTAATTGATATCCTTCATATAAACAGTGAAACCTACAGAGTGCCACAGCAGAATGGATTTTTCACTTCAGTCAAAAATGTTTGCCTTGTCCATTCAGTAGTATTATTGACGCACAAGTTTCTTAGGGCTGAGTTCCCTGCATGCTCATCTAAATGTACCTAGCATTCCATTCCTGCCCAATACCATTTCTAGATCCAGCCTATCAGTTACCTTACCATAGCTGGGTTTCTAACTATTAGTAATTTCATATACATGGTTGTTGACACACTAAAGGCATATTTAGCACAGAAAAAGTTGCTGATTGTTTGCAGGATTTGTGTTTTGTCTGCCTCATGTGACAAAACTGCATTGTTAGACATTTTCTTCAACTTATTGTTATTCACAAGTACAATTTGGCCATGCATGTCTCAGTAACAATACATAAGTAGTGTGGCATACAGGGATTTTTCCCTGGACTAGTGCAAATGCTAGCTAGGTTAAAATGGTGCAAGAAATTACCTGGTCAGAATTTTTTCAAGTTCTTTTGATATACATACTCTATATAATCCCTATAACAGTCAGTAAGCGAATTCCACCTCTCCTCCTCTTCTATCTGATATTGGGCTTGTGACTCTTAAAGATCTTAAAAAATGAATTAAAGACATCCGACCATTAGGATTCCAGATGATATATATAAATAAGTAAATAAATACATATAAATTCTCTTTTTGACACTGCATAGGTAATATGGCATTCTACTGTCAAGAGAGGTTTTACATAAGTCTTCTGTGTATGTAAGGGCTCATTCATTCGAGCATTAATTTATCCAGGAAGGGTTTATGACTACCTCTTCTTGTTGCAGGAGAATGGCTTACCCACATCCTGGCTTGCCCTCTTGCCCCCCCCACACTTAACTGACACCACTGGTGAAAAAAGTGTAATTAGGGGGGTAGCTAGAAATGATGTGTTAGTAGTATACCGGGATACCTTATATCATCCAAAAAGTGAAGGGTGGCCCGCCCCGTAAGTGACGTAATCATTGACTGGACTTTCGGTCCCTTGGGTGCCCTCCACAGAACTGACGTAGGTGTCATGTGCCCTAGGATTGGGATCACGTATGTTGTGACATTATCACGGTTATGTGGTAGACACGTGTTCAAGCTCCTACAGTTGGAGTGGGACTATGCTGGAGCCCTCAGACAACCCGAAGCCTTTGAGACCAGGTGACTCTGAAGTGATGTAGAGGTGTATGCCTCTTTTGGGGGGTATCTATAATACATATAAGAAGCTTTTAAGCGGGCTGTGCAACAACCATGAGCTGTTCTACAGAAAGAGAGCACCTTGTCAAGAAGAAGAGATACAGCCCCCTCATCAAATGGACCCCTTGGTTGGCAGCCAGGCCACTATTGATAAATATCATCGTAGCCTAACACCCGCGGTATTGGACAGGAACGCACAATAGGGAGCTCCTAAAGATGGGGGTTACGACTTTACGGGTTTTCACGAGTACCTCTGCCTTCGAATGGATGCGGTCAGCCTCAAGAATCTGCCTCAACTGATATCTCCTATTAAGGGAGCCAGGAGCGGCCACAAAACTTTAAGTAACAAAGTAAATGTTGGACACAATTTCATCGACACGTAAGATGGTAAAGAATCTATAGCAGCTCCTAACTCACCGGTCTATGAAGATATGGGGTTTCTGGAGGAAGTGGGTCCTGAGACTGTCATCGTAAAACACCCAAGCACAGAGTCTGAATCAGTTTATGCATCTATGTACCTTTGCAACTCTCATGATTTCAGAGCCAACGCCGAGTCCCACGAGAATGCAGAGGTTAGTAAAAATCGTTATCGACACTTACTGTATATACAGCTATATCTTTTGGAAACTAATTGTTTGGCTTTCTTTCTTTTTTGAACTGTAGAACCCATCAGTAAAAAGAGCCGTGGTAGAGGGGCCATCGTCAAAGGTTAACGCCGTACATTTTATCTGCTTATGTTGTTCAAAACAGACTGAAAGTTCCACAAGCCAAAAAAAAGAGCCTTGTGAGAAATGTATTTGTACCTATAATAGCTCCTATTTTGAAAAGGAGGCTCCAGGCATCCCATATGATGCCATATGGCCTGTTAAAGGTTTTGCTGCGACAGTTGTGAACACATGTGGCAAACTTGACTATTATAACAGTTGTTACAGTAATAAAATCAATGATCTGCAGTAGGAGGCTCACAAGTGTCTATACAACTCACATACAGCAGAAACAATTAGGCATACATGTAGTTTGTTAGACCCAAACAAGGTATTTAAACTGTTAAGGGTGGTGTATGGGCTGTCCGACAAAAATAAATATGTCCACCCTGATTTGGTGATGGTCTTGTCCAGCGCATTCAAAGAGGTCCGATACTCGAGGGAACCGAGCTCAAAACTGGGTTGCATGCTAAGGTTGTGTACGTATTTTGATAGAAGGCTGATCGAAAGGGTCACAGTAAGACGTATGTGTGATATTTATTTCAAAAATTGAAGCAGCTGCTCTTCTGCCCCACGAACACTGTTTTAAAACAAATGATCAGTCCACGTTAGGGGAACATCACTTTGGTATTTAACGTTACATACTTTCCCACTTTTAGGACGAACATCAGAATGTTGCGGCACCAGATGCCTGTGAGTTACACCTAGGATACATATGTATTGCCCGATTGGTATATGTGTTGCTTAAAGAAATAATAGCTAAAATACAACCTGGAACTCTGCGTCATCTGAAGCTTTGTGAAGCTCACACAGAGATGCAGTGTGAAAATGTTGAGCGTATAGCCAAATGCTGTATCAACGCATGGCTACCTACAACCCATGAATAGTGGAGTGTGTACAAATGCCGTATGTGTGAGTTAAGACTATCGCAGACGGCCAGCTTACGGAGCACTTTGGAGCTTCTGACCTGTGATTATTTCAGAAATAAAGGTTTTGTATTGTTCAGTCTAGAACTGTACAAACCTTTGAATGACGTCAGTATACTGAGTGTACAAAGTTATAGGAGGGGTGATCGGGAGGTCCTGTCTAGAGCCATTGAGTGTATATCTATAAAAATATCAACACTTGTGAAGCTGTGGCAGATTAGCTGCAGAGCCCCTAGTAATGTATGTAGCATGTGTCATAGTATGTAAACATGATGAAAAAAGAAGCAAACTGTACAACAACGGCAATCAGATGTGTACTACGAAATTGTAAAGTGCCTTGTTTATGTTTTGCTAACGTTCTTTATTTTTAATAAAATGCCCTTACACTAAACAAGTGTTTTTTATTTCATGTGTGCGAGGGGTAACATGTCTGGGGACACATCAAGAAAGCTTTATTACGATATAAGAGGGGTCGTAAGCTTCGGAAGCGCCAAAGCTCTGTGTAGAAGGGCTTGAATTGAAAAGGAACTAGTAAACAGTATTCAGGTGAAGTACCTGGTTATCTGGGGAAGAGGCGTATTCACTCCACAAGCCAGCCAGGAAGTGTTTTAGGAGGAGACCAACCATCTTTAATGCGCAAATAGATCCTCAATCGCAGGCAGACATAATCGGTCATCAAGATCTCGCAAAGCACAATAACGGAGCGCAATATATATTAAGTATAATAGACGTATTGTCCAAGTACGCCTTTGTAGAAGTGATACAAGTGGGACTAGTGCCACAGAGGCCTATAACCGCATGCGCGCTAGCGAAATTCCGCTCCTGAGCTGAGTTTTTTAAAACCGCACTTTACATGACGAGCTGGGCTCGTCATGAGCGTGCGAGGAGGCTATCTCATGACGAGCCCAGCTCGTCATGAGCGTGGAAGGGGTTAAAGCCATCTTCAGCAAAGGTCAACCCCCTCAAAAACTACAAACGGAGGCTGGAAAATAATTTTTAAACAAATCTTTCCAGAAATTATTAAAACAACACACTGATCACTATTTTGTAATGCACACAAAGGTAAAAGCAGCTGTTGAAGAGCGTTTTAAGAGAACTTTAAAGTCTAAGATGTGGAGATATTTCACAGCCTACAACATCTACCGATACGTTGATGTTTTAAAGGCTTCTATAGATGTTTATAATGCCAGTTTTCCCAGAATGATCAAAATGTCCTCCTCAGAAGTAACGCCGGATAATTCCATAATAGTGTGTAGAATGGTGTACGAGAGCCGCTTCGCTGCAAAGGTAAAGAAACCTCTTTTAAAAAATAGGTGGTTATGATAGGATTTCAAAGTTAAAAGGTGTCTTTACAAAGGGGTACCAGCAGACTTTTAGCGACGAGTCATTTATAGTAGAAAGTGTGGGGCTTAAAGAGGGGTATATATTTACAAGTTAAAGGTCTACAACGGGGAAATGGTGTTGGGTGTCTTTTACAAGGAGGAGTTACAAAAGGTTCCTGACGTTCTGCACTGGGTCTACTGGGTTGAACAGTTTCTGAAAAGCTAAGGTAGACAGGCTAACAGGCATGCCTTCGCCAAAAGGAGGGGGTGGCCCGAAGTTGGATGCTGGCCAGATCCCTGCAGGGTGTGTGAGTAAGGGTAGATCTCATCGCAGACATCAAGTTTGAGACTTTGCCCTTTTACATTACACACCATCATATGCCTCTAAGGACATGTTCCCCGACAATCACATTTCTCATTACAATGTGAAAATGGCTAACTCTGTAGATCAGAAAAAGCACCGGGAGGTCGCCCTACCCAATACCCATGAACATGGAATAGATTTACAAAGCTCAATGCTAAATTTAACATAAAGTGTGAACAGGACCCTTTGATGAGCCACACCGGTTTTCCACACGGTTATTACCCTACTGTCGCAATGGTTGTTAATGTCATCAACAAGTTCATAGCCAACATTGAAACGTATTTGAATATTCATCTAGTGCTAGATAACGTTAGAAGGAAGGTGTTTCTTAAAGCTCCAAATCCTGATACAACGGTTAACTGTACGGGTAAATGAAGAAAGTTTTTAGGTACTGTACAACATATAAAAAGCCAGGTCAAGCCGGATCCTCCATGCCCCGGTATTAACTGGTGGTTCTATACACTCAACGTGTATAGCAATATTGTAGAGGCGCAGAGGAACTGTGATAGTTATTCACCGCTGGAAAGATGGGTCCAGGTGAAGGATGAACATAATAATATGGCTAATATTCAATTTAACAAGCCCGACTACCTAGCCATTTCTAAAAAACATTTTGATGCTACTTCAATCATGATCTTTGAAATCAGTGTGAGCCGGTTTCCTTTAAATATGGGAAAGTTATTGTTAGACTTCATTTGAGACCATGCCGGCGACTATTAGGAAGGCATCATGGTGATCATGAAAACATAGGGCAACCCCCCTAAGTACAGGGACTATTAATGAAACCAGGCCATATATAGAGGGCCGCCATACTTTCAAGGGGCATATGTTACGTAAGGCGCTGGTTTGGGAGGTTTCTTCGTAGTTTGTTTAGTAGAGCTATGCCTTTATTGAGAAGAGGCTATTAAATTGCAAAACCCCATGTTAAAGTGGTAGCTACGAACATTGGCCATGATGTAGTGGGTTCTGTGACATCCGCTGTTGCAGAGCGCATGAAAAAACAACCCCAAGAAGGAGCCAGTCTGGTGTACAAGCCGTGCACAAGTATTAAAAGGTAGCATAGGGTTTCGAAGCGCAGGGGGCCACCTGGTCCCTATCAAAAGAGATTGCGCTCTTCAAAAAGCTCTCACAAAAGAAGAACCATAAGACGGAAGAAAGCTTCCAAGAAGAAGAGAACACCCTCTAAAACGTAAATATATTTTGAAGAGTACCAGCTTAAAACATGGCCTTCATACTTAGCACTTCGGGGTGAATGTGCCAGATTTAGACTTTTAACGTTGTTCGCTATGTTGGAACCATCCGCTTTTATGATTTTAAATACTAAATGCTGCAGTGTGTTGTTGAGATCCAGTTACATATCTTTGGGAAAGTAGGATTCTAATGGTTACCCCCACTTTTTGCTTGATGTGATGCTATTTTTGACTAGTCTGATTGGGACCCTGCTAATCAGGACCCCAATATATCTGATTTCTCCCTAAACTGTTGTGTTCAGTACTTCGGTACAGCCCACATTGGATACTGGGGTACCCTTGCTTTTCCATAGTATATGGTACCCATCTACCCAGGGCATAGGTGCACCAGAGGTCTCCCATGGGCTGAAGCATGTATTATGCCACCCCTGAGACACCATTCAAAATGGAACTTCAGGCCTGCCATTGCAGCCTGTGTAAGTTGGTGCTTGCACCCTTACTAAAGATATAGGCTTACTATATCTAAGGGTCACTGCACTTGAAACCTACAAGTCACCCCTATAGCAGGCCTTTACAATCCTGAGGGGAGGGTGCTTGGTTCTAAGTGAGAGGGTGCCCATGCATGAGTAGGACACCCTTACAGCCTACGGAGTCCATTCTACCGGGTTGTCAGTAACGCAGCCATATACTATATAGAGGCACCGCGTAATCGCGCGATGACCATCTCGAAAATGGCTGCAACGAATCCTATCATGTTTGGTATCAAACATGTTGGAATCATACCCCCCACACCATAAACAGTGTGGGATGTATGATTCCAAGCACTGGAAGAGCCCTACGTTAGGCTCTCAGTGTTCCTGGTACCAGCCTTCTAGTCCCGGACAGCACAAAATGGTTGCTGCCGACCAGACACATTTCTGCCCTCCTGCTGCTGAGCCAAGCTCAAGCAGGGGAAGGCAGAACAATAGGCATTCTGTCACAAGGAGGTGTGACCACCTTTCAGACAGGATTTAGTGTATTAGGGCTCGGTGGGGGCGCTTTCCGGCGCCTGAAAGTCTGCATGAGATGCACATTTGGTGTCCCTGTGCATAGTATAGTTTAAATCAAACCTGGGAGCCGTTGGCTCCTGCTCTGGCGTGATTCTGGACAAAGGACATGGGAGTTTCCTCGCCCCTGTCCAGACCCTCCCCTGAATCTTCCCAACCCTTTCCCTAGGGTACCTAAGGGCTTACCAGGGTGTAGGTCCCCAGATTCGTTGTGGGATAAGATTCAGAACTGAAACCACTTCACCTCTACCATCTGGGCACTCACTGGACTTCGTTTGGGCCTGACTACGTCTCCCTTCCAGTCTGCTGCATCGTCTGTGCATCATACAGGAACCTTCGAAGCCTGTGAATGATCAAGGACTACCGAAGTAATCTCCCTTGGAGTGAAGGAGTTACTCCCCTGCATTTGGAAGCACCGCAACTAAGTCGACCGGTCTACAGAATCCAAGCTCCTTCGTACTCCGTGGGCTCTGTAACACAGGTGGTGGTTTTCCTCAGCTCCCGTGGCCTGCTCTACCCTCTTACCAAGTTTGAGGCCAGTAGTCCTCTTGAGGGTTTCAATAACCGAACCCCTGGGTACTGCGTCTCCTTTGCAGCTGCAAAGGCTTGTTGAGCTTCGGGTTCCAAGTAGCCCCATCCTCGATCACCTCCAGTGACCAGAATATTCGACAACACCCCATCATGTGCATCGTGGCCTGCATCTTTCGGTGCGCTGCTTGAGGTCCTCTTGCGACTCCTGTGCCTTCAGCCTGTGGGTCCATTTGAGGGTCACCTTTGTTTTTCCTTGGGCTCCCCTGATTGTGGTGAGTCTCCAGGACAGGACCTTTCCCTGCATGGGTTGCATTTGCTAAGGCTTGTTGGTGCTCCTGCCGGACACTGACCCCTCAGCACTGAACATCCTTCGTGGGACAGCTCGTATCCGGGTCCTAGTTGTCCTTAGTGTTGCCTGGTCCTCGCACCTGCAGAGTCAAGGTCACCGTCATCTTACCTGAAGCACCCGACATCGGAGGGCACCCATCTTCCAAGTCTACTGGTCACCCCTGAGTGACATAGACACTGTCCCCTCTGCTTTCAGGTACTCCTCTTCAAGAATTCACTTCTGGATTCCTCTGGACACTTTCTCCTTTTTCAGCAGCGGCACTTTCCTTAAGTCCTCAGTTGGGTTCGACTGCGGTTTCTGATGCCACTTCACACCTATGCACCCGGCTCTACTGGGATAGATAACTTGGGTACCATGGTATCCACGGGTGGGTGGCTCTCCAACCTTCTGTCTTCCATGGGGTTTCTTCAGGTTCCTCTGGGAAGGGTCCCTAACCTTTGAAATTCCAACCCCAACTTGCACATAGACTTGTACAGAGCACACATTCGTGTTCACACATTGCACACGCTCCCCCTGGGGTCCTTATCTACTTACCTTGGGTGGTTCTGTGGGTCCCCAGCAATTCTACGTCCTCCTGACATTGCCCTGACTCGGGTCGTGGTTCTTTTACCACTTTCTTAGTATATGGTTTAGTCCCAGCCTGGGGCCCGCTGTGTATTAGTTCTATTTACTGTGATTTCTTTGTTTAAGTATTTTGTGCTTTGTTTCTATCTCTGTGTAGGAGATACTGTAACATACTAGATCGTATTATATAATAAATACTTATTTTTATAAATACTTTGTGTGCTTTTTCATTTTATCTATACTATGATTGCATCGTGGTAAAAGAAGCTGCTTTACACTCCTTCAAGACTAAGCCAAAAGGCTGCTCTTCACAGCTACCACTTGGATAGCTTTCTAAGGTTGTCTGAGACCTCTTAAATCACCAGAAGGGTTGTCTGGACTGGTGCACGGTGCCTACTTACATTAGTGGGCATCATATACCAGTCCAGCTTTTAATAATATTCGAGGACAATGACACAAAAAACACTATGGGCGCCAACGGCCCCCAAGCGGCTAGAGGCGATACTTCCATGAAAAAACTAGTTTTGATGCTGGTCTAAGTGAGTTTTAGAGGAAACAGTTCTAACTCTGAAGCTGAACAATAACTTTCCCATATTTAAAGGACTGGATCATTGAAGATCATGATTGAAATAGTGTCAAAGTGTTTTTTAGAAATTGCTACGCAATCAGGCTTTTAAATTGAATATTAACCATCGTATTATTTTCACCCTTCACCTTGACCCCTCTTAATAGTGGTGAATAACTATCGCAAATCCTCTGTGCCTCTACAATATGGCCATACAAGTAGAGTGTATAGAACTCCCTAATAATATCGGGCACATAGGTTCCGGCTCGACCTGGCTTTTTATATGTTGTGCAGTGCCTAAAACACTTCTTAATTTACCTGTACAGTTAAAGATTGTGTCACGTATTGGAGCTTTAAGAAACACCTTCCTTCTAATGTTACCTAGCACTAGATGAATATTGGAATACATTTCAATGTTGACTATGGATTTGTTGATGGTGTTGACAACAGTTTTGACGGCTGGGTAATAACCATGTTGAAAGCAAGCTTGGATGCTTAAAGGGTCCTGCTCACTCCTATGGCCCGATGCCCAGCACATATTGTTTGGGGTCAAGGGCAACAAGTTTTCATGTGTATTTTTCCTTGGGACAAGTAGGCCTAACGCCCTGCAGCACAACCTTTTTGCTGCCAGTTTGCAGTACCACATTATGGATCAGGGAAGGGCACTGTCTGCAATGAAGGTAATATTTTTTGCCCATATGTTAATGCTCTTCCAACTTGTATTTATGGTTAATTAATTGAAAGCCTTTATTATTAGGGTGAGTGCTTTAAGTAAATGTTGTATGCTCTGACTGCACTACTGACAGTGTATTGAATATAAAAATGTGTTCACATGTTTTCAAAATTTGGCAGTATGATGCTATGTATACTGCTCCCAAAAGGCTCTCTGATTTGATGCAAATATCTGCAGAAGTCTAAAAGCAAGATTAATGATTCTTTGCTTTCAAAATAAAATGTTCATAAAAAATGAAAGCAGGAAAAAATGTTTTTTGCTAAACTACTGTAACATTTCAGGTACCATTTCTTTGCAGCATCATTTAGTAACGTGTTGATGCATGCTAGTATTTCCCAAAAATATTCATAATGGGAAATCAGTGTAACTAGTAGGTCTGAAATTTATGGTCAGCTTTTTAGTTTTGTCAATGTGTGACTTATTTGGCATGTTTTTTGTAAAACCTTATTGGTGTGGGAGCTGCTGGGCCCTCACTATTATAACAAACATCGGCAACAATAGTTTTTTGGCCTCAAAAAGCACAAACTGCCACAGTAGTTACTGGCATTGCACAAAACGACTTTGTGTCGATTTGCTCCTTGTGAAAGAGCAGAATGCTGTCACTCACAGTTAAGCCAGCAGATACAGAGAGACACAGAATTTTAATAAGCACAAAAGGTCATGGTCAACTCTAGACCAAATTAGGGGCCCAATTATTAAAGAAAGTCTCAAAAGTGCAGCTATGGTATACGTCCTTGCATTAGGTGCAGCTATACAGCTTTCGTGAATTCCCAAGCATTTACAGAAGGAGGACAAGAAATAGTACTTCTCGAAAAAATGTGTGAACTGCATTTTAGCATTAAAAAAAACGTGTAGTTGTGCTCATGCGAAAATCTGAGTGATTACATGTTCACTTTCCCCCCAACAACTTTTTTTCCCCAACTCTAGAAGAAGGTTTACGTCTGCCATTGACAAAAGTAAATTTCCAACAATTCTCACGATGGGAAAAGATTAGAGAAGAGTTGTTGAAAACCCTAAAAACATGCAAGTTAGTAGGTTTGCACAGATTCAAAAGGACACTCTAACCCTGGAAATATTGCTTACCACTGCATTCATCCCCAGTATGTAGATCTGAGGAAACATGGTAACATATGGGGATTGCAAGTATTCAAACACTACTACGGTATGAGCCCTGGCATAATCAGAGGGGCTATATCAGAGCTCCTATATAATGAGATAGCTGCCACAATTTGTCGCTGCACTACATGACACCAATAGGGCAAGTGGATTTTGTAACAGGACAAGTAGATTTATGAAGCAACCTGCTTAATCGACAAGTAGATATTTTATTAAATTCCACACCCCTGATGCTTTATGTTAAATGTAGCATTGAGCTCTGTTAATGTATTCCATGTTCCTGGGTACTCTTTTCTGTTAGTGCTACCACCTGGTTCCCTTTCAGATCCACAGATTTAGCCATTTTCACAGTGTAATTAGAAATAAGATTGTCAGGGAACATGTTCTTAAAGGTGAACAAGGTCCCGGGCACACGTTTAAGAGGATATCTCACTGGTAGAAATGTCTCCTATAGTCACAATTCTAGTGGTCGACATCAGAGTAATCTTTCAAAAGTATTTATTCGAGAAACAAAAAAAAGAAACAACCAGCCGACACGTGTTTCGTCATACGAGGGAGGTATCCCGTGACTCTTCAGGGCTGTGGCTCAGTGTTTGAAAGACGAGAAATCACGCAGCCAAAACCGGAATAGGCGCCGGCCAACGTGAGTAGGGGGTAGATGCGGGTGTCCCTTGTATGGAGGCACGAAGGCGAGGGAAGCCTCGGTTGGGTTCAAAAAGCGTAGACCCGGACTGTTGGTGATGTGGATGGGTTGAGAATATGGAAACGCAGGGGTGTTGTCAAGCCTTACGAAAAAGTATGGATCTCAAAAGACGTATGCTGGTAAACGGCGGGTATGCAGTTGGGGAAAATCAATAAAGCATGTGAAGATTAATAGGAGGATGTCCAATGTCTTGTAAGTGCAGAAGGCGGGTGCGCCGAGCAACGTGTAAAGATGAATAGGAGGATGTCCAGTATCTTGATCATGCGGAATGGGCGGGTGTGCCGAGCAACTCCACTTTGGGTGAGGCAGACGTCAGAAACTCTTCTTAAAGGTGTTGGATGATAGGGTAATGTAAAAGAGCACTCTCTCCATCTTGATGTCTGCAGTTAGTCCTCCCCATATTCACACACCCTGCAGGGATCGGGCCGCCATCTCCATTTGACAAAGACCTGCCTGTTAGCCCGCTTACCTTTCCTTTTCAGAATCTTTTCAATCCGGTACACCCTGTGCGGTTCGTCAGGTACCTTTTGGAACTCCTCCTTGTAAAAGACTTCTGACACCACTTCCCCGTCGTAGTCCTTTAACCTGTAAATATATACACCCTCTGTAAGCTCCACACTTTCAACTATATATATCTTGTCGCTAAAAGTCTGCTCGTACCCCTTCATAAAGACCCTTTTAACTTTAAAATTGTAACATAATCTAACTTTTTTTAAAAGAGGTTTCTTTACACTTGCAGCAAAGTGGCTCACGTACACCATTCTGGTTCTCTGATAACTCCTGACTCCTTGACCTCCTGGGCCAGGGCCAGCACTCTCCCCAGCAGCTCCACCCAATTGGCTCTGTGCTCCCTTCCGGCTGGGATCGAGCCGGCTGCCGTGACTGTGCCGCAGGTCCTCATGCACCTGGGGTTCTTTTTTCCTGATTGTTTACCTGAATGTTTTTGCCTTTTTTGTTCTCCTAGTTACTTGTTGTGAATGTGTTGCTGTTGTTTTTCATGCCCCGTGCCCCCTGATTTGCCGCCACCCACTCTCTCCTTTTTCCCTCTGCTGCTGCCCCTGCCCCCAACCGAGCCTGCTCCCGCCTCCCTTCCGCTGCTCCCGCCGCTCCCGCCCCCTCCCCTACATATGCCTACCGCTGCGGGTGGGCGCGTGTGACTCCTTGACCTCCTGGGCCACTGCCAGCACTCTCCCCAGCAGGTCCACCTGATCGGCTGCCCGCAGCTCTGTGCTCCCTCCCGGCTGGGTTCGAGCCGGCTGCCGTGACTGCGCCGCAGGTCCTCTGGCGTCTGTGGTTCTTTTTTCCTGATTGTTTACCTGATAGTTTTTGCCTTTTTTGTTCTCCTGTGTTACTTGTTGTGATTGTTTTGCTGTTGTTTTTCATTCCCCATACCCCCTGATTTGCCTCCACCCACTCTCTCCTTTTTCCCGCCGCTGCTGCCCCTGCGGCCCACCCCCCGACGAGCTCACTCCGGCCTCCCTTCCGCTGCCCCGCCCCCCTCCCCTACATATGCCGACTGCTGCGAGGTCGCACCGCTGGTGCGCCAAAGGTGCGCCTAATGCAAGCCCGTCTGCTCCTGGACCGTGCCCTGCACCGGACCCCCTGGTCCCCGCGAGCTCCAAAGCGCCAGACGTTGCTACGACGCCAACACCCTCTGCGCACTCAATGCCAGTCGATCATCCACCTGCTTCCAGGCCACCCAGAAGCTCACCCACTGACACTTCACCTGCCGAAACTGCAGCTACACCTGCCAGCTCACACCAGCTCGTCCTGCACACCCCACCAAAGCAGACCACAACCACCTCAGATGCATACTGCTCAACAGGCACGCCGTCGAACTCTGGTACCTACTCGACTCAACCTCCCTGGTCGTCGCTTTCCTGACGGAGACCTGGATGAACTCCTCATTGGCACCCGACGTTGCCATAGCCATCCCGAATGGCTACAAGATCACCCGCAGGGACCGCCCCAACAGATCGGGAGGAGGAATCGCCATCGTCCACAAAAACACCCTCTGAATCTCGGCCAACACCGAAGACACCCTCAGCACCACCGACCACCTGCACTTCCAGATCCACACCGATCCCAACACCACCCTGAGAGGAATACTTGTGTACAGACCCCCTGACCCCGGCCACAATTCATCGGCCTCCATCAAAGACGCCGTCAGCGCGCACCTAGCCTCCACAGACTACATCCTCCTCGGAGACCTGAACTTCTACCTCGAGAACACCAACAACAGCAACTCCACCACTCTACTGGACATCCTCACCAACCTCTGCCTCAAACAGCTCGTCACAACACCCCCCCTCTTCGCTGGACACGCGCTCGACTTCATTTTCTCCGCCAGCAGCCACGTCTCCATCAGCCACACCACTGAACTCCACTGGACCGACCACCGCTGCATCCACTTCTCCTTCAAGAAAACCACCGCACACAACCACCAGCAAAGATTCCCCACCGCAGCTTGAACAAGGTCACCCAAGACCAGCTAATCACCACCCTCGCCCGAAACCCACCAACGGACCACACCGACACAGCCGCCCGCAACCTCAAGCAATGGATTGATGACTGTGCCAACACTCTCGCCCCGATCAAGAAACCCACAAACATATGCACCAACAGAAGAGCCATCTGGTTCACCGCCAACCTTCAGACATCCAAGCAGACCTGCTGGAGAAGAAATGGCGCCGAGAGCAAACTCCAGACAACCATGCAGCCCTCAAGAACGCCAGCAGCAGACACCACCAACTCATTCGAATGGCCAAAAGGACCTCCTTCAAGGAACACATCGACAACAGTGCACACAATAGCAAAGAGCTCTTCAATATCGTGAAGGAACTCACCAACCTTAGCTCCAGATCCAAAGACATCCCGCCATCACAAGACCTCTGCGACTCTCTAACCACCGTCTTCCACCTCAAGATCGCAGACATCCACGACAGCTTCAACACCCAGACCCTCTGACAGCCGTCGACACCCCAGACTCACCGCCCCCCAGTCACACCGGCCACCTGATCTCCTGGTACCACGTCAACGACGAAGATACCATCAAGACCATGAACACCATACACTCCGGCTCATCATCAGACCCCTGCCCCCACCACATCTTCAACAAAGCGAGCTCCATCATCGCACCCCAACTCCGTAAGATCTTCAACAGCTCATTCGAGACCGCCACCTTCCTGGAAAGCTGGAAACACGTAGAGATCAACGCCCTACTCAAGAAATCCAAGGCCGACCGAGAGGACCTCAAAAACTTCTGGCCCGTCTCCCTGCTCCCATTCCCTGCGAAAGTCTCAGAGAAGATCGTCAACAGACAACTGACCCTTCCTGGACTCGTCCCAATCAGGATTCCGCAGCAACCGCAGCACCAAAACCGCCCTCTTCGCCGCCACCGACGACATCAGGACCCTTCTGGACAATGGCGAAACCACAGCACTCATCCTGCTGGACCTCTCGGCTGCCTTCCACAACGTCTGCCACCACACCCTGCGCACACGCCTCTACAACGCGGGGATCCGCGACAAAGCCCTGGACTGGATCACCTCCTCCCTCACCAACAGAACCCAGAGAGTCCGCCTTCCTCCATTCCGATCCGAAGTCACCAATATCACCTGCGGCGTACCCCAAGGATCATCCCTAAGCCAGACCCTCTTCAACGTCTACATGACATCGCTCGCTAACATCATCCGATCGCACGACCTCAACAAAGTCTCCTATGCCGACGACACCCAGCTGATCCTCTCCACCAAAGACCCCACCACCGCCAGAACCAACTTCTATGCAGGGATGAAGGCCATCGCAGAATGGATCAAGAGCAGTCGCCTAAAAGTGAACTCGGACAAGACGGAGGTCCTCATCCTCGGCTCCACCCCTTCTGTAGGAAGGTGGAATCTTACAATATGGTTACCCCCACTTTTTGCCTGGTGTTCTGCTGGTTTTCGACTTAGTTGGACTGGGATCCTGCTATTCAGGGCCCCAGTCTTTCTGCTTTCGCTATAAAATGAACTCCATGTACCTTAGGTACATACCAGATTGGCTACTGGGTCTCTTTTGTGAGCCCCTGTATATAGTACCCAGGGCATAGGTGCACCAGAGGCCTACCAGGGGCTGAAGCATGTATTGTGACACCCCTGGTTAGCCTTCCAAACTGACACCACAGGTCTGCAATTGCAGCCTGGGTAAGGTGGTGTAATCACCACTTACTTAGATATAGTATACCTATATATATATATATATATATATATGCACTCTGGGAAAGGTAGTCACCACACAAGACGTGACTTGCCAATAGACATTTGCGTTGCCATTTGGGCTGAAGGGGTGTTAGAAAGGCGACCCCGGGGGAGGCAGAAGATGTCTGACTGACCACCCCTAGGTCCACCTCTCCTTCGAGAAGTAGCCGAGCGTTACCGAGAGGCCTCCTGGGTGAGGGTCCTCTCCTAGGATCGTACAGCAGAGTAATCACAACACTACAAATGGACACCACACAGGAGGTCAAATTCTTAAGCTTTTATAGATAATAAAGGTTGCTGGTTCTTGGCAGTATATACAGACAGATCGAGGATCCGTAAAGTCTCGTAAAGGGGGGTAAGGTAGCGGGACAGTCTCAACCGGGGTGGAAGAAGGGATACCCTACGCACAGCTCTCAATCCTCGAGCTGGGGGGTTCCGAGAGGTCGGGCCGCGGCAGCGCCAGCAGGCTCTCAAGATGGTCTCAGCGAGTTAGGCCGCGGCAGCGCCAGCAGGCTCTCAAGATGGTTTCAGCGAGGTAGGCCGCGGCAGCGCCAGCAGGCTCTCAAGATGGTTTCAGCGAGGTAGGCCGCGGCAGTGCCAGCAGGCTCTCAAGATGGTTTCAGCGAGGTAGGCCGCGGCAGCGCCAGCAGGCTCTCAAGATGGTCTCAGAGAGGTAGGCCGCGGCAGCGCCAGCAGGCTCTCAAGATGGTCTCAGCGAGGTAGGCCGCGGCAGCGCCAGCAGGCTCTCAAGATGGTCTCAGCGAGGTAGGCCGCGGCAGCGCCAGCAGGCTCTCAAGATGGCTTTGGGTTACAGGAAGGATGAGTTCGTCTGGTGTCGGCCGTGACAGCGTCAGCAGGGCTTCCAGTCCAGGATACAACTGGGGTCCTGCTCCGGGGCTGGCCCAGATATAGGGCTGGAGTCCTTTGATGTCCGGACCCTCGTGCCTGGGGGCCGGAGGGGCCGGGATGATGGTGTCCAGACACCCAGCAGGGGGGTGGAGCCAGCGCCCAGGGAGGCCGGAGGGCGATCGATACCAGGCGTCCGGGGACGGCTGGGGACCATCGAAACTCCCCTTTCCTCCGGAATCCGTCGAGTGGCTACTCGACCACCTGGGTGGATCCTGGCGCCTCGATGTCGGGGCTTCGCTGGAGCCGGGGCTAGGCAGAGGCCACGTGCCAATGACGTGGAGGTTCCAAGATGGCGTCGGGGAAGGCCTCGTGTTCGGGCGTGATGGGCCTGGGATGGAGCTAGGCCGGTAGTGTTGATCCGGGATGGTAACCGGACCGGCAATGGTGGTCATGCAGGGTCGGGCTGGAGGGGCTGCCCGAGGCTGAGTGGAGGGCTGATGTCGTCTGGGGCCCGCTGCGCGGGAGAGGTAGGACCACGCCATGAGGCCGGGTCCAACACGCGTCCCCCCCAGCTGAAGGCAGGGGAGAGTCACCCATCTTCTTGGGGGTTCTCCTCGCCGAGGCGGAAGAATATGGACAGGCCGTCAGCATTGGCGTGGTCGTTGCCAGGGCGATGTTCTACAGTGAAGTCCATCCCCTGCAGCGAAATGGACCAGCGCAGCAGTTTCGGGTTTTCCCCCCGCATCTGCATCAACCACCGCAGGGGCCGGTGGTCGGTCTGGACTCGGAAGTGGGTGCCGAAGAGGTAGGGCCGGAGCTTCTTGAGGGCCCACACCACGGCGAAGGCCTCCCTCTCGATGGTGCTCCACCGTTGTTCTCTTGCCAGCAGGCGTCGGCTGATGAAGGCCACAGGCCGGTCGACCCCTTCGGGGTTAACTTGTGACAGGACCGCCACGATGCCGTGCTCCGAGGCGTCAGTTTGGACCACAAACACTCGGCTGTAGTCGGGGGCTTGGAGCACAGGGGCGGTGCACATGGCAGTCTTTAGAGTCTCGAAGGCTGTTTGGCACGCAGGGGTCCAGTGCACTTTCTGTGGTAGTTTATTTGAGGTCAGTTCTGTGAGGGGCCCCACAATGCTCCCGTAGTCCTTTATAAATCGCCGATAATATCCAGTGAGCCCCAGGAAGGCTCGGACGGCGGTCTGGGTGACCGGGGGCTCCCAGGCCCGGATGGCGTCTATCTTTGGTTGGAGGGGAGCCACTTGGCCGCTCCCCACTTGGTGGCCCAGATAGGTCACGGACCCTTGGCCTATCTGGCACTTGCTGGCTTTGATGGTGCGTCCGGCCCGGCGGAGGGCCGTCAGGACCTCCCAGAGGTGGGTCAGGTGCTCATCCCAGTGAAGGCTGTACACAGCAATGTCATCTAGATAGGCGGCGCTGTATTCCTCTAGTCCGGCCAGCACCTGGTTCACTAGTCTCTGGAAGGTGGCCGGGGCGTTTTTCATGCCGAAGGGCATCACCTTGAAGTGATAGTGGCCATCAGGGGTCGAGAAGGCCGATCGCTCTTGTGCACCAGGGGTAAGGCCGATCTGCCAATACCCAGCCGTGAGATAGAAGGTGCTGAGGTATTTGGCGGCCCCCAGGCGATCGATCAGTTCATCCGCCCTGGGGATGGGATGGGCGTCGGTCCTGGTGACTGCATTCAGTACCCGGTAGTCAACACAGAACCGGAGTTCCGGAGCTGTTCCGGGGGTGGCGGCTTTAGGGACCAGGACAACGGGACTGGCCCATGGACTGTCGGAGGGTTCGACTACCCCCAGAGCTAACATCTTGGCCACTTCTGAATTGATGCAGGCCCGAACCCGGTCGGGCACTCTGAAAGCTCGGTGTCTTACCTGCGGGCTGTCTCCGGTGTCTACATCGTGGACACACCACCGGGTGACCCCCGGAGTGAGGGAAAACAGATCCGCAAATTGTCCCAGCAGCTTCCGGCAGTCTTGTTGCTGCTCTGGGGTCAGGGTAGAGGAGAGCCTGACCCCTTCGATGGAGCCGTCTTTCTCGGAGGTGCTCATGAGATCTGGCAGAGGTTCGGAGTCGTCTTCAGCTCCGTCATCGGTCGCTAACAGCAGACTTAGTTCAGTGCGGGCAAAGTGCGGCTTGAGCCGGTTAGCGTGTAGAACCCGGAGGGGGTTCCTGGGGGACTCCATGTCCACCAGATAGGTGACGGGGCTCTTGCGCTCCACCACTTTGAAGGGCCCCGTCCATTTGTCCTGGAGGGCACAAGGTTCAACCGGGGACATGACCCAGACCTGCTGGCCTGGCTCGAACTCGATGGACGAGGCGTTCTGGTCATACCAGCGCTTCATTTCCTCCTGGCTGGCCTCTAGGTTGGCCTCGGCAAGTTCCCTGAACTTCCGAGTCTGGTTGCGAAGCATCAGGAGGTATCGGTAGACATCCGGTGGGGCATCTCGAACGGCTGTCTCCCAGCCCTCCTTGACCAGGCTGAGGGGGCCTTGGACCGGGTGCCCGTACAATAGTTCAAAAGGGTACCTCTGGGGTACCTCTTGGTAGGCGAAGAGGAGGCAGGGCAGCAGGACATCCCATTTGCGTCGGAGCGGCTCCTCTAGGCCCTTGATCATCCCCTTCAGTGTTCTGTTAAACCGTTCCACTAGTCCATTTCCTTGGGGGTGATACGGGGTGGTGAACTTATAGGTGACCCCGCACTGTTGCCATAGGGACCGCATATGCTTCGATATAAAGTTGGAGCCCCGATCACTCACGACTTCCCGGGGGAAGCCGACTCGGGAGAAGATGCTCATGAGGGCTCGGCCCACCACGGGGGCCGTGATGGTTCGGAGGGGGATGGCCTCGGGATAGCGGGTGGCATGGTCCACCAGGACGAGGATGAAACGGTGTCCCTGCGAGGTGCGAGGGTCCAGGGGCCCTACGATGTCGATTCCCTCTCGCTCGAAGGGGGTAGTCACCACGGGAAACGGCTGGAGCGGGGCTTTGACTTTCCCCCCACTCTTCCCGCTGGCTTGACAGCTCGGGCAGGTCCTGCAGTGGTTATGCACATCGTTGCGCATTTTCGGCCAATAGAAATGGGTCACCAGGCGGCTGTAAGTCTTGTCCTGCCCCAGGTGCCCGGCGAGGGGCACATCATGTGCTAAGTTCAGGAGGAAGTCTCTGAATCGGAGGGGCACGACCAGTACCCGGCTGGCCCCTAGTTCGGCAATCTTTTGCTCACTGTAGAGAAGGTCGTTGTCCCAATAGACCCAGTGGGACCCCGCGGGGTCTCCAGCGGCTTGAGTAGCGGCTTGCTGTCGGATTCCCTCGAGGGAGGGGCAGGTTTTCTGTTCCTGCCGGAATTGTTCGCGGGTGGGGCCACCTTCTTGGCGCCATTGAGCTAGTGGAAGGTGGCCGAGCTCGGTGAGATCTTCTTGGCCGGGCCCCTGGGGGCCGGGTTCGGGGTCGGCGTCCTCGGGGACGGCGGGCGGCGGAGGTGCGGGCCACTCCGCTCCTCGGTCGGGGCTTCCTCCGTTGGGGTGGAGGCTCGGGCGGACATGGAGCGGGTGGTCGCACAGACCCACTCGGGAAGGCCTAGCATCCCCAGGTGCTCTCTCCGTTCGACGCCGGCCCAGGGGGAACTTTCCAGGTCGTTCCCAAGGAGGCAGTCCACGGGGGCATCGTCTCGGACAGTCACTTTCAGCATGCCCGACACTCCTCCCCACTCGAAGGGGATGCGGGCCATCTGGCACAAAGTCTCCGAGTTGTCCGCCGACCGAACTGGGCACAGGACGTTTGGAAGGATCTGTTCGGGGGTCACCAGATGGCAGCGGACCGCCGTCACGCTGGCTCCAGTGTCCCGGAGGGCTTCGGCCCGGCGTCCATTGATGGTGACCCACTGGCGGTATTTCTGGGTGTTGCCTGGGATCGGGTCTCGGGGGATCAGGTCGTGAGTACCCAGGCATGCTAAGGTCATAGCGGCGGGCTCCCATTCGGCCTGCTCGTGGTTGTCGTCCTCTTCCTCGCTTCTTTCTTCACCCAGGGCGGCGGCCGCGATCTGGCGGTTTGGGGGACCGGTGGTGCCGGGTCGCTGGTTCATTGGGCAGAGAGGGTCATTCGCGTAATGGCCCTGTCGCTGGCATCTGTGGCACGTAACATTCGGGCGGGGCCCGGGTCTGGCTGGGGGGCCCCCTCTTCGGCCCAGGGATGGCGACGTGGAGGTAGGGGAGGACCCCTGGGGGGCATCCAGTCCCCGGCTCTGGCCTCCTCCGCCGCCTCGTGGTCGGTGGTTCCCCGGGGATCCCCGGCCGTAGTCTCCCATCGGACTCCGGGGAACTCGGGTGCTCACCCATCTATCCGCCTCGACAGCGAGCTTTCGTGGCTCAGTTAGTTTGCTGTCAAGGAGGTGCTGCCGGAGTTCAATGAAGCAGTTATTGGCCAGATGTTCCCATAGAATGAGGTCGACCAATTGCTGGTAGGTGGTGGCCTGGCAGCCTCTGATCCACCCCTCGAAGGCTCTGCTGTAAAAGTTTACGTACTCCACCCACGTGGTACCGGGGATTTTTTTGCAGTCTCGGAATCGCTGCCGGTACATCTCGGGGGTGAGTCCGTAGCGAGTGAGGAGGGTGGTCTTCATGTGCTCGTACGAGGTCATCTCGGTATCAGGGAGCTCCAGCAGGGCGTCTCTCCCTTCGTTGATAAACTTCCCCCACAGGCCGGCGCCCCAGTCCTTGAGGGGTACTCGATGGGCGGTCATGGCGACCTCATAGGCTTTGAACCACTGTTGGATGTCGTCGTTCTTATAGTACTCTTTGACGACATCCTTGGGTATGTGCACCTTCGTGTCCACCGGGGGAGGTGAGGTCTTGCCTCCGGAGGTGCCGGTCTCGTTTGTCTTGGCCTTAATTTCCAGTTCTTTGAGGCCGCGCTCGTGCTCGAGCATGAGTTTTTTCTCCTCAAGGTCTCTTTGTCTCCGCCTTTCTTCTAGGTCTCCTTCTAGCCGTAGCTGCTCGAGGGCTAACTTCCTTTCTGCCAGCTGGATCTCTCCTTCTTGTCTGAGTCGAGCGAGCTCCAACTCGTGGAGCCAGTTCCTCTCTCGTTCTCGGGCGTCTTTGTGGGAGAGGCCCGTGTCTGGGTTTGCGGGTCTCCCTCCCGCTGGGTTTGTCTCAGCCTCCGGGCCTCCGTTCGGGCCCGGGTTATCTTCACTCGGGGGTGGCGCGTCGCCGGCGTCCACCCAGGCCTGCAGGGCCGATTTAAAGTCTTCTTTGGTGCTTAAGCCAGTGGTAGCGATGTCTAGGTCTTTGCAGAATTGCTTTAGCTCCTTGTGAGTGTAGTCTTCCATTTTCTCTTTCTGGAATTCTGTGCTCATGGTCGTAGTGGGTTTTTCTTGGTAGTGAGTGAATCACTCTCTGTACGATCTGCGAGGGATCGGATCCCGGCGCTTGCCACCAATGTTAGAAAGGCGACCCCGGGGGAGGAAGAAGATGTCTGACTGACCACCCCTAGGTCCACCTCTCCTTCGAGAAGTAGCCGAGCGTTACCGAGAGGCCTCCTGGGTGAGGGTCCTCTCCTAGGATCGTACAGCAGAGTAATCACAACACTACAAACGGACACCACACAGGAGGTCAAATTCTTAAGCTTTTATAGATAATAAAGGTTGCTGGTTCTTGGCAGTATATACAGGCAGATCGAGGATCCGTAAAGTCTCGTAAAGGGGGGTAAGGTAGCGGGACAGTCTCAACCGGGGTGGAAGAAGGGATACCCTACGCACAGCTCTCAATCCTCGAGCTGGGGGGTTCCAAGAGGTCGGGCCGCGGCAGCGCCAGCAGGCTCTCAAGATGGTCTCAGCGAGTTAGGCCGCGGCAGCGCCAGCAGGCTCTCAAGATGGTTTCAGCGAGGTAGGCCGCGGCAGCGCCAGCAGGCTCTCAAGATGGTTTCAGCGAGGTAGGCCGCGGCAGCGCCAGCAGGCTCTCAAGATGGTTTCAGCGAGGTAGGCCGCGGCAGCACCAGCAGGCTCTCAAGATGGTCTCAGCGAGGTAGGCCGCGGCAGCGCCAGCAGGCTCTCAAGATGGTCTCAGCGAGGTAGGCCGCGGCAGCGCCAGCAGGCTCTCAAGATGGTCTCAGCGAGGTAGGCCGCGGCAGCGCCAGCAGGCTCTCAAGATGGCTTCGGGTTACAGGAAGGATGAGTTCGTCTGGTGTCGACCGTGACAGCGTCAGCAGGGCTTCCAGTCCAGGATACAACTGGGGTCCTGCTCCGGGGCTGGCCCAGATATAGGGCTGGAGTCCTTTGATGTCCGGACCCTCGTGCCTGGGGGCCGGAGGGGCCGGGATGATGGTGTCCAGACACCCAGCAGGGGGGTGGAGCCAGCGCCCAGGGAGGCCGGAGGGCGATCGATACCAGGTGTCCGGGGACGGCTGGGGACCATCGAAACTCCCCTTTCCTCCGGAATCCGTCGAGTGTCCACTCGACCACCTGGGTGGATCCTGGCGCCTCGATGTCGGGGCTTCGCTGGAGCCGGGGCTAGGCAGAGGCCACGTGCCCCTGACGTGGAGGTTCCAAGATGGCGTCGGGGAAGGCCTCGTGTTCGGGCGTGATGGGCCTGGGATGGAGCTAGGCCGGTAGTGTTGATCCGGGATGGTAACCGGACCGGCAATGGTGGTCATGCAGGGTCGGGCTGGAGGGGCTGCCCGAGGCTGAGTGGAGGGCTGATGTCGTCTGGGGCCCGCTGCGCGGGAGAGGTAGGACCACGCCATGAGGCCGGCTCCAACACGCGTCCCCCCCAGCTGAAGGCAGGGGAGAGTCACCCATCTTCTTGGGGGTTCTCCTCGCCGAGGCGGAAGAATATGGACAGGCCGTCAGCATTGGCGTGGTCGTTGCCAGGGCGATGTTCTACAGTGAAGTCCATCCCCTGCAGCGAAATGGACCAGCGCAGCAGTTTCGGGTTTTCCCCCCGCATCTGCATCAACCACCGCAGGGGCCGGTGGTCGGTCTGGACTCGGAAGTGGGTGCCGAAGAGGTAGGGCCGGAGCTTCTTGAGGGCCCACACCACGGCGAAGGCCTCCCTCTCGATGGTGCTCCACCGTTGTTCTCTTGCCAGCAGGCGTCGGCTGATGAAGGCCACAGGCCGGTCGACCCCTTCGGGGTTAACTTGTGACAGGACCGCCCCGATGCCGTGCTCCGAGGCGTCAGTTTGGACCACAAACTCTCGGCTGTAGTCGGGGGCTTGGAGCACAGGGGCGGTGCACATGGCAGTCTTTAGAGTCTCGAAGGCTGTTTGGCACGCAGGGGTCCAGTGCACTTTCTGTGGTAGTTTCTTTGAGGTCAGTTCTGTGAGGGGCCCCACAATGCTCCCGTAGTCCTTTATAAATCGCCGATAATATCCAGTGAGCCCCAGGAAGGCTCGGACGGCGGTCTGGGTGACCGGGGGCTCCCAGGCCCGGATGGCGTCTATCTTTGGTTGGAGGGGAGCCACTTGGCCGCTCCCCACTTGGTGGCCCAGATAGGTCACAGACCCTTGGCCTATCTGGCACTTGCTGGCTTTGATGGTGCGTCCGGCCCGGCGGAGGGCCGTCAGGACCTCCCAGAGGTGGGTCAGGTGCTCATCCCAGTGAAGGCTGTACACAGCAATGTCATCTAGATAGGCGGCGCTGAATTCCTCTAGTCCGGCCAGCACCTGGTTCACTAGTCTCTGGAAGGTGGCCGGGGCGTTTTTCATGCCGAAGGGCATCACCTTGAAGTGATAGTGGCCATCAGGGGTCGAGAAGGCCGATCGCTCTTGTGCACCAGGGGTAAGGCCGATCTGCCAATACCCAGCCGTGAGATCAAAGGTGCTGAGGTATTTGGCGGCCCCCAGGCGATCGATCAGTTCATCCGCCCTGGGGATGGGATGGGCATCGGTCCTGGTGACTGCATTCAGTCCCCGGTAGTCAACACAGAACCGGAGTTCCGGAGCTGTTCCGGGGGTGGCGGCTTTAGGGACCAGGACAACGGGACTGGCCCATGGACTGTCGGAGGGTTTGACTACCCCCAGAGCTAACATCTTGGCCACTTCTGATTGGATGCAGGCCCGAACCCGGTCGGGCACTCTGAAAGCTCGGTGTCTTACCTGCGGGCTGTCTCCGGTGTCTACATCGTGGACACACCACCGGGTGACCCCCGGAGTGAGGGAAAACAGATCCGCAAATTGTCCCAGCAGCTTCCGGCAGTCTTGTTGCTGCTCTGGGGTCAGGGTAGAGGAGAGCCTGACCCCTTCAATGGAGCCGTCTTTCTCGGAGGTGCTCATGAGATCTGGGAGAGGTTCGGAGTCGTCTTCAGCTCCGTCATCGGTCGCTAACAGCAGACTTAGTTCAGTGCGGGCAAAGTGCGGCTTGAGCCGGTTAGCGTGTAGAACCCGGAGGGGGTTCCTGGGGGACTCCATGTCCACCAGATAGGTGACGGGGCTCTTGCGCTCCACCACTTTAAAGGGCCCCGTCCATTTGTCCTGGAGGGCACAAGGTTCAACCGGGGACATGACCCAGACCTGCTGGCCTGGCTCGAACTCGATGGACGAGGCGTTCTGGTCATACCAGCGCTTCATTTCCTCCTGGCTGGCCTCTAGGTTGGCCTCGGCAAGTTCCCTGAACTTCTGAGTCTGGTTGCGAAGCATCAGGAGGTATCGGTAGACATCCGGTGGGGCATCTCGAACGGCTGTCTCCCAGCCCTCCTTGACCAGGCTGAGGGGGCCTTGGACCGGGTGCCCGTACAATAGTTCAAAAGGGCTGAACCCTAGGGACTTCTGGGGTACCTCTCGGTAGGCGAAGAGGAGGCAGGGCAGCAGGACATCCCATTTGCGTCTGAGCGGCTCCTCTAGGCCCTTGATCATCCCCTTCAGTGTTCTGTTAAACCGTTCCACTAGTCCATTTCCTTGGGGGTGATACGGGGTGGTGAACTTATAGGTGACCCCGCACTGTTGCCATAGGGACCGCATATGCTTCGATATAAAGTTGGAGCCCCGATCACTCACGACTTCCCGGGGGAAGCCGACTCGGGAGAAGATGCTCATGAGGGCTCGGCCCACCACGGGGGCCGTGATGGTTCGGAGGGGGATGGCCTCGGGATAGCGGGTGGCATGGTCCACCAGGACGAGGATGAAACGGTGTCCCTGCGAGGTGCGAGGGTCCAGGGGCCCTACAATGTCGATTCCCTCTCGCTCGAAGGGGGTAGTCACCACGGGAAACGGCTGGAGCGGGGCTTTGACTTTCCCCCCGCTCTTCCCGCTGGCTTGACAGCTCGGGCAGGTCCTGCAGTGGTTATGCACATCGTTGCGCATTTTCGGCCAATAGAAATGGGTCACCAGGCGGCTGTAAGTCTTGTCCTGCCCCAGGTGCCCGGCGAGGGGCACATCATGTGCTAAGTTCAGGAGGAAGTCTCTGAATCGGAGGGGCACGACCAGTACCCGGCTGGCCCCTAGTTCGGCAATCTTTTGCTCACTGTAGAGAAGGTCGTTGTCCCAATAGACCCAGTGGGACCCGGCGGGGTCTCCAGCGGCTTGAGTAGCAGCTTGCTGTCGGATTCCCTCGAGGGAGGGGCAGGTTTTCTGTTCCTGCCGGAATTGTTCGCGGGTGGGGCCACCTTCTTGGCGCCATTGAGCTAGTGGAAGGTGGCCGAACTCGGTGAGATCTTCTTGGCCGGGCCCCTGGGGGCCGGGTTCGGGGTCGGCGTCCTCGGGGACGGCGGGCGGCGGAGGTGCGGGCCACTCCGCTCCTCGGTCGGGGCTTCCTCCATTGGGGTGGAGGCTCGGGCGGACATGGAGCGGGTGGTCGCACAGACCCACTCGGGAAGGCCTAGCATCCCCAGGTGCTCTCTCCGTTCGACGCCGGCCCAGGGGAAACTTTCCAGGTCGTTCCCAAGGAGGCAGTCCACGGGGGCATCGTCTCGGACAGTCACTTTCAGCATGCCCGACACTCCTCCCCACTCGAAGGGGATGCGGGCCATCTGGCACAAAGTCTCCGAGTTGTCCGCCGACCGGACTGGGCACAGGACGTTAGGAAGGATCTGTTCGGGGGTCACCAGATGGCAGCGGACCGCCGTCACGCTGGCTCCAGTGTCCCGGAGGGCTTCGGCCCGGCGTCCATTGATGGTGACCCACTGGCGGTATTTCTGGGTGTTGCCTGGGATCGGGTCTCGGGGGATCAGGTCGTGAGTACCCAGGCATGCTAAGGTCATAGCGGCGGGCTCCCATTCGGCCTGCTCGTGGTTGTCGTCCTCTTCCTCGCTTCTTTCTTCACCCAGGGCGGCGGCCGCGATCTGGCGGTTTGGGGGAC
This sequence comes from Lissotriton helveticus, assembly GCF_964261635.1. Classification (NCBI taxonomy): domain Eukaryota; kingdom Metazoa; phylum Chordata; class Amphibia; order Caudata; family Salamandridae; genus Lissotriton; species Lissotriton helveticus. The sequence goes on from NC_136068.1 coordinate 438,010,831, forward strand.
CGGTGGTGCCGGGTCGCTGGTTCATTGGGCAGAGAGGGTCATTCGCGTAATGGCCCTGTCGCTGGCATCTGTGGCACGTAACATTCGGGCGGGGCCCGGGTCTGGCTGGGGGCCCCCTCTTCGGCCCAGGGATGGCGACGTGGAGGTAGGGGAGGACCCCTGGGGGGCGTCCCGTCCCCGGCTCTGGCCTCCTCCGCCGCCTCGTGGTCGGTGGTTCCCCGGGGATCCCCGGCCGTAGTCTCCCATCGGACTCCGGGGAACTCGGGTGCTCACCCATCTATCCGCCTCGACAGCGAGCTTTCGTGGCTCAGTTAGTTTGCTGTCAAGGAGGTGCTGCCGGAGTTCAATGAAGCAGTTATTGGCCAGATGTTCCCATAGAATGAGGTCGACCAATTGCTGGTAGGTGGTGGCCTGGCAGCCTCTGATCCACCCCTCGAAGGCTCTGCTGTAAAAGTTTACGTACTCCACCCACGTGGTACCGGGGATTTTTTTGCAGTCTCGGAATCGCTGCCGGTACATCTCGGGGGTGAGTCCGTAGCGAGTGAGGAGGGTGGTCTTCATGTGCTCGTACGAGGTCATCTCGGTATCAGGGAGCTCCAGCAGGGCGTCTCTCCCTTCGTTGATAAACTTCCCCCACAGGCCGGCGCCCCAGTCCTTGAGGGGTACTCGATGGGCGGTCATGGCGACCTCATAGGCTTTGAACCACTGTTGGATGTCGTCGTTCTTATAGTACTCTTTGACGACATCCTTGGGTATGTGCACCTTCGTGTCCACCGGGGGAGGTGAGGTCTTGCCTCCGGAGGTGCCGGTCTCGTTTGTCTTGGCCTTAATTTCCAGTTCTTTGAGGCCGCGCTCGTGCTCGAGCATGAGTTTTTTCTCCTCGAGGTCTCTTTGTCTCCGCCTTTCTTCTAGGTCTCCTTCTAGCCGTAGCTGCTCGAGGGCTAACTTCCTTTCTGCCAGCTGGATCTCTCCTTCTTGTCTGAGTCGAGCGAGCTCCAACTCGTGGAGCCAGTTCCTCTCTCGTTCTCGGGCGTCTTTGTGGGAGAGGCCCGTGTCTGGGTTTGCGGGTCTCCCTCCCGCTGGGTTTGTCTCAGCCTCCGGGCCTCCGTTCGGGCCCGGGTTATCTTCACTCGGGGGTGGCGCGTCGCCGGCGTCCACCCAGGCCTGCAGGGCCGATTTAAAGTCTTCTTTGGTGCTTAAGCCAGTGGTAGCGATGTCTAGGTCTTTGCAGAATTGCTTTAGCTCCTTGTGACTGTAGTCTTCCATTTTCTCTTTCTGGAATTCTGTGCTCATGGTCGTAGTGGGTTTTTCTTGGTAGTGAGTGAATCACTCTCTGTACGATCTGCGAGGGCTCGGATCCCGGCGCTTGCCACCAATGTTAGAAAGGCGACCCCGGGGGAGGCAGAAGATGTCTGACTGACCACCCCTAGGTCCACCTCTCCTTCGAGAAGTAGCCGAGCGTTACCGAGAGGCCTCCTGGGTGAGGGTCCTCTCCTAGGATCGTACAGCAGAGTAATCACAACACTACAAACGGACACCACACAGGAGGTCAAATTCTTAAGCTTTTATAGATAATAAAGGTTGCTGGTTCTTGGCAGTATATACAGGCAGATCGAGGGATCCGTAAAGTCTCGTAAAGGGGGGTAAGGTAGCGGGACAGTCTCAACCGGGGTGGAAGAAGGGATACCCTACGCACAGCTCTCAATCCTCGAGCTGGGGGGTTCCCGAGAGGTCGGGCTGCGGCAGCGCCAGCAGGCTCTCAAGATGGTCTCAGCGAGTTAGGCCGCGGCAGCGCCAGCAGGCTCTAAAGATGGTTTCAGCGAGGTAGGCCGCGGCAGCGCCAGCAGGCTCTCAAGATGGTTTCAGCGAGGTAGGCCGCGGCAGCGCCAGCAGGCTCTCAAGATGGTTTCAGCGAGGTAGGCCGCGGCAGCGCCAGCAGGCTCTCAAGATGGTCTCAGCGAGGTAGGCAGCGGCAGCGCCAGCAGGCTCTCAAGATGGTCTCAGCGAGGTAGGCCGCGGCAGCGCCAGCAGGCTCTCAAGATGGTCTCAGCGAGGTAGGCCGCGGCAGCACCAGCAGGCTCTCAAGATGGCTTCGGGTTACAGGAAGGATGAGTTCGTCTGGTGTCGGCCGTGACAGCGTCAGCAGGGCTTCCAGTCCAGGATACAACTGGGGTCCTGCTCCGGGGCTGGCCCAGATATAGGGCTGGAGTCCTTTGATGTCCGGACCCTCGCGCCTGGGGGCTGGAGGGGCCGGGATGATGGTGTCCAGACACCCAGCACGGGGGTGGAGCCAGCGCCCAGGGAGGCCGGAGGGCGATCGATACCAGGCGTCCGGGGACGGCTGGGGACCATCGAAACTCCCCTTTCCTCCGGAATCCGTCGAGTGGCCACTCGACCACCTGGGTGGATCCTGGCGCCTCGATGTCGGGGCTTCGCTGGAGCCGGGGCTAGGCAGAGGCCACGTGCCCCTGACGTGGAGGTTCCAAGATGGCGTCGGGGAAGGCCTCGTGTTCGTGCGTGATGGGCCTGGGATGGAGCTAGGCCGGTAGTGTTGATCCGGGATGGAAACCGGACCGGCAATGGTGGTCGTGCAGGGTCGGGCTGGAGGGGCTGCCCGAGGCTGAGTGGAGGGCTGATGTCGTCTGGGGCCCGCCGCGCGGGAGAGGTAGGACCACGCCATGAGGCCGGGTCCAACAAGGGGGTGGAGCAAAGCTGGTTAAATCAGGAGGGGCGTGACATTTTGTTAGATATATTTGCCGCTACCTGACTTACCGCAAAACACTCGTGGCGCTGAAGAAGGCTAATCAGAAGCCGAAATGCATTCGCCTTGACAGCGGGTGTGCAATGTATCCTTACCTGCTGCGGATGGAATAAAGGCTGTTCTCACTCGTTCTCCTGTGTTGGCCTCTTCACTCTCGGCGGCGGCTGTTGGTGATGGATCGTATATATATATATATATATATATATATATATATATATATATATATATATATATATATATATATATATATATATATATATATATATATATATATATATATATATATATACATATTAACCTATACGTCACTCCTATGGCAGTGTTTGACAATCCTGGAGGCAGAGTGCTTGGTTTTGTGTGAGAGGGTGCCCTAACATGAGCTGAGCTCCTCTGCAGCTTTTGGAACCATCTCCTTATAGCTGTTCTATTATATAGCCTTAAGTGCATTATAATCCTCGCGGTTATTGCTAACTTTGGTTTGGCTTTATCAAAACATGTTGTGCAAGGTGTCAAACACTTTGGAATACTACCCCCCCCCGTCATTTCTGGTGGAGGGGGTAGCATTCCACCCTTTACAGGATTGCATAATTTGATTATGAGGAAGCAGATCCTTAATGATTGTCAGATCCAGCTTTTACACCAGCACCTGGTGGACTCTCATCTGACCTCTCCCCAAGAATCCTGTAAAGTCTTGCACTTTGCTGCCCAGTAACCATCCTTCCAGAGCCTTAGAGTCACAATCTACAAAATCAGTCCAGTATTGAGTCTGTGTCTTCTGGGTGTCTCTGAACTGCAACATATACTGTTCAGTGCTTAAGCCAAACCCATCTATCAGAGCACTCTTCAGGACTTTGTAATTGTCAGCATCCTCTTCTCTGACAGTGATGAGCTTATCTCTACCTTTGTCAGCAAAGGAAAGCCACAAGATTGGGAAAGAAGGAAGACAAATGGTTCAGAACCAGGGTTGGGCCTAAAAATCAGGGTGGTGACCTGAAGAAAGATTCTACCAAACCAGAAGAGAAAAGGTGGGGATAAATCTAAAGATAAATCCACAACAGGGCCCCAAAAATCCTCTGAAGGGGGTGGGTCCCAAACTCCTTCCTCTTCTTCCAAGAAACCTTATTGCCATGGCCACTGGAAAACTGACAGCAGTTGCCTAAAAGCCAGCAATAAGGAAAATATTCCTCAAAGTAATACTCCATCACCTCCTGTTATTACTAGTAGTAATCCTCCAGGTGGTGGGAGTGCCCCCAAACATTTGGTTGGGTTTTCTTGGGGAACTCAGGTGGACTCTGGCCTAACCAGGTCCCCTACTACTGCAACTCTAGTATGTGATGGTGGCATGGGGTTTGCTAATTTCACTGCTTGTCCCAATACCTTGGGCAAGTACAGACAGGAGCCCCACATCAATGGTCAGACAGCTGTGGTCTCTAGGGACTCAGGGACTAGTATCACCATGGTGACAGAGAAACTAGTGCCCTCAGAACAGCTTTTACCTGGGTTTACATACCAGGTGACCAATATTGATGGAGTCAAGTCAGATCATGCCATGGCAGTAATACATCTCGGCTGGGGAGGAGTCATTGGCCCAAAGAGAGTGGCAGTGTCCCCAAACTTGCCTGTGGATTGTTTACTAGGCAATGATCTAGAGATCTCAGCCTGGGCTGAGGTAGAAAAAGATGCCCATTTCAAGATGGTAGGCCTTCCTGAAAAGGTTAGTGGGGCTGTGAAGGCCACAGCCCAAACCCAGACAGATTTTCGTGTTGTGAAGCCTGAAACTATGGATCACTCCACTCAGACAGAGAGCATTGGAGAGGAAGAACAGTCTCCCTCCCACCAGACTTTAGGTGAGGGTCAGCCTCCTCAGGGAACTGACCCTACCCCTTGTGAAGGAACAGCCCCAGAGGTAGTCAGGCCTGGCCTGGCAGAGCCCCTAATGTCAGTGGACCCTTCCAGGGAGGTACCCAGTCTGGAGCAGGTAACCTGCCCCTCTCTACCCTGCCTCAGTCAGCCCAGGGCTGCAGAGGTCAGGGAGGTCAGTGGGCCCGATAAGGACCCCTTGTCCAGAGGAACACCCCCATCAGCAGATTAGGGGTACCCAGTCTAGTAGCCCTAGCCAGGTGGTAATTCCTCAACCCTCTGAGGGACCCCCCTTACCCTTGTGTAGGGCCCTCCCCCAGATGGACTCTCTTAGACTAAGGCAAACCGGGGAACCAATGCTTCCAAACCTGCCCTGTCCCTCAAGTAGTCCAGCCAAAGGGATCCAACTCCCAGCTGTAGACAGTCAGAGGTTGACCCTGAGAGCACAGTGCAACTCAGTCATGGAAAGAAAGGCATTTATGGTGGACAGTGATTGGAGGAAGCTGAGCCCAACCTTCAATACTCCATCCCAGCACCAGCCTTTTACTTTGCCAAAACACCCCACAGGTAGTGATTCCCTATGGTGGAGACCCTCTGATACCCTTAGGGTGAGGGATTACTTAGTGGACCATAAGACAGGGGTAACCATGCTAGTGCAGGTACTTCCTTATATGGCCACTAATCAATATAGGTCCACCTGGACAAGATTAGCCTTATCTCCTTTCGTTTGGAGGGGGAGGGGGGGTTGTGTAGGAAGGTGGAATCTTACTATATGGTTACCCCCACTTTTTGCCTGTTGTTTTGCTGGTTTTCGACTTTGTTGGACTGGGATCCTGCTATTTAGGGCCCCAGTCTATCTGCTTTCGCTATAAAACGAACTCCATGTACTTTAGGTGCATACCAGATTGGCTACTGGGTCACCTTTGTGAGCCCCTGTATATAGTACCCAGGGCATAGGTGCATCAGAGGCCTACCAGGGGCCGAAGCATGTATTGTGCCACCCCTGGTTAGCCTTCCAAACTGACACCACAGGTCTGCAATTGCAGCCTGGGTAAGGTGGTGCAATCACCCCTTACTTTGATATAGTATACCTATATCTATCTATCTATCAATCTATCTATCTATCTATCTATCTATCTATCTATCTATCTATCTATCTATATATATATATATATATATATAGACACGTATTAACCTATAAGTCACTCCTATGGCAGGCCTTGACAATCCTGGAGGCAGAGTGCTCGGTTTTGTGTGAGAGGGTGCCCTAGCATGAGCTGAGCCCCTCTGCAGCTTTCGGAACCATCTCCTTATAGCTGTTCTATGATATAGCCATACCATATACTCTTAAGTGCATTATAATCCTCACGGTTAATGCTAACTTTGGTTTGGCTTTATCAAAACATGTCGTGTAAGGTGTCAAACACTTTGGAATACTACCCTCCCCCCCGTTCTGGCGGCTGGGGTCACTTTCTACCCTTCTAAAGGGAGAAGACATGTACACACTGGTATACCCGGTTAAAGTTTAAAAGAGCCACAGCATCACAAAATGGATGAGTCTGCCCTCCTGCTGTTGGACGAAATTCCGGCAGGGGCGGCCTGGACAATAGGTTTCCTGTCCAGGGAGGTGCTAGCACCTCCACATACAGGCTTTAGTGTATTGGGAGAGGGTGGGTTGCATTCAGTGAATGCTTTTCAGACACTGCCTGGGCCACACAAGGTGCTCCATGCATTTCTCAGTTCAAACCGGTTGCTGGGGCACTCTGCCCCAGCTCTGGCGTGAAACTGGACAAAGGGGAAGGGATGTAACCACCCCCTCCCCAGGTCCTCCCATAGGTGGGACCCTTGAGTTAGTCCAACCCCTAAACTTACTATAAGAATAGGAGCCCAGTCCCTAGGACTTTAGATTGCCCTGGATGAAACTCTGCAACATATATCTTGGACCTTCGACATTCCATATCGACTGGAAGACGGAAGAATTCTCCCTTGTGGTCAAGGAGTGACAACCCTGTTCAAACAGGCAACAAAAGCATCTTTGCCGGTCTGCATTTTCGAGGCTCCCGCCGGATCCCGAAGAATCTGCGACACAAGACATGGACTTCCAGACATCTCTGACACTGACCTGAGCTCCCAGCAAAGCTGAGACCTGTAGCGGACACGAGAGACGTGGGACCGGAACTCCTGGACATCCTGCATCTTTGCAACTGCACCTACTTCCCGAAGTTGTGCTTGGGGTATTTGAAACCCCTGTCCCGAGCACCTTTTGCACCGAAGCTCAGAGGCCTACACTCCACGACTGTTCCGTGGGCCCGCTTTGTGCATTTTCGCTCGAGGGCCCTTCGCGATTCCTAGTCCGTTGGCTAGTGATCCCCCACGAAGGACCATCTTTGGTTTCTTGAGCTTTCTTGGTTGCTCCAGACGTGCTCTCACTCCTGTCCAAAGGAAGAGTCCCTCAGGCCTCTTGCATGGGTTGCTGTTGCCAAGGCTTGTTGGATCCAATCCGTATTCTGACGCTGCAGCACTTGACATCCTTCATGGGACAGCTCGAATCCAGCTCCTGGTCATCGTCAACGCCTCCTGGTCCTCGTGGCTGAAGAGTCAAGCTTCACCTCTTTCACCTGAAATCACCCGACATTGGCTGGCATCTTCTCCTCGCCATCCTGGTCACTGGCTAGTGACCCAGTCTCTATCCCCTCTGCTTTCAGGTTCTTCACATCTCCGATCCACCCTTGGATCCACCTGGACACTTTTCCTCTGGTCGCCTGCAGCATTTCTTCTTAGCTCTCCATTGGAATCGACGAAGAAACTCGACACCAAAAGACACCTATGCACCCTGCTTCCGTGGGTGAGGTAACTCGAGTACTCCGGTGCTCCCATGGGTCTTGACTCTCGAAGTGTCTAAGTCTAAATGGGTTCCATCGTAGTTCACCTCTAGGTGCCCTTAATCTTTAAAATTGTAACTTGTTTGTTCTCCATAGAAAGTCAAGGGTGATCCGCAGTTGTGTTTAGACACTGCACACGTCCCCCGTGGGCCACCTGCGTCCCTACCTTGGGTGGTTCCTGGTAGCCCCAGCGGTTCTAGAGGCCCTAGGCCTGCTTTCTAACCCTCACATGCTTCTTATACCACTATTTTAGTATATGGTTTGTGAGGCCCCTTGGGCATAACGTATACTGTGCAACTTATCGTATGCTAATTAAGTTCCTTGTATTGTACTTTTACCTCTGACCTTATAAGGAGACCAGAGGGGTTGTGTTTCGATTAAATACATATATATTTGATATATACCTTGTGTAGTGTGCTTTCATTTGATCATTCAAGCGATTATAAATGGTAAAACAACTTGCTTAACTCGCTTCTAAGTCTTAGCCTGAAGGCTGCTCTCCACAGCTACCATTAGGATAGATTTCAATAAGGTTGACTTTGCAACCTACCATCAATAAGGGTTGTTTGGACTGATTCAAGTAGCCCACTAGAATAGTGGACATCATATACCAGGCCAACTTCTCACACCTTCGGACTGGGATGACTCCTGGTGGCCAGCCTAGCTGGGAACTGCGCCGACACCCACCGAACATGCACTCAACCTCGGGTTCATCCTGGACTCTTCGCTGTCACTGACCCAACAAGTCAACAGCGTCTCCTCCTCCTGCTTCAACTCCCTCCCTATGTATCGCAAGATTTACAGATGGATCCCCACCAAAACCAGAAGGACGGTCACCCAGGCCATGTCACCAGCAGGCTGGACTACGGCAACGCCCTCTACACGGGAGGCACAGGGTCAGACTGATTTGCATATGGCCATGTCTGAACTGGGGTGGCAGAGTGGGCTAAAGATCTGTGATGGATTAAACCCAGATCTTTTGACTGGGTGTGAGTGTTTGATTGATTCAAATGCTCCGTCCATCACCACCCCCTTTTGTACCGCTTTTGGCCGCCATAACTGTGGCAGGGTATGCTCAGACGTGAGTCCCTTGCTCACTTTGCCACTGGATTCAAGCAAGCCGGGCTGAAGACGGCTGTAATGCCAGAAACCGGTCCTCGGAAGCTTGTTTCCGGTCCAGGGAAGACGTGGCTTGGCAGTTCGGGCTGGACTGTTCCCATGAGGCACAGGGTCAGACTGATTTGCATATAGCCATGTCTGAACTGGGGTGGCAGAGTGGGCTAAAGAACGGTGATGGATCAAACCCAGATCTTTTGACTGAGTGTGAGTGTTTGATTGATTCAGACCCCCCCTTTTGTACCGCAAACTCCAGAAGAGACTTTAACGCATACAAAACACCTCCGCACTCCTCATCCTCCCCCACCACAGCCACATCAACGCCCACCTGAATGACCTGCACTTGCTTCCCGTCAACAAGAGGATCACCTTCAAGCTCCTCACCCACGCTCACAAAGCACTCCACGACGCCGGGCCAGCATACCTCAACAACCAACTCACCTTCTACACCCCCAACCGCCAGCTCCGCTCTGCTGACCTCGCCTTCGCCCCTGTCCCACACATCCACCGAACAACCACCGGCGGCAGATCCTTCTCCCCCCTCGCCGCCAAGACATGGAAGACCCTCCCCATCCACCTACGGCAGACCGGCTGACCTTCAGAAGACTCGTCAAGACTTGGCGGTTTGATCAGTAGCTGCTCCCTCCCCCCCTTCCCCAGCGCCTTGAACCTTCACAGGTGAGTAGTGCGCTCTACAAATGATTGATTGATTGATTGATAACTGACTGTCATAGGACCCAAGCCCTAGTGTTCGTCCCACCACTCTGGATAATAAACCACTGGTATTTGTGATAAGGAAAACAAAGCTGCTTTATTTGTATGATTCGCACCAGATGGAACAGTTCCAATGTCCTGTTAAAAGAGTCTTTCTCTTCTGTTCACCGGCGTATTTTAATTTCAATGGTAGGCTTCGGTCTCTATCCTTAGTCCCACGGAAAGTTTGTAGCTGGCGCGTCTCAGGCGTAGGTTCAAAATAAAAGAAGAAAAACAAAACAAAACAAAGAAAACCAAGGTCAGGCGTCAGGGCTCTTAAATGAGCAGTGGGGTCAGGGAAAGACAGGCCGTAAGGGAAGGAACACCGCGTCTTCATGGAGTGAGAAAATCCCCGAAGATACCGAAGCAGTGACTGCCCGTCGGCCTACCCGTTCCCTCCCTGTGGCTGTACAAACCCCAGGAAGCGCCCACGTACCTGTTCCAGCCACCCTCCTCCGTGGGGGTGGCGGGAGATGGTGCGGTGTCGGACTTCGCCGACGCTTTCTCTGCTCGTTGGAGCCGCCGCTCTGCCTCCGCTTCCGGACCCTCCTTTGAGTCCTTCTACGCTCCTAGGTTCGATTGATTCCTCGGATCTGCTTTGCTTCAGCAGACTTCCCGCGTCCTCTCGCTGTGTAGACCCGGCGTACTCTCTCTCATCTCCTCCTGATAGGTCCCGGAGGTCTTGCGTCAGAGTCCCTGGCTCCGCCTCCAGCTGGTTCTTGGTCGGGTTAAAGGGACATGTCTCGTCCCGTACCTGCATGATTGGTATTCCTCTATTGCCCCGGCTCCTCCCGACACAGGCATTATAAATATCTATAAAAGCCTGTGGAACATCCATATATCGGTAGGCATTGTAGGCTGTGAAATATCTCCAGATCTTAGACTTTAAAGTTCTGCTTAAACGCTCTATAACAGCTGCTCTATAACAGCTTTTTTCCTGGAAAGATTTGTTTGCATTAACAATGGTTGGTCTCCTGGCTGGCTTGCAAAGTGAATACGCCTCTTTCCCAGATATACAGGTTTTCACAGTGACCTCTTTAAATATACATTTTGGACTCGAGCCCTTTGAAACAGAGGTTCAGGGCTTCTGAAGCTTCTGGCCTCTCTTGTATCGTAATAAAGCTTCCTTAACACAACCTGTGTAGGGGAATTTTATTAAAAATAAAGAATGTTTGCAACACATAAACAAGAAATACTTTACAATTTCTTAGTACCTGTTTGATCATTGTTGTTGGAGAGTTTGCTAGCCTTTCGCTACATATACATACTATGACACATGCTACATACATTCCTAAGAGCTCTGCAGCTAATTTGCCTCAGCGTCACAATTTTGGATATTTTTACAGATATACACTTAAAGGCTTTATGCAGGACTTCCCACTCACCCCTCCTATAACTTTGTTCACTCAGGATACTGATGGCATTCAAACGTTTCTACAGTTCTAGACCAAATGATACAAAACCTTGATTTGAAAAAAAATCCTCAATCAAAACCCCTATTGTTTAAAACTTGTAAATCTATTGGCTAAAATGCTTGCATAAATGTCTCTTATGAACTTGCTGAGAAAACTTGGAAGCCAATCGTTTAAAAAGTTTGCATAAGTTTGTACAATGAAAATACAGAGAAAACTTGGAAGCACATTAGTTTAAAAAGTTTGCAGAATTGTTTCCAATGAAATGGAAAATGTGGGACAAGGATTGTTTTTATTTACAAGCGGGGAGATACTAATCTATGGCCCGATTCACAAGGGTAAACTGAGACGAAGGTCTAACTTTACGACTTTCGATATTCACATAGGGCATTTTATTAAAATTAGACTTTTGTCTCAGTTTAACTTAAGACCAAAACTTAAGTTAAACTGAGACAAAAGTCTAACTTTACTACTCGTAAATGCCCTTTGTGAATACCGAAAGGTGTAAAGTTAGACTTTCAACTCAGTTTACCTTTGTGAAATGGCCCAAGGTATGTACTCTGTAGTAGCGAAAGGTAAAACCTACTGCTTTGCAAGGCTGTACCCCTACACAGTGTATTCAGGAAGTAAAAGCATTACCAACTCTTTTGTGCTGTAGCTGCATGACACATTATCACATATTTTTTTTTTTTTAGAGAGTTTTATATAGCGCGAACTTGAACCGAACGAATCAGTTATCAGAGCGCTTTACATAGCACCAGTTACGTTACATGAGGACACACTTTCATATTTTTTTTTAGGCACGGGGAGATTAAGTGATATGCCCAGAATCACAGGGGGTTTTTGGCATCGTTACCGAGACTCGAACCAAGTTTCCCAGGTCCGAGGTCGAGCGCCTTAGCCGTTAGGCCAACCCCTCTCCCCAAAAGAACAAAAGTGGTATACAACCTTTACAACGAAACTTTTACAACGACCTACCATTACAACGCAACTTTTACAACGCAAACTATTACAACGCATTGCTCTGGGGGGCGCTCTAGGATAAGGAATAGGTTAATTTACTATCCAATAACCTTCCCTACTATCCACGGGGACTGGAGTTGGAATAGTAAATTAAACTATTCACTATCCAGCACCCCAAAGCGCTATGCGTTGTAATGGTATGCGTGGTAAAAAACGCGTTGTAAAGGTAGGCGTTGTAAAAGTATGCGTTGTAACGCCATACATCCAACAAAAGTATGCATCAAAAAGAGAAGGATTCTCAAAGGACCCTTACAGCTTGGTAAAGAAAGTTATGCATCATTAAGCATGAATGAACATGTGTCAGAAAGGATACAAACAAATGTGTTCAATGTTATTACTTGGCTTCCCAGCTACTAGCTCCCACTCCTGATACCAGCTAGAGTTGGGCTTCTCTCTTTCGAAAACTTAGCTGACCAAAGTCATCTAAGACTGGAGGAGGCTGCAATCGGCTGGGCCTCTTCCCTTGACGTCAGTATTTGCTTAGCTTGTGTAGGTTAACATTAATGGGAAAAAAGCAGCCAGTGGTTTACCGTCCAATAATGTCTGTAATAAGAAATCTAGGGATACACAACAATCCCCTGTTAATGAAATCAAGAAATTAACTGAACTGGAGGTAACACTACCAGGCCCAAGCGTTGTTCAATCACTGCCACACTAATACAACAGCATACACAAGTTGAAATAAGGTACACTTAAATGATTTTAAATTAATAATCAGAATCACACTAACATAACAGCACGCATAAGTTGAAATAAGGTACCCTTAAATGAATAAACAAATATTGTTCGACATTGCAACACGATAAATTATATTGACATATGCTTCCTGTTTACGTTCACAATGACTGACTTGCCTGGTTTGCAATCAGCATAGATTTATAATTAGGGCTCTTATACCCATGTGTTCTCTCACAGGTCTCGAAGAAGCAGAGGCCATGCCTTCTCCCAGGACCATCAAATCACATCTCCCAGTCCAGCTGATCCCGCCATCATTCTGGGAGCAGAACTGTAAGGTATGGTTTGTGCAGAGAGGTGAGCTGGGACAAATCGAAGCGATCTAATAAATGCATATGTTATTTATGAGTTTTTTTTAACTCTGCGTTTAACATTTGGTTAACTCAGTGTGCTTTTATTGGAATAACTCACAATTAGATGTCAAGGAGGCAAAATGCATTAGCTTTGGAAGTTGCACATCACTCTTACTCAGAGGATATTTAGAAACAGCTATTTGAGGATAAAAGTAATAACGCTGATTAAAAGTGTTTTCTCTCACACGCAAAGAGTTTCCATGCTGGCAGATAGCTATAAGAAGACACAGAATGAACGTCTCAGGCAGACAACTTAGTTCCAGAGTGGGCACAAACGCGACGGGTCTTGTGTTTGGACTTAAGTTAAATAATCACTGTATTAACTAGTGCGACCAGCGGAGGTTCACTCACCAATGCATCTGGTTAAAGGGAGAGTTCAAAGGGCACAGGAGGTGTCATGGCAATGGCAAAGAAAACAGGGACCCATTTATCTACTGGGTCTGGTGGTGCGTCCGACCCCTTGGTCATAGTAGATAACCCCGTTGGGTTCTAACAACATTCATCCTCCTGAGGTTTTAAAATGAGTATCAGTGAGCGGGGTAACAAATATCTTATTTTTTGCCCACATGAGTACAGGAGCACTTGCACTTCACAAGTTATGTTATGCTCCAACAACTTTATACACAGATAACTGATGGTGCCCTTAGGTCATATGAAGGTAAGAGAAAAAATTCAAGCAATTGTATAGGATCACACAACTTAGTCAATCAGGGTTCTCCGGAATCCAGGACTAAAGGCCACCCCATCAGAAGTTGTGCCGTCATGTATAATAGCGGGGACAGGAATCAAAAAATAATGGTCAGAGGAGTCATTCTGGCAGGTACATGCACGTTATATCTATGGAAGCGACAAGGGTAGAGACATGCTTCTTCCACCCTTAGCGGCAAGACTCAGTCAGCAGCAGTTCGTACAGTTGGTAATAGTTTGCATGGAGTCACAGGCAAGGGTGTCAAGTGTGCGGGACAAATTCCATACTCCATATTCAACTATACTAATATACTGCCCAAATAACTGAATAACATATCTACTACTCAAATTACTTCATATTTATACTATACTAATTTTCAACACTAATCCTTTATGGGTTTCAGAGTGGCTTGCTACTCGCCAGAAAAGCGCTTCAACACCCATCAGGGGTAACAAGTGCTATATGAATGCAAATCTTTCTTCCCCTTTTATCCATCCGCTATCCTTCTATCCAAGTAACAGACTAATACCCACCACTGAAATTACCTCATATTTCACCATATTAATTCACCACTAATCCTTTATAGGCTCCCTGAATGGCGTGCGTCAACAAGCGAGCGATAAATAAATACAAACCTTTGTCCTACTCTATCCTTCTGCTATCATTCTAAATCCAAATAACTGACTAACCTATCCACCACTTAAAATGTACTTGCATGTTTCACAATACTAATTCAACTCTAATCCTCTTTGGGTCCCGGAGTAGCGTGCTACTTGCCGAAAAAGCGCTTCGACGCCTCGTCAGGGGTAGTAAGCGCTATATAAATGCAATTACAATACAATACAATATACCTGGGTCACGCACATTAGGCAGAGGGGTTCCAGTAGGATCCACACAAATAGGGACTGCACCAGACCACGAATCTGCATCTGTTAGACTCCGACATAATGACATTAGTGCAGAGGATATGAGGGGTACATAGCATTAGAGGGTCTACACGTCTGTAGCCAAATGACGACAGCTAAGGAGGATGGAGTGCGAATACAAAGGGCAGAGGGATGAGTGATGGCAAAGGCAACTCGAGACTGTCAGCTCATGCTGAGTGGAATGACTCGTATCATCAAACAGAAAGATACTAGGGGGCAGATGTATCAAGGTAGCCATTTGAGATTTCTAAATAGCGATTGTTAAGGAATCGCTATTTAGAAATCGCAAAATGGCATGTATCAAAAAAATCGCTATTTTTTTGCGATTTCTTAATCTTCCTTATTATCCAATTAAGGAATATTTTCCCATTCATTCCTATGGGCCAGGAGGCCCATAGGAATGATTGTGCAGTAATTCTCAAATTGCGAACTCGCAATTTGCTAATCGCAATTTGAGAATTATTCCAAGGGTGCAGGGGTGTCTTAAAGACACCCTGCTGCACCCCTGAAATGTACATGTGTGTGCATATGGCGCACATACATGCCCTATGGGCATGTGTGTGCGCCACATGCCACCTTAAAAAATGACAAATTGTGCTTTATTAAAAGAATTAGCAAATTACCATCAATAGCAAGTTGGTGGTAATTTGCGATTTCTTAACCAAAATTCGCAATTTGAAATTGCTACATACATAGCATTTAAGGAATTGCAAAAATTGCGATTCCTTAAATGCTATGGCAAAATAAGGAATCACAATTTTTTGCGATTCCTTAAATTGCGATTTTTTGATACATTCAAAAACATGCAAAAAGGCCGTTTGCGATTCGCAAAGGGCGAAATTCTGCGAATTTCGGCCTTTGCGAGTCGCAAAAGGCTTGATACATCTGCCCCTAGGTGTCAGTATCGCCCAAAGAGGCCAAAGACAAGTCCATGGCCCCTGACAGAATACATGCATTTTTGTTGTCTGGGATGAAATGCGTTACTTACCTGTAACTGCAGTTATCCAGTATTAGTGTCTTTCATAGATTCACATGCCTGAATCATTCCCCGTCGTCGAGACGGGAGCCTCCGGTATATAAAAAAGTAATGTCCTAGAGACATACATAGAAAAGAATAGGCCTAAGGATACCACCTTAGTGTCCTATCCACGTCCTTTTGTAAAAAGGACCTAAATAGAGTAGGCCCAAGGGTCCCACCTTAGTGGCCTATCTGTGTCCTTTTGTGAAAAGGACCAAAGTAAAGAAGCCAACCAATCAGCTACCACCTCCTTCTAGAACCTTCCTGTCAGGAGCCCAAGTCTCTCAGATTTTCGTACGCACCAAGCTAGGTAGGCGTAAACTTGTTAGAGAGATAGGTGAGTCCTTCCAGGGGAGGCGGGAGGGTGCATGTGAATCTATGAAAGACACTAATACTGGATAACTGCAGTTACAGGTAAGTAACGCATTTCTTATCCAGTATTTGGGTGTCTTTCATAGATTCACATGCCTGAATCAGAGTAGCAATCAATATATTATGCACATTTTTGATGGAACATCATATATGAGTCTGTAGATAATACATATCATGCGACTGTTAACCACCAAAATGCATTGTCATGTAAATACCAGTAAAAGAATGTGCATACCAGTAAAGGATGGAGGGATGTGGGAAGGCTCACCTCACTGGAATAGATGGCGAAGCACTGCTCAGCCCACTGCTGCATCCTTCATCAGCTCAGTATCCAGGCAGTAGTGCCTGGTGAAGGTATGCGGGGACTTCTGCTCTGCCGATGTCCAATACCGGCACTCCAGCAAACAGTGCCGCAGACGTGGACATATTTACCACCACAGGGGCAGCCCTAACCACCTGAACCAGGGGCTATATTGATTTCTGCAAACAAGGTTCAAATGTATACAACAAACATTAACAATTCATAACAGTAAAGGAATTCATTCGGCCCATGAACGAAAAGTGAAAGGATGTACCTGTGATTATAGAAAAATACAAAATTTATTGAAATTTAAAAACATGTAAAGCTCAGATTTGTTGTCGGTGTAACAAAAACATTAGGAAAACATATAGAAAACCAAACAAGTTGCAAACACACAGAGGTTACATAAACAAAAGAGTTCTAAAAAACCATATAGAAACTCCTGTACACAGAACAATGTGTCCTCCTTAATTAGTGGCCACAGTAGCGTCACATGTAAAGCTCAGATTTGTTGTCGGTGTAACAAAAACATTAGGAAAACATATAGAAAACCAAACAAGTGGCAAACACACAGAGGTTACATAAACAAAAGAGTTCTAAAAAACCATATAGAAACTCCTGTACACAGAACAATGTGTCCTCCTTAATTAGTGGCCACAGTAGCGTCGACGGCGTTTCGACCGTTGTCATGAATACATGGTCATCCTCAGGACAAAATGTTAACTGAGCTTTAGAAAATCCAATTGCAGCGTTTGTAAAATTGCTGTGAGTCAGAGCCACAAAGTGCTAGCAGCATCAATATTAAAAATAGCCAAAAGCTATAGTCAATGTTTCAAAATTCAATCGTTTGTCCGAGTAGATCACAGGAACTAATCCTCACTCGGTCCGAAAATGGTGACCACAATTCAATCAATGTAGTGGCCCCGAACAGTTGGAGTTAGCGTTCAGGCTCGGCAAGTAAATTCAGCAATGTCCGACTCCGGACGTGGACATGGCTCTTGTCGAATGAGCTTTGACTCTTGAGTCCAAGGGCTGTCCGGCCTTGTCATGGCAAAAGGTGATCGCCGAGGAAATCCACCTTGAAATGCTTTGTTTTGATAAGGGCATGCCTTTCCGTGGTCTACTAAAGGCAATAAAGAGTTGAGATGATTTTCGGAAGTGTTTTGTCTTGTCAATGTAGAACTTAAGACATCTCTTTAGATCCAAGGAATGTGGAGTTTTCTCGGCTACAGTGGTAGGATTTGGAAAGAATGACCTTAGTACCACTGGCTCGTTGAGGTGAAAGTCCGAGGGGACTTTCGGAATAAACCGAGGATTAGTTCGTAAAATGACTCTGTCCTCCCTGAACTGCATAAAAGGATCTTGAATTGAGAGAGCCTGCAGCTCACTGACCCTTCTGGCAGAAGTCAAAGCCAGGAGGAGGGCCGTTTTCCATGAGAGAAATTTGATGTCCGCCCTATGGATGGGTTCAAAGGGGTGCTTTATTAATTGGTGAAGGACCACGTTGAGGTGCCACGGCGGAGGGATCGGTCTTGGACGTGGGAAGGACCTGAATAGACCTTTAAGGAACTGTTTTATAAGTCTGTTTGCCCACAAGGATGGACCTGTAGAAGTCCTGGTGAATCTCGAGATCGCCGCCAGATGCACTTTGACCGATGCGTGGGCAAGGCCAGATTGCGCCAGATGTAATAAGTATGGTAGCAGCTGCTGTGGAGTGATGTGGAAGGGATGTAAGCTTTCGGACGCACACCAAGAGCAAAACCGTTTCCATTTTAGTGAGTAAGTTTTATTAGTGCTCTCCTCTCTAGCCTTTGCAAGGACGTCTCTGCACTCCTGAGTGATGTTTAGGTGTCTGAATTCCCGGTATTCAGGAGCCAAGCTGACAATTTTAGAGAGTTCAGATTCGGGTGATGTACCTGTCCTTGGGACATTGTGAGCAGAGCTGGATGTTGGCGCAGGCGAATAGGTGGCTGGGCAGAGAGGCGGTGAAGGTCCGTGAACCAGTGCTGCCTCGGCCAGAATGGAGCGATCAGAATCAGAGTGCAGGGCTCCGACTTCATCTTCCTGAGAACCCTGGGTATTAGTGGAAATGGCGAAAAGGCGTACGCAAAGACGTTGCGCCATGCGATGGAAAATGCATTTCCGAGGGTTCCTGAGTGGTGATGCCTGCTTGCGAAGCTTGGGCATTTGGCGTTCTGTCTCGTGGCAAAAAGGTCGATTTGCGGCGTCCCCCATTCCGCGAAGATGTGTTCCAGCACTTCCGTATCTAGCTCCCATTCGTGGGATGGAGACCCCTCTCTGCTCAGAGCGTCCGCCAAGACATTGTCCTTGCCCGGGACGTATTCCGCTTTCAGTGTTATCCCATGTTGCAGCAGCCAGTTCCAGACGCTTTGCGATTCTCGAGATAGTGAGAGCGATCGCGTCCCCCCCTGCTTGTTCAGGTAGTGCATTGTTGTGGTGTTGTCTGTCCGGACGAGCACTGGGGAGTCTCGAATGCGTGGTAGGAAAGCTTGTAGAGATAGGAAGACCGCTCTTAACTCCAATATGTTGATGTGGAGTTGGGTTTCCTGTTTTGTCCACTTGCCATTGATCTGGAGTTCTTGGAGGACCGCTCCCCAGCCTGCTAGGGATGCGTCCGTTGTTATTACATGTGGCTCTGCGGGAAGCAGAAACGGTAGTCCCTGTGACAGGTGTTTGAGCGATCTCCACCACTGTAAATGGTTGACCATAGTTCGAGAGACTCGAATGCGGTCCTCGAATGATCCTGTACTTTGTGTCCGCTGGTTCGTTAGTTCCTCCTGGAGTGGGCGCATCTTGAGGCGGCAGTGGGGAATGAGCATGATACATGAGGACATCATGCCGAGGAGGGACTTGAAGGGGCGGACCGGTAAAGTCTTCCTTGATGCCACTGATGTGGCCAGGGAGATGAGTTTTACTTTCCTTTCCTGAGAGGGGAAAGCCTTGACGCGTTCCGTATCTAGAGTCGCCCCAAGAAATGTAATGACTTTGTTGGGTTTCAGTGTCGACTTCTCGTGGTTGAGGGTCAAACCTAGACGTTGGAAAATATCCAGACAGGCGCTGGAGGATTTGGCTGCACCGGTCGCAGATGGTGCCTTTACCAGCCAGTCGTCCAGGTATGGGGAGACCTGGTGTCCTTGTTGATGAAGGAAGGCTGCCACAAGGGAGAGGCATTTGGTAAATATCCGTGGAGCAGATTTGAGGCCAAACGGGAGAACACAGAATTGGTAGTGCTGTCCCGCTACAGCAAACCTGAGGTATTTCCTGTGACCTTTGAGGATAGGAATATGGTAGTAGGCGTCCTGCAGGTCCTGGGACATCATGTAGTCCCCTTCCTCCAACAGTCCCAGGATCTCCTGGAGTGTCACCATACGAAACGACTGTTTCTTTAGGAACACGTTGAGTGCCCTTAGATCCAGGATTGGCCTCCACTTTTTCCCTTTTTTGTGGATCAGGAAGAAGTGGGAGTAAAAACCTTTCCCCTTGTGGGCAGGTGGAACCTTCTCTATCGCTCCCTTCCGCATCATGGAAGCGATTTCCTGAAGAACCAATCGTAGGTGCCTGTGGGAACTCTTGGGGGGTGGTGTTGTCGGGGGAATTGTGACAAATTCCAGAGAATGTCCGAACTGAATGAGCTGTAACACCCACCGATCTGATGTTATCAATCTCCAATTTGCGAGGAAGTGTGTGAGTTTTCCTCCAATTTTGAAGAAGTTCGATGGTGGATGGATGGGCCATTGACACAAGTCATTGGCGGCCGCCAGCGGGTTTTTTCTGGTTCTTCCCTCTATAGTTAGACTTGCCGTAGGAAGTCTGGCGTCCTTGTTGTTGTTGTCGCGGTTGGTATTGCGTTCTGTTCTGACTGTATGAATAGGAGGACCTGTTCTGATATGTGCCCCTATAAGAAGATTGTCCTCTGTTTTTGTTTCCACGAAAGGACTGGTTCCGGAATTGCAGTGTTCCAAGGGCTTTGGCAGTGTCCGTGTCCTTCTTGATAGTATTTAAGGCTTAATCTATCTTCTCCCCGAAGAAATGTTGGCCATCGTACGGCATATCAATAATTTTCGTCTGGACCTCCTGGCGAAAAGAGGTGGCCTTGAGCCAGCCTTGTCTTCTGAGTACAGCGGCACCTGCCAGTTGCCTGAACACGGTTAGTGCGACATCCATTGCGCAGTCAATGAGTTCAGAGGCGGCCTTCCAAGAGGAGTGATTGGGCTTCCTCTTTTACATCTCCTGGCAGGTGAGATAGGTAGGGCGCAATATCTGCCCAAAGCTGTCGGTTGTAGCGGCCCAGGAGCGCGATGGAATTTGCCACCTTTACCGTCATGGCCGACGTAGTGGAAAAGCGCTTGCCAATCGTGTCCAGTTTTCTGCCTTCCTTGTCAGGTGGTGCTAACAAAGGCGATGCTGGGTTACGAGAATTTTTCTGCGCCGCCTGGGTTACCACAGAATCTGCCTTGGGGTGACCTGTGAGGCATGCAGGCGCTGATGAGGTCGCCTTGTATTTCTTTTCAAGCCTGGGAACCACTACTGGGATTGAGGCTTGTGTTTGCATAAATAATTTTCCCTGCTTCCATATAAAGTCAATGATGGGAATTGACTTGGTTGTCTTTTTGGCTGGTTCCTTGAAGTCGTACAGGAAGCACTCGGTTTCCTGAGTTTCCATAGACATATGGAATCGCTTGGCTGCACGCTCTACAAGATTATGGAATCCACCAATGTCTGCGGGTGGTGATTCCGAAGACTGTGGTTCTGGGGAGGCCGGGGAAGAAGCGATATAGTCTTGATCTACATCTGGGTCAGACTCATCTCCACGGACCTCGCCCTCTTCCTGGTCCCCTTCTTCGTCAGCAGACGAGTAATTTTCCTGCACTGGCTCTTGTTCTCTACTGAGCGCCAGTGGTGGCGGCTGGCGTCGGGCCAAAGGAGCGGGTGCTTGTACAGTAGTAGTAGGTACAGGCGTAGATGACTGTTCCGGGAACCGCTGCTTATAATCTTGGATCAGAAATTGTAGGTCTGATACAATAGCTGCTGGTAAGCACACCATCGGTGTAACCTCTGTGCGGACTTGAGTGTGAACTGAATGTTCCACATGTTCCACCTCCTCTATTTCTTCATCAGTGCTTTGGCACTTAACCAACAGGTCTGATGGACTTGTGGCTTGTGTGTACAGCTCTTCCTCCGACTCCTCGCCTTGTAATAGACAGGTTGGAGGCAGCTCTTGCACCTTACTGGGTGACGACAGGTCTGGCGTAATTGGTTTCTTCGTAACCTGAATGACGACATGGGATGTCTGTGGCGGCAGGGTATCCATGGCATGAGAGAGTAACGCAGACTCTTTCCATTTTCCTGCAGTCGTTGTCGGAAGCGGCGCCGATGACGACGATGCTTTTCCAGAAGCCGTCGACGACTTCGTCGACGGTGTCGTCGTCGAAATCACCTTCGTCAACTGTATTTTCCCCTTTGTCGACGGTATCCCCGTTGACGGCGTTCTCGTCGACGTGTCCTTCGTCGACGGCATTTTCCCCGTCGTCGACTTGTTCGTCGTCGACGTATTCTTCGTCGACGGGACCATCATCGTCGGCTTTGACTTCGACGTCGTCTTCGACGTCGACGATAAGATCTTCGTCCTCGATGGAGTAAATGGAATGGTTGACGACACTGGCATATTCGCCGTCGATGAAGACGTCGTCTTCGTCGTCGAGGAAGAGGTCGACGATGCTGTCGTCGTCGACACTGTCGTTGTCGACGTTGCCGCAGTTTTGTGCGCTGAGGAGATACTCGACGCTGTTGTCGTCAAGATCAGCGGCTGCTTCCTGACGATAGGAAGATCCTTGCCAGACACTGAGGTTTTGCCCTCTGAGGACTTCTTGAGAGTCTTCTTAGGAAGGGTGTCTGAGGGGCTAGGGGAAGTAACCCTTGGCCTCTTCAAGGAAAATTGTGAGGTACCAGACACACTCTCACCGTCTTCTGATACCAAGTCGTCTGTTCTGTCCTTCAGTCTGTTCAGCCACAGTAGCAGGCGTCCTTCTCTGTCTTTGAGGGTCTTGTTTGAGAAGGTCCTACATATTTTGCAGTCCTTGGCTAGATGGTGAGGGTAGAGGCAATACAGGCAGGTTTCATGTTTGTCCTCCACATGGAGCCTTTCCTTTCCACACGAGGAACAGGCTCTGAAGAGACCCTTTTTCTGGGTATCAGCCATAATGTAATAAAGTTTGAAAATTCGTTTTTAAAGAGTAAGAAGTAGAAATCCTGAGGAGAACTCAGGTGGAGACTCCCTAGCACAACGTAAGAAAATCTGAGAGACTTGGGCTCCTGACAGGAAGGTTCTAGAAGGAGGTGGTAGCTGATTGGTTGGCTTCTTTACTTTGGTCCTTTTCACAAAAGGACACAGATAGGCCACTAAGGTGGGACCCTTGGGCCTACTCTATTTAGGTCCTTTTTACAAAAGGACGTGGATAGGACACTAAGGTGGGATCCTTAGGCCTATTCTTTTCTATGTATGTCTCTAGGACATTACTTTTCTATATACCGGAGGCTCCCGTCTCGACGACGGGGAATGATTCAGGCATGTGAATCTATGAAAGACACCCAAATACTGGATAATGGTGCTTGCAGTCGCATTACATTCTGCAGTCAGGTAACACAAATGTAAAGAAATACGTATGAATGTACTAAGCTCTTGGCAGCGAACCAAGTGAAATAGCACAGTCCTATATCCTGAAATGTGACGCAAGCGACAATTTTAACTCAGCCAAAACGAAGCAAAGTACTCAGTAGCAGATGCATAATGGACAAACACTCACTCAAACCGGATTTCTCACCATTACCTTGTTTGTCATAGTTTAGCAATACCACTGCCTGTGCAAAGGTCTGCTCAATTCGGCAAAGTAGGCGCACGTTGCAAATGAGGGCATGTTACAGGTTACTTCAGTTAAGCTCAATTCATCCGCCCTATAGCCATGGCAGTTAAACTGGTTATGGAAGTTGTCATCTAACGAGTGTGCTGCGGTACCTAAAGTTATAGACACAATGGTTTAGAGCACAAAAAGGCTACAATGTTTTAAGAATATTTGCATTCCAATTATTCAAGAAAGAGCAGCTATTTGTACATATTGTTCTCGTCCTGTTCCCACCCACTTGTCTGCTCTCTGGTGCACAGTAGCAGAAGTTGGGAAGGGGACGACTTGCGCCATGGTGGGGTCATCGGCATGGCGACACAGCATCTATACTACGCAGTCAGATGGTGAGGGGCTGGCATGCAATAGGGACAGGAAATGTAGCAGAGTATGGGGGTGCAGGCGCAAATCGATAGGCGTTACATTGGCCCGTACTCAGGTAGAAGGGTACAGGTCAAGAACCCGCAAAGAGAGTGGGTTTTAAATAGGTGGGTTGTGCAAGGTTGTCATTGCAAACAAGTTTGTGCAGTGACTCTAATTGCGTTGAGAAAGAAGGAGTCGGAGCACCAATGCTATTACCAGAATTCAGCATGCATTCAAAATTTAAAAGGAGCAGGTATGTTTCCTGCTTGCTGGTGCAGCACATGGTGTTAAGTTGAACCCTTATTGAGGAATACCAATGTAGGGGGGAGCTTTTAGGCTGGCATTTTTTGGGGCTCTGAGAATAAGTTAATTAGTGGCCAGGTCTAAAAAGGATAGGTCTGGGAATGCAATAGGGGGACGAGAACCTTGATCTCCGGTGGATCCCTGAGAATCCTAGTTAGAGAGCTAAAATAGACCAGGCGGGGCTGGGGAAGGTGATCTGGTTGCATCCACTGGGAGATAGGGAGAGGAGTTGGCCTAACAGCTAGGGCGGTCAACATCGAATCTGGGGAACTTGGTTAGAGTCTCAGCAATGATGCTGAACATCCTGTGATTCTGGGCAAATCACTTAATCACCCCGTGCCTGCCTAACAAAAATGAATGTGTCCTCATGTAATGCAACTGGTGCTATGTAAAGCACAGATGATACCCGATTCGGGTCAAGTTTGCGCTATATAAAACTCTGAGGAAAAAAAATAAGATAAGAGGTACTGCCCTGTGGGCCTTACTTAGCCCTTCGCCCCCCCCCCCCCCTGCAGGTAGCTACCTATTTATTTGCGCTGACTGCACGGAAGAGGTGTGGCGCCGCGGCCAGGGCGACTGACGCTGGAATCTGGGGACCACGGTTCGATCCCCGGCTCCGGCGGCAGGTTAGCCCAGCACCATGTGACTCTGGGCAATAGCTCGCTTAATCTTCCCGACGGCCCCCAGCGCCTAGAGACCCTTACGGGTGATTGTGCGCTTTACAAATGTGGACTTTACTGCACGCCCTTACCAAATCTTAGGTGGAACAAGTCATGAAGTCATGCTGAGTACTGTCAGGGAATGCGGGACCTGGCAAGCATTTTTTGCAGCCATTCCTTTAGGATAGTAGCAGCTACTCCAGCATTCAAGTTTGGCATGTCACCGGACCTCATTAGGCAGGTGGGGTGGTGGGAGTCTCCGTGTTTCAAGCGTTACTTCCGCCTTTGAAGTCTTACTGGGGCAGGGTGCGAAGAGTAGTTTCTGAGTACATCATTTTCATTTTGCTTAGTATTTGTTTGCCAGAATGTGCAGTGTTTTAAATGAAAGGTGTTTGCAACTCGGCATTTCTTTAATTTGCCAGGATCAAAGGTGTGGGTGGTCGGCCATTCTTGCATCGCTAGGATAGCGCAATGGGCTGAAAGCAGGAGTTGGAAGCATGGGTTTGCCATCACTGAGATAGTCTGGTTGGGGTTCCCAGGCATGCAATGGTACAGCTTGCTGAAGAAGATGTAGCACAGACAGCAGGAGGATGATCCCCTCCTAACATCTTACTCACCCACCTGGGAGGCAATGACTTGACTTTCATGGGTAGAAAGGTTCTGCTACAAACAATTAACTCCACAATGAGTAAGTTAAGCAACCAATTAGGCACATGCGAAATGTGGTGGTCCGTGATCACTCCACAGTTAGTTTGTCATGGGGCCAGGTCTGGAGAGGCCGTTGAAATTTCTCGCAGGAGGGTAAACAGCACCATGCACAAATTCACGGAACAGAGGGGTTTTTACTTTATCAGACATGGACTCTTGCATGCCAAGAGCACGGGATGTTTCGATATGGATGGGGTCCACTTGCGCCATGGTGGGGTCATCGGCATGGCGACACAGCATCTATACTACGCAGTCAGATGGTGAGGGGCTGGCATGCAATAGGGACAGGAAATGTAGCAGAGTATGGGGGTGCAGGCGCAAATCGATAGGCGTTACATTGGCCCGTACTCAGGTAGAAGGGTACAGGTCAAGAACCCGCAAAGAGAGTGGGTTTTAAATAGGTGGGTTGTGCAAGGTTGTCATTGCAAACAAGTTTGTGCAGTGACTCTAATTGCGTTGAGAAAGAAGGAGTCGGAGCACCAATGCTATTACCAGAATTCAGCATGCATTCAAAATTTAAAAGGAGCAGGTATGTTTCCTGCTTGCTGGTGCAGCACATGGTGTTAAGTTGAACCCTTATTGAGGAATACCAATGTAGGGGGGAGCTTTTAGGCTGGCATTTTTTGGGGCTCTGAGAATAAGTTAATTAGTGGCCAGGTCTAAAAAGGATAGGTCTGGGAATGCAATAGGGGGACAAGAACCTTGATCTCCGGTGGATCCCTGAGAATCCTAGTTAGAGAGCTAAAATAGACCAGGCGGGGCTGGGGAAGGTGATCTGGTTGCATCCACTGGGAGATAGGGAGAGGAGTTGGCCTAACAGCTAGGGCGGTCAACATCGAATCTGGGGAACTTGGTTAGAGTCTCAGCAATGATGCTGAACATCCTGTGATTCTGGGCAAATCACTTAATCACCCCGTGCCTGCCTAACAAAAATGAATGTGTCCTCATGTAATGCAACTGGTGCTATGTAAAGCACAGATGATACCCGATTCGGGTCAAGTTTGCGCTATATAAAACTCTGAGGAAAAAAAATAAGATAAGAGGTACTGCCCTGTGGGCCTTACTTAGCCCTTCGCCCCCCCCCCCCTGCAGGTAGCTACCTATTTATTTGCGCTGACTGCACGGAAGAGGTGTGGCGCCGCGGCCAGGGCGACTGACGCTGGAATCTGGGGACCACGGTTCGATCCCCGGCTCCGGCGGCAGGTTAGCCCAGCACCATGTGACTCTGGGCAATAGCTCGCTTAATCTTCCCGACGGCCCCCAGCGCCTAGAGACCCTTACGGGTGATTGTGCGCTTTACAAATGTGGACTTTACTGCACGCCCTTACCAAATCTTAGGTGGAACAAGTCATGAAGTCATGCTGAGTACTGTCAGGGAATGCGGGACCTGGCAAGCATTTTTTGCAGCCATTCCTTTAGGATAGTAGCAGCTACTCCAGCATTCAAGTTTGGCATGTCACCGGACCTCAATAGGCAGGTGGGGTGGTGGGAGTCTCCGTGTTTCAAGCGTTACTTCCGCCTTTGAAGTCTTACTGGGGCAGGGTGCGAAGAGTAGTTTCTGAGTACATCATTTTCATTGTGCTTAGTATTTGTTTGCCAGAATGTGCAGTGTTTTAAATGAAAGGTGTTTGCAACTCGGCATTTCTTTAATTTGCCAGGATCAAAGGTGTGGGTGGTCGGCCATTCTTGCATCGCTAGGATAGCGCAATGGGCTGAAAGCAGGAGTTGGAAGCATGGGTTTGCCATCACTGAGATAGTCTGGTTGGGGTTCCCAGGCATGCAATGGTACAGCTTGCTGAAGAAGATGTAGCACAGACAGCAGGAGGATGATCCCCTCCTAACATCTTACTCACCCACCTGGGAGGCAATGACTTGACTTTCATGGGTAGATAGGTTCTGCTACAAACAATTAACTCCACAATGAGTAAGTTAAGCAACCAATTAGGCACATGCGAAATGTGGTGGTCCGTGATCACTCCACAGTTAGTTTGTCATGGGGCCAGGTCTGGAGAGGCCGTTGAAATTTCTCGCAGGAGGGTAAACAGCACCATGCACAAATTCACGGAACAGAGGGGTTTTTACTTTATCAGACATGGACTCTTGCATGCCAAGAGCACGGGATGTTTCGATATGGATGGGGTCCACTTGTCTTGAGTGGGCATGGATTTGTGTCTGTTGGACCTGGCTGATGCCTTAGAATCATCAGGGTGTAAGTAAGAATGCCGGTCTTGGTGGGGGGCCCTGGGTGTGACAGGTGCGTACCGAGAGCTATGGCAGAGTTACAGAGTGATCCAGGGGCTTTTCAGGAGCACATGAAGGGTGCAAATGCCAAACAACCCCAGGAAGTCCTTACGGCAGGACCCTGGAGAAACAACAGTACCCTGTTAGTCCTTCGGGCAGTTGTAAACCTCAGCACCCGGGGGTTACCTGGATACGCTCCGCCCCCTCAAGGGGCGTGAGTATATGGGTGGACTGGTGGTCCACAGGATGTAAGGGGTAATCCTCCAAAATGGTTAGCACCAAGTGGTTAGGCCACGGTGCAATTTGGCTCATCAAGTGGGTAGGGCAGCTTAGGGTTGTCACTGCTGCCTGCCCTTGGATCACCCGTAAATTAACCCCACCATGTTGGCATATTTCTTATGCAAAATAAACCTGCAGCAATATTTTCTCCAATGACTACTGTGTCTTGTGTGTTTTCCTTATTATGGTATTGCTGTATTTATGGGTTGGGTGAGTTGCCGATATTGGCACTATGCGGCGCGGTCCACGAAGAGGGCCCCAAAGGAGGGCGGCCACCTTAGTGCCACATTGGGCACAAACCCGACATGTCTAGTGTTTGGACCACCCCGGAGTCCGGCGCTACCTGTCGTCATTTCCGGCGTCCCATTGGAGGTGGGGCCAGGTATATCTACCTCCCCCTCCCATCCGGCGATCATTTTCGTGTCGAAGTACCACGCCGTCTTGGTGTTCATCGAATCGGGTCTACTGGCAGCAATTTGCTGTGAGTTTGGGCCCATCTCCCTGTTAACCCTGTGCGGGACACCATGACCACCCTGACCGACCACATCCTAGTCACAGGGAGCGGGTCACAACCCTGGTTAGTTTCCCGTATGGGGAGAGCTGCCTTTTCCGGACCAGGGTACGGCTTGCACATGCAGGGGGCATTCCGGGTTGGCCCCACTAAGGTGGGGGCCTGCCCGAGGGTCGAGGTGGCTACACGTTTACCTCAGCCTGGACCTGCAAGTGTTCACGGACGCTCACCGAAGGGGACCACAGGAGGTGTCCTGAAGGTGTGGCGTGCTCGCCGCAGCTCTCTGCACACAACGCCAAGCAGTGATTTGAGCGTACCGGGAGGGCGTGGGTCCCGTGACCGCCAGTACATTAGGTGGCATGGACGGGCTGCGCTCTGCGCATCGAATTGTCACCGGGGATATAGAGCAGTGGTAGAGAGCATTCTTTGGTTGTATGAGGCCCCGGGTTCAAACCTCCAGGATCCGTTGCCACTTACCACCATGCTGGGTCGGCACGAAAATAGGTTGTGGGTCTCAGGGTGCTCTGACTGCACCCGACCGCACGGCAGACGAGGGCCAGCAAGAGTGCACGAGCCCTCCAGCAGTGCTGCAGAGTGCGACAGCTCTGCCCCAGCAAACCAGCATGCTGGGGCGACATTTGATGTCGAATCAGAGCCCGGACGAGGTACTCGTTGCACAACCGGCGCGACCTGGTTGTGCAGGTGGGCTGGCCACCCCATCCCCACCTATCGTGTGTCTTGAGGTGGCATGCTAGGGTGTTTGTGGGCCCCCCCTTTTGTGTGTCTTTCGGTGGCCAGCAGTAGAAGAATTTGGGCAGGCAGGCACAGCTAGATGAGCAGAGGCACAAATTTCGGTTTTTGTTAAGGTGAGCGGACCGGTCTGTTCCTGGTTTGGTTCTCAGTGTACATCCTGGCCCCCTGCCAGTGGGCGGGGGGCCAGGTATATCTACCTCCCCCGCCCATCCGGTGATCCTTTTCGTGCCGAGGTACCATGCCGTCTCCCCCCCTACCGCTTACCCGGCGTGTCAGCTGGAAGGGTGGCTAGGGTAGGAAGCCTGTTAGCTTGTTTTTTTGTGGTGCAGGCGGAGTTACAGGGCGATCCAGAGGCTGAATGGTACATAGGGGTACCCAGTTCAGGAGCACAAGAAGGGTGCAAATGCCAAACTACCCCAGGAAGTCCTTACGGCAGGACCCTGGACGAACGACGGCACCCATTAGTGCTTCGGGCGGTTGTAAACCTGAGCAACTGGCAGCTTGCCTGGATACGCTCCGCCCCCTCAAGGGGCATGAGTAAATGGGTGGACTGGTGGTCTACAGGATGTAAGGGGTAATCCCTCAAAATGGTTAGCAATGATTGGTTAGGCCACGGTGCACTTTGGCTAATCAGGCGGGCAGGGCAGCTTAGGGGTGTCACTGCTGCCTGCCCTTGGATCGCCCGTAAGTTGAACCACCATGTTGGCATATTTCTTATGCAAAATAAGCCTGCAGCAATATTTTCTCCAACAACTACTGTGTTGTGTGTGTTCTTTATTATGGTATTGCTGTGTTTGCGGGTTGGGTGAGTTGCCGATATTGGCACTCAGTGCCAGGCATGCATTTCTCTCAGCCACTTTCTGAAATACAATGAATAATGCCCATACGTTATTGGTTATGTTAAGAATGATAGTTGCACTTAAAATGAGGAAACTGGAAATCCCTTGTAAATAATCAATCCCATAATGTTTTTGCCCTTACTGATTGGTTGAAGCTGATTTCTGAAGTGATATAAGGAAACAGTGCAATGTATGACTGTGCATGACAAAGGCACTTTCTGAATCGTGCCTGCAAAAAAACGTACTGCTGTGTTTTTTTCGTAGTAAAGGAATGCTAGAGATGTATATGGGCGGCCCCTAATGAAATTCGTAATTACTGTGCTCCCAGAAAAACATTTTTCTGGTAAATTTGTGGTTGTATATGTAATAAAAACGAAAACAAAACAAGCCAATGCCTAGGCAAGCCATCAACGAATATATTTTAATAGGTTTCTATAAAAAGTTACAGTAGTTATTTAAATGTGGTTGTGGGAAGTTTGCCATAAGTGCTTGATATACAGCCAGCCTTAGAGTGTGTTTATGGGTATATGCGTCATGTGTTAACTATATCAAAACCCACTCTCCCCTATGTTCTTTCAGTAATTTACATGCTTGGCAAGATACCTATGAGCAGTAAATAATTAGTTGTGGACGTTTCTCTGATTATATGTTTATATTTGTAATGACTAGCTGGCACATCAGCACAAAGTATTATACAGTGTAATGGAGGTGTGCATGTGCAATACCTTCCAGCAGCAGACAGGTACATGGTCCATGAGCCCACTTCAGTAGTGGCCCTCCATGAATGGGTTAGGTAACTACAGAATAAGGGTATAGTTCCCCTAAAGTTAGTAGATGGTTGACAGTCTCACATTTGTTACAAGTTGTGCCTTGGTGCGGTTTGCATTGGACTCATAGCGGCAGATATACTAAGATTTTGTGTGCTATGCAAATACTCTTTGCGCCATGCAAAGAGGTTTTGCATGCATAAACCTTTGCATGGTTTAGTAAACACAAAGTAACAGAAGGCAGCCAAAGTGCTGTCTTGTGTTACTTTGTTTAATTATTAAATCCTTCAAACACTCTATCCTGAAAAGTCATTCCGAAACCCTGGTCTCCGACCTGCGACTCAGTGCAGACAAGGGCACAGTCATTAATGACCTCATCTTCTACTCCAGGAAAACGTCTCTATGGCGCAAAGCTTTCTCAAACCTCCTTAAGGTACACGAAGGCAGGAACATTCCATACGGCAATAAACTCACGATTGCACTGTCCTCAAACCTGCATGCTGACCTCACCATCACCTTATACAACAAGCATTTGCAATGCAATAGGTCCCGCATTTACTGGAGTTTGAGCTATTGGCATTGTAAATGACAATGCCTTTTATTTACTTGTTGATTTATAAAACATAAATAAAATGCATTGTTATTTACAATGCCAATAGCTGACACTCTCACAAATGCGAGACCTATTGCATTGCAAATGCTTGTTTTTTACTGGTACCAAAAAATAGGGCAGTGCC
Source organism: Lissotriton helveticus (assembly GCF_964261635.1). Classification (NCBI taxonomy): domain Eukaryota; kingdom Metazoa; phylum Chordata; class Amphibia; order Caudata; family Salamandridae; genus Lissotriton; species Lissotriton helveticus. The sequence goes on from NC_136068.1 coordinate 438,042,108, forward strand.
ATTTTCAGCACTGTTGAGGCCTCTGCATTACAGAATGGAACACACCGTTTTGTTTCTCCACAGGGGGATTTATGTACCAGACACCAGTGAAACAAGTAAACTGAACAAGCAGAGACTTTAAAACTAAGAAAAGAGTTGCACAATACACGTGAATAAAAACATTATCACGAATAATGACCGTCTGCACCATACATTACATGCCATTCTCGAGAAACAAAAAAAGTTAGAAATTGAAAAATAAAGAGCTACTGAAACTGGCTGTCGGTACGACCAGGAACGGATGAGAGCGAAAATAAGGAGACTGGATTGATTTGTCATGGAATAGCACCAGTGAAGCTGTCAGTGGCAGGGATCACACTGATTTAATGTACTAAATCCACTTTCCCACTAACTCTGCGGCATTGAATTTCAAAGCCAATGTAATACACAGACTTGATTGCCTTTCTGAACTGCAGTCCAAGGTGTGAAAGGGATGCTGCCCAAGAAGACACACCTTCTCTGCTTACTGCATGTGTTCAAAGATTGAAAAAGAAACAAGGCACATGGATGTGGATGGTTTGGCACCGGGGGCACCAGAGAGTGCACAAAGCGCACGGGAGCCCTCAAGAAGCTCCCGGCTTGTTCCCGGGGGAAACGCGTGCACGCTCATTGTTTGCCTACTTATCTCAGTCTAATCTTGTATTTATAGTAGGATACGGTTTGAGGGCTCGGGAAAAGTACTATATATCATGCATAGCTGCCAAGGTTTGAGATTGCTATTTGTGATATTTGCATCATTTAAGTGCAATTATGAGTGGTATTTCAGCACCTATGAGTGACACTTTCTTCCGAGCAAAATCAAGGAATGAAGACGAGGGAAACAAATAAAAAATTATCACAAATTACACCCATTCGTGCAACGTGACTGGGCCAGGAAAACCACATTTTAACATAGCATAAGAGTCGGTGGAACAGTACGAGTATTTGACTTATACCATCGCTGCCACATTTTCAGATTGGTTATGTATGACATTTCTATTGTTTCAATGCACTTCTGAGTGGCATTACACTGCAAATGAGTGAAACTGAGAGTAACAGTGAAAAAGCTAAATTAAGAAGAAACGTCAAACTATTGGGCAGTGAGAAGGGTTAAAAATGACTTGAAACTAATGCAAAACTCCTCAAAACCGCTTTCTAAAAGGACCATTAGCTAAAACAGTTGAGGCTCCATTGTTCATCTCGATTAAAACAGTAAGTAACTCGGCTGCATCAGCTAGTATAGACTTGCTGTGAAAACCGCACCACAGCGCTGAAGAAGACATTTTTGCATATGTTTGCATATGTCACACTCTGTCCAATTAAGCTTGCTGCAGGAATTATATTTTATCAGAAAAAAACATCAGTTTAACCTAGCACACCCACCTAGACCGACAGGCCCATAAACAGACACAAATAATTATGCCATATACTGACCTGCTGTCTCAAGACCGGGTGGCGGCAGAACAGCAACTGAAAGGAAAGCAGCAACCTGCAACATCAGTGCCTCAGGGGTCAAATCACCAGGGTCTCAGATGTCTGCTGTACCCAGTGCACGCTAACAATACCACATGACACGAGGGCAGTAGTTTCAGCTTCATGGATGCTCAGGGCCGGCCCGCCCATCCAGCGCCAAGTTATCTCCTGACTCACTCACGGACCGGACATTAACCCTACCCACTGTCCAGGATGTAATAGTTGGCGGTACTAGTGGCCGCCTCAGACACCCACCACATCCACATGCCAGTCGTGTCCTGCGGGGTTAAAATAAAAGGAGGGCGGCCACTCGAGGTCATCACTTCCGACTCGCCAGGTGGTGTAGCCTGAGTCCTTTCGTGCAGCGCTCCTGCCCCCGCGCACCGTGTAAGGCCTAACATAGGTCAATTGCCTGCCCACAACACTGGCGACGAGTGGATGTATTTACTACCCTCGCTCTCCGCCGACCGCACGTTGTGACTCACACACTCGCCCCACATGGGCAGCTGCATACAATAAAGCCACGCCCCCACACAAAGCCTCAGCAAGTCAAAGAGCCCACTGGGGAGCTGCTAAGAGACTTCCAGCCCACAATGGAGCTGCTAAAGGATTTTCAACCCACAGGGGAGCTGCTAATAATAATACACAGCCCACAGGGCAGACACCAAAGACTGCCACGCCCTGAGGGTGACACCCCTACTGGCAAAAGGCCAACAAAAGGAGACAGGCCTTGGCACACGACACCATGTGGCATCACTCCCCCCCCCCCCCGAGGCCTGCACTGGGAGCGTGAAGCACACCGCCTGCCCCAACACTTCCAGAGTCCCCTATAACCAGACGCCATGGGGGATGAAGACCAGGCAGCAGCGCCTGCCCGCACGCCATTTCAACACGGCTTCAGGGGTCCTACCCCCATTCAGTGAACTAGAAGATCCAGAGTCAGCCTCTCCCCGATGGAAGATCGGGATCGAACGCCTCAACAACTATTTTGTCGCAACCCGGGAGACAGATGACGCGGTAAAGAGGTCCCTGCTGCTACACTACGCTGAGGATGAGATCTTCAAGCTTTTTAAGCACTTACCCAACACAGGGGCGGCTACTGACTATGACGCGGTGGAAGCGGCGTTAAATGGCCACTTTGACCCGCAACTGAACCCGGATTTCGAACGATTCAAGCTCAGACAAGCCCGCCAAAGAGAGGGAGAGTCCATGGGCACCTTCTACGCCCGACTTCGTGAACTTGCCAGTACGTGCACCAAAGATGACCAACCGAAAGAAATCAGAGCGCAGCTAATCCAAGGGTGCCGTGACAAGACCTTGAGAGGCCTCATCCTGCGCCAGCCAATGATTGCGCTTGAAGACATGCTGATACTAGCAAGATCACACGATCTGTCCGCAGCCAGAGTGAACGAGATGGACCAAGCCCTAATCAAACCCCAAGGGCGGTCTGACGCCATCAAGACGGAACGGGTCGATGCCATTCGAGCCAGACCAAGAGGAGATGTGTTCAAGAAGTCAAAGTCAGACACTCCCAAGTCAAGATGCGGGTACTGCGGGCATGAGCCACATGCCGCAAAAGACTGCCCTGCCCAAGGGAAGACTTGCACTAACTGTGGAATACCCAATCACTTTGCCTCTGTCTACCAAAGACGCACCAGGGGCCGGGACTTCCGCAATCAGAGACCCCCAACGGGGGCGTACGACAACTGTCAGTGACGGACACCATGCCACCTGAAGACACACAGAGGTGGAACAAGAAACACCTACCGACAATGGAGGACTCTTCAGAAGACGAGGAGGAGGAAGTGTACCTGATATCATTTGCGAGGGAACTCAAGCAACGCCGCCGGCCACAACCAACGTGTATGATCCATGTCGCGGGAACAGAAATAAAGGCGGTCATCGACACCGGAGCAACAGTGAACGTTATAGGCCTCCAGCAATACCGCCGCCTACGACCTCGCCCTCCTGTAATGCCGTCTAAGACCAGGATCTATGCATACGGGGCCGACACACCCCTCCCACTGAAAGGAAAGATATCAGTACCCATCAAGGCAGACAATCTCGAATTGATGGCAACCGTCCATGTCATCGACAGGGAAGCCGATACCCTACTGAGCAGCCACACCGCGGAAGACCGTGGGCTCATCTCTTTTGCAAGGAGGATCCAGACATACCAGGTGTAGGAGCTACTCAGCCAGTTCCCCGAACTCTTCCAGGGGCTTGGATGCATCAAGTGCTACCCAATCAAACTACACATTGACAAGACAGTCGCACCGCCGCCTTGCGGCATAGGAGAGCCCCGTTCCACCTGCGGCTGCTGGTTGAAAAGGAGCTAGAAGCTCTGGAGAAACAGGGGGTCATTGAAAAAGTATCCGTGCCCACGCCCTGGATGTCCCCGATGGTTATCGCTGAAAAGCCGAAACAACCTGGAGCCATACGCCTCAGCATTGATATGAGGTTGCCGAATAAAGCCATCAGAAGGGAACGCCACATAACGCCAACGATGGATGACATCATAGCAGATGTCAATGGATCCAAATGGTTTTCAAAAATCGACTTGAACACAGAGTATCATCAACTTCCCCTATCAGAAGAAAGCCGATACATCACCACCTTCAGCACCCACCTAGGACTACGGAGGTACAAGCGGTTGAATTTTGGAATATCCTCAGCAGCCGAAGTATTCCAAAACACGATACGGGAGTTGTTATCAGGCCTTCCTGGAATATTAAATGTGAGCAACGACATTCTGATCCACTCAGCGATGGGCGCAGATGACCACAAACACCTCAGCGGCACTCTGAGGCGCCTCAGCGAGTATGGAGCAACCCTGCACAAGGACAAATGTCAATTCTTCCAACCATCCCTCGAGTTCTTCGGGTATGTGTTCAACCAGGAAGGCATCCAAGTGGACCTGAGGAAATCACAGGCCATCAAGGATGCCCCCGTGGCGACAACAACGGAAGTACGAAGTTTCCTGGGTATGGCCACGTACTGCGGGAGGTTTATCCCAGGCCTGGCCACCCGAGCGGAACAGCTGCGGGCCATCACAAGAACAGATGCAACCTGGCAGTGGGGTCAGCGAGAGAAAGAGGCGTTCCAAGGCATAAAGGATGCCCTCCTGGGGAAGGCCACGTTGGCCTACTTCGATCCGACAAAGCGAACAGAAGTACTGGTCGATACAAGCCCAGTAGGACTTGGAGCAAGACTGGCTCAAGAACACCAATCCGGTCACTGGGCGGCTCTTGCGTTCGCCAGTAAGTCAAGCGAGAGGCCTTAGTCATCGAATGGGTTTGCAACCATTTTCATCTGTACCTCAAGGGACAACCGTTCACCATGGTCACCGACCACCAGCCCCTTGTTCCCCTCTTCGAAGGGACGGCTCCTCACCCACCTCCGCGCCTTGAGCGCTGGGCGGTTCAGCTGCAACCGTATGAAATGGAGGTCGTGTACCGACCAGGATCTAAAAACCCGGCCGACTTCCTATGCAGGCACCCAGTTCCGCCATGTGCGCAAGAGGATACGGATGATATCGAAAACTATGCCCACCTAATATCCCTAGCGGCTTGCCCCCAGAGCATGACCCTAGAAGATGTGAAAGAGGCTGCCGTCACTGATGCAGTATCCACCAAGACGCTGCGAGCAGTCCAAGAAGGATCCTGGACGAACTACCTTCGCCAGGCCAATTCATGGAGCCCGGAAGACCGCGACAACCTGGCAAAGATGTGGCAGGTACGACATGAGCTCAGCGCCACCAGTGGCGAAATCCTGCTGAGAGGGTCCAGACTGGTAATACAGCAAAGCCTTAAACATCTGGCAGTCCAACTAGCCCATGGAGGGCATCAAGAGGTGACCAAAATGAAGGCACGCATGAGAGAGAAGGACTGGTTCCCTGAACAGGAGGACATGGTTGAGGAATATGTCCGCCGCTGTTCACCGTGTCAGTTAACAAGCGCCCCCGAGAGACCAATCCCAGTGATCACTGAGGAAGCCTGCACCGTTCCATGGTCTAAAGTGAGCGTGGACTTTGGGAGCTTTCCCGGAGGGAAACACACGCTAGTGATCGTCGGCGCATTCTCAAAGTACCACATAGTGGAACCCGTTTGTAGGAAGGTGGCTACCTGACTATGGTTACCCCAGATTTTTTGCCTTGTGTTTAGCTGGTTTTTGACTTAGTTGGCCTGGTTCCCTGCTAATCAGGGCCCCAGGCTATCTGCTCTCTCTGTAAAATGGATTCCATGTACCCTAGGTACATACCACAATTGGAAATGGACTCCTTGTCAGCCCCTGTACCATGCACTATAGGTGCCCAGGGCATAGGTGCCACCAAGGCCTACCAGGGGCTGCAGCATATCTTTTGCCACCCCTGACTGGTTCTTAAATTGACACAACTGGCTGATCACTCAGGTGGGGTAAGGTGGTGTAATCACCCCTTGCTTAGATATAGTATACCTATATCTAAACCTATATCTGGACACATATAAACCTGTGAGCCACTCCTATGGAAGGCCTCATCAATCCTGGAGGCAGAGTGCGTGGTTTAATGTGAGATGGAGCTCTAGCATGAGCTGAGCCTGTCTGCAGCTGTCGGGAACAACTCCCTAAGCTGTTTCAGGATAATCCCATACCATATACTCTTAAGTGCATTATAATCCTCGCGGTTATATAGCAACTTTGGTTTGGCTTTATCAAAACATGTCGTGTAAGGTGTCATACGATTTGGAATACTATCCCCTCGCCAGTCCTGGCGACGGGGATAGCATTCCACCCCTCTAGAGGGAGAAGACATGTTACTTTACTGAAATGCGATTAATTTCTAATAGGACCTCAGATGCACAAAATGGATGCTTCTGCCACAGACACAAGTCTGACCCCCTGAAGCTGACCGAAACTCAGCCAAAGGGGCCTGGACAAAGGGTTTCTTGTCGCAGGGTGGTGTCACACCCCCCAGACAGGAGATAGTGGATTGTAGCAGGGAGGTTTGAAAGAAACCAGACACTGCTTGGGGCGCACAAGGCTGCCCCTTGCATAATCCGGCCAAACCGGTTCTGGAGCACACCAGCCCCCGACCCAGCGCGGCCTGGATCAAAGGAAAGGGGTGTACCCACCCCCTTCCTGGGTCCCACCCATAGGAGGGGACCTAGCAGGTAATCCAGCCCCCTAGATTGGTATAAGAATGGGAGCAGTGCCAAAGCACTTCAGATTATCCTGATGAAACATAAAAAACGAAACTCTGGACCCTTCGACATCCTACTCAACATAGAAGACTGAAGAATCTCCCTTGTGGTCAAGGAGTGACCACCCTGTGCAAACAGGCACCATCCAGCCCTCGACGTCTGCTTTGTTGCAGTTCCCGCCGGAACTCGAGCGACAGAGATCGACGAGATCAAGCTTGCCTGCCTTCTTACAGCCCGATCCACAGTCCCTGCAGAGCTGAGACCCGTCGAGGCGACCGGAAGCGTGGGGCACGCCATCTTGAAAAGACCACGAGATGCTGACCGTGCAGCCCACGAGTGACCCTCGAAGCTGTACACCGGGGTTTGAAAAGCCCCAACCCTGAGCCACTCTTGCACCGAAGTTCACCCCTCTACACTCGACGAGTGCTGCGTGGGGCCCTTCTGCTTCTTTTGGCTCAATGCGTTGGCCCGGTCACTTGCCAGCCGGCTTGTGGCCCCTGTGCCGACGAAACTTGAAATACGACTTGTGATTCTGATTGCTTCAGATTTACACCAGCTGCCCTGAAAAGGAGCCCCCACTCTGACCCTCCTGGTCCGAGTGAGAAGCAATCTCCCAGTTCCGCGTGAATTGCTTTTGCCAAGTGTTGTTTGCTCCAATCTTGAAGCCGACAGCGCCAACGGCGAGAGCCTACGTGGGACAGATCGTGACCCGCTCCTGGACATCGCAGATGCCCCAGAGCCCACGGGACAGCGGAGAGAAGCTCCTCGACAACCACCTGATTGCGCCCGACATTGCCTGGTTCCGTCCTGGTTCCACCCTGGTCACTGCTGAGTGACCCAGACTCTGTCCCCTCTGCTTTCAGGTACTTTTTGACTTGGATCCACTCTTGGATCCCACCGGACACTTCTCCTTCACATTGCCTGCAGCCTCTTCAGCTTCAAGCACCAAGAACCTGCGTGACGAAACCCGACGCCACTTCGACCCTATGCACCCGCTTCCTGTGGGTGAGGTAACATTGCAACGCCGGTGTTCCCACACTGGTACACACCTCTAGGGCCTGTGTCTAAATCTTTGTCTTTCTAGGTTCAGCGGAAGTGTCCTTAAACTCTATTTGTGTAACTTTTACACCCCATTGACTAACATTGGTGCATGCGTGCGCTTTCAGCGCTGCACCCGAATCCCGCGGGCTTTTCCCGACTTCAGCATTGCTTGTCCCGACTGCTCCCAGCGATTCCCTAGGCCCTAGGCCTAACCACTGATCGATTGGTATCTCTTATACCATTTTTTTAGTATATGGTCTGAGTGGCCCCTCGCCCTCATCCATAATTGTGCAACTTTGTATGTTATACTGTGCTTTTGATTTAACGCTTGTGCCCCTTTATTCATAAAGAATACTGGGGATTATTTTAAGTAATAAATACATATATTTTTATAATATATACTTGTGTGGTGTCCTTTCATTTGATATTACAGGACTGTGATTGCTAAAACAGCTCGCTTAACACGACCTCTTGAGTTTAGCCTTTAAGGCTGCTTAGTCTATGCTACCATTAAGATAGCTTGTCTACAAGGTTGACTTACAACCAGACACCATAAGGGGATATTTGGACTGATACAAGGTGGTTCCAGAATTGGAAACATCATATATCAGGCCAACTTCTCACATTGGTGCGCAGCGGTGCGGATTTGAGCTTGCTGTTCTTTTACCATTGCAATCTTTTTATCAAATTGAAAGATCACATCAAGTACCTTAGGTACATATAAATCAAAAGCTTAGCATATTTAAGTTCTACTGAACTTAGTAGTTGTAGGTTGAAGGGATTAGCACATCCTGACTACAACTCACTAGCAAGGTACAGTAGGGAAACACTTAGTGTAGGTAGGTGCATCACTTACACCACACTAGAGTCATGTCTGGCACAGGTGAAGTTCCAAGCTCTCTACCTGTGACAGTTGACCTGACCAAGGCAACTTCCAGCTATGACAAACTTAGCCACAAAGACTTGATTGACTTGTGCATTTCAAGGGGGCTAAAAAGGGGCAGAAGTCCCACCAGTCCTACCCTGATAGCCATTCTAGAACAGGATGACCTAGATAAGGCGAATGCAGTTCCCTTAGACTCAGGAGATGGAGTGAACCCCCCTGTAACTGAGACCACTCCAGTGGAGGAAGATGTAGAGGAGGAAGAAGAGGAGGAGAGCTCAGATATAGAGGATCCTGAAAATGAGGATCAGAGGGGTAACCAGGTTGTAGTTGCCAGGCTTAACCAGGCCAACTTAGACCTACTTGGGAATGGAGAGGGCCAGCACCTCCCCAGATCCCATAATATCATTCTCCCAGGCAACAGAAGGGTGAGATCTCCATCAGGGGACTCTCATATTTCTAGTGCCTCAAGAGAATCTCAGAGAGGAATGAATTCCTCTCAGAAGATAGAGCATAGGGCCAGAATGAGGGCTGTCAAACTCCAGATAGAGAGGGAGGAGGTAGCCCTGGCTCAAGCTAGACTTGCTTTGGCATGAGAGAAAAGAATGTGTGGCTTAGATGCCACTGGTGGCAGCAATATTCCTAGAGAGAAACCCAGGTCCTATGATAGTAGAAACCTGACAAAGATTGTGCCCCCCTACAAGGAAGGGGATGACATCCACAAGTGGATAACTGCTCTTGAGAGAGCCTGCATGGTTCAGCAGGTTCCTGAGGAACAGTGGGCAGCAATCTTATGGTACTCCTTTTCAGAGAAAGGGAGAGATAAGCTCCTTACTGTTAGACATGAGGATGCAAACAATTACAAAGTCCTGAAGAGTGTTCTGATAGATGGGTTTGGCTTAACCACTGAACAATACAGGTTGAGGTTCAGAGACACCCAGAAGACACAGACTCAGGACTGGACTGCTTTTGTAGATTGTGCTACTAAGGCTCTGGAGGGTTGGCTACATGGCAGCAACGTACATGACTTCACAGGATTGTATAATTTGATTATGAGGGAGCAGATCCTAAGTAATTGTCAGAACCAGGTCTTACACCAGCACCTGGTGGACTCAGATTTGACCTCTCCCCAAGAATTGGGAAAGAGGGCAGATAAATGGGTCAGAACCAGGATTAGGCCTAAGAATCAGGACAGTAACCAGAAGAAGGAGTCTACCAAGCCTCAAGATAAGGGTGGGGATAAAAGTAAAGAAAAGACTTCCCCAGGGCCCCAAAACTCCAAGAATGGGGGTGGGTCCCAAGACACTTCCTCAACTGAGAAAAAGCCTTATTGTTATGCCTGTAAACAGGTTGGGCATTACAAAACAGACAACTGTTGTCCCAAGAATAGCAATAAAGAGAATATACCTCCAAAGCCAGTTCCAACACCTCCTGTTACTGTCAGCAGTAATCCCCCAGGAAGTGGGAGCACACCCAGGAATCTGGGTGGGTTTACTTTTGGAGCACAGGTGGACCCTGGCCTATCCAGGTCCCCATCCCCAAAAAATCTTGTTTATGAGACTGGCATGGGGTTTGCCAACTTCTCTGATTGCCCAAATACCTTGAGCAAATATAGACAAGAACCCATCGTCAATGGTTTGAAAGTTGAAGCCTTTAGAGACACGGGGGCTAGCATCACCATGGTGGCTGACTGCATAGTCCCCTCCAAGCAACTTTTACCAGGTGCCACATACCAGGTAACAAACATTGATGGAATCCAAACAAATCATCCCATGGCAGTAGTAAGTCTCAGCTGGGGAGGTGTCACTGGCCCAAAGAGAGTGGCAGTGTCATCAAACTTGCCTGTGGACTGTCTACTGGGTAATGATTTAGAAATCTCAGCCTGGGCTGAGGTTGAACAGGAAACCCATTCTAGAATGGTAAATGCCAATGGAAAGGTTAGTGGGGCTGTGATGGCTACAGCCCCAATCCAAGATGTCCTTCCTGAAAAGGTTGGTAGGGCTGAGCAACTCTCTGCCCCATCTTTAACAGAAGCTCTTCCTGAACAGAATAGCAAAGCTGTTATGATAACAGCAGAAACACAAACTGAGTCCCCTCCTGAAAAGGTTGGTGGTGCTGTGATGGCCACAGCCCAAACTCAAACTGATATGTGTGTTGTGAAGCCTGAAATGATGGATAACTCCACACAAACTGAGAGCACAGAGGAGGACGAGAAATCTCCCCCTCACCAGACTTTAGGAATGGATCAGCCTCCTCAGGGAACTGATCTTACCCCTGATGAAGGAACTGCCCCAGAGGTGGTTGGGCCTAGCCTGACAGAGCCTCTGATGTCAGTGGACCCTTCTCAGGTGGGACCCAGTCTGGAGCAGGTAACCTGCCCCTCTCTACCTTGCCTTAGTCAGCCCAGGGCTGCAGAGGACAAGAAGGACAGTGAGACCCAGAGGGCCCCCTGTCAAATAAAGCACCCCCATCAACAGATTAGGGGCACCAAAACTAGTAGCCCTAGTGAGGTGAAAACTTTAAAAACTCCTGAGGGTGCCCCCTTAAAAACAGCTGGGGACCTCCCACAGATGGATTCTGTTGGGCACAGCCAAACCTGGGACCCAAAGGGCCCAAACCTGAACTGTCCCTCCAGCAAGCCAAACAGAGGGACCCAACCTCCAGCTTTAGGTAGCCAGAGGTTGACCCTGAGAGCACAGTGCAACTCAGTTGAAGAAAGAAAGGCACACATGGTGGAAGATAAGTGGAGGAAGCTGAGCCCTAAATTAGTGGAGCCTCACTTCAATACTCCATATCCAAACCAGCCTTTGACTTTGCATAAACACACCCAAGGTAGTGATTCCCTATGGTGGATACCATCTAATACCCCAAGGGTGAGGGACTGCTTAGTGGACCATGAGACAGGGGGTACCCATGCTAGTGCAGGTACTTCCTTATATGGCCGCTCAGGCAATATAGGCTTACCTGACCAAGGATAGCCTTATCTCCTTTCGTTTGGCGGGGGGGGGGTTGTGTAGGAAGGTGGCTACCTGACTATGGTTACCCCAGATTTTTTGCCTTGTGTTTAGCTGGTTTTTGACTTAGTTGGCCTGGTTACCTGCTAATCAGGGCCCCAGGCTATCTGCTCTCTCTGTAAAATGGATTCCATGTACCCTAGGTACATACCACAATTGGAAATGGACTCCTTGTCAGCCCCTGTACCATGTACTATAGGTGCCCAGGGCATAGGTGCCACCAAGGCCTACCAGGGGCTGCAGCATATCTTTTGCCACCCCTGACTGGTTCTTAAATTGACACAACTGGCTGATCACTCAGCTGGGGTAAGGTGGTGTAATCACCCCTTGCTTAGATATAGTATACCTATATCTAAACCTATATCTGGACACATATAAACCTGTGAGCCGCTCCTATGGAAGGCCTCATCAATCCTGGAGGCAGAGTGCGTGGTTTAATGTGAGATGGAGCTCTAGCATGAGCTGAGCCTGTCTGCAGCTGTCGGGAACAACTCCCTAAGCTGTTTCAGGATAATGCCATACCATATACTCTTAAGTGCATTATAATCCTCGCGGTTATATAGCAACTTTGGTTTGGCTTTATCAAAACATGTCGTGTAAGGTGTCATACGATTTGGAATACTATCCCCTCGCCAGTCCTGGCGACGGGGATAGCATTCCACCCCTCTAGAGGGAGAAGACATGTTACTTTACTGAAATGCGGTTAATTTCTAATAGGACCTCAGATCCACAAAATGGATGCTTCTGCCACAGACACAAGTCTGACCCCCTGAAGCTGACCGAAACTCAGCCAAAGGGGCCTGGACAAAGGGTTTCCTGTCGCAGGGAGGTGTCACACCCTACCAGACAGGAGATAGTGGATTGTAGCAGGGAGGTTTGAAAGAAACCAGACACTGCTTGGGGCGCACAAGGCTGCCCCTTGCATAATCCGGCCAAACCGGTTCTGGGGCACACCAGCCCCCGACCCAGCGTGGCCTGGATCAAAGGAAAGGGGTGTACCCACCCCCTTCCTGGGTCCCACCCATAGGAGGGGACCTAGCAGGTAATCCAGCCCCCTAGATTGGTTTAAGAATGGGAGCAGTGCCAAAGCACTTCAGATTATCCTGATGAAACATAAGAAACGAAACTCTGGACCCTTCGACATCCTACTCAACGTAGAAGACTGAAGAATCTCCCTTGTGGTCAAGGAGTGACCACCCTGTGCAAACAGGCACCATCCAGCCCTCAACGTCTGCTTTGTTGCAGTTCCCGCCGGAACTCGAGCGACAGAGATCGACGAGATCAAGCTTGCCTGCCTTCTTACAGCCCGATCCACAGTCCCTGCAGAGCTGAGACCCGTGGAGGCGACCGGAAGCGTGGGGCACGCCATCTTGAAAAGACCACGAGACGCTGACCGTGCAGCCCACGAGTGACCCTCGAAGCTGTACACCGGGGTTTGAGAAGCCCCAACCCTGAGCCACTCTTGCACAGAAGTTCACCCCTCTACACTCGACGAGTGCTGCGTGGGGCCCTTCTGCTTCTTTTGGCTCAACGCGTTGGCCCGGTCACTTGCCAGCCGGCTTGTGGACCCTGTGCCGACGAAACTTGAAATACGACTTGTGATTCTGGTAGCTCCAGATTTACACCAGCTCCCCTGAAAAGGAGCCCCCACTCTGACCCTGCTGGTCCGAGTAAGAAGCAATCTCCCAGTTCCGCGTGGATTGCTTTTGCCAAGTGTTGTTTGCTCCAATCTTGAAGCCGACAGCGCCGACGGCGAGAGCCTACGTGGGACGGATCGTGACCCGCTCCTGGACGTCGCAGATGCCCCAGAGCCCACGGGACAGCGGAGAGAAGCTCCTCGACAACCACCTGATTGCGCCCGACATTGCCTGGTTCCGTCCTGGTTCCAACCTGGTCACTGCTGAGTGACCCAGACTCTGTCCCCTCTGCTTTCAGGTACTTTTCGACTTGGATCCACTCTTGGATCCCACCGGACACTTCTCCTTCACATCGCCTGCAGCCTCTTCAGCTTCAAGCACCAAGAACCTGCGTGACGAAACCCGACGCCACTTCGACCCTATGCACCCGCTTCCTGTGGGTGAGGTAACATTGCAACGCCGGTGTTCCCACACTGGTACACACCTCTAGGGCCTGTGTCTAAAGTTTTGTCTTTCTAGGTTCAGCGGAAGTGTCCTTAAACTCTATTTGTGTAACTTTTACGCACCATTGACTAACATTGGTGCATGCGTGCGCTTTCAGCGCTGCACCCGAATCCCGCGGGCTTTTCCCGACTTCAGCATTGCTTGTCCCGACTGCTCCCAGCAATTCCCTAGGCCCTAGGCCTAATCACTGATCGATTGGTATCTCTTATACCATTTTTTTAGTATATGGTCTGAGTGGCCCCTCGCCCTCATCCATAATTGTGCAACTTTGTATGTTATACTGTGCTTTTGATTTAACGCTTGTGCCCCTTTATTCATAAAGAATACTGGGGATTATTTTAAGTAATAAATACATATATTTTTATAATATATACTTGTGTGGTGTCCTTTCATTTGATATTACAGGACTGTGATTGGTAAAACAGCTCGCTTAACACGACCTCTTGAGTTTAGCCTTTAAGGCTGCTTAGTCTATGCTACCATTAAGATAGCTTGTCTACAAGGTTGACTTACAACCAGACACCATAAGGGGATATTTGGACTGATACAAGGTGGTTCCAGAATTGGAAACATCATATATCAGGCCAACTTCTCACCCCGTTGTATCCACGGCATTTAACCACGTGGGACCAGTCTTAGAGAAGGTCTTCGCCATGTTTGGTTTTCCCCATGAAGTACGCAGCGATAATGGTCCGCCGTTCCAAGGATCAGAGTTCGCCATGTTCCTCAAACAGCACAGGCTTCTCTACTGTGCAGTTCTGGGGCCAGGAGGGGTGAGCTGCAGCTCTCGGTACTTCAGCACCTCATGCAGATCTGTACACAGAAGCGCTGCACACACGGTAACCGCCCAGATGCGCTGAATTATCTCACTGCACAGGAGTGACCCGTGCAGTGCAATTCAGTAATTTTCCTCTGTTACTATGTGTAGCCCATGGTATTAGCTAAAGGGCATCTGACTGTTAACTAACGAGAAAATATTTGGGAATTCGCTGATATTCACAGCCTAGACTACTTGACAAAAGTAACGTTGTGAATAAACGCAGAAATACATGTTTGGCAATTTACTGTTATCACGGAGACATGCAAAGATGACAGGGTGTACTCACAACATGTATTGTGTGAGGAAGAGATAATCTAAACAAGCGGCACTGAAAGCGATCGCGTTGCGATCGCTATTGTCAAACAAGCTCGGAACACCGCCTCACCACAATTAAAAGCGTCAAATATCGTACTCGGACTCCAGTTCTCATACTATAAACTAGAATATTTCCATATTACTTGATTGGAGCACAGCAAGCCCTCGTCCTATTCTAGGTAAAACTAAGGCTTAAAAGGACTCGGCAAGCAAAACTACTACCTCGTGAACACACGATTCAAGAACCTTTTGATAAGATGTACTTATTCTCTGCCATGCACATATTGTACATTTACAACACGTATGTGCCAGGAATGGTACTATGTCTTTCATTTTATGTCTGGTCTCTTCCTGCAAAGGACTCTGGCGTCACCCTAGCATGCTGTGCTCTATAAACACCCACACAAATAAAGGATTATCCCCCCGAGATGTGTTGAATGCCAACTGGCTGCTGAAGTAGGTAAAGCATCAATTTGACAGCTAGCGCAACCTGTCACCAAGGTGCAGTTCAGAATACCGGAGAACAGTGGCGTTCGTAATGTGCTCTTCGCGTAAGGGCAGTGTCTGGGGGGTGGTCTGTATAATCAAGGGCAACAGAGGCCCACTAAGTGCCTCTAGGTCGCTCGCTCGCTTACTGCCTACTACTGTGCACTGAACACTACTTAACCTCGGTTCTGGCTTTACAGTAGGATTCAAGCCCCCTGCCATGTACCTGCCAAGACCACCACCCATGCTGGAAGAAGCAAGGCTGCTTTTAAAAGCCTCAGCCTCTCTTTAAACAAGTCCCATCACACAAAACTGTACTTCGAAAGCAGACTACCTCCTGAAATGATAAAATTGTGGGCAGAGCTTCAAGTTCTTATCTCAATACAGCATGCCTCGCAGAGCAGCACATGCGCTGCCCAGGCTCGACCTAATACAAATCCTTTACATTGAAGCTCTCAGTCTCCAGTTTCATTACCTGTGTGCCTTCTATGGCTGCTACAGTGATCCCATTTACCGTTGTAAAAAAGCATAATCCGTGGGTCTGCCACACTTTGCATAACAGCTATTTGGAAAAGCGTAATGCCTTCAGAGGACGCTCAAGTCTGAGATCAATACCCACGACGAATCACAGGTCTGTCACTATCCAAGAACCGACGGTAGAATAGTCAGTGTCTCCTAGAACCGCAGATGCCCACGCCTGACTGTAATCAAACTTTCTGCACAGCAATTAAAAAGCCAATATCAGAGAAAGTACTCAATTATTTCAAAGGAGGAATATGATACATAGCCCAAGCTGCTCAGCAGGTCTCTTCACAGGCGCCTCTATTGATGGAAGCTGTCCCTTCTTCAGACCATCACTGTTGGTCGGAAACAATGATCGCTGTGCAGAGAGCTGCCATGAGAAGGTTCCATTCTAAATTATTCCATACACACAAAGAGGCTGGTTATAAGATGCGGAAATCAGAAAAGAATAGTCTGGTCCTTTGTTTTAAAGAATTGAGCAATTGCATGTATTTTCAGAACTCTGTCCTGCTACTGTTAATTATCTCTACGTATGGTATGCATTTCCTATTAAATTGATAATAAAACTATGCAGTGCTTTAGAGAGATAACCTTCAGCAGTTTTGGAATCGATTATCAAAAGGTCTATTCTTCAGGGAGTTTGGCCATCTGGCACAAATTAGGAACAAGTCGTCAATGAACAGTAGGAGCCCGAACTCCACAGCTTCATGGATACAGACATGCTTTATAAATGTGAAAAAGCTAGCAGAGGCTTACAAACTAACCCCTTCCATGAGCAACGTAGCCCCCAACAAAAGAACACTGTTTACTTACTGTAAATTCTAGGAATATTACAACTAGAACACACACAGCCCCATTCGCTGCCCTGGCTACAAGCAGAAGCCTGTCAAGTGGGCCATGTTTACGCTGCCTTGTAGGCAAATAACCTCGTTGGAGACAGACCTCATTAAATGAAAAATACTTTATTAAGTTATCAGGCGTTACGTAAGCATCTCCACATGGAAGTGTGAAACTACATGTAATGTGACCACTTAGCTTACTTACCACGCTTCGTCAATACGTTATTGCACTCCTTTGCACCTGCAGCACAAGTACACGTGTGCGCACGCACAATGGTACAAAAATTCAGGTGAGCAGTACGAAAAGGACACACTGGTGTTGAGCTCTTCTAAACTCACAACTCGGCACCTACTACCACCAAAGCAAACAGGTCCTATGGGGTCCCACGTCTCTCCACCCAGGGCAAGGAGGGGTCACCACGGCCTTTGACCCGGAGTCCAGATGCCGGCGCACTGATGTGGACCCATGGACAGGGTGCCGGGATCCCACATCGCGCCCGGCAGTGGCCCTGGGCCTGGCCAGGGCAGCATTTAGTGGCCTTGTCCTGTTGCACGTGAGGTTTTCGGAGTAGGGATCAGGGGTTGTGCCCTAAGAGCTTGTGGACCGTACTTTGTGTGTGGGGGGGGCGCAGTAGGAATCTGGGAGGCGGAGTGGCTGTTGGAGGGACGTGGGCTCAGCAAGATGGGCGGATGACAGGGGGTTGTTGGGGATTCAGTGGAAGTTAATGACTCCGAACTAGGGGAGAGAGGGGGCAGCGAAAGTAGGGGGGCTGTCAACTACAGGGGTTCAGTCGATGTTTGGGTGCCGCCAATGGAAATGAATATCTGAGAGTCTGAGGTCATACGTCAGGGCCCTGGGGACAGTATAAGGTGGACATTGGCACGAGTGGGAGTGAAGTGGCAGGGCTGGGGTTAGGGTTTGACCGGGGGAGGGGGGTGCACTGGTGTTTGCAAGAGACCCAGGGGAGGCAGGAGTCGGGGGCTTTGCATGGGAGCCAGAAGTCGGTAAAAGTTTGGGGTGCCTGAAGTTGGTATATCTGCAAGAGTCCCGGAGTCAGCAGAAGTGGGGTCTCAGTGGAGCTAGAAGCACGAGGGGGGGGACAGCCACGGGAGGGACGATAGATACTTTCAAAGCCATGTAAATAACCTTTCTAAAGCACAACCTGCTTCAATACAAAGTGACGTGTGCAAGACGTTTAGGGACATCACCCGGAGGCCAAACCCCACACACGTTGAATACGCCCAACGAGCCCGAATTCCATAAGCATCTGGCCACAACACCAGCCAATCCCTTTAGTAAAGTCTGGGCTTATCCCAACATAGCGGACCTCTGAATTCTTCAACATTCATCCACCTGGGCTGCGGCCCCACAGCCTCAACTGTGATGGATACATCGTGAAGTAAACCAGGATGAAGCCGCCTCCCTCTTCGGTTTCACAATAGACTCAAGGTTTCTTCTACAGCGCGAACCCGCTCTCGGCGAGTTAAGTGCAAATGAATGAAGCGGCACTGAAAGTGATCGCGAAAGCAATCGCTATTGTAAAAAAAAAAACATGCCTGAGAGTGGTGGGCGCGTGCCACTGCAAGGCATATGTTTTCAATTATTTCGCCTGTGTCTGGGCATGATAATTAAAAACATGTGGGCTTTTGTGCGCGTAACAGACACCAATAGGCCATGGGCGGAGCAATGCGCCCGCCTTTGGCCTATTGCGTGCTCTGTTAAAAAAATACACGCACTGAAAGCCCAATACCAAAAGAGCAAACTAAAAAGACACGCACAAGCGTGTACAATTCCAGGATCCATTTCAGAACTCCGGACAAAATGACTCTCGCTGTGCGACACTGCTGGGCAGTGCATTGCTAGGCGCGAGACCTAAAAACGGCATCATCCTGATACAAGCTCCACCCAAAGACCTCAATAAATTCAGGGACCTCTTCTCCCTCCTTAAAAAATATGTGCACAACCCTCCTCCATCCACGCTCCCTCGCACCATCCCTCACCCAATCTGCCAACGGTGCCTAGCCTTTCACAAACCACCTGTGCTAGGGCTCACGTCACTGGTCGACTTAGCCCCACTACCATGCAACCAACAGATGCCAACCGCTGCGTGCCTATACCACTGACCTCAGGCCTGCAAGCTCTCCCCTCTCTTATGGCTACTGAAACTCCCCCTAGGGCTCAAGTCTCTAGCCGTCCTAGCCCCTCTACTATGCTATCAGCATATGCCAACAGAAGCGTCCCCAAACCCTTAACCTCCTACCCGCAAAATGTTCCCTCCCATATGGTTATTGAAATTCCTGCAAGGGCTCACGACACTGGTCGACTTAGCCTCACCACTAGGCTACAAGCACATTCCATCAGAATCGCTCCCATACCATCGGCCCCCTGCCCGCAAGAGCTTCCCTTTTATAGGGATATTGATACTTTCCACCGCAGAGCTACTGAACTAACCCTGAGCATCCACAACTCCATTCTGGATCTAAAGAACATCCTGCACCTCACCAAACTCTCTTTCTCGAATCTCAGGCTCTTGCAGAACTCTACCCCCCTTACTCTGAGCCCCTCTTTCACCCATTAACGCTATCCCTGAGACACTTGCGCCCCCGCAAGCAGCCCTGCCACCTCTAGGAGGAGGAAGTTCTGTGCCTCCTATTTACCTACAAACCTACCCCTGTCACGCCTAGCCCTCTAGACCTCATGGAGGAAGAAGTTGTAGACCTCCTCATCAGCTACGAATCTGCCCACACAACCCCATGCCCCTCAGACCTGAGTGACAAACACCCTATCCGCACGGCTGCAACCAACCCCAACAGATCAGCTATCCTCCACAACAGAGGAGTGGTCAGTAGCAACCTAGTGCTAGTCCACATCTCTGCCCCTACCGACGACACACATTCTGACCCACCACTATCCGGCCTCCTAATTAACTGCCGCTCAGCAGTAAAGCATGCCTCTGATGTCGCCGATCTTATCCTGAGCCAAAAATCGGACTTTGTGATCTTGACTGAATCTTGGCTCAATGAATCTTCATCGTCCTGCCTAGACCTCTAAGTCTCGCCCAATTACAACATCGTAAGGCTGGACAGGCAATAAAAAAAAGGGGGAGGCATTGCCTGCATCTACCACTCTAACCTCTTTGTTATTGAACTTCTGGTGAGCCTACAGACTCCTGCGAATACCTTGCACTCTCCATTTGCAACACCACCCAACTGTGCAGACTGCACATCTTTTACCACCCCCAGGCAAGAATGACACCTTCTCTGACCACCTCATGGAAATCATCACAGCCAAGTCTTTCCCTAACTCTAATGACATTTTCCTTGGTGACTTCAACTTCCACTGGAATTACCCCAAGAACCCTTCGGTCAACACCATCAGAGACTTCTTGGCCGACTAAGCCCTTACCCAAGCCTGCTCACTAGAAAGGCACCACTCTAGACTGGATAATTGCTAAGGAATCAGTGGACAAACTTATCTCTATAGACCCATGTGATTGGTCTGACCACCATGCTATCACCTTCCTTCTGCCTGGCACCCACAAGACATGGACACCACAACCTGTGATTCCCAAACGGTGGGCTAGATACAACAAGATCCTTGATCACTGGAAATTGGCTGTGCGCTGTGAGACTGACCTCTCCCCCCTCAGTTCACTTCGGTCAACAACGTTACTGAACGTTATTCCTCAATGATATTTGACATCCTCGATGACCTTGCTCCGCTAAATCTAAAAAGAACCCAGATCAAAGTCAGGAATCCTGGGTTCAACGGATCCCTCAACAAGGAGAGGAGATCCCTTCAGCAGACAGAACGTAACTGGAAACAGCACTCATCAGCAGCCCATCTAAAACTTCTCTGCCAGGCCAGAAATGCCTACAATAGGAAAATCCTCAACTTGAAAAAACAATTCTTCAGAACAGAACTAGAGAACGCCAAGAATAGACCTCGCAAGCTATTTGATTTGGTCAAACAACAATCCAAAAGAGAGCAAAAACCTCCAAAGAAACCCCTAAATCGCTAATATCGTGCGAGGAATTTTCCTCCTCCTTCTGCGACAAAATCTCTGCCCTAGGAAACAAACGTAAATCCGCAACTTACTCCCAAACTCCGTCAGCTCTACCTCTTCTCTCCGCGCTGCCCTCCCAGACTTCACCCAAAAATCAAGCACACTGGTCCAACTTTAAAGTCTATGACAAACACTCTGTCTCGAAAATTCTATCCTCCTTAAACCTGAACGATCACTTCAATGATCCTCTCCCCTCTAACTGCCTAGCCGCCGCCTCTCAGGCTATCATCCCTTCTTGGACTGCAATAATCAAGACTTCCCTCCTACAGGGATTTATACCTGACTCTCCTAAAGCCGGTCAAGTCGTCCCCATGTTAAAAAACCTATGCAGGATCTTGCTTCCCCTGACAACTATAGACCTATATCTAACTTCCCACTCCTAGGCCAAAGGTCTGGAGAAATGTGTGTAACAGCAGCTGAGCCTACACATCACCAACTTCCACCTCCTAGACGACTTCCAATCCGGGTACAGACCTGGACACAGCACTGAAACCACCCTCCTCCACATCGTGGATGATGCCCACCAAGGCAAAACCTGTCTCCTTATCCTCCTAAACCTATCCTCGGCTTTCGATACGGTTAACCACGAAACACTTCTTGAATGCCTCAAACTCAGGATGGGTGTGGATGGCACCATTCTTGAATGGTTTAGGTCTTTCCTCCAGAATCGCTCACAGAGAGTCCTAATCAACGGTAACCTATCCGCTCCGTCTCCGATCACGGTTGGAGCCCCCCAAGGATCAACCTTGTCCCCTACCCTCTTCAATCTTTACCTTGAACCGCTCACAGAGGTGCTACGCACTGCCAATATCTCCTACCACATGCATGCCGACGACACACAGATCTACATTAAAATCTCTTCTCCTGAGGACATTCTCTCCCTGAATGAGGCCTTGAAGCTGACTGTTCACTGGCTCACCTCTAACCAGCTCAAACTTAACGCAAAAAAACTGAGTTTCTTCTAAACTCCCCGCCTAAAACCAATCCAGACATCCAGGAATGGATCAAGGCTATCACAGCTAACCTGCCCTCCTACCATTGTGGACTCGGCTAAATCCCTTGGAATAACCCTAGACGGCAGCTTGAACATGCATGGCCATATCAACTCGATGGCCAAAACTGCAAGATTTCACCTGAGTTAGCTAAGAAACCTGAAACCTTTCCTCGACACTCCCGACCTAAAAACGGCAATTCAGGCACTAGTCATATCCAGACTAGAATATGGATGCTCTACTCTCGCAGGTCTACCCAAGAACTCTCTGGCCCCATTGAAAGCCTGCCTCAACACCGCTGCCAGACTCCTAACCGGTTCAAAGAAATTCAACCCCACCCCCCCCTTAAAGTTCTGAACTGGCTTCCTCTCGAGGCAATAATCTAACTTAAGCTGGTCTGCATCACTCACAAGGCTCTATACTCGCCAAGAAACTCGTGATATCCGGAGGAGCCAGTAAACTCCCGGTCTCCCAGAGACCTTTTGCTCCAACCAGCACCCTTTCTAAAAAAATACAACCTACAATCGGGCCTTCTCTGGGGCCGCTCTAAGAATATGGAACTCTCTCTCACCCGCCATCAGAAGACTTTCGTCTTTGGCATGCTTTAAAAAGGAGACTAAAACCTTCCTAATGGGCAAATTCCTCGCCTAACAATCGCATTACAATCACCTCAGCGACCTTGTTCAACCCACCATTACGCCATTATCCATGGCTTTTCCAGATGATACCTTCCCGGCACTTCTGGGCATCTTACCCGGGAGTTGAGACTGCTTGTTTTCTTGTATAATGTATCTATCTGTTTTTATCCCAAATGTATCCGGGAGTTAAGACTGCTTGTTTTTCATGTATATGCATTTACCTGTTTTTATCCCAATGGTCTCCTCCCCTCCTAAGTCTTTTGTATGCCACCCGTCAATCCTGTAAAGTGCTCTAATACCCTCACAGGTCTGGTTCGCGCTCTATAAGACTTTAAAATAAAAATAACTTTGTGTTGGGAAGGCATTCCATGGGTGTTCCCAACCATCCTTCCATAGATTTTAGCACATTCCCAGATTTACAAAAACTTGTAAACTTGAGAATGCGTCAAAATGCTATGCCTTCCCCAGTGAGGCATAATGAGGAGAAATATCTTTATTTCTTCCCGTTATTACATCTAGCTGCATGTGCTGCATTTTGCAGCACATGCAAATGTGGGCATTTTGCAGCACACATAGAAAGAGGAAAACACTGTTAAGGATTGTTTTGTGCAGGAAGGTGTCCCGAACATACATACAATGCATTACACTGTCTGGCGACATTTCTTAAGGAGACACAGCCGGGTTCAATGAGTCTGTAAATGCAAGGTTATTTACAAGGGGATTCTGATGATCTCTGTTTAGGTTTGTTCAAAGTACAGCTGTAGCAGTTTGCTGGCAGATCTATTGTTGCCAAGACATATCATCTATTTAGGTCAGCCCCATACTCATGATTGTATGGCTTTGTTGTCATCCTCTGGTGTCTGCTCTTTAATCAATGGCTTTCCTCTCTAACACTTTTATTTGCCCCACCCACAGCATGTCAATCTCACAGTGTTCTGAATTAATGATTTGTCCCCTTTTACTACTGCATTAAATGGGCTCTTTCTCTTTATGAATCCAGAGGAGTTGATGTGTTTCTTTGTTCCTCGCCTATAGCTGCCATTTTTAGATTGCTTATGTGTGACATTTCCATGCTCTTAAATGTACTTTTGAGTAATATTCTACTCGCCAAATGTGTGACACTTCGATTGACACTTTCTGGCGAGTAAAACAGAGCAGTGAAGCCCATGTAAAGATATAAATATCTTGAGCAATGAAAAACTCTAAAAGGGCTTTGAAACTGCCGCTAAATCCCTGAAAAGGAAGGCCAGTAATCTTCTTGATGGTTAATGCTCTGCTAGCTCATCATAAAACAATATAGAAAGTTAAAGTGTCTGTTGCAAAGCACAATGTATGATGTTTACATGTTGATTTGTATTGCAAGTAGAGGGGTCGGTGGGCTACTGCTTTTTCTACACAGATGATGTTATCTGCAGGTCAAAAGTCATAACCATTCTAATATAAGTCAGTGAATTAAGTACTGCATCAAGGAGCTGCATGCAAGCAGTAAAATATGAGTGCAGAACATAGCAATATTTGTCTCTCTTTCATTTACTAAGATTACTAAAAACGTGTTTTTTTGAGAAGTAACAAAGATTGACAGAGTGCAACTCTCTTCTGAAGTTTGAAAACTTGCTTGTTTTATAGCCCCCTCTGGCTTAAGCAGGCTCTAAATATTGGGAATGCTTGCCCCACCATACACGAACCTGCCAAGTACCATGCAGCAGGGGTTAGACTCACGCATTTTAGTGCTGGTGACCTCATCGCCACACTAAAATGCACTAGTCACACTTATTACAGCTCCTGGGGCTGACAAGTGTCCACTGAGGCCTGTATTCCTATAAACAGATAGAGCGCTGCAGCTTACTCTGTGTTGCTGGCTGTTTACGCAGCCGCAATGTTATCATGAGCATTTGCTGAACTACTTAGTGCATACATGCCAACATTTCAGAACAGCTAAGTGGGAGATTTTTTTTTTTTAAATCGGGAGAATTTGGCCTTTAATCGGGTTTTAGGCATGTATGGGCTTTGGAAGTGGGCTGCTGTAGGATCGGACATTTGAAACGCAAATGCACGTTCTTTTTCTTACGTTTCAGAAGCATCGAGCGCAATGGCAGGCAGAGAAAGGGTGATGCAAGTGTTGAACACTGCCTGGCCTGGCAGGTTGCTGGCAGTGCATTAACCCCCAGCCCCCCCCCCCCCCCCCCCCCGCCCCTTGAAACAGCTTCCTGGGCACACACACAGCTGCACCAGTACTTCACAGGTCTTTAAAAGACCATGCGCTTGTTAATGAGGCTTAATTGATTTTTCACCCCTTCTATCCCCTGCATCGCCACTCTGACTTTTGCTGGAAGATTAACACGTTACACAATACCAAGCTCTGTCAGCTGAAACCCCCGAGGAATCGGGTTTTTGCTTGCAGGAATCGGGAGGCGGGAGACTAGCCCTGAAATCGGTAGTCTCACGCCTGAATCGGGAGGGTTGGCATGTCTGTTAGTGTTACCTGCTGAATCCAGCGGCATTTGTTTATTCAATGAATAAACAAATTAGCCCAGCTTCTTTGCGCCACAGGGATCCGATGTCACAATGAGCTTTTAAGCACAACATTAGGCAAGCATTGGCAAAGCTGAAAGGTTTCGCCTATGCGAAATATATTTGCTTTGTCAAAGTTTTGTGGCAAGGAAAGGGGGGGGCCGCTCAGCCCCCACGCACGCATGGCTGGGCTCGGCCCCCCTTGCCCGTAGGGATTGGTCGGCCTCGCCATTGACCCGGAAGCGGTGTGAGTGCTTCCGGGTCAAGGGGCGGGACCAGAAAGGGGGTTTAAGAGCCTGAGATGCGTGGGAAGCACCCTCTTTGTGCCCGCGCTTCCCAGGCTCGCTCCTCGCCTCGCTGTGGGGTTGATCATTTTCTTATTTTATTTTCCATGTTTTCGTCACGAGTCCTTTGCGGAGCAGGAGCGGCTGTCGGCGTGTTGCGGCGAACCAGGAGCAGGCAACCGGCATCGGTATCCTGAGGTCTTGAGGAGCAGGGACGCGAGGAAGGTGGAGCGAGTGTACCTCCGAGGCGCCAGGGACCCGGCACACCGGAGGAGGATATCGGCAGGGCAGATAGCGCTTGCGGGAAGCTGGTGGGACACGAGGTATTGTGCGGGCTAGGCGGGGCGGCTGTGGAACGAAGATCGGCCCGACGGAGCATGGGAGGTTTGCTCAGTTCAAGTTAAGGTCTCCTTTTAAAAAGCGAAGCAGGGTCGGCCCGGGCAGTAGTTGGAGGGGGGACCACAGGGGTTGTTAAAGGAGAAGTGGATCGCTGAGCCAAAATTGATTGCAGATTCTGTCACAGTTTGGTTTTAAAGGATTAAACAACCCCAGGCCTGTTATTAAGCAAGATAGGCTTGGATAAAGCAGTACAGCGACATTATTTCGGATATTGAGTCTATTTGTTCATAGACTGTATACATAATATTTCCAATTGCAGTGAAATACTTTTGAATGCTATAGTCACATTTGGTAATGTGAATTTGACTCAATTAAATTCGCAATAAAGCTCACATTAGGCAAGTACTGCACTTGCATGCTGATTGGCACAGCCCAGCTGCAACAACTGATAAAGTGACCAGTAAGATGGTGTGTTTTGTTTTTTGGGGGGAAAATACAGGCTGTATAAATTATTAGCAGTTGAAGCAAAGTACTTTTGGAGCTCTTGCACATTTTGGGGAGTAGGGATTTAGTAGGGGGACTGGGTAAGATAGGGGTGAGTTAAGGGGGCAACCTTTCACCCCCACCCCCTCTCCCCCCCCCCCATTTGCATTTATTAGCTATCTAAGCAGGCCATAGGGGGAGTGTTTTCCAATTGCAAAGGAATTTTGTGTCGTGGAGCTAATATTTGGTTGTAACATTTCTTTCATCGTAGGCTTACAGACAAGGGCCGCTGCTGACAGATTAGCTGAGGAGCTCACGGTGGACGGCGGAATCCGAGGACACGGGCAGGCCTGCATTTCACTGCTTCTGGCAGACCGCGGGGCTAGAGTTCGCTCGCCCAAACACTCCAGGCTAGCTGGTGTGTAAGGTCACAGTTGCGTGGTGCTTACGGCCAGCCTGTGAGCCTCCAACTTGGGACAGGTACAAGGCACATTGTGCCCGTAATTAACGTATTGTGTAGTGCAGGTGCTAGTAGAAATGTCCGGTAAGCGGGGTGCAGGGAATTCGCGCATGGAGCTAATGTTTCAAACCATGATGCGCAGAATGTCATCAGTGGAAAAGAGGTTGGGAAAGGTGGATACATTGGGAAGGACCGTGGCGGAATTGGGTCAGAGGGTTGATGCACAGGCAGGGCCATCAGGGAGGCCCAAACGGATAATAGTGCCACCTAGACCGAGGGGGGAATTTTTGGCTCCACCTAAGCGTGGCCGAGCTAAGAAGGGTTGTAGTCGCCCCCCCCCCAAGCCCCGTGTAGGAGGGGGGTCCCCAGGACCAGTCCCTAGCGGAGCACCTCCAGCACCTGAGACGCCCACTACAGCCCCACCTATCCCGATAAGTGTACCGGTAGCACCGGCTCCAGCCACGCCACCTATAAACTTAGTCCCAACAGTGGTCCCACCAGAAATTCCGGCCGGCCCATCCCCTGGAGTTGGTCAGGAACCCCCAGAACTAGCAGCACAGATAGCGGCAGTGCTTCCGTGGTTGGGGATTGGGGGAATGTTACCTTCCGCAGCTGACCCCACGGCCGAGGCACAGAGAATGGTCGCGAAAATCATGGTGGCTAGGGGCGAAGGTAGCATGCCAAGCACACCAATTTATCCCCAAACAGGTCCGGCGAGCAATGCGGGGACAGTGAAGAATGTAGAACCAATGCAACTCGCTGAAAGTGGTAAGGAGGTTGCCTTTCCGGTATTAGGCGAAGGCACGATACCCTCCAGGGGGGAGAATTTGGCACAACATGTCTCACAGAGTGTGAAAGAATTGATTTGGGCAGACAAATATGTTAATATTTTCTCATTGCTGATTGACAACAGGGAATGGGAATATGCCAAGTCGCAGAAAGATATGATGTTGCCTAGTGAATGGCGGTCTCAGTTATATAAATTCAGGGTGGAGGAGACGCTCATCAACTGGATCAGGGCTTTTTCTGTGTTTATGGCGGTTACCGCTGAACGTTCCCCTTCAATGCAGGCGGAGATGGCTTGTTATCAGAGTAGGATTACAATGTACAGTGAGAATCATGGGGGGGATGCATGGAAAGAATATGACATAGCGTTCAGGAAAGCTAGGGAATTTAACAAATCTTTAGCCTGGGACAAAGTTGACTCAATTTCTTGCCATTCTCAGTTTGAAAGGGGGCACTCTGCAGGCGCTAGCACTAGCTGGAACAAAGAATATTCGCCCAAGCCCCAGCAGCCCTTTCAGCAGCCCTTTCGGTCAGCGCAAGGGGGGGAAGTGGCCAATAAGGATAGAGGTAATGCAGGTGGGAAGGGCATATGCTGGGATTTCAACAGGCGAACATGCACCAGGGCACCGGGCACGTGGAAATTCAGACACGCGTGTTACATATGCGGCCACCCTTTACACCCAGAAACGACATGCAGGTCAAAGGGTAGTACTTCAGGTAACAGGGGGAGAAGGAAGCCAGAGTAGCGGGGAACATGCCCAGGTCACTCACTCCCCCATTGACGTGTTGGCTATGATTCCTTGGCTGAATAGATACCCAGACCACACCTCCGCAAGAATGCTGCAGGAACGTTTCACTCACGGTTTTCGGATTCCAGCTGGGGGTTATACCGGGACACCGCAGTGTAGGAATCAGTTGTCAGTGAAGCACAATCCCGTGGTGGTAGCAAATAAAATCGAGAAAGAACTGCGCCTAGGTAGAGTAGCGGGTCCTTTCCTTGTCATCCCAGTAACAAATTTTGTCTGCTCGCCCCTGGGAGTGGTTCCGAAGAAAGAAAAGGGCGAATTTAGACTCATACACAATCTTTCAGCACCTAGGGGCTTATCATTGAATGATGCGATTGACGAGAGCATTTGTAGTGTGAAATATACGTCTTTTGACCAGGCAGTAGAGATGTTGAGAGTTTTGGGCCCCGGGGCATTGATGGCGAAATCAGATATTGAGTCAGCTTTTAGACTATTGCCAGTGCATCCATCGGACCAACACCTGCTGGGTTTTTCCTTTGAAGGCAAATATTATATGGACATGTGTATGCCCATGGGTTGCTCCATTTCATGTGCTTACTTTGAAACATTCAGTTCTTTCCTGGAATGGGTTCTGAGACAATCTACGGGCCACCAGCATGTGATGCATTACCTTGACGACTTTCTTTTGCTGGGGGTGGCGGGCTCACAGGAGTACGCGTGGGCATTGCGTAAGTTTTGCGTGCTCATGCGTGCTTTTGGGGTCCCGCTGGCACCAGGAAAAACAGTGGGGCCAGCTACATGCCTGGAATTCTTAGGCATTCAATTTGACTCCGTTGAGGGTTGTTTCAGGTTACCCAAGGAAAAAATGGCGAAGTTCAGGGCAACCCTTCAACAAAGTTTGATGAAGGAGAAAGTCACATTACAGCAGTTGCAGCAGACTGTTGGCCAGCTGAATTTTGCACTAAGGGTCATCCTTATGGCACGCCCATTTTCCCGCTCAATTGCGCAAGCCATGAAGGGCCTGCGAGACAAGCACCATCACACGAGACGGTCAGTCAAGGTTCGCCAGGACATGCGGATATGGATTGCATTTCTGGAGGATTTCAATGGCAGAGTACTGTGGGGTGCCCCCACTGTGACCTCAGCAGAGTTTGGACTATGGACTGACACGGCTGGCAGTGTAGGGTTTGGCGCCATACTTGACAACAAGTGGGTGGCACAAAGGTGGCCCAATTGGTGGGAGGAAAGTGGTCTGACAACAAACATTGGGTTCCTAGAACTGTTCACAATATGGGTTGCTTTAACGGTCTGGCCTGATCAATTGTCCAATCGATCTGTCATTTTCTGGTCAGATAACATGACTGTAGTAGAATGCATCAATCAACAGGCATCACGGTGTAAGTTGATACTCCGCCTTATAAAGGAGATTGTGCTAAGATGCATGAGGTTGAACGTGCAATTCAGGGCCAAACATGTTCCAGGGGTCTTGAATAACGCAGCTGACGCCCTTTCTCGCTTTAAGATGCAGGTATTCAGGGATCACCTACCAGCTGCAGAGGCCTCCCCAAGTCACTTCCCATCAACACTTTGGCAGCTGGTGCCCCCAACTACAGGACCTCGTGGCAGCCAGCCTAGCTCCCAGGACCAGGACAGCTTACGAAGGGGCGTTCAGGTCTTACTGTAATTTTCTGGGACAGGATTGGGAGGCCAAATGGGATCAGGAGGCAAATTTTACTGGGTACATGGACACATTGCACAAGGAGGGGTGCTCAGCTGCGACAGCTAGCAGACACAAGGCAGCTGTTTCCTTTTTCGCACAGACAAAGGGGGCCAGGGATCCTACGAAAAGCTTCTTAGTACAAAAGGCGATGAAGGGGTGGCGGCGCCTACAGGCAAACACCGCCGATGGCAGAAGGCCAATAGGTCTACAACGGTTGGTAGCGGTGTTGCTCGCCCTGCCTGACACATGCTGCTCTTCTGGAGAGGTACTCCTATTCAGAGCCGCTTTTTCCCTGGCATTTTACGGGGCAATGCGGGTAAGTGAAATAGTGGCTAGCAACAAACTCAACAGATCAGGTGGCCTTCAGCTGAGAGACACTACCATACGGGGCGACTCAATGTGGGTTACCATTCGGAAATCCAAGACTGATCAGGAAGCCCGGGGGGAGAGTTTGGTGCTACACCGGGCATCGAACAACCCGTGCTGCCCAGTGTTGCATCTGGAGGCTTTCATCAGACAAAGGGCGGGTGAGGCAATGGGAGCTTTGGTAATACATGCGGATGGTACCCCATTGACCAGGTTTCAGTTCCAAAGAGTGTTAGCGATGGCTATCGCCAGAGCAGGTTTGAACCCCAAGGAATTTGGAACACATTCTTTCCGGATAGGGTCGGCCACCGAGGCCACTGCGAGAGGATTGCATGCCAACAGTGTGAAGAGAATTGGAAGATGGTCTTCCAATGCCTATAAGCGTTATGTGCGGCTGCACATGTTGTAAGGGCCGTTCACCCCCCCTGACACCTCCCTTGTTTATGTTTATCTTTCAGTTTCTCGGGCCTGTGACGCAGGACGGAAACTACTACAGGGTCAGCAAATGCAACCATCAACATCTCGGCAACGGCAAGAAGACAAGAGGAGGACGCATGTAGTATGGGTGGTTGGTCATTCTTATGTGAAGCGTGCTAAACCAATTTTCCTTTCAGGAGGGGGTAGACGGAGGGCGGAGTGCGGGGGGTTCAATGTTTCCTTGCACTGCAGAGGGGGGCTCCGCCTTAGCCAGCTTAGGGGCTACATCTCTGACTTACTCGAAACACACACCCCACCACCCTCAGTAGTCATTCTGCATCTGGGAGGGAATGATTTGGTGACGCTAGGCAGAAGGGTCTTCTTGGAAGAGATTATCTCAGCGGCAGGTTGGCTGGCAAAGTTGTTACCAGGTTGCACCATAGTGTGGTCACATTTGATACCTAGACTTCAGTGGAGGGGGGGTGAATCAGTCAGGGCGGTGAATCGCTCGGTAAAGAGGGTCAACAATAAGATCAAGAAGCTCTTTCGAACACCTCACCTGCAGAGTATCCCACATGGGTGCATTTGGGGAGATCAGTTCTACTTAGGGGATGGGGTACACTTGACAGAAGCAGGTAATGACCTACTGGTAGGGAGCATACTGGCATGGTTAGAAGGTTTTGCTAGGAAGGTATGACCTTTCAGTGTAGGCATTTTGGGGGGGTGGGGGGGCAGATAGTCGGTCAACTATGCTGGCCTGTGGCGGTAAGGTCATAATCGGTGAGCAGCAATTTAAGGTCCTTAGGGGGCGGCACCATTATCGAATGTGGTTGCCCAGGGGAAGGGGCCACTGGTCTCTCCTAGAGCTTCAGGGGCAGGATATCCGCTTGCTTGGAAGGGTGCGGGGGAGGGAGTCACGCTTTCCTCGGCTGGTAGCCACCCCGTACATACACTATGACGTCAGCAAATGGCGCGAGTGTAAGGGCCCTCCTTTTTGGTTAAATGGAGTTCACGGAGCTTACGAGGGTAACCAGGAGAGGAACGAACTCTCCCGGTAACCGGGCCCTTGTTGCGCATGCACACTCAGGCGTGAGGGCGTAGCTGGGAAAAGGATCTGACACCGGTTAACGACCTTGCCGTAGGCCCAGCAATTATTAGAATGCAAAATTGATATGTAGGATGTTAGATTCGGTTAGGAAACACGCTGTATTAGACATTTATTAAGGTTAGCCCTTCATACCTGTCCACCTTGATGTAAATCTAATGTCTGAATTTTGCATTTAATAATTGTGTAAATAATGTTTATTTTACTCATTTTTACTTTGTTTTCATATTTTAATAAATACGGCCGGGGCGGTCGTGAGACCCCCTGCCTTCCAAAGAATTCTCTCGCCTGACTGATTACTACATGGATGGTAAATATTGTTTGCATGATGGGGGGGGGGTCAGTAGTCCCAGACCATGAGGAAAGGGGGGGCCGCTCGGCCCCCCTTGCCCGTAGGGATTGGTCGGCCCTGCCGTTGACCCGGAAGCGGTGTGAGTGCTTCCGGGTCAAGGGGCGGGACCAGAAAGGAGGCTTAAGAGCCTGGGGCGTGCGGGAAGCACCCTCTTTGTGCCCGCGCTTCCCAGGCTCGCTCCTCGCCCCGCTGTGGGGCTGATAATTTTCCCCACCCTCCATCCCTGTTAGCAGAATTCGATTGGGACGTTGGTAGGTATCACCGGTGATGGTTGTGGAACGGTGTAGTTACGGATGTAATTTTCTTCCTTAGGACTTTTTCCCGTGTACAGGCAATATTAGTTAAATGTGCTTAATTTGCTGTGTTGATGCGTAATTACTTGTTTTCTCCTTAGGCCTTTTTTCCCTTCACAGGTTTCTTAATTGTCGTATTTATTGCATTGGTCAGGCGGGAAGGTCATAATCGGTGAGCAGCAATTTAAGGTCCTTGGGGGGTGGCACCATTATCGAATGGGGTTGCCCAGGGGGAGGGGCCACTGATCTCTCCTAGAACTTCAGGGGCAGGATATCCGCTTGCTTGGAAGGGTGCGGGGGAGGGAGTCACGCTTTCCTCGGCTGGTAGCCACCCCGCACATACACTATGACGTCAGCAAATCACGTGAGTGTAAGGGCCCTCCTTTTTGGTTAAATGGAGTACACGGAAGCTCTCCCCGGTAAGGGTAACTGGGGCTGCGAGCTGTGTGCACCTCATAAACGTGGTGTTTTAAACTTGTCACTAATTTTATCTGTTCTGCACTTGGAGCGCTTTTTTAAAAACTGTTTACCTTTTGTCCACATCGATCTGCTTATGTTTGGGGGGCTTTGAAAGAGCTAAGGGGAATTTATAATCGAGGTACTCTGACACTCTTACATTCTAATTAGTTTTCGACCGCCCTCACTCAGCACAGCCGCTTTTGCCGATATTCGGCGGCGGTGGGCGCCATCTTGAGTCAGGCGGGGACAGCGTTCTAGTCGCGCCGTCCTCCCGCCTTTTTCTCTGTCCATAAGATGTGTAAGCCGGCCTGACGGCGCAGCGGGCTGGCGCAGCGGGCGCGCCGGATGCGCGCCGAAGCCGCGCCTAAGCCAAGCCCGTCTGCGCCCGTCCGCGACCGGACCGCGCCGGGCGCAGGGCATGCCGCCCATTTATCCCACACAATCAGGTACGACAGCAATACTCTATCTGCTTTACGTTATAAAACAGTCAACCATCACACTGATTGCCCCCCCATGGATCCCCTATCCAGTCCCTTTTTCTGCCTACACTGTAAATGGGAACCCCCTATATTAACCACTGAAGTGTTCGATCTGTCACCCCCCCTAAAGACAACCTCCATTCATTTTAAGGGAGGTCTAATTAACGCTAGATCTTTAGCCTGTCATAGCCAAGACATATATGATCTTATATCAGACTACGATCTAGACGCTCTTTTCATTACCGAAACCTGGCTTACTGACTCATCTAATCCTGACCTGGCCACTGCCCTTCCTTCTGATTTCACTGTTTTTAGGCGCGACAGACCAATTGGACGCGGTGGTGGGGTAGCACTTGCCATCAAAAAAAACCTCCCCTGCAATATATTTGATCTAGACCACCTCAAAGACAGTGAGGGCATGGGTTTTTCAATTAAAATTAATGCCTCTACCTCCTTTTCGGGGGGTCTTATATATCGTCCCCCTGGCAACGCTTCTTCTTTCCTTGACTCTCTAGATGAGGTCCTGGGAGCACTTACATTACAGTACTCCAACTTTACCTTATTAGGAGACATGAACCTGCATTTAGAGTCCAGTGTAGACCCCTACGCCACTTCCTTCCAACATTCATTAAATATTTTTGGACTATCCCAACGTGTCACTACTGCAACCCATCTTGCGGGACATACCCTCGAAGGCATTTGTTCTAACCTTACAACTTTGACTACGTCCCCTCCGTTACCCCAAATCTGGACTGATCACTTTTTCATCCCTTTCGACATTGAAATCCAAGTTCCTGCTGTTCTCGGCAAGAAACGCTTTCACCCCTCCTTCACAGTTAACTGGAGGCAAGTTATACAACGCATCACGCAGGACCCTCAACCCTTACCTAAATCCCCAAAACTAACCGGAGATGTGATAATTGACTCCTATAATTTTCATGCTTGGATGGATCAAGTTGTTTTGGCTAACTCTGAACCTAAAAGCCAACGTACAAAACAACACAAAAGTAAACTTAACGCACCCTGGTTCTCCCAGGCCCTATCCGATAGTCATCTTCTCTGTCGAAGGTTAGAAAGAAAATGGAGAAAAACATATGATGAGGCTGCAAGAGCACTTTATGTTCAACAAAGGAAAACATATCTTTCCAACATAAAAGTGGCAAAAAGGGAATTTTTCACTAAAGCTATAAATGATGCCCAGCAAAAACAAAAAACTATTTTTACTATAGTCAAGTCTTTCACCTATCCCAAATCTCTTGCACCGGAAATCCCACCATCTGTAAGCCTGTGCAATCAAATCGCAGACTTTTTTGTAGATAAGATTGCTAGTATCCAGAAAGACTTCCCTTCTCCTCCGACCACCCCTAATGAGGTAACAGATAACTATCTTCCGCTCTCTAGTTTCAAACCCGTTTCCCTCCAACAAACACGTAAGGCAATTTTGGCGTGCAAATCAGGAGCCCCCACCGACTCTTGCCCTCCCAGTATCCTCCACCACTTGATTGATACTGTTAATCCCCTTATCAACACCATCATTAATGAATCTCTTGAGTCTGGGATAGTGCCCAATGACTGGAAGAAGGCCATTGTGAAGCCTCTGATGAAGAAGCAAAACAAATCCCCTACTGATCTCACCAACATGCGCCCCATCTCGCTACTACCTGTCCTGGGTAAGATCACGGAACAGTTAGTACACGGAGAGTTAAAAACTTTTGTAGAGGCACGTAACATCCTGCATCCTCAACAGTCGGGATTTCGTTCCGGTCATTCGACCAAAACAGCTTTGGTTGAACTAGCTGACTCCATCAAGTTCCTGCAGGATGGGGGCAATCAGGTCGTCCTCATCCTGCTCGACCTAACAGCAGCATTCGACACTATCTCACATGCCATCTTGATCAATAGATTGCGAGAGATTGGCGTGACAGACACAGTTTTGGCATGGGTTAAATCTTTCCTATCTAACAGGTTCCAAACTGTGTCCTTGGGTCCCTTTCTATCCAGCGAGAAACCAATAACATCAGGTGTTCCCCAGGGGTCCATATTAAGTCCTCTCTTCTTCAACATCTATATGGCTCCCCTTCTCGCTGTGATAGAATCTCATGGGATCCTTGTCACGTCATATGCTGACGACACACAACTTGTCGTCACAATTGACAAAAAGTGTGCGGGCGCAGAGTTGCGTTTCCAAAATTGTCTCTCGGATGTTTTTCAGTGGCTTAACAAAAACCACTTAAAATGTAACAGTGCCAAGACCAAAATCATTCCGCTGAGCAGAGACCTATCTTTCTGCCCGAAAGAGTGGTGGCCCGTAGGATCTGAGGCCCCCCGCAGCGCGGTACCTTCAGCACGGAACCTGGGCGTGCAATTCGATTCATCTCTTTCTTTCGATGACCACGTCAGGATCACTGCTGGACGTTGTTTCGCACTCATAAAATCCCTAAAAAAATTCTTTGCTCTCCTCCCCATTGCAGCTCGAAAATCAGTCACGGTAGCTGTAATACTCTCCCGCCTTGACTATTGCAACGGATTAATGGCAGGAGTGAAAAAGTCCACCCTAAAAAAACTACAAAGCATACAACATGCAGCTGCCAGACTGGCGCTGGGACTTCCTAGAAGGTCATCAGCTTCAGCGGCGCTGAATACCCTCCACTGGCTACCCCTACACAAAAGGATTCTTTTTAAACTTCTCCTCACTGTTTTTAAAACTCTGAAAAATACAGGACCTTATTATTTTGCAAAGCGCTTTACACGTTACAACCCCTCGCGATGCTTGAGATCCTCCGGTACAAATCTTATTATTATTCCAAGATTTAAGTACAAAACCCGGGGTGGGAAAACTTTCACCGTACTAGCAGCAAGGGCATGGAACAACCTTCCAATTAATCTTAGACTAACTGACAAGGAGAGCCTTTTTAGAAAACTCCTAAAGACATGGGTGTACCAACAACCAGACACCTCTGTATTGGCAGTCATCTAGTCTCAGTTTTTCTTCATCACGTTTCATCTTCCACGCAATCACCCCCTGCACGTCAGCCTAGCGCCAAGATGCTCCTTTGGAGCGAACGTCTGCGCTCTATAAATATCCATAAATATCAAAATATCAAAAATAAAATATCAAATACGAGGGTAACCAAGAGAGGGACGAACTCTCCCGGTAACCGGGCCCTTGTTGCGCATGCGCACTCAGGCGTGAGGGCGTAGCTGAGAAAAGGATCTGACACCGGTTAACGACCTTGCCGTAGGCCCAGAAAATATTAGAATGCAAAATTGATATGTAGGATGTTAGATTCGGTTAGGAAACACGCTGTATTAGACATTTGTTAAGGTTAGCCCTTCATACCTGTCTACCTTGATGTAAATCTAATGTCTGAATTTTGCATTTAATAATTGTGTAAATAATGTTTATTTTACTCATTTTTACTTTGTTTTCATATTTTAATAAATACGGCCGGGGGGTCGTGAGACCCCCTGCCTTCCAAAGAATTCTCTCGCCTGACTGATTACTACATGGATGGTAAATATTGTTTGCATGATGGGGAGGGGGGGTCGGTAGTCCCAGACCATGAGGAAAGGGGGAGGGGGGCGCTCGGCCCCCACGCACGCATGGCTGGGCACGGCCCCCCTTGCCCGTAGGGATTGGTCGGCCCCGCCGTTGACCCGGAAGCGGTGTGAGTGCTTCCAGGTCAAGGGGCGGGACCAGAAAGGGGGTTTAAGAGCCTGGGGCGCGTGGGAAGCACCCTCTTTGTGCCCGCGCTTCCCAGGCTCGCTCCTCGCCCCGCTGTGGGGCTGATAATTTTCCCCACCCTCCATCCCTGTTAGCAGAATTCGATTGGGACGTTGGTAGGTATCACCGGTGATGGTTGTGGAACGGTGTAGTTATGGATGTAATTTTCTTCCTTAGGACTTTTTCCCGTGTACAGGCAATATTAGTTAAATGTGCTTAATTTGCTGTGTTGATGCGTAATTACTTGTTTTCTCCTTAGGCCTTTTTTCCCTTCACAGGTTTCTTAATTGTCGTATTTATTGCATTGGTCAGGCGGTAAGGTCATAATCGGTGAACAGCAATTTAAGGTCCTTAGGGGGCGGCACCATTATCGAATTGCACATTATCTTTTGACTGGGTGTGAGTGTTTGATTGGTTCAGATGCTCCGTCCATCACCACCCCCTTTTGTACCGCTTTTGGCCGCCATAAGTGTGGCAGGGTATGCTCAGACGTGAGTCCCTTGCTCACTTTGCCACTGGATTCAAGCAAGCCGGGCTGAAGACGGCTGTAATGCCAGAAATCGGTCCTCGGAAGCTTGTTTCCGGTCCAGGGAAGGCATGGCTTGGCAGTTCGTGCTGGACTGTTCCCATGAGGCACAGGGTCAGACTGATTTGCATATAGCCATGTCTGAACTGGGGTGGCAGAGTGGGCTAAAGAACGGTGATGGATCAAACCCAGATCTTTTGACTGGGTGTGAGTGTTTGATTGGTTCAGATGCTCCGTCCATCACCACCCCCTTTTGTACCGCTTTTGGCCGCCATAAGTGTGGCAGGGTATGCTCAGACGTGAGTCCCTTGCTCACTTTGCCACTGGATTCAAGCAAGCCGGGCTGAAGACGGCTGTAATGCCAGAAATCGGTCCTCGGAAGCTTGTTTCCGGTCCAAATGAAGGCATGGCTTGGCAGTTCGTGCTGGACTGTTCCCATGAGGCACAGGGTCAGACTGATTTGCATATAGCCATGTCTGAACTGGGGTGGCAGAGTGGGCTAAAGAACGGTGATGGATCAAACCCAGATCTTTTGACTGGGTGTGAGTGTTTGATTGGTTCAGATGCTCCGTCCATCACCACCCCCTTTTGTACCGCTTTTGGCCGCCATAAGTGCGGCAGGGTATGCTCAGACGTGAGTCCCTTGCTCACTTTGCCACTGGATTCAAGCAAGCCGGGCTGAAGACGGCTGTAATGCCAGAAATCGGTCCTCGGAAGCTTGTTTCCGGTCCAGGGAAGGCATGGCTTGGCAGTTCGTGCTGGACTGTTCCCATGAGGCACAGGGTCAGACTGATTTGCATATAGCCATGTCTGAACTGGGGTGGCAGAGTGGGCTAAAGAACGGTGATGGATCAAACCCAGATCTTTTGACTGGGTGTGAGTGTTTGATTGGTTCAGATGCTCCGTCCATCACCACCCCCTTTTGTACCGCTTTTGGCCGCCATAAGTGTGGCAGGGTATGCTCAGACGTGAGTCCCTTGCTCACTTTGCCACTGGATTCAAGCAAGCCGGGCTGAAGACGGCTGTAATGCCAGAAATCGGTCCTCGGAAGCTTGTTTCCGGTCCAGGGAAGGCATGGCTTAGCAGTTCGTGCTAGACTGTTCCCATGAGGCACAGGGTCAGACTGATTTGCATATAGCCATGTCTGAACTGGGGTGGCAGAGTGGGCTAAAGAACGGTGATGGATCAAACCCAGATCTTTTGACTGGGTGTGAGTGTTTGATTGGTTCAGATGCTCCGTCCATCACCACCCCCTTTTGTACCGCTTTTGGCCGCCATAAGTGTGGCAGGGTATGCTCAGACGTG
This sequence comes from Lissotriton helveticus, assembly GCF_964261635.1. Lineage (NCBI taxonomy): Eukaryota > Metazoa > Chordata > Amphibia > Caudata > Salamandridae > Lissotriton > Lissotriton helveticus. The sequence continues at coordinate 438,080,892 of NC_136068.1, forward strand.
AGTACCTTGCTCACTTTGCCACTGGATTCAAGCAAGCCGGGCTGAAGACGGCTGTAATGCCAGAAATCGGTCCTCGGAAGCTTGTTTCCGGTCCAGGGAAGGCATGGCCTGGCAGTTCGTGCTGGACTGTTCCCATGAGGCACAGGGTCAGACTGATTTGCATATAGCCATGTCTGAACTGGGGTGGCAGAGTGGGCTGAAGAACGGTGATGGATCAAACCCAGATCTTTTGACTGGGTGTGAGTGTTTGATTGGTTCAGATGCTCCGTCCATCACCACCCCTTTTTGTACCGCTTTTGGCCGCCATAAGTGTGGCAGGGTATGCTCAGACGTGAGTCCCTTGCTCACTTTGCCACTGGATTCAAGCAAGCCGGGCTGAAGACGGCTGTAATGCCAGAAATCGGTCCTCGGAAGCTTGTTTCCGGTCCAGGGAAGGCATGGCTTGGCAGTTCGTGCTGGACTGTTCCCATGAGGCACAGGGTTAGACTGATTTGCATATAGCCATGTCTGAACTGGGGTGGCAGAGTGGGCTAAAGAACGGTGATGGATCAAACCCAGATCTTTTGACTGGGTGTGAGTGTTTGATTGGTTCAGATGCTCCGTCCATCACCACCCCCTTTTGTACCGCTTTTGGCCGCCATAAGTGTGGCAGGGTATGCTCAGACGTGAGTCCCTTGCTCACTTTGCCACTGGATTCAAGCAAGCCGGGCTGAAGACGGCTGTAATGCCAGAAATCGGTCCTCGGAAGCTTGTTTCCGGTCCAGGGAAGGCATGGCTTGGCAGTTCGTGCTGGACTGTTCCCATGAGGCACAGGGTCAGACTGATTTGCATATAGCCATGTCTGAACTGGGGTGGCAGAGTGGGCTAAAGAACGGTGATGGATCGAACCCAGATCGTTTGACTGGGTGTGTGTTTGATTGGTTCAGATGCTCCGTCCATCACCACCCCCTTTTGTACCGCTTTTGGCCGCCATAAGTGTGGCAGGGTATGCTCAGACGTGATTCCCTTGCTCACTTTGCCACTGGATTCAAGCAAGCCGGGCTGAAGACGGCTGTAATGCCAGAAATCGGTCCTCGGAAGCTTGTTTCCGGTCCAGGGAAGGCATGGCTTGGCAGTTCGTGCTGGACTGTTCCCATGAGGCACAGGGTCAGACTGATTTGCATATAGCCATGTCTGAACTGGGGTGGCAGAGTGGGCTAAAGAACGGTGATGGATCAAACCCAGATCGTTTGACTGGGTGTGAGTGTTTGATTGGTTCAGATGCTCCGTCCATAACCACCCCCTTTTGTACCGCATTCGATGACTTCAGCCAGGCGATTCCTGCAATTAACTGGGGATGTCATCCGAAGCCATCCTGAAGTCTGCCCACAGGGCAAAATATTTAAATGGGATGACTTTATCTAAAGTCATCAGAGAAACTACTCCAGGATTAGGGTCTGATTACTTCAGTGGAAAAGATGTGATGAGCTTGAACTACTGCCGGATGATCCCATGCTGATTACAGGATTAGGGTGGCTTACTCCAGAATGGGTCCCCGATTACTTCAGTGGAAAACATGTGATGACCTTGTACTACTCCAGAATGATCCCATGATGGTTTCAGATTAGGCTGGATAATTTCAGGATGATCCTTTGAGTATTTCAGGATGGGGCTGTATTATTACAGAATCATTTTGTGATGACTTCAGAATGAGGCTGCCTTACTCATGGATGATCCAAGGATAACTTTAGAATGTGGCTGGAACCGTACTAGTTGATTAATTAATAATGGGCATGTATTACCGCAGGATGGGTTCTGGCTGTATTTCTGCATGGCGGTGTCAATATGCAGAAGTATTATTCTAGGATGACCTCCAGTAGTAATACTTGTTTGCCATTCACAAGATGTAAAGAAATACAGTTTTATTACTTTGTTAGCAGAGCAAATAATGGTTACAAAAACAAGCATTGGCAAAGCCAATAGGTTTTTCCTTTTTGACCATGTGACTTGCCAATGTCTTGTCGATGGTCTCTAGTATCGGTTACAATGAAAAAGCATTGGCAAAGCCAAATGGTCTGGCCTTTGCAAGAGCTATTGTCTTTGTCAATATGTTTTAGCCATATTGTACACAAGTGTGGCTGTTCAGCACGGCTAAAAGTTAGTGGGGTAAAGAAGAGTTGCATGTTGAGAAATGCAATGTGATGAAGTAGCATAGATTCTAGCGACAGTGTGTCATGGAGTGGTGTAGAACAGAGTGGCGTTAAGTGTTGCGTAGACTAGATTGCTGTGGAGTGGCATAAAGTGGAGTTGTGTAGGAGAGTGGAGTAAAGTGTTGTAGAATCGTATTGTTAATATATCTGGAAGAGTAATGTGTAAACCTTTGCCATACTCAAGAAGGTAGGAAATCAGTAGTTTTTTTAGTTCGTTTGCAGAACAGATTACTCTAACAAGCATTGGTAAATGCATTAGGTTTCACCTATATGATCAATAATAGGCTGGTATTTTGTTGTGAGTTGTAGGTTGCTGAGTAGTTGTACAATATAAGTTACAGAAACTGTTAAAGTGTTATGACTCATTAATGTACAAAAAGGCAAAATACTGTGCTGTTACTAGTGGTTTAGTGCTGGTAAGCAATAGCAAACTTTTGAAAGAGGGAAATAACAGAATTAATTGATGTAATAGCAATATTATGTGTTTAGTAATCTTCTGACAACTTTTGGCCCGGTGCCACTGCACCTGCTGCACCATTCAAATCATGCTCCATAATGCCTGCCAGGTAACATCACTTGTGACTGCTTATTTAGTAGTTAAACAGCAACATTTGATGTTAGAGGAGTTCTGACAACTTTTAGGCCCAGTGCCACTGGACCTGCTGCACCATTTAAATCATGACCCTATTGCCGGTAAGGTAGCTGCACTTGTGACTGCCTGTTTAGTAGTAAAATATTGCAATATTTGGTGTTTGGAGGGGTTCCTAGAGCTTTGGACCATGGTGTCACTGCACCTGCTGCACCATTGAAATGATGACCCTGTTGCCTGCAAGCTAACTGCACTTGTGGTTGCCTGTTTAAGAATAACATATAGAAAAACTTGGTGTTTAGTAGGGTGCCTGGAGCTTTTGGTCCTGATGACATTGGACCTGCTGCACTATTGAAATCGTGGCCCTAGTGTTTGCTAGATAACTGCACGTGTGACTGCCTGTTTAGTAATGAAATATTGCAGTATTTGGTGTTTAGTGGAGTTATGACAACTTTTGGCCCTGGTGCCACTGCACCTGCTGCACTATTTAAATCAAGCCCCTTTCACATGCAAGGTAACTGCAATTGTGACTGCCTATTTAGTTTTAAATGTTAGCAATACTCTGGGTTTAGTGGAGTCCCTGGAGCTTTTGGCAAACTGCACCTGCTGCACCATTTAAATCAGGTCCCTTTAACTGCAGGGTGACTGCAATTGTGGCTGCCTTTTTAGTAGTATAATATAGCATAGTTCTTATGTATTAACTTTATTTTTAACATCCAGTGTTTCTTACATTATTTAGAATATGATCATAATGATCAAATAGGTTAAGTTGAAAAAAAATCAGTCACATAATGCCTACGAAGTGCAAAAAAAAAGCACTGGGGGCAATAATAGGAAATGCCACACACGTTCTAAGGATGAAGCATCTGGTTTACACAACTAAATAATAACAAGCATTGGCATAGGCAATAGGTCTCGCCTTTGGGCGCTTTTAAGTGTTTAGCAAGATATATTGACTTTACCAATGTCTTTAAGCTGTGCTGTACAGATTCTGCTGCATGCTGAAAATGTATAATAAAGAAGTGGCAGAAGCATTTTTGTTACCTTAGATATGACCAAAAAAACATTATATACAACTGAACGACCATATTAAAAAAGTATCAAAAATAACGTCTGGAGGTTTTTTTTTTGTCCTTTCAATGCTGGCAACTTGTATCTGCCTGTCCCAATGGTTGCTTATTGTGGTTTTTTTCTTTATGGAGGGGGCATAAATAACAGGAGGGTGAAGGTAAGTCAGTTAGTGAGAGAGCGAGTCAGTTAGTGAGCGAGCGAGTCAGTTAGTGAGAGAGCGAATCAGAGAGAGAGCGAGTCAGTGAGAGAGAGCGAGTCAGTGAGAGAGAGCCAGTCAGTGAGAGAGAGCCAGTCAGTGAGAGAGAGCCAGTCAGTGAGAGAGAGCCAGTCAGTCAGTGAGAGCCAGTCAGTCAGTGAGAGCCAGTCAGTCAGTGAGAGCCAGTCAGTCAGTGAGAGCCAGTCAGTCAGTGAGAGCGAGTCAGTCAGTGAGAGCGAGTCAGTCAGTGAGAGAGAGAGAGAGAGAAAGAGTCATTCAGTGAGAGAGAGAGCCAGTCAGTGAGAGAGAGAGCGAGTCAGTCAGTGAGAGAGAGAGAGAGTCAGTCAGTGAGAGAGAGGGCGAGTCAGTCAGTGAGAGAGAGAGCGAGTCAATCAGTGAGAGAGAGAGAGCGAGTCAGTCAGTGAGAGAGAGAGCGAGTCTGTCAGTGAGAGAGAGAGCGAGTCAGTCAGTGAGAGAGAGAGAGCGAGTCAGTCAGTGAGAGAGAGAGAGCGAGTCAGTCAGTGAGAGAGAGCGAGTCAGTCAGTGAGAGAGAGCGAGTCAGTCAGTGAGAGAGAGCGAGTCAGTCAGTGAGAGAGAGAGAGCGAGTCAGTCAGTGAGAGAGAGCGGGAGAGTCAGTCAGTGAGAGAGAGAGCGGGAGAGTCAGTCAGTGAGAGAGAGAGCGGGAGAGTCAGTCAGCGAGAGAGAGAGAGCGGGAGAGTCAGTCAGCGAGAGAGAGAGAGAGCGGGAGAGTCAGTCAGCGAGAGAGAGAGAGAGAGAGCGGGAGTCAGTCAGTGAGAGAGAGAGAGAGCGGGAGAGTCAAGTCAGAGAGAGTGCGTCAGTGAGAGTGCGTCAGATCATTTCTCCCTGCCCTACACCTTCTCCTGCCAAGAACTCTGCACTCGGTTTAACACCCTGCACACTCCTTCGGCTTTATTTAAAAAGACGCAGAGGGTGGGGGGAGAGCACACACGCAGAGGGTGGGGGAAGAGCACACACACAGACACATGCAGACGTTGGGGGGAGAGCACACACGCAGAGCGTGGGGGGGAAGAGCACACACGCAGAGGGTGGAGGGAAGAGCACACACGCAGAGGGTGGGGGGGAGAGCACACACGCAGAGGGTGGGGGGGAGAGCACACACGCAGAGGGTGGGGGGAGAGCACACACGCAGAGGGTGGCGGGGAGAGCACACACGCAGAGGGTGGGGGGGAGAGCACACACGCAGAGGGTGGGGGGAGAGCACACACGCAGAGGGTGGGGGGAGAGCACACACGCAGAGGGTGGGGGGGAGAGCACACACGCAGAGGGTGGGGGGAGAGCACACACGCAGAGGGTGAGGGGGAGAGCACACACGCAGAGGGTGGGGGGGAGAGCACACTCGCAGAGGGTGGGGGAGAGCACACACGCAGAGGGTGGGGGGAAGAGCACACACGCAGAGGGTGGGGGGGAGAGCACACACGCAGAGGGTGGGGGGAGAGCACACACGCAGAGGGTGGAGGGAGAGCACACACGCAGAGGGTGGGGGGAGAGCACACACGCAGAGGGTGGGAGGGAGAGCACACGCGCAGAGGGTGGGGGGAGAGCACACACGCAGAGGGTGGGGGGGAGAGCACACGCGCAGAGGGAGGGGGGGAGAGCACATGCGCAGGGGGTGTGGGAGCACTCACGCAGAGGGTGGCGGGAGCACACACGCAGAGGGTGGCGGGAGCACACACGCAGAGGGTGGGGGGAGAGCACACACGCAGAGGGTGGGGGGAGAGCACACACGCAGAGGGTGGGGGAGAGCACACACACAGAGGGTGGGGGAGAGCACACACGCAGAGGGTGGGGGGAGAGCACACCCGCAGAGGGTGGGGGGAGAGCACACACACAGAGGGTGGGGGGAGAGCACACACGCAAGAGGGTGGGAGGGAGAGCACACACGCAGAGGGTGGGGGGGCACACGCGCAGAGGGTGGAGGGGAGCACACGCGCAGAGGGTGGGGGAGAGCACACGCGCAGAGGGAGGGGGAGAGCACACGCGCAGAGGGGGAGAGCACACGCGCAGAGGGGGGAAGCGCACGCGCTAAGGGAGGGGGAGCACACACGCAGAGGGTGGGGGGAGCACACACGCAGAGGGTGGGGGGAGCACACACGCAGAGGGTGGGGGGAGCACACACGCAGAGGGTGGGGGAGCACACACGCAGAGGGTGGAGGAGCACACACGCAGAGGGTGGGGGGAGAGCACACACGCAGAGGGCGGAGAAGACCACAAACGCAGAGGGTGGGGGGAGAGCACACACGCAGAGGGTGGGGGGGAGAGCACACACGCACACTGGGAAACTGACTCTATAGACCCACGGAGGCACAGCAGAGCGGCCGTATTCACAGGCGTTCCTGCAAAGCAAAGCATCCAACTTCTCGCCGCACCCGCTCCGCGGGTGCCACTTCGGACAGGAGCGTGTGGCGCATCTTACCTGAAGGAGGAGAACCAGTAAGGCAAACAGGGCGTCAGGCTCGGCGGGGCTGCGAGCGTGCGGGGACTCCAGTAACCAGGAGTCCCTGCGAGACCAGGGATACCAGCATCCGGTCCGCTCTCCCTGCTGGCCCGCCCCCTGCCCAGCTGAGACTTGTAAAAGCTCCCTCCACCACCACTTGCTGGGAAACTGACTCTATAGACCCACGGAGGCACAGCAGACCGGCCGTATTCACAGGCGTTCCTGCAAAGCAAAGCATCCAACTTCTCGCCGCACCCGCTCCGCGGGTGCCGCTACAGACAGGAGCGTGTGGCGCATCTTACCTGAAGGAGGAGAACCAGTAAGGCAAACAGGGCGTCAGGCTCGGCGGGGCTGCGAGCGTGCGGGGACTCCAGTAACCAGGAGTCCCTGCGAGACCAGGGATACCAGCATCCGGTCCGCTCTCCCTGCTGGCCCGCCCCCTGCCCATCACGCCCCTTTATAATAAACTCTAACTCCCGCAGCGCGGGACGCAGCTCGGGGCGAAGACCGGGCTAAGAGCGGGCCGTTTGAGGCCGTTCGAGGTCAGAGAGGACTGGACTGGCCCACCCTCTTTCGCCCATTTACCGTCACTGACTAATTGGGTTTATACAGGTGAACCACTTAACCTTTCTTCTTGTAGTGCTAGGCTAGGATGTTTTACCCTGGTTGCTGCTGCTGTCCAACTATGTGCACCAGGTTAACTCGAAGTAAGGCCGTCAAGGGTGGCCCACTAATTAGTGGCCCCATGGATGACTTCATTACTCGCACCAATCTAGCCATCGACCAAGAAATTTCCAAACTTCAGACTCGTGTCTCTCTGGAATTGGCTGCCGCCAGAAGATTATCACAGGTCATTGCAGTCTCTAAAAAATCCTCTCTGGGCCACATAGCTACTGTGGTCACCCCGGAGCGCCCGGCCATCCCCAACTGTCTAGTCGCGCAGGTAGATGTCCATCAGATCCCGATTCCACACCCCCTTTCCCCAGCCCCAGGGCCTTTTTCCCAGACAGTCGAACTGAACTTGCCTGCGGTGACTCCTAAGCAGGATGCTAGTCCTAATTCCCCCACACCGGTAACTTTAAACACACACAAGGGTAAGCAGGATGTTAGCTCTAATTTCCCCACCCCAGTAATTTTTAACACATCCAAGAGCACTAATACTAATGGAAAACTACCCAAAAGGAAACGCAATTCCCGGTCTGCTTACTCTCGTAAGAAGGCTAAAATTGCGGTGGTTCAACAGCCGAATCTGGTCTGTGTACCGGTACCCATTGTAATAGGAGGGTCTACCCCCAGGGAACAGTCGCAGCGAGTGGGAGCCAATGAGGGGACAGCCTCTGACCTTACTACTATAACTGCAGAGGATGAGGGCTTACATGATGAGGGTCTGGAAGGGAAGGATGGGGAATTTATAGGTTTAGTTTGGGAAACTCTTAAGAAACTTCTTTCTCCCCTTGCTTTTAGACTCTCATGTATCGAAAACAACTTGCTAGAGATGGAAAAAAGCATTATTGCCTTGGCCACTCTTGGCTTGAGAAGTCTAGAAAATCAGGGCTTTGCTGTAGATGACCCAATACCACAAGCCCCATACGTTCCTCTTCCAGTACCAGCTTCTGTACGCCCAATTCCCAAACCGCGGACCATGGGTGTGAATCAAATTACCACTGCTCACAAACCTAAGGTTCCCAAGCGTCCCTCCCCTCAACCATCATCAAATTCTACCGTAGGTCTTTTTCTTAGACCTCCTCCCAGTGAAGCTCCTCGCCAACAGACCCAGGGCCCTCCTGTTAAGAATAATTTTAGAGGGGGCTACATTGATCTTCCTCCAGAGGCCAACGACTATGTGGCTGTATTGACGGGTGTCCCCCAGATTGGAAATGGTCATTACGAGAACCACTGGTCTCTGAAGAATAAGATAATGCACTGGCTCAATGTGAACCGCCCAATTCCCAACGGTCGGAAGAGCAGAGTCCTGATGGTGCGTCGTGTCCCCTGGGTGGGCCCCACAAGGAAAACCACTGCCGGGGATTGTATAGTGGTGACCTTTGAGGACCCACATACAGCACACCACATCTGCTCTTGGCCCACTGATGAAGGTTCCCGTGTCATACCTAGGCCTCTGTCTTTCTTCTATCCACCACGCCCCAAACTTCTCTGGTTCAGCATCATGCATGGAGGAGCCATCCTATTAATTACCAAGATCTCTCTACATGCTGGAATGGCCTTCCAACCTCGAATAGGTTTGGTGGTCTCGAGGAGGTAGACTGACTTCTAAGGCAACCTACCCTTGAAACAGTGGAAAAGGCCTCTCCACCCCTGACCTTAGGGACCATCGATTCTCTTTCCTTGTTGACTGAACCTACTCTCGCTAGCCACCCAGCCCTGGAAGAAATGCCATATGCTCTGCCTATAGAGGAGGGATTAAACATATTAAACACCTTAACCTCCCCAGAATCTCATGATGCAGTGCACTCACTGGTCCCACCTCTTACGATTCCCTTGTCACCCATCCAGAATGCTCCATTAGACGGGAACCCGACCGGTGTTACAAGGGCTCCTAACCAACAGCAGATTGAGCCACTGCAAAGGTTAAACAGAGCGGCTGCAGGGGCGGCTGCTCTTGCGCCTAACTCGGTTGCAGTTGTTAATCCACCAAGGCTGACTATCCTAGGTGAACCTCTGTTAAAGATTTTAAGCTGGAATGTGGCAGGGCTTGCCCGCAATTTTGACATCCCTGAATGGAATATTTTCTTGGACTCCTATAACATCTGCCTTTTGCAAGAAACCTGGTGCCTTGAACCCAGGCACAGAGTAGGATTTACAACCTACTTTGTCCCAGCTTCCCAACAACATGGATGCAAAGGTCGCCCGTCTGGCGGCCTTTTAATATGGGTTAGCATCGCACTAGGTGTAAGTGTAAGCCAAAAGACCACTCATTCTCCAGACCTCCAGAGGATAACTATACGCTGCCAAGGGGGAAGGAAGCTAGAGGTTTTTAATCTCTACCTAAGGGGGGCTAGGGGTGGGGCATCATCGCTATCCTCCACAGGATGAAATTGTGAATTAGTCGCTTGCAGTACTGACTCCTATGTGCTCCTTGCAGGTGACTTCAATTGTTGTTTTGAGCCACTGGCTAGGGAGGATATTCTGGACTCTTGGGATGAGGATACAAGGAGAGGCATCCCTACTTTGAACCTAGACCCGATCCGAAAATGGACGCAGACTGCAATTGACATCAATGCACTCTGCATGGAACATGATCTGAGACCAACCAATGGCCGATCCAAATCAGACTCTATGGGTGCGCACACCTATAACAGAACGGGACACAGCTCCAGAATAGACTATACTATGTTGAATTACAACCTTTGGCCATTTCTGCAAGACATGGAAGTCATAGCATCTTGCGATAGTGACCACAACCCTCTATCCCTAATCCTCATCCCGCCTTGGCATGTTAGGAAGCCAGCTAAGACTACCTATTTGTGGAAAACATCCCACGAAGTTGTTCCCTCAAACTGTGGCAGGCGCTTAAAATGGGCTAAAGCAGCAGTGGATGAGGAAAGGATGGCACAAGCAGGGACCATAATGACAGCTGTGGGACTACGTCTCGATGCTCCAGGTATTACCAGTGCAGCTGTTTTAACGACATTCACAGAAACTATTGCTGCATTAAGCGAACTGTTTATCATTCCCCAAACCAGTGCGAGGGTTGTAGTGAAAGGTGCTTCTAAGGCAAGAGACAAGTGGTATTCCTCTGAATGTCGGGCTGCCAAGGGGGAACTTATTTCCGCAGTGAAGACCAAGGACCCGGGCAATATCAGACTTGCGAGGCATTTCTATAAAAAAAACTGTGACCATGGCCAAGGAGGCCCATGATTACAGTTTTTGGAGGGAGTTAATGGAGGCGAGCACTATGAAAGATTCCAAGGGGTTTTGGAATCTATTGAGAGCCAGGAATAAGCCTCTCGATCTCCAACTTACCTGTAACATTCCTGGTGATGTTTGGTTTGCCCACTTTTCCAAACTCTACTCTGTTCCATTAGGTGTACCTCAACCAAGCTTGGGTTTTTTGGTCAGATCCCCAGTCACTACTACAATCAATGACTGTCCCTTCAGTAGTAAGGAAGTCGAAAGGGCAATTAGGTGTATTGTAACCAACAAGGCTGCAGGCCCAGATGGAATTCCGGGTGATTTGTTGAAGAAAAATCCATCATTGTGGAGCAGATTAATCGCTTCACTCTTGAATGCAGCTGTTCTGGGAGGCTCTCTTCCTGATTCCTGGCGGGGCGCTGAGGTCGTCCCTATTTTTAAGAAAGGCTGTCGGGACGACCCAGCCAATTATCGCCCAATTAGCCTGCTTGACTCAACCCAAAAGGTTGCGGGCAAAGTGGTATTGGGTAGGATTTTGCAGTGGGTGGAAGAAAACGAGGTTCTGTCAGATTTCCAGGCAGGTTTTAGAACAGGGACAGGTACCATCGAGCAGACATTCCGCTTCTTAATGCTATATTGGAAAGTGGTTGTACTGGGTGGGGGCAGCTTGTATTTAGTCTTCATAGACTTGCGAACTGCCTTCGACCTGGTCCCGCGAGCCCAATTGTGGAATGCCCTGGATGGGTTGGGTATACCCCCCTATTTGTTGGCCTTGCTTATTAAGTTCCATGAAAGCAACTTTGCCCAGATCAGATGGGGTCTCCAGGGGGAAAAAACATCTCGTATCCCTGTAGATAGGGGCGTCCGCCAGGGCTGTGTGCTTGCCCCCACTCTGTTCTCTCTTTACGTGAACGGAGTGGTGGAGCATCTCCTTCAACAACCATCTGATGCACCTTCCCTGGCCGGTAGGAAAATACCGACGCTCCTATTTGCGGACGACACCCTTCTAATCTCAAAATCACCAGCAGGCATTCAAAAGTTGCTCTCTAGTTTTAAGGCCTTCTGTGACATCAAGGGCCTGTCTATAAATATAAGCAAGACCAAATTCCTTGTCCTTAACCCTCCCAGGAAATCTGTTGTCCCCCCTGCTCTGGACTCTGTCCCACTTGAAAGAGTTAAAGAGTTTGACTACCTGGGTATTCGACTCTGCGACACCATGAGTTGGAAGGCACACCATCAAAAGGTGTTTCTGACCCATAAGAGGGTTGCAGGGGCCCTGCTTAAAGAACAACGCGCCTCATCTCTTAAACCCATCGGGGCACTATTAGACATCTACAGGGCAAGGGTGGTGAGTGCAGCTTTGTATGGCGCGGAACTGTGGGGTGTACAGAGAGTTGACACCTTAACCTACCTCGAAAATAACTTCCACAAAGATCTTATGAAGTTACCCCACAGTACCCCTACACTCCCCCTCTTGCTTGACGCAGGTACACGCCCAATAGGTGAGCAAGCTAGGCTACGTCCCCTTTTATTGTGGTCTAGGATATGGAATGTTCCAGAACTGTGCAGCTATGCCGATGCCCTAAGAGAACTACTATCCTTATCGGGCTGGCATAAGGTAACCTGGTTCAGGGAGGTTAAGCGGTTTCTCCACGAATTGGGTCTAGGAGATGCTTGGGTTAACAGAACAGCACCCACTAAGCAAACGCTGAAGAAGGCTTATTGGTTATGGGTGGCTAATGCGAGAATGTCCAATCCGAAGCATTGTAAATCTGTTGTCCAGTTTCTTTCATTTAAGGAGCTTCCATATAGAGAATCCTACCTGGACTTAATCCATAACCCAGGAGACAGATCATTGTACTTCAAATTTAGGGTGGGAGTCCTTCCACTAGGGCTGTTAGGGTGGGAGTCCTTCCACTAGGGCTGTTAACTTCCACCTGGAAACCACCATTGCAAACCATACCTTATTGCCCCTTCTGTGACCTAAGGGTTGAGTCCATTGCCCATCTGCTGTTTGAGTGCTATGCGTATGCGGCCCCCAGGTCGAGATGGCTGAAGCCACTATGTAGGAGCTTTGGTACTAGATCACACTTGGAAGCCCTACGTATATTATGTTCAGATGCCCGACCCTTCATTGCCTGTTCTATGGCAAAATTCTTGGGCTGGGCCTGGCGAATCAGAACTGCAAAGAAACTATTGATTCAGTAAAGTGCTTCTTGCCTGTAAAAGACTTTATGACCTGGTTAACTACTCATTCTCTTAATGCCACTGTTGATTCATAGGTTTTTATATTTGTGCATTGCTTAATTGATTCTGAAGTTTTTTTTATTGTCTACTGTTTAAATGTTCTTACAAAATTGATGTAACGCAATGCTTTTATGATATGTTTTTATATCGAAATAAAGCAATACAACAACAACAACATGCAGAGGGTGGGGGGAGAGCACACACGCAGAGGGTAGGGGGAGAGCACACACGCAGAGGGTGGGGGGAAGAGCACACACGCAGAGGGTGGGGGGAGAGCACACACGCAGAGGGTGGGGGGGAGAGCACACACGCAGGAGAGTAATATGCAGAGGGTGGAGAGTAATATGCAGAGTGAGCAGATGTGGAGTATGGAGAGCATATTTATACAGTGGGAATTGAATGTTCGGAGAATAAAGCGCAAGTGGAGGGTATGACAATATATGTGAGTTGAGGGTGCATTTGGCGGGAGTATAACCCAGAGGGTTGGGGCTGGTTAATGTTGTGTGCTGGGGTAATGGGCACCCTGGGCCACTGGATGGCCTAACGCTGTAGCGTAGGGGCAGGTAGCGCTCAGCGCAGTAACTCAGTCCGACACTTGGGTGTTAGTCGGAAGTGACGTGTGCAAGCGCACGTCCTCCTTTTATTCGTCCCCGCAGGCCAAGCCTGGCCTGCGGATGTGGGGATGCGTGCTTGCATGCGGCAACTAGACCGTTGCTACCATTACATCCCTATCCAACTATATATATTTTTTTTCAACAATGAATGAAGACAGTCCTGTATTGCAACACAGTTCAAACAAAATGCCTCGGTACTTGCGTGTCCCTTGATGACAGCTTCAGGGTCTCAGCAGGCAGGCATAGTCTTTTAGCTTCTGACTTGGCGGTGGGTTGGGTCTCAGGTTGTACCGCCGGGCGTTGGCTCTGCCACCGTCAGTACCTTGATAAGTGTCTCTGATCGTGGCCGGCGGTGTCTGAGATACCGGTGCGGACGCAGGCTCCTCCACATGGCCCTCCAGAGGTGCAGTGTCCTCTTCAGGAGTCGTCTCTCCGTGTAGCTCGTTGTCTCTATCCGCTGCCTCCGGTCACTGTCTGGATCCCGGTGGTATGGCCTTGAACCACGAGGCATTCCTTGATACTTCCTCTTCCCCCTTTTTGGCGGTGACCATGGTGCCCTTTGTGGCCGTTACGGTCCAGGTGCCCGGCTCATATCGAGTTTGGAACTTCCCCCCCAGGGCGTCTGTTTCCTATGATTACTCTGGTCCCCGGGCTTAGGCTCCTGGGGGTGGCCCTCCTACATCGGCTGGCCCGTTGGTTCCCTAGTCGCCTCCGTTCCTGAGTTTCTTCGGCGGCAGCCGGAGGTGGTGTCCAGCCAGGGGAATTGGGGAGAAGGTCTCTCCGTGGTCCTTGGAACATGAGGGTCCATGGGCTGCTTTGGGTGGTGCAGTGTGGGGTGTCTCTGTATTCCCTCAGGAATTCATGCAGTCTCTGCTCTGGGTCGGCCTGTTCCACCATAGCTATTCGGAACACTTTGTTGAGAGTCCGCATAAACCTCTCCACGTCCCCATTTGCCTGGGGCCATTGAGGTGTGATGCGGCGATGCTGGATCCCCCGTTGCCTACGGAACGTGGCAAACTCAGCCCCTTGGAAGGGTGGTCCGTTGTCAATCCTTATCTCTGACGGATATCCAAACATGGAGAACATTTTTTCCAATGCTGGCCCCACGTGTGTGAATGCCGTGGAAACTACCCTCTCCACTAATGGGTATTTCGAGTAGGCGTCGATGGCCACTAGTGTATGTCCTTCCCCGGGGAAGCTCCCAAAATCCACGCTGACCTTGGTCCAGGGAGACGTGCAGGCTTCCTCGGTGATCACCGGTGCGGGTCTCTCAGGGTCACTTGTTAATTGGCAGGCCATGCAGCTCCTCACATATTCCTCCACCATGTTCTCCAGCTCCGGGAACCACGCCTTTTCCCTCATGCGCGCCTTCATCTTGGTGGTGCCTTGGTGGCCCCCGTGGGCGAGTTGTACTGCCCGGTGCCTCAGGCTCTGGGGAATGACCAGACGTGACCCTCTCAATAACACTCCTTCTTCGGTCGCACTTAGCTCATGCCTGACTCGCCACATCTTCGTGAGGGATTCCTTATCTTCCGCGGACCAGGAATTGGGTGGGCGTAGATAGTCAGTCCACGAGCCTTCTCGAACGGCCTGCAGCGACCTCAGGTAGATGTTATCAGCAGTGGCTGCTTCTTTTATGTCCTCTATTGTCATGCTTAGAGGGCATGACGTGAGTGCCACCCACTGGGCATATTCATCGCAGTCGTCGTCCACTGACTCTGGTTCTGGTCGGGAGGGGTGGCGCGAAAGGTAGTCGGCAGGGTTCTTGGCCCCTGGGCGGTATATCACTTCCATCTCGTATGGTTGTAATTGAATTACCCATCGTTCAATGCGAGGTGGCGGGTGTGGAGCAGTTCCCTTGAAGAGGGACACCAAGGGTTGATGGTAGGTGACCATGACAAAGGAGTGTCCTCGTAGATACAGATGGAAATGGCCACAGGCCCATTTAATAGCGAGGGCCTCCCTCTCGATCTGGGCATACCTGGTTTCAGTTGGGGTCAGGGCTTTGCTTGCAAAAGCTAACGCCGTCCACTGGCCGGGTTCATGTTCCTGGGTCAAAACTGCGCCGAGACCCACCGGGCTAGCATCGACGATCACCTCTGTGCGTTTCGTGGGGTCAAAGTATGAGAGAGTGGCCTTTTCCAGGAGGGCATCTTTGATTCCCTGGAAAGCTTCATCCTCCTTCGGGCCCCACTGCCATGTGGCATCCGTCTTGGGCAGTGCTCATAGCGGTTCGCTCTGAGTGGCTAGGCCCGGTATGAATCGGCCACAGTAAGTGGCCATGCCGAGGAAGCTTCTTATTTCCGTCGGAGATTTTGGTGCTAGGGCATCCTTGATTGCCTTGGACTTCCTCGGGTCTACCTGAATACCCTCCTGGTTGAAGATGTATCCAAAGAACTCGATGGATGGCTGAAAGAACTGACACTTATCTTTGTGGAGTGTCGCTCCGAAGGTACTCAGTCTCTTTAGGACATTCCGGAGATACTTGTGGTGTTCTGACGCGGTGGCGGAGTGTATCAAAATGTTGTCGCTGACATTTATTACCCCCGGCAGTCCGGACAGGAGTTCCCTAATAGTGTTCTGGAACACCTCCGCCGCTAAAGAGATGCCGAAGTTTAATCGCTTGTAGCGTCGGAGACCAAGATGGGTGCTAAAAGTGGTGGTCCACGTGGTTGGGACCGTACCGCGTCTGCCCGCTCAGTCTTGACGGTTTCTGCCTTGATTTGAGGTTTGTGCTTGTTCCATGGCGGTGGCCCTGACATTTGAGAAGTCGTGAGATCTGGCCAGGATTAGTATGTCTTCCAATGAGATCCCTGGTTTATGTAGAATTGATCCTCTCAATGCCTTGTCTCGGCATCCTTGAATAATTTGTCTCCTTATGGCTTTTGGTTGGTCCTCGTCAGTACAGGAACTTGCTAGCTCCCTGACGCGGGCATAGAATTGATCCATCGTCTCACCTTCCCTCTGGCGGGCCTGACCCAATTTGAAAACTTCAAAGTCTAAATTCAGCTGTGGGTCAAAGTGGCCGTTGAGTGCAGCAACGGCCGCGTCGTAGTCACCTGCCCCCCCCTTGTTGGGCAGGTGTTTGAATAATCCGAATATTTCATCCCCTGCGTAATGTAGTAAGAGAGACCTCTTCACTGCTTTGTCTGTCTCCCTTGTGACCACAAAGTAGTTTTCTAGTCGTTTGAGCCATATCTTCCACCTTGGTGAGGCTGTGGACGGGTCTTCTGTTTCACTGAAGGGTGGCAACACCCCAGTGGCAGCATGTTGAAACGGAATGTTAATAGTGGCGGCTGGCGCGTCTTCGTCCGCCATGGTGGCGGTTCGTCGGGACGACTTTCTTTCTCTGCTCCCTTGCTCACAGAGTTATTGGGGGTTGCGCGCTCTTGCTGATAGTCCCTCCCAGTTGTGCCGGTCTTTGCGACACCATATGGCAGCTGCGCGGCTCATCTCAGTTCCGTCGAGCGCCCTGTCGGCATCTGTCAGCGTGGGGCGTGGGGCTCTGGTAGGGGTCCCTCTCAGAGCTGTCCAGCTGCATACATTCCCTCCAGGGCGCAGAGAAAAACACCCCCGGCAATGCGTGAGCATCGGCAGGGCTTTTTCCCGCGTCACACGCGCAATGTGTGGGCATAGGCAGGGCGTTCCGCAGATCCGCGACTCACGCGAGATGCGTGGGAAGTGGCAAGCAGTCGCGTCTTCGGCCCAGTGCAGCGTACCGCAGTGCCGCGTCTTCCCGGCGGCCACAGGATCCTCCAGGGCCCACACGTGGAGGAGGCAGGGGGAGCAGGCAGGCTCAGGATGGGCCAGTGTCTCGGCAGACACGTAGCGTGGTAGGCACCGCGTAGGGAGCAGGCAGCTCCGATCCAGCCACCAGTGCACGGGCGAGGGTTGGGCCCCCTCAGCTCGTCGCCAATGTTGTGTGCTGGGGTAATGGGCACCCTGGGCCACTGGATGGCCTAACGCTGTAGCGCGGGGGCAGGTAGCGCTCAGCGCAGTAACTCAGTCCAACACTTGGGTGTTAGTCGGAAGTGACGTGTGCGAGTGCACGTCCTCCTTTTATTCGTCCCCGTAGGCCACGCCTGGCCTGCGGATGTGGGGATGCGTGCGTACGGCAACTAGACCGTTGCTACCATTACAGTTAACATGGTGGACAGCAGATACAGTTTCCACAGCAAAGTTTACAATTAAGAAAAAAGCATCTATCCAATGTGTAGAAAGCAAGTGGTGCATATGGAGGGCTGAGAGTAGATGTACCGATTGTATGCGGCTGGAAGGATGCAGACAGTGGATGAATACGAGTTTTGAGTTGGACCGATTAATGGACATGGGGGAAAAAAGCAGATGCAGTATGAGAGCAGAATTGGAGAGTGGATCTTACGGGGCAAATGCACGAGGAAGATCAGGGTGTTGATGTTGAATATGGATAATGATCTAACACGCTGGAGAGGAATATTGTGTAGAAACCAAAGACAAGAATTTTTAAATAGGAAAGAAGGAAGGCATGCTAAAAGGGCCGAGAGAATTAGGATTTCCAGCCCAATCTACGTACAAAATCCCGAACTAATAACTCACCTAGGAGGTGCTGAGGTCCAATTCCTCACTCACCTCGTCCAGAAAGTTTCTCCCTGCCCTACACCTTCTCATACCAAGAATGCAGCACTCGGTTTAACACCCTGCACCTTCCTTCGGATTTATATAAAAAGAGACACAGAAAACTCCTAGCATAACTCTTCGGATTTAACTGCATCAATGCGCTGCTCTGCGCGCTCGCCATTCCCCTCGATTTCGACGGCAACATGTGGACAAAGAGCTGCACATGTTCAGGTCAAGGAATCTGATTGCTCGTTTGGACGCAACAATCCCCTTTCTGATTGGTCAACTCGGCTAGGAGGCGGGCACAAAGTTGGATGTGGGAGACCCCTTGCCCATTTCAATTTAACAATCTTTATTGGAAACTTCACTTGCGTTAAACAAGAAGATACGCAAACCAAAGCAAGAATGTAACTATCATTTGAAAGATTGTAGTCTGCAAGAGAGACATGACCTCTACATACTTATACAGCAGTTTTTTTAATATGCAATGATGTTGAGTTATAACAATAATGATAAGTTTTATACATCGGTATCCCCGAAATTCAAGTACTTTAAATACATATGTGGTTTAAATAAACCTCTCATATTTCACTAATATAAATTATCAAAAGGTTTGCGACTTTCAACATCAACTTTAATTACCATTTCACTTCAGGGAACTCACAGATTTTACACGCGCACACGGCCCTTTCCCACCAGCGTTTGACTGCAGCCTGACGGAATACCCAGGTAGGCAAGTCCCAAATGTCTTGATTACTAAGGATACCATGTGGTAAGGCTATGTGTCGCCTTCCCAAGGTTACTTAGGACACATAGTGCACTACTGTACAGCATGGTAGTGTCTGAGGGGCAAACCGAATTCCAACCCTGGTCTCCTCACTTCACTGCATTGTGATCTTGGGCAAATTGCTTTTTTAAAGTTTTATTTAGCGCAAATTCGCACCGAAGGTACTGGAGCACGCGAGCACAAGTTTCATTACACAAGGACGCACATTCATGTTTTGTGAGTAAGGGATAATGAAGTGATTTGCCCAGAATCACAGGATGTTGAACGAATTATGGGGAGACTCGAACCTGGTTTCCTCTCTCACTCAATCAGCAGCTCTGGGCCACCTTGCTACATCCTCTTTCCATTCTAGTTTATCTTCTGCAGTGGAAATTCATGTGGACCAGTTACAAACAGTTTTAGCTGGGTCATATTACCGATATATTTTTGTTATCTCAAGTAGGAGGTGGCAATTGAGAAGCCACACCATAGCAATATGTGCTGTTTAAAATAATTATTTCCCATCCCATTTACCTGCGGGTGAGGAAAAGGACGGCCTCTAAACCTTATCACCTCTGAAAAGACCACTTATTACACCTCCCAAAACAATCAGGCAAAAAATTCTGCAAGAGAACTGTTTCAGGTGGTTACTCAACTTTCTAACCCCCCTGCCCCACACCCTGACGTATTGCAAGCCCTCTGTAACTCCCTTGCTAATTTCTTTGAAGACAAAGTCACCTCTATTTTCTCAGCCTTCACCCATTCTCCCTCCATTACCACTACTAATCAACCGCCGCCCACTAATGCGTCTATCTTCTCGGTCTTCGAAGCAGCCACTGAGGAACAAGTCCGACGCCTAATTTCTGGCACAAAATCAGGATCAACCTTAGATCCTTGTCCTCCTGCCATTCTCAATCTCATCCCAGAAGCTATTTCCCCCGCTCTGACGAACATCTGCAATGCTATGTTTACCACCGGTTTATATCCCTCAGTTTGGAAAGAGGCTATCATTAAGCCACTTCTAAAAAAACCTACTCTAGATCCCCTCCTCCCAGCTAGCTATCGACCCATCGCATGTCTCCCTTTCCCAGCAAAAATATTTGAGAAAACTATGAATATACAACTTTCCAAATTCATAGATAAAAACAACCTACTGGATGAAACCCAATTTGGGTTTAGACAGGGTCATGGAACCGAAACTGCTTTAATAAAAGCGGCAGACGAAATAAGGATGACATTGGACAAAGGAGGAGCGGCAGTATTAATACTGCTAGATCTCTCCGCAGCCTTCGACACGGTCGATCACACCACCCTGATCGACCGTGTCTCAGCAATAGGCATTCAGAACAAGGCCAAAGAACTCCTCGCCTCCTTCTTAGCTGACCGCTCACAGACAGTAAAAATTGGCCATTTCACCTCCCATACCTTCACCCTACCCTGCGGAGTACCACAGGGCTCCTCGCTAAGTCCGACACTGTTTAACAGTTATGTTTCGGACTTAGCGAGGGTGATAAAGTCCTACGGCATCGCCCTCACGACCTACGTTGACGACACCCAATTGGTGCTATCTGTACACAACGATGGTGCATCAGTTGCTGCAAACTTTCAAGAAGGAATGCTGGCAATCAGTTCGTGGATGTCATCAAACTGTCTCAAATTAAACTCTGACAAAACAGAGGTGATGACATTCGGGAAACTGGAACCTACTTGGTCCCCTCAATGGTGGCCAACTGAGATGGGAGCTCCACCAGAACCTGTCACTAAGGTTCGCAACCTTGGAGTTACGTTTGACAATAAAATGACCTTCCATCATCATGTCAACTCCGTGGTCTCCTCATCCTTCTTCATCCTGAAAAAGATCAAAAAACTTCTGCCCTACCTTCCCACTTCAGCCGGCAAAACCCTAATCAGCACTTTGGTTTTTGCCAAAACAGACTATTGCAACGCCCTTCTTCTGAACGCCCAGGAAAAAGTCCTTAACAGGCTACAGCTAGTTCAGAATGCCTCAGCCAGAATCTTACTGGGCATTCCTAAGTTCACCTCCATCTCCCCGTATATTCAACAACTGCACTGGCTCCCAGTCAGGAGCCGTACAAAGTTTAAGGCATTGTGCATTGCCTATAAAGCCATTAACAACTTAGGCCCACAGTTTCTCAAAGACGCCCTCTGCCCGCTTGAAAACTCAAGAACGCTTCGCTCTTCCTCAGCTCATCTGCTCAAAGTTCCACAAACAAAAAGGGCCAACTGGGGTGACAGATGCTTCACGATTTCCACAGCCAAACTTTGGAACGCACTTCCCCTTTACATCAAAACGGCCCCTACGCTCATCAGCTTTAGGAAGAAATTAAAAACCTGGTTTTTCTCACATTCATTTTTCTGCCATAGCTATCGTTATGTATACTGAGTGCCGAGACACCCCCGGGTAGTTGTGCGCTATAAAAATCGCAAAAAATATAAACATAAACATAAACACATCGGCTAAGGAAAAATACAAAAACCTTGTATTAATGTGCTGCAATTGTATTGGGCCGTTATCATCAGAAAGTGCTAAGGGTGGGAGCTAAGTGATTTGTGACACCTTCGAAGGTTGCAGGTTTACGACTCACACCGACTCACAAGCACTAGAGCGTCATGCTCTGTTAAGTCAAATAAAGCACTTACTCACTGATGAAAACAACTTCGTTTTCAAATCTTTATAAAAGGGCCAGTTTACTACATAGGACTTATTAGGAGCACCACCTTTCTTAAATATACGTGCATAAGTGACCAGAACGAACTCCCAATGTCGGCGGACACGAAGTGATATACCCAGGATCACAGTTTGTCAGGTGGGAAAGCAAGGGTTTGATCTCATGTCTTCTGCTTCCACAGCTAGCCTCGTAAACCAAAGGCCACATCGCTTAAAAGAACGGGAGAAGACTGGGCATTCATATGCAAAAGTGCAAGAGAAATCACCCAATGTATACTCCTAAAGCATGGCTGAAACATAATGTATAGAGCAGTGCAACTTTTTTTGCTATATTGCTATCTGAATATATTATGATTATACCCATTATACAGAGCTCCGAAGCTCGCTGAGATCAAGTATGCACTTTCTCAAAGAAGTTTCAATTAAATAATGCAACGTGAGTGGTTTTTTTTTTTGGTTTTTTTTACGGATCGGTCCCATATGTGTTTTCTTTAAGTAGTTAAGAATCCGACATGGATCCGGGCCTTCCCCCATTAATTTCAGTCTGGAGCAGCTCCTTGACAGTGTCTTTAGGAGCTATGCTGCAACACACAGCACTGTAACGTTCGGAAGAGCGACTCATAAGGAATGTTAAGTGACCGTTTCACCACATAAACGGGATACCAAAGATTTGGTATAATGACTGTTGCCCTCTCTCAGCACCACAATGCCAGTCGTTTGATTTGCAATTGTCAGTCTTTGTGTGAGAGTCTCTGTCAAATGACCCACTTTGCAGATCTATTCCGTTTTAAGTGGACAACTGTCAAAGTAGTACGAGCCATACTCAGCTATCCATGTCATGTCATGAATTTTATTCTTTCCCAGTTTAGGACCAGCAAGACCGCCTTCTGTGAAACACTCTGTGTTGTGTTAACTGGGAAAGAAATACACGATGTGACATAGAAAGCAGAGGCCACAGTTGTTTTAAAGTGGGATAAAGAAGGCACGTTCTGGATGACGTCACCATTGCCCGTCTCATGTTGGATGTGAATGTAATGGGCTGACTGATAAACTGGTTGAAACATATGTGAGATTCTAAAGGGGGTGGGATTCGTTGACCATGTTGCCCTCTGTAGTACCAGAAAGATTGTGCCACAGTCACAGCTGAGCTACCTCAATTGTTCAAACGAAGTGCCTCTAGGCACAGATGCAAGTTCTCCCTCTCTATCTGCCTCTATTCTCTTTTTAAGACGATTGGAGCCCTAAACAAATGGAGTTGAAGGCTAAAATGTTGCGATATATTTATTTATTTTTAAAACCTCTTGAATGTAAAGGAGATTCATTTATCAGAATGGAAGTTGTTTTGGTAAAATGTATGTTTCGACCAGCGTAGGGTCGGCCTCTGTGTGTGTGGGGCGGTGGATGGGAGGGAGGGGGAGTTGTAAGAGAACATGAAATGATGTTCAGAAAGTGCTGCCTTAAGCATTCATGTTCCGGACAAGGCTGATGCGTAAGGTATGGCATGCCATTTGGAAAAGTGGGGCGGGGTCTTCCCAACTCTGGCATCTCATCCTGGAAACCCCCCAATGAGCGCTTACTAACTGCTAAATAGCGAAATAACAGCTTACAGGCATTCACACACTCTCTGAGGCGGATGCCATTTGTGCATTATACAATTGTGCTGCTGATGCGTTAATTATGAATCAGCCGCATATGCCACATAATCAATCATCTGCGCATAATCTGCAGATTTTAACAACAGAAATATTGTTTTCAACCGAAACGGTTCAAAAGAAACTAAAAATGCAGCAACTTGAGGCTGCCTTTGGAAGGCTCTTTGTAATGGTTGACTGGTCACCTTTATTTAGCTTATTCCTACATTTGGCTGCTAAACTTGTAAAAATGAGTTGCAACCTATTCATGGACTGTGTTAACAAGTGTAAAAATGACAAATTAATGAATAAATACTATCAGAAAATGTGCCACGTTATGCTGCCTTATTTGGCTTTTCTTGCTGCATGGTTTAGTCGACCCTGCCGCATAATTTGGCCCTCTCCGGCTGTATAATCCAGTGGGTTGGAGCATGACCTGAAGGCTAAACACTGATCTTAACAGCAGCTACTGTAAGTCACTAATCACTTTTCTATTGTCGGAGCATTTGAATGCAAGTTATATAGATGTGCATGCAATTTGTAACCTGTACGCTACACACAGGTATCTGAAGAAGCTTAATTCTCTTCTCCCCAGTGAGCCATTTCATATGAATGGAGCGTGTAATCTGCAGGTTCACACAGTTTAAATAGTGCACTTTCTTTTTGCATACAATGCAAAACAACTCCCACTGCGAAGTGTGTTGCAAGCCTTTGTAAAATCATTCAGCACAAGTTCCTCTTTACCAAAATGGTTGGTATGCTTGTAAAGTAATCATCAGATTTTTCTTTACCATCTTGCAAAAATTTCAAATAAAAACAAAAGGTTAGTGCTCATGAAATAATCAACAAATCAATCTCAAATCATCCTCAGGTCATTAGGAATAATCTCATATTGTGAAGTAAACAGATACTCATCCTCAAATCTTCAAGAACAATCTTGTTTTACAAAGTAATCAGGTACTCATTTTCGAGTCATCTGCAAGTCATCAAGCACAGGTTTCAAAGCTTTGCTGATTACTTCAGGAGGTTGATGATGTGTGATGACGTGAAAATGACTTCTATGGTAGTTGAATGATTATCCAATGACTCTGGAATGGCTTCTAAAGTAATCCTGTTTGACCTGGAAGCCTGCAGCAATCTTCCCAGAAAGTGCAATGTTTAACAACTTTGTGTGGCAGCGGCCCGATGCCCAGGGCTGCCCGGAAATGTCAGTGTGTAGAGGTTAGGAGGCACAGCCAAACTCGGTTGGCGGCAGCATTTCCTGGGGACTCAAGTCTGCTGGCAGGAAATTGAAAACACACCCTTCTACCACAGCATGCGCAGACTCTGGACTGGACCCTGCAGCATAGAGAGAGTCTGCCCACGTGCACACTCAGACGGCAGGCAATGCATCGGTCCCAATTCACTGTACCTTCTCACCCCAGGGGGATACGTCGCCGCTGCGGTACACTTGTGCTCACGGCACACGTGGACTCACTTCACAGTAGGCCCCCCCACAAGGCAATCCAGGCCCGGGCGGGCAGCCAGGCAGCACAGTCTAGTAGTCTCCGAAACCGCTGCACCACTGGCCGGTGGTCGGCACTAACGTAGGCTGCATTTCAGTCAGGGCCAACTCGCCATGATCCTGCAGGCCTCAGTCGCACACAGGCATTGACCAACAGATCCCTGTCCCCACTGTGTCCCTTAGCCAGGGCTTTAAGTGGGATGAACAAACTGGGGGGTCTCTCAAAGAGGCGTGGTCAATGCAATTGAGGGCGTGGCTTAAAAACACATAAGCTAAAAATCTGTGTTTAGCACAGTGTTCCGCCCGACTTGTATTTTGCTGTTTCTGTCATTGCGCCTAGATATATGATACAAGTAACATCATACCTACACGTCACAACTATAGGCTTTGTCACTGGTTGCTAGTTGCATAAGATAAATAAGCAGCAGGCGCGCAACACCCATTGAACTCACCGGGCTTCAGCCACCCCCCCCCCCCTGTCGTGTGTGGCAGCCCGGGATGAGACAGATCCCGGGCACACACAAAGCCACACCGAACGTTTCCCAGGTCTTTAAAAGACCATTTGAATGTTAATTAGGCCTTGCAGTTGTTTCACCCCTTCTAAGAGCCCCTGCAGCTCCACTCTGGTTCAGCCCCCCCCCCCCCCCCCCCGAAATTTTTTCTTAGCCCCCCCCGAAATTTGGCTCTAGTTGCGTCTCTGATAAGAAGCAACTTTGTGGCTTGTGTATAATATTGAGAAAACTATTGAGAAAACTTCCACATAAAGCCCTGGTGACACCACGACAATGTTACTGCTCCTGAGTTTCAAAAATAGAAGGGAAATCCAGAGAGAAAATGACTCTCTTGAAAGGATTTCCCTTCCTCTACAACACTCACCATGTACACCTGGATGTCACTGCTGTCACTGCAGTCCGGAAAAAAAATAGACCGCCTGTGCCAGGGCACAAAACAGAGCTCGATAGAGACCCGTTTCGAGGCCCCCTGGAAAAAACTGTCGGCGCTCAGACCCGCTGAGACCCGGCCCACTTAAAGCCCTGCCCTTAGCCTCACTCACCTCGGCTCAACACTGGCTAGGCAGCGGCACTGCCTCCACACCCGCTCCGGATCTCCCTCCGCAGAGCAGGATGCCTCCCCGGGTCTGCAGCCATCCGCTTCCACTTCGCTGCGATTATGGGGCCAATAAACAAACAGTTAGACCTCCCTGCCTCGGCAACCCGATCACAGTCTGCCGATGCACAGGGGCCACGCCGTCATCCCAGCCGCACGGCACCCAGCTAGCCAATTCACTGTTTCCCGCCTGTACCTACAGTACCTCCATTACGTGGGGCCCGCAGCAGCCACCAACTGCGCCCGTCTTGCGATGTTTGCACAACAGGGGTGCACTGTAGGGGCGGCGACCGCGCGGCGCTGATAGTCCATGACGGCGGCCTTTAAAATTTATTTGGACACTGTCAGTGTCCCCAAATAAATTATAAACGTCGCCGCCGTGGGCCATCAGTGTTATGTGGCTGCCGCCCCGAAAATAATGCCGCCTGGGGCACCTAGCTACGCCGTTGTGGCCATGTGTGTGCATATATATGTGTCTTACATACATATGTGTCTTGCATACATTGATTTCTATCGAGGCCTGAATCAAGACTATTCATGTATGGCACTTGAAAGTGTGCTGGTGCAGGATTGGATATAAGAAATACATGTTTTTGTTTTTCTTACTTGCCAGGAGCACAGAGAACATGCTATGGCACGCGGAGAGTGTGTGACAAAAATGTTGTACACTGGCCTGTGGGAGCAGATTACAGGCAGTGCATACTCCGAGTCGCACAAGACCAGTCCCTGTAGGCCGAGGAAACCATTTTTTGAATGCAGGAATCTGGAGTCGGAAGACTAACCTTGAAATTGGTAGTCTCCGACCTGAATCCAGAGGGTTGGCATACATGGTCTTGACCAGGGGTCAAAGTGAATTAAAAACAAGCATTGAAAATGCAATAGGTCTCGCAATAGAAGAGTTTGACCTTTTTCGTTTTGCAAATGGATGAGTGGCGTTGAGTGGATGAGTGGCGTTGCGTGGATGAGTGGCGTGTGTGAGTGGCGTTGCGTGTGTGAGTGCCGTTGCGTGTGTGAGTGGCGTTGCGTGGATGAGTGGTGGATGTGGTGGTGGATGCGGTGGTGAAGTGGTGGTGGATGTGGTGGTGGATGTGGCGTTGGATGTCATGGTGGATGTGATGGTGGATGTGATGGTGGATGTGGTGGTGATGGATGCGGTGGATGTGGTGGTGGTGGATGCGGTGGATGTGGTGGTGGTGGATGTGGTGGATGCGGCGGTGGTGGTGGATGGGGTGGTGGTGGTAGTGGTGGATGGGGTGGTGGTTGTAGTGGATGTGGTGGTGGATGTAGTGGTGGTGGGTGTGGTGGTGGTGGGTGTGGTGGTGGTGGTGGATGCGGTGGTGGTGGATGTGGTGGTGGTGGATGTGGTGATGGTGGATGTGGTGGTGGTGGATGTGGAGGTGATGGTGGATGTGTTGGTGAAAGCACAAGGAGGCAATAAGGCCTCAAAGGGTGCCTGGCATAACACCCTCTTCCCCTATTTCCACCCCCAAAAAGATTCCGCTGACCACATAAACCCATTACTGACGTGCCAAAGTCTAACCCAGTATAAGTATACCCTACGTGGTTTTCAAACAGTTGGTGTGCAGGGGTATAGAAGCTGAAATTAAGAACAGAAGAGGACTGGGATGGATAAGCAAGGTCGGAGGTCAAACATGCCATCTCAAATTCTTTCGGGGTGGGGGCAAGGAACGCACGGCAGGAAGTGTCGGCCTGTGTCAAAGCAGCAGCCAGCTGGGAGATGAGCACGTGACTTTTGGGGGTGGGCTGTTGCAGAGAGTGCTCACGTGACCTTCCTCAACACAAACAATGCGCATTCAAACCCTCCAGGGGAGGGGTGGGCGTACTTGGACCAGGAGGTTAATTGCGGCTGGCAAGTGGCACGCTATTTTAATACAATATGGAGTTTTGTGCAACGTGTGAGTTTGGGCTGCGGGGGACTGTGGGAGTAGGCAGCAAAAATGCTTGTTAGTATGGAGTGCTAAAAGGTAATATGCGAGAAAGTTATTTCAAAAGTATTGTGTGTGTGAAGGAAGATTGTATGGGTGAATGGCAGAGTATGGATAAGGAAGAGTGGGGGGCAAAAGATATAAGAGCAGCAACTTGTTGATAGTAAAGTTATGGAAGGCAAAAGGAATGTGAGCATATTTGTAGAGGCGAACTAAATTGTTTTTGTGTGTTGTCGTGTTATTTAACAGAAATAACTAACAATTGTAGCATTGTAATAACATATAAAAACAAGTAAACAATAATGAGAAGTAGTAGAAATACAAAAGTTGCAGTACAGCTCCAAATTGTTATATTAAAATGGATGCTGTAGTAGGTAGAGACAGGGAGGGAGAGAAGAAGATAGTAGCAGTTGCGTAAGAGTAAGGTAGTATTGTGTGCAAATGGTATGATGTATTATAAAAAAACAATAAGGGCTTAATGGAGAAAGGGAGGGTTAAGAGCACGAAAGATGGCAAGCAAATAGTAGTGGCATGTAGCTAAAGCAGAAGGGACTCAAGAAAAAGGGAGGTAGGGAGGGAGAAAGCAGGAAGTGCAGTATGGTAAAGTGTTAGTTTGTGTTAAAGCAAATAGTAGCAGATGCACTGAAGGCGCCTTGCAGTCTGTATTTTTTTTTTTTGCAAGTAAATGGTCCGGTATTTAATTAAAATAAAAGAAGGGACTTGTAGGACACAGGATGAGAGGAGCGCGCAGGACGTCAAGCAAATAGTAGCAGATGCATCGAAGGTGCCTTCCAGTCTGACAACACAGAATAGATGGTGAGGTAGATTAGGTTAAGGAGAGGCCGCGCATGAAGTAATGAAGCGGACGCGCTTTGTGGTGGGGAGGGGGGTGCATCTGTTCTGTGAAAGTGTTCATGAGTCTGTATGAAGGGGCTTATATGTTTGTGTGTGAATTTTATAGTTGTCAAATTCTTTGTAGTTGAGAGAGGCAAACAGAAAATACAGAATGACAGAAAAGAGACGGGTGAAAAGGAAAGCAAAAAAGAGACGGAACCAGCTTTGCAAAGGGGCAGATGGAAATGATCTAGACAAAAGACGAGAGGGAAACCTGAGCAATGCAGGCAGAGAGAGAGTGAGGGTTCGAGAAAAGAATGAGGCGTTGCGGTTCTCTTTCTCCCTCTGGTCCCTCCTACCTGGGATGATCCCTCGCTTGTGAAAAAGGGAGAAGAAACGGTTTTCACGTGAAAGGGCATGTTTTGGGATCAACTTCAACTACACACGTGCAAATTGTGAGATCGGGAAATGCATTGTGTCATTCCTTCAGAGGAATAAATGGAAAAAATGCTTCCGTGCGGCAGCGCTGATTGAGCCGAGTATGTAAGAGGAAAACCGCTTAGGGAGCCACTAGAAGCTTTGCCTTCATCCAGAGCGATTCTGGCGGGCTGAGATTGGGAGGGTTTCAGCGCTGCTAACTTTTCGCTGGGATTTCACGTGGTGCGTGCGCACACAAAGAAGGGAGGGGTAGTGAGAGAGAGGAAGGGGGAGAAGAGAGGGGGTAGTGGTACACGAGTGCAAATTGTGAGATTGTTAAAAGCATTGTGTCATTTCTTCAGAGGAATAAGTGACTCCGGGGAAAAGGGAGGGGGCGGAGCGGATAAAAAAAAAAAACAAGACGGAGGGAAGGCAGAGAAGGGGAGGGGGGAGGAGAAATGCGACACGGCGGGCAGGGGAGGGGGCGGAGCGGGGAGAGGGTGTGAAAGCAGCAGGGGTCTGGAGTGCGGCTGAGGGAACTTAAGAAATGCGACACGGCAGGCAGGGGAGGGGGCGGAGCGGGGGTGTGGGAGGAGTGCGCCTGAGGGAAAATACATGCAAGGCAGGCGGCTGGGGGCATGTGCACGCGCTTTTAAGCTCAATGCGCATGCGCATTGAGCTTGAATTTCACGGGCACTGCAAGGAATCGCCACGATTCCTTGCAAGTTGGTTAAAGACTGTTTAAGCCCCCATAGTCTCGCAAGCTCGATGCGCATGCGCATCGACAGGCGAGACCTAAAAAGTATGGGCACTGTGATCCTTAGTTCAGTGGGGGCGACATCAAAGGCATGGCTAAAAAGAACAAACAAATCTGTAACCATTTTGTTGGTCTTTCACGGTCAAGTAACTGCATATGAAATAACACTCATTCAATGGAAAATAAAAGCAAATGAAATGTATCAGTAAGAGATGCACTATTTTACTTTGTGAAACCTCCATTCATTAATGTGAGCACTACAGATATCTGTGTGTGTGTGTGTGTGTGTAACCAGACAACCACAGAATTTAACTCTGGCTGGTGCAGTGGGGAATAGTGACTTGTGTGGTTTTAGTATTACAGGTCTGAGCTTATGACAGAAAACACTGTAAATATGTAGGCCATTATTTTAAGAACCAATCTTTTTATTAGTAGGAAGTCTAAATGGGAGAACACAGCTTTCTGTCTACATCCACTGGCCTGCGGAGGGTATCCTTTAGCAATACACAGCTTTTGAGCCAACAACCCGGAGGCCGGCAGCGTGGAAAACAAGGTTGCTTTGTAGTAAACAACAACTTCAGAGTTTTCATGAGAAAAAACATAATAGGCTAAAGGAAGACAGAACAAGTAGGAAACATTACAGAAACAAACCCATTCCTAGACCCCTGTAACCCTCCCCCACCCGCACCAGTTATTGCCTCCTTATTGTAGGAAGGTGGATATCTGACTATATGGTTACCCCCACTTTTTGCCTGGTGTTTTGCTGGTTTTCGACTTAGTTGGACTGGGACCCTGCTATTCAGGGCCCAGTCTCGACTTAATTGGACTGGGACCCTGCTATTCAGGGCCCCAGTCTATCTTCTTTCTCTATAAAATGAACTCCAAGTACTTTAGACACATACCAGATTGGTTACTGGGTCACCCTTGTGAGCCCCTGTATATGGTACCATACGTACCCAGGGCATAGGTGCACCCTCGGCTAACCAGGGGCTGCAGCATGTATTGTTCCATCCCTGGTTAGCCTTCCAAACAGACACCACAGGTCTGCAATTGCAGCCTGGGTAAGGTGGTGTAATCACCCCTTACTTACATATAATATACCTATAGCTATATATATATATATATATATATATATATATATATATATATATTACCTACTGGCGGTCGCCAGTAGGTAGTTATAGTTAGGATTGTGTTCCATAGGGAAATCGCAACATTCTATACGGAATAACTTTGGCGCCGGTTCCTCAAATTTGTCTCGCGGCGCTCCGGTCCTTCCCTGAAAGTTTGGGGGGGATTCGTCAAGCGGGGGCCGAGATAAAAGGGGGGTCCCGAAACGTGTTTTCCCCATGTTAATTTCCGTAGGGCGGTTGGACTCACTTTTAGCCGAACGGCTGAATGGATTTCCACCAAACTTGGCAAAATTGTAGGGACTGGTAGCCCGATGTGCCTTTGCTATGTCTCAAGATATGCGCTCCAGTGGATTTTGAGTAATTTAGATTCAAAAAAATATATATATCTATAAGCGCGCCCCGGTACGCGCACCGGGGAGCGCACCGGGCGCGCTACGCGAGTTCGCGCGCGGAAAGCCGATTGGCTCTCGGGTGTCTGTCAACATTCCAAACAGTCCGGAGCGGCCGCCATCTTGTGTCTCGGTAGGATCGAGACACAAGAGGTGGCAAAAACAAAGGGGGAAATGACCATAAGGGGGCAGGGTAGACCCCCCCCTGACACCCTAGGTTTGATGTGGGGGCCATAAAAGGGCCCCGCGGGGCAAAACAAAAAATCATTTTTTTTTTCGATTTTCGTGGGGGGAGCGCCCGGTACGCGCACCGGGGTGCGTACCGTGGAGCGTACCATGGGGAAAACCCAGTGAAACAGTAAAATAATAATTTAAGCCACTGCTCTTTTCTTACCCTTCCACACCTCCGTTCCTTTACTACATTTTCTTCGCATATCCACATTCCCCATGTTCACTCTCCTTCTCCTCACTCTCCTTCCCCACACTCACCTTATTTCAGTCCCCCTAGTTCACTTCCCTTCTCCTCTCGTCCCTTTCTGTGCTTTCTCACTCATTTTCTTCTCGTTTATCAATGCACTCCACTTCACTTACTCTTTTTCATTTTTTTAAGAACACAGCTCTTTGATGAGAATTGGAGGTAGTTCTGAAAATAACTTTTTTTTTCTTCTTTTTTTCTTTTTTTAGAACAAAAACAAAAACAGTGATGGGAAACTGCTCAGAAGGAGCAAGAAAAAAACCAACAAAATTAGGGCTGGTAACGGCAGCGATGGTTATCCAATGCTTGAACCATGAGCAGAACACTTTGTTCCCCATAGCAAAGTAACTTATCGCAATATCTGCATTTAATAACGCCTTTATTAAAAGCAGGCTGGATGTTGGGAATCTGTATTTGTGATTGCTCCCTCCCTGATGCAGTTTGTCCTCCGGTTGAAGTAGAGGCCCCATCACTGGGAGCCTCTCGTGCCAGAGCCCTGACACTCTCCCGGGCAAAGTTCTGGGGGTGCCTCCTCTCGACATGTCGAATCATCGTCGAGTTTCCAAATGAATATTTCTTTCTGGGGTCACCCCGTGACAGGACAGTTTTACAAATCCTGCACTCTACCTTTGGAGCATTTACTTTTTTCTGATCAGGTGGAATGGAAAAAAACTTCCATATGAAATGTTTTTTCGGCTGAGGAACCTCTTCATCCAGAAATTCCTCTGACTCATCTTCACTGCTGGATGCTCTGGCAGCCATGGTTATGCAAGATATTAATTCAGCAAAGAGCCGACAGCAAAATGAGAGGTCTTGCAGTCACAAAAGTGAAAGAAGAAGTGAAGGAAATGGGTGGGGATTTCATTCTTTCTAAAAAAAACTGTTAGCAACCAATGAAAAGTGTTATTTTCAGGTCACATGACCCGGTCTTTCATCATTTGGAAATCAAAAGTGTTCTGAACCAATGAAAAGTGTTATTTTCAGGTCACATGACCCGACGCGCTTACGCTACGCGCCCCGGGGCGCGCCTGGGGGCGCGTAGCGTAAGCGCGTCGGGGCTGCGCGATACGTCACGATGATGTTTTCGTTTGCGGCAATAGCGCTAACGGGACGCTCATCGGTACGCGCACCGGGGCGCGCTGTAACACTGCGCTTACTGGTGCGCTCACCGGTACGCGCACCGGGAGCGCCCCAAAGCAAAACCCCCCCCCCAAAAAAAGAAGGGAAAAATATAGATAAAAAATAGTATTACATAAATATACAATATAAAATTCATTATAAAAATATTACATTTCATACCTATAGAGATTTGCTATTAAAAAACGTTTGAAATTCAGTGAAAAAACCATAGGTTTCACACCAGTTATAGTTAGGAATTAGCATTTAAAAAACCTATGAAATTCACTGAAAAAACCATAGGTTTCACACCAGTTATAGTTAGGAATTAGCATTTAAAAAACCTATTAAATTCACTGAAAAAACCATAGGTTTCACACCAGTTATAGTTAGCTGGAAATTTTACTCGCATAAAACCATTGAAATTCCCACGTTATAGTTAGTTGGACTCACTATAACTTGCGCGTGCAATGCACTGCTGATGACGTCACATATTACATCACTCATGACATGGTCAGTGACATCACTCATGACATCACTGATGACACCATCCAGTGAATGTGTGTCTTTCTGAAAAATAAATATTAGTGAGTAATGTTTAAATATTTAAATATATGTATTAGTGTTTCACTTTGTGTATAAGTGGTTGCATGGGTTGGTGAGTAGCTACATGTGTATGTAAATGGGTTATTAGATGTTTTTTTTAATATCAGTATGAGTGTCTATATGGTTTGGTGGGGGTATTACTTAGCACATAGATGCATGAGTGATTGACTCTGTGTTTGTATGTGTTTTGAAGACAGCATATGTGCAGGACTGTATGGGTGGATGAGTGTGTATATGTGTGTGTTAGTGAGTGAATGACTGTCTCACTTGTGTCTTTATCAGTAACTACATATGTTTTAATCTAGTATATGTGAATATTGATGTATATAAGTGAGTATATGTGAGAGTGAGGGATTGTAAGAGTTCCTGTTTAAATTAGTATGTGTTTCTATAAGTGATTGTTTAAGAGAGTAAGTATGTATAAGTTTCCTTAGAAGTAAAGTGGTAGTGTGTGTATAGCTGTATATGCAAATTAATGGATGTTCAATAGTTTATTTGCATGTGTGAGTATGTGTGTGAGTAACTTTTGGATGACTGTCGGTGTGTAACAGGATGTATAGGTGTATCACTACATATGATGAGTGAGTATATGTATGAGTGACTATATAGAACTGTTGGTGAATGAGTGGATGTGTATATAGATGGTGGAATTACTGAATTGTTTGTTGTAACTGGTATGGGTATCTCCATTTTTTTGAAAATTTTAGTTTCTATTTTTGAATATGTGTTTCAAGGGTTACATTACAGTGAAAGGAGGTCTGTCACTCTGTCACAAGGATGGTGTCATCAGTGATGTCATGAGTGATGTCACTGACCATGTCATGAGTGATGTAATATGTGACGTCATCAGCAGTGCATTGCACGCGCAAGTTATAGTGAGTCCAACTAACTATAACGTGGAAATTTCAATGGTTTTATGCGAGTAAAATTTCCAGCTAACTATAACTGGTGTGAAACCTATGGTTTTTTCAGTGAATTTAATAGGTTTTTTAAATGCTAATTCCTAACTATAACTGGTGTGAAACCTATGTTTTTTTTCAGTGAATATGTATATATATATATATATATATATATGCGCCACGAACTCCGTCAAGTCCCGAAGAATCACCCTCAGAACAACAACGAAACCGGACCCACACGGATAGTTTTGCAAAATTTAAAGTTTATTCCATCCTATTGTGCAGAGAACACGCCGCCATGACGCGTTTCGGGACCTCCGCCCCTTGATCACATGACATGGTCCGATTGTACACCCATCACTTTTAAAGTGCTAATACACAGTCAGCTGACACCATGGCCTGTGGAAATAAAAAACAGACTTCAGCCTGGTTCAATAGCACTCATACATTGAGATTTGTCCACTTCTGAACATTTTTGTATGGTCCAAATGCATTACACATTCAACTATGGAATTGAAGATACAAAACATGGCATTTTTCAAAGGAAAGTAGTTCCTTCTTTGTGCTTGTTTCATTCAATGTTCCCACTGCTACACCAACGTCATTTCCATATTAATAAATTGATTAAAATACATCATCAATTAAGACGTTAAGCAATTCATATACATCAGGTTAAAATCGTATAAAAAAAAATATATATATATACACCATTTTTATATATTGTGCAAATTTGCTGTGTTATGTGCAAATCACGCAAATGGAAACTCCTCGTTAATCTAGTTGGGAACACATAGTATGGACCATTTTATCAAAATTGTGCCCCAGTGGGCATTTCGTGCTACTCATAACCACTGCCTCCACACTGCCATATCATGGGTTCAACAGCTGGTGCACTGAAAAAAAAGAACTTTATCACAATAATCATTGTGATAAACAAAACCCTATTCCCCAGTGAAACAATAATTGTTGTTGTTCCCACCACCATAAAACAGAGTTAAAAATAGGAGGACGGCTATCTGCATGTCCGACTCATTTGTATCTCAGTTAGTTTGCAGTAGCTCATAGCCAAGAGGCTCAGACGGTATGAATGATTAGATCCCTAATAAAGACAAGAATGTAAGTCTTCCGTTTGATTCAAACCGTTCGGGGTTTTGGAATTCAACTCCAATATATAGCGGGTTTCTAGAACTCGCAGCTGAGCCTCTCTATCCCCGCCTCTGCGCAGTGGCGGGACCATATCAATGGCAAAGTACTGCAAACATCCTATATCTCCCCCGTGAACAGTGTTGACATGCCTAGCCACAGGGTAAGCCTCATCCTTGTTGGTGACCGCTCTCAGGTGCTGAAGAATGCGCTTGTGCACCTGCAACTTCGTGCTGCCCACGTAGCGCAGGCCACAAGCACATTCCAGCACATAAATGACGAAGTCTGATTTACAGGTGATTTTCTTTTTAATTTCTTTCACCTCATTGTTAAAGGCTGTAGTATAGGTAGTTCTATTCTTGCCTATCTTACATGCCTTGCAGACTGCACATTTGAGAAAGCCCTTGCTCTTCCCTAGCCAGTTGTCATTGGCTATCTCCGGGCTGCTCTTCACTAACATATCACTCATAGATCTGGCTCTACTGTATGTTATAGCCGGTCTATTGGCAAGGGTCCCCCCAATAACCGGATCACCCTTGAACTACCTGCCAGTTTTTACGAATGATGTTTAGTATTGCTTTGTGCTGTCTGCTGTATGCTGTTATCAGTCTAGGTTGACCAGACTCCCTCTCCAAAATTAGTGTGGGATCAGCATCCGCTGATTGGCCGTGCCCTGCAGTTAAATTAGCACGCCTCATGGCCCTCTCCACCATTGGTTGCGAATAGCCTCTTTCAATAAACCTTGTGCTGCTGGCTCTCTGTGCTATCTCACAGCTTTCATCT
Organism: Lissotriton helveticus; assembly: GCF_964261635.1. Lineage (NCBI taxonomy): Eukaryota > Metazoa > Chordata > Amphibia > Caudata > Salamandridae > Lissotriton > Lissotriton helveticus. Next base: position 438,116,938 of record NC_136068.1, read on the forward strand.
GTGCTGCAGATTCTTCTGATTCTCAGCATCTCCCCGTAGGGGATGCTGCGAATCAGATGTGCTGGGTGGTGGCTGGTGGCGTGTAACACTGTGTTTCCTGCTGTCAATTTGCGATGTAGGTCAGTCACCAACCTACCATTCACAATGCTCACCTCCACATCCAAAAAGGCAACCTTCGTGCTGCTGATCTGACCCGTGAATTGTAGGTTCAAATTGTTTATATTGATCTCAGTTATGAACCTGGTTGCCCCTTCCTCTGACCCCCTCCAAACAATAAAAAGGTCATCAATGAACCTGTACCAGGCTATGATGTTGTTAGCCATTGTACTCGCAAAGGTTTTTGCTAGGACCTGCTCCTCCCAAAGCCCCATATGCAGACAGGCATAGCTCGGGGAGAAGCAGGCCCCCATGGCAACTCCCCTCAGTTGCTGGAATACCTGTTTTTGGAACAAGAAAAAGTTGCTCTTGAGGCAGATTTCTGTCATCTCACTGACCATGTTGTTGTGCTGTAGCATGCATGCAGGTCTACGCTTCAAATAGTGTTTCACCGCCCTCAGACCATCTTCATGATTAATGCTGGTGTATAAGGAAGTTACATCTAGCGTTAGTAATAAGTAATCTTCCTTCCACTCCAAGGTTCTGATCTTATCCAGAAAGTCACCAGTATCCCTGATATATGAGGGAAGCATCCTCACATGCTCCTGTAGAAAATGGTCAATATACTTCGAGGCATTCTCAAAAGGACCCTGTCTAGCGGAGATAATGGGCCTCCCTGGTGGTTTGGTCACACTCTTGTGGATCTTTGGGATCATATAAAACACAGGGATCACAGGGTAATTTGATTTGAGAAATTTTTGCTCATCCCCACTTAGTAATCCCATACCCTTCCATGCATACAATCTGGTGTGGAAAGCCTCCCACGTCTGTTTAGCTGTTCGCCAATCGCTCCTACAATAACAATTTCTATCATTCAATTGCAGTAGAGCCTCTTCCATATACATTTGTTTAGGCCACAGGACAATGTTGCCCCCCTTATCTGATTGCTTAATGATCACATTATTCTCTCCCTGTAGCTTCTTCATTAGACTTCCATAGGCATTATTACACTTTTTGCTGTATTTAGTGTCTTTTGTCTTAGAAGCCTGATGCAGATCCTTTAAGTCAGAAATCACCAGATTGTTGAAGACTTCTATGTTGTCATACACGGATATGGGGTTAAATGTCGATTTTGGTCTAAAACCTGTGGCCCCTGGGGCATTTGTTGTTAACACCTGTTCCCTCTCGGTGTCCACCAGGGTTCCCCCTTCTATGTTCAAATCAACCAAGTCCACATATAGCTCAACCTCTCCTGCTAAACAGGTACCCATATCCGGATCAGTTCTGATCTTGGCATGCAATGGTTTGCGCATCTTAAGCTTGTTCTGCATGAATAGCTTTCTTAGTTTCAATTTCCTTATGTACTTAAAAAAGTCCATTCTTGTTTGCGCATAATTGAATGTACATGGGGGGCAATAGGTTAAGCCCAATGATAAAGTTTTAACCTCATTGTCAGTTAAACGAACATTTGACAGATTAATCACAGAAAGTCTGTTGCTTACTTGTGCATTCATTTGCGGTTCCAGCGTTTGCGACCCCGACCCTGTGCAGCTGGTTTCTTCTTTCCGGTGTGCTGCTCGCCTTCTCCTCCGCCACTTGCGTTTGAGGTTGCGTTTCTGCCTGTTTTCATGCCAGCGGTGTGTGATCTTAGGGTCTATCTGCGGTCGTTTCGTAGGCACTCCACCTCCTCTCCCAACGACCGCTTGGTAAACCCCACCGCCTCATTCATATTGCGTTGCTCATTCTCGGATTCACTGCCCGGTATAGAACTTAAGTTTGATTCAGATGTTGACGGGCTTATGTTCCTACTGCTGCTCTGCCCTGCACCTCCTGAGGGAACGCCGGTCGGTACCTTTGGTTGATCGTATTTTTTCGAAAAGGTAAAAATGCGGCCATTCTGGTAATCGAGTTTGTCCCTCTGAAACTTGAAGGTTTTCCTTCTCTTGATTACCTCCTCTTCTTTGGTGAGTCGTTGTGTCATCGTCTCACGCAATCGTTTTTCCTGTTCCGCATCATTCAATTGTTTAATCTGTTCATTTAAATCATTTATTTTCACCCCCAATTTCTCTCCATCGCTCTCCGCATATTTGATCAGGATTTTTAATAATCCGCTCGAGTAGTCCAAGTTACATCCCGCCCACTCGATCAACATTTCTGGGTCCGGGTTCTCAAAGCTGGGGGCTAACAAACTTCTTAAGCCTCGTGGGGCACGACCAACCTCTAAGTAGCGGGACAGTGATTTCTTTTCCCACCACTTCGACTGTTCCGCCCGCATAGCTTTTTCTCATTTTTTAAAAAGTTCTTTCATTGCGTTAGTCCCCGTATTTAATGGTGTCACCAGTCCCTTGGGGTCGTTGTCAACAATAGGGGCATTGTCAAACATTCGATAGACACATATTAACCTATCAGTCACTCCTATGGCAGGCCTCGACAATCCTGGAGGCATGGGCTGAGCCCTCTGCAGCTTTCGGAACCATCTCCTTACAGCTGTTCTATGATGTAGCCATACCATATACTCTTAAGTGCATTATAATCCTAGCAGTTATCAAAACATGTCCTGTAAGGTGTCAAATACCTTGGAATACTACCCCCCCCCCCACCAGATCTGGCGGCGGGGGTAGCATTCCACCTTTCTAGAGGGAGAAGACATGTAATTACTGGTAAACCCGGTTAAAGTTAAACAGAGCCCCAGCATCACCAAATGGATGCTTCTGCCACAGACACAAGTCTGCCCTCCTGCTGCTGGACGAAACTCCAGCAGGGGAGGCCTGGACAATAGGTTTCCTGGCCAGGGAGGTGCTACCCAGAGAGGTTTTAGTGTATTGGGGCAGGGTGGGTTGCATTCAGTGAATGCTTTTCAGACACTGCCTGGGGCACACAAGGTGCTTCATGCATTTCCCAGTTCAAACCGTTTGCTGGTGCACTCAGCCCCAGCTCTGGCGTGAAACTGGACAATGGGGAAGGGGAGTAACCACCCCCTCCCCAGGTCCACCCATAGGAGGGACCTTAGAGTTAGTCCAACCCCTAAACTTACTATAAATGTAGAACCCCAGTCCCTAGGACTTTAGATTACCCTGGACGAAACTCTGCAACATATATCTTAGACCTTCGACATTCCATATCGACTGGAAGATGGAAGAAATCTCCCTTGTGATCAAGGAGTGACAACCCTGTTCAAACAGGCACCAACTGCTCCTTTGCCGGTCTGCATTTTCGAGGTTCCCGCCGGATCCCGAAGAATCTGCGACACAGGACATGGACTTCCAGACATCTCTGATGCTGACCTGCGCTCCCAGCAAAGCTGAGACCTGTGGCCGACGCGAGAGACGTAGGACGGAATTCCTGGACATCCTGCATTTTGAAAGCTGCACCTATTTCCCGAGGTATCCTGAAGTTGTGCATTTGGGTGCTTGAAGCCCCAGCCCCCAGCACCTTTTGCACCGAAGCTCAGAGGCCCATACTCCACGAGTGTCCCGTGGGCCCGCTTTGTGCATTTCAGCTCGATGCTTCTTCGCGGTTCCTAGTCCGTTGACTAGTGAGCCCCCGCGAAGACCAATCTTCACCTGTTTGAGCTTTGCTGGTTGCTCCAGATGTGTTCCCACTCCTCTCCAAAGGAGGAGTCCCGCAGACCTTGCTGGTCTGCACCAAAGCCAATCTCGACATCTTGCGTGGATTGCGTTTGTCAAGGCTTGTTGGGTCCAATCCGGATACCGACACCGCAGTCAACTAGATCCTTTATGGGACAGCTAGAATCCAGCTCTCGGTCATTGTCGACACGTCCTGGTCCTCGTAGCTGAAGAGACAAACTTCACCTTTTTACCAGAAATCACCCGACATCGGCTGGCATCTTCCTATCGCCATCCTGGTCACTGGCTAGTGACCCAGACTCTGTCTCCTCTGCTTTTAGGTTCTTCACATCTCCGATCCACCCTTGGATCCGCCCGGACACTTTTCCTCTGGTCGCCTGCAGCACTTCTTCGCAGCTCTCCATTGGAATCGACAAAGAAACCCAACACTAAAAGACACCTATGCACCCGGCTTCCCTGGGTGAGGTAACACGAGTACTCCGGTGCTCCCGTGGGTATTGACTCTCCAAGTGTCCTAATCTAAAAGGGTCCATCGCAGTTCACCTCCTTGTGCCCTTAAACTTTAAAATTGTAACTTGTTCGTTCTCCATAGAAAGTCAATGGTAACCCGCGGCTGTGTTTAGATACTGCGCGTGTCTCCCGTGGGCCTCCTGCACCCTAACCTTTGGTGGTTCTAGGTAGCCCCAGCGATTCCACAGGCCCTAGGCCTGCTTTCTAACTCTCACGTGGTTCTTATACCACTATTTCAGTATATGGTTTGTGAGGCCCCTAGGGCAAAACGTATACTGTGCAACTTATCTTATGCTAATTAAGTTCCTTGTATTGTACTTTTACCTCTGCCCTCATAAAGAGTCCAGAGGGGTTGTGTTTAGAATAAATACATATATATTTGATATATGCCTTGTGTGATGTGCTTTCATTTGATCATTCAAGAGATTATAATTGGTAAAACAACTAGCTTAACTCGCCTCTAAGTCTTAGCCTGAAGGCTGCTCTTCACAGCTACCACTAGGATAGCTTTTTATAAGGTTGACTTTACAACCTACAAAAACAAAATAGAACCTACAGGACTGAAGCAAAAACCCTCTAGATATTTATCTTGAGGATATCACAGCTCATACTGATGCTGTGTGTGCAACAAATACTAGAAAGCAAAGGAGAAGCCGAAAAGAGGTTTAAGAAACTTCGGAATCACCTCCGGATAGATGGTATCCCATCAATACACAACTCTTGTGCCCAGTGTCATCATCTGGGTACCCAGACAACCCTCTGATGCCTCTCTTGGAAATCAGAGAGAGCAACAAAAAGTTGCATCCTTCTGTGTGATTCTTACAGAAGAAGAAGAAGAAGTGTATTAGATTGTGTTATAAGAAATGGGTAATTTGGATACCTTCAAGATGCAGTGCAAAAAAACTGTGAAAAAGTGTATTAAAAAGGATCAACCCTAGAGACAGCATATGAGCTTTCCTTGCAATGTCTCATGTGTTTTCCTATTAAAAGGTGTACAAAAAGTGAGAAAATACAAACAACTGAGCAGTTACAAATTAATCACTGCTCTCCTGGTCGACATGTTTCAGCCATATGGAAAGATCTTCCTGGCTTTCTTCAGGACCTAATAATTATTTGTGTCACTGCAACCGCTATGTTAAATATAGAAATGTTATTTATACATACAGTATTATTTCTGTTGTACTGTCATTCTTCCATTGAGGTTAGCATGATCATTGTGCTGCATCTACAGAGGAATAGATTGACATCATAAATCTCAAAAAACCATTCTTTCTAAAATTAATGCACTCTAATACTATACATTATGCTAATCAATTTTCTAGCAAAAAAAGAGAGAAGGGCTTACCATTGCCAAACAAGAGGTAAACCTCACCTCACTCGGCACCAGCTAGAGTTAAATAGAGGCCCGCTCTGAAAAAGAAAAAGAGTAATCCAACAACATACATTTGTGGACAATCAAAATCCCAGTGTCAATTGATCACCAGACATTATTCATTGTAATGCAATTTCTATCAAAAGCAAAACAGAGGATACTTCTCTGTACCAGGCCACCACCCTGAGGCAGGGAAAGGCTTATATGTTGGGATGTAATACTCGCATCTATTCATCACAGCAAATTGTTCAAAACATATAACTGTCACTAAGAGTAGACCAGTATGAGAATTCTACTTTGTATGTGTGGGAAAACCGACTCATATGAACAGAATTACATCAAAGGTTAGTCATTGGTAATAGTTTTTCATCTCCTCAATGTGTCGATTCATTTTGAGAAAACTGACCCAATGTTATAGTGTCAGCGCAGAGAAAGGAAAAACCTTTCTTTAAAGAAGCTATTTTTAGAAAAAAACAGTACATGTTTTACCGGGTGCTGGGAGTAGCTGTTTATAGCGTATACACCACTTGCGGCAAATGGGGGTGGGGTCGCACACTACTCACACACCGGCGGTGTCGCCCCTAAGGAGTATAAGGAGGTCAATGTAGTAAAGTGTTCGCGATGCATCTTTCGATCTTCTGCTATCTTCGTTGTCTTCGCCATCCCTGGACACGTGTTTCGGGGTATTACCCCTCATCAGCAGGGATAGGCCGTGTACTGGGGTTGCCGATGGCTGCCAATATCTGCCAGGTATAGTACCACTCAGGCGCGTAGGTGCGGGATCCCAGGCTCGTCAGCCCACTGCTCACGGGAGCTTTAAAGTTACAAATGGGGGTGGGGTCGCACACTACTCACACACCGGCGGTGTCGCCCCTAAGGACTCTGGTCAATGTAGTAAAGTGTTCGCGATGCATCATCTTTCGATCTTCTGCTATCTTCGCTGTCTTCGCCATCCCTGGACACGTGTTTCGGGGTATTACCCCTCATCAGCAGGGATAGGCCGTGTACTGGGGTTGCCGATGGCTGCCAATATCTGCCAGGTATAGTACCACTCAGGCGCGTAGGTGCGGGATCCCAGACTCGCACCAACTGTGGTGAACTACTTTTTACTCGTCCATCTACATGCACTACATGTACCAGAGTGCTAAGGGGCGACCCGGAGGAGAGGCTAGTGGTGTGCGATCCATCTTGGTTGTACTTAAACGGCTCCCGTGAGCCCTGAGCTGACGAGCTCATGGAGACGCACCTGCGCGCCGGAGAGGCATCAGGGCCTGTGACGGTTACTTGGCGGCCTTCTCATCCACCCCAAACACTGCTCTGCTGACGAGTGAAACTGTCCCGAAACCCGGGCCATGTCTCGGGTCCAGAGAACTTGGGGATAATGAGTAACTACTCGCACCAACTGTGGTGAACTACTTTTTACTCGTCCATCTACATGCACTACATGTACCAGAGTGCTAAGGAGCGACCCGGAGGAGAGGCTAGTGGTGTGCGATCCATCTTGGTTGTACTTAAATGGCTCCCGTGAGCCCTGAGCTGACGAGCTCATGGAGACGCACCTGCGCGCCGGAGAGGCATCAGGGCCTGTGACGGTTACTTGGCGGCCTTCTCATCCACCCCAAACACTGCTCTGCTGACGAGGGAAACTGTCCCGAAACCCGGGCCATGTCTCGGGTCCAGAGAACTTGGGGATAATGAGTAACTACTTGCACCAACTGTGGTGAACTACTTTTTACTCGTCCATCTACATGCACTACATGTACCAGAGTGCTAAGGGGGGACCCGGAGGAGAGGCTAGTGGTGTGCGATACATCTTGGTTGTACTTAAACGTCTCCCGTGAGCCCTGATCTGACGAGCTCATGGAGACGCACCTGCGCGCCGGAGAGGCATCAGGGCCTGTGACGGTTTCTTGGCGGCCTTCTCATCCACCCCAAACACTGCTCTGCTGACGAGGGAAACTGTCCCGAAACCCAGGCCATGTCTCGGGTCCAGAGAACTTGGGGATAATGAGTAACTACTCGCACCAACTGTGGTGAACTACTTTTTACTCGTCCATCTACATGCACTACATGTACCAGAGTGCTAAGGGGCGACCCGGAGGAGAGGCTAGTGGTGTGCGATCCATCTTGGTTGTACTTAAACGGCTCCCGTGAGCCCTGAGCTGACGAGCTCATGGAGACGCACCTGCGCGCCGGAGAGGCATCAGGGCCTGTGACGGTTACTTGGCGGCCTTTTCATCCAACCCAAACACTGCTCTGCTGACGAGGGAAACTGTCCCGAAACCCGGGCCATGTCTCGGGTCCAGAGAACTTGGGGATAATGAGTAACTACTCGCACCAACTGTGGTGAACTACTTTTTACTCGTCCATCTACATGCACTACATGTACCAGAGTGCTAAGGGGCGACCCGGAGGAGAAGCTAGTGGTGTGCGATCCATCTTGGTTGTACCACTTGCGGCAACTTAAAACTGTACAGTCTTTTATTCAGCGGTAATACACAAACAACGTCCCTGGTTCGGTATGCACACGTTAAAGGACACGTTTCCCGGCCAATACTAAAAAATAAGCGGCTAAATTTGAAACAGTTATTCTACTTGCGGTTACCGTTAAATGCTCACCTCTCCGTCGGTACCTCCCGACTCGGTACTCAGCTGGAGTGGAGGTACCGAGTGAGCACATAACCGGCTTTTTTAAGCAGGATCCGCAAAACACGCCCGTGCGACGAGCCTCTGTCTCTCCTCGATGACGTAATGGCTTCATTGCCCGAACTACTACAATCCCAGTAAGATGCTGGGAATTGTAGTTCTTTTACTCAATCTAACATGTCTGTTCGGCGAGCGCCAGGCCCACTTTGATTATGTCACTGCGTCATCTCCCTGACTACCAAACTCCCAGTATGATGCTGGGAGTCGTAGGTTTTATCTGAGATTAACTCAAGTTGACTCGGGCTGAGCCCGATAGTGTACATGTTTTGTTTTATGTTTTGGAAACCCAAGCCAATCCATAGACGCTCGATTATAATTAGTTTAGAGGACGCCCTTTATAACAATGGTGTTACATAATTTGAACAAAGGACACTTTTCCTCGATTATCTTTACGTTTGTTCAATTAAAGAATCCAACATATGCAGATATTGTAATAGTTTATATGGTAATAATTCTGATTTTACGTGCTTATTTTATTACATAGACTGTCTCTGTTTGAAGCGCTTTCAGACGCAACCTACAGGGTTATACTGATTTGTTCACCGCTCTATCGAAAAATGCTGAGTTTAAAGAAAAATCTATTCTCAGTCTATTCTTAGCACTGACACAGAATAACTATTCACTTAGGTCCATATTCATATTCAGTTAAGACTGTTTAATGCCTAGGGCAAAGTTCACTAGATCTTGTTAGTGCTACTGTGAATAGTTTACATTAGGGATGGTTAACTATTACAAGTCTGATGTCTTACAAAGTATCTTGGTATTATGTCTTTGCAAGTGCTATCCAAGGGATAGAATCATTCAAACCCATAACATCACTTTTCAGTTTAAAGACCCATCTTTGTTTTTTCTGGAATAGAAACCTTGCCACATCACTGCAATATAGAGGGACCACGGGTTTCTCCAGCACAGTCTATTCGAAATCCTCAGGTTTATGATTTCGATCAACAAGGTGTCTAGTCAGCTTTGTCATTGTTTTGAGACACCTGAAAGTGCTCTTGTGCTCCATCATGTGTAATTTGACTTTCCTCGTCGTCATGCCAACATACTTGCTGTTGCACGGGCATGTAATGAGATAAATCAAATTATCACTATTGCAGTTACTGGAAAATCATTGTTCCCAAGGTTTCTCAATCCCTATATCAATAAACTTGGACTGCTTAGTTTGAGCACACACCCCACAGGAACCACAGGAAAAATGTCCTTGTACTTTCGGCAAGTTCCATAAGGTTGTATTGGAATCTTGTCTCATGCTTTTTGGTCTAGTATGTACGACCCTGTCCTTTAGATTCGTGCTCCTCTTTAGAGCAAACAGAGGTAGAGGTATTTTATCTGCTCAGCTATTCAGAATGCTCCAGTGTTTTTTTACGCTTTTCTGAATATTGTTAGTAAGTGCGCTGAAAGTATGTACAAAAGTCAAACTCCCTAAAGGCGGTTTCTCTGTTGGCACTTCAATAAGTGCTTCTCTATTGTTATTTTTGGCACGTTTCTTTACTCTTTTTTAATCAGGCTATCTGGGTACCTCTTTACTTCCAACTGTTGTTTCAGGATCTCAGAGTGCTCTTCAAATTTCTCCGTGGTGGAGCAGTTCCTCCGCACTCGTAGAAATTGGCCATAGGTGAAGTTTCCCCTGAGCGGTTTCAGATGTGAACAATCAAAACAGAGTAGCGAGTTGCGGGCAATTGGTTTACGATAGATTTCACTATGGAGTTGTCCTTGTGTGTGGTAAATGGACAAATCGAGAAAAGCAATTTTCTCTTTGTTCAGCTCTACTGTGAACCTAAGGAAGTTATTCCTACTATCCAACCAATCCCTAAATGCCATGACTGATTCTGAGGAGCCTCTCCAGACCACCAAAATAGCATCAATATAACGCTTCCACAAGCGTATTGATGGTTTTTGCCTGTACAACCTACCATCAATAAGGTTTGTTTGGACTGGTGCAAGTGCGCACTAGAAAAGTGGACATCATATTCCAGGCCAACTTCTCACACTTATTATATCCCAGGCCCCTGAATAGGATTATTGGTAGAGTGTCACCTCTAGATTGTTGTCGGCGGAGCAGTACCATGCGTCTCTCTCTTGTGGTAGCAGTTTAAGGATTTGCAAATTTTTAGGGCAAGTAATTTTTCTCATGTTCTCATGTCTTTGACTAACAACTGCAAGAATGGCACCCACAGTTTGGCATAAACCTCCCCTTTTCCCTCTACAACGAGGGACATGCGTTCCATAGCCAAACTATACCACAGGCGATGTAACCAGTTCAGTACTTCAGGACTAGACTTCGTGCCCCATTGAGATAAAATAGCCTGTCTAGCCGCTAGCAGGGCTAATGCTATTTGCCTACCTCGCATAGACCTTAATGGAAAAACTTTTGGATGTGAGAGACCGAGGAAAGTGGATTCTGGGGAACGGGGTATGGAAATGCTAAACGTCCAGTAGCGCTGCAGTTTGGGGCAGTGCCATAACAGGTGAGATAGAGTGCCAGACATTCCGCATGCGGATTCCACCCCAGCAGTGTTGTGTGCAGTGTAGTGGGTTCCATACAGTATATGGTCCCATTCCTTGGAGGTTAATGGCCTACCAAGTTCGGTTTCCCAACGGACTTGCGCCCGTGTGCGTTGCTCGGTGGGTCACGCTGTAATCATGGTGTAGAATTCCGAGATGAGACGGCGATCGTCTCCTTTGCGGAGTAACCATTTTTCAAACGTGGTAAGGGGGCGAGTCATTTGGGTGTAATTGAAAGGCGCTGTGATCCAATGGTATAATTGACAGTAGGCATAATCATCAGTCGCTAGGTGACCATAGTCTTTCTTGAGCTGCTCAAATAAGGCCAGCTCCTCTGTGTTAAAGAGTGACCCCACCCTTTTGCAGCCCTCCTCTCTCCAATGCTGAAACACTGTTGATGCCTGTCTTGGGGGAAAGTCTGGGTTATACAAAATGGGGGTCATAGGCGAAGGAAAAGAAGTCCACCCCTTCTTAACCGCCACCATGTCCCAGCCCTTAAGAGTAGGGGAGGTGACAGGGGAGGAATATAATCACCATGCCCTGTGCATGCGAGGCAACCAGAGCTCCCTCCAGATGTTGATGCCAGCCACCGCCTGGTCCATAAAGTTCCAGTGCCTAGCAGATAGGGGTATGTTCCATTCCACTATGTTGCGGATGCAGGACACCTGGTAGTAGCCACTAATCAGAGGGAGACCCACTCCACCTAGATTCTTCGAACGAACCATCTGTGGTAGCGAGAGGCACGTTTCCCCCCATACAAACGTATTGATAAGGGTCTGCAGTTGCACTATAGCCCACGGTGGGGGGGTCATGGGGATTGTTTGAAAAATATAAAGAATGCGTGGGAGAACCGTCATTTTCACTGCCGCAATCCTCCCAAACCATGCTAGACGCAAGCGCGATCAGGCGTCCAGCGCTTTAGCCATGTGTTCTATGAGATTTGTATAGCTAAGAGCAACTGTCCGAGCAATGGTCGGGGCTAGACGGATTCCCAAGTACGATATGTCGTGCTGTGACCACTGGAATGGGAATTGTTGCTGTAGGGCCTCCACCATAGCTGGGGGAACCGACAAATTTAATAGGTTGGATTTACCCAAGTTGACTTTAAACCCCGACACCCACCCAAAAGTGAGGAGTTCGTCAAGGAGAGCCGGTATAGTCGATTCGGATTGGTAAGGGGAAGAATCACATCATCTGCATAGAGACTTATTTTATGAACATCCGCCCCAAATTTCAGGTCTTCTATGTGCTTTTCCGCTCGTATACGTTGGGCCAATGGCTCCATATAGAGCGCAAATAAAAGGGGGGGATAGGGGTGAATCTTGATGGGTCCCCCGAGAGATTGGAAAGGCGGCAGATCATTTACTCTCACAAATGCCGTGGGTGCATGGTAGATGCATTGGATCCACTTGATGAAGTTCTCCCCACAGCCCGAAGCAGCACAGGGTATCAAACAGATAGGTCCACCCAACCCTGTCGAATGCCTTCTCTGAATCAATGGACACCTGACCGCTGTATGCTGCCCGTAAGGTGGAAGAGACGCTTGGTATTGTCCGCCCCCTCGTCGCATGGGAATAATACCCGACTGATCATGGTCGACTAGGTCTGCCATTAGTGGGTTTAGGCACGGTGCTAAGATGCCGGCAAAAATGTTTGCATAGAGATTGAGCAGGGATAAAGGCCTGTAAGAGCCACAATCATGTGGGTCTTTAGCAGGTTTTAGAATGACCAAGATAGCTGCTTCCGATATGGAGGGTGTTACCACTCCTGTCTCCAAAAAGGAATTAAACAGTTTCGTTAAAAAGGGAGCCAGCTCTCTACAAAAGGTCTTGTAAAAAGAAGCCGAAAATTCATAGGGACCTGGTGATTTGCTAGTTTCAATCTAGAGATAGCCGAAATCACCTCCTCTATGTGAATACCAGAATCAAGTGAATCTGCCATAGTCTTGGGGAGAGGGGAAATCTCGCAGGCATTCAAGTACGCAAGCGGGTCCAGTGCTGGTGGGTATAAGGCGCCATGAAACAAGCAGAAGGTTTCCACTATGTGCACGTCAGAACTCTGTTCATCCCCGTTGTGATCCTTGATCGATTGAATCAGAGTCGTCTGTGTTTTATCCCGTAATCTGTGGGCCAGCAGCTTACCACACTTATCACTGCTAAGGTAGAATTTGTTGCGGAGGCGAAGAAGGACATACTCCGCCCTGTCGAGGTCAAGATGTTTCAACAGGGGCCTGCGCTTCTCCAACTCCCTCTACACCCTTGGCGCCCCAGTTCGTTTGTGTAAAGATTCGAGCTCCTCCACCCCACTCTCTAGCTCGCTGCACTTCTCTTTCAGAGTTTATTATCAGCTGCAGATATAGCGATAAATTCACCCCTCATGACTAGTTTCAAGCCCTCCCATACTGCTGAAAGTGGCGCGGAACCCACATCATTAAGCTGTAAATAGTCCTCCAATGTTTGCTTGATGCTTTGGACCATGTCTGCGGAATGTAGGAGACTCTCTGGCAAGTGCCACCCAGGGGGAATTGCGTGCGACATCTGCGCAGGGACATGTACAGTGATAAGAGCATGATCGGACAAGGATCGGGACTCGATCGTGGCAGTGTGCAAGTGACATGCTAAGTGTGTGGAAGCAAAAAAAATGGTCACGTCGCACGTAGGTTTTGTGGGCTGCGGAGTAGTAAGTGTAACCACGTACCCCAGAGTGCTGTGTGTGTCAAACATCATGTAGTCCGTTATCCCCGAACCACTCCTGACCCCGTGAAGAGAGTGCCCCTGTTTGATGCGATCTTTGACCCGATCTATCCAGCTCTGAATCCATCACTAGGTGAAGGTCCCCCCCCTGCCAGTATCGCAGCATCTTGTGTCGTAAGGACCTCCGTGAGGGCAGTGAGCATCAAGGACTCCTGTTGTGTATTTGGCACATAAAGTGATGCCACTGTTAAGTGCATCCCTCCCCATTGCACTCTAATCGCTAGGAAACGCCCCTTGATCTCAGCCACAGTCGCTATGACCTTACCCGGGAAATGCGCTCCAACCAGAATCGCTACCCCATTTTTCTTAGATGGGCCTGACGACCAAAATTGCTGCGGGAAGCACTTAGTGCACTACGTGGGGTGTCCTGTAGGAGACAGATATCACACCCTCGCTTTCAAGTAAAGATAGTACCGCTGCTCTTTTGACGGGATTGTTTAGGCCCCGCATATTAAGGCTAACTATCTTGAGGGCCTTCCCCATCGGGTGGGTGTGAAAAAATATTGAACTGTTGTGTCAGTATCTCACCGACGAGGTCTATGTCGAACCAAGAGCCCCCTCCTTTGACAGGGAGGCGGTGCTGGAGTGCTGACTGGTGCGGAGTACTCAAAAAAGAAACCACAACAACCCCAAACCTCAAAGGGAAAACAAATGTCGTAACATGTGTAAAAAACAAAACATGACCATAGTTTGTCAGTGAATGGAGGACCCAGGAGGTCGTGGCTCGAACAGCAGTCTGGGCCGCAGAGGGCCAAAGCTGCCCCCACCTGCCAGTGGAGAGTTTGTCAGCGAACATCGGGGATACCCACCCGTGCCCCCCCCCGGCAGCCCATCTCAGTACCCACCACGGTGCAGTCCAAATGTGCCCCTTAAGGGGTGGCCAGATGGTCCGACGGCTGTGAAAGGGAGGAAAGCACTGCTTCCCTCTCCTTGGTCTTCGTAGCCTGGCCATGCTTCAAGGCGGAGGCCAACTTGCCAACTCTCTGCCATCGTAGCGCTCAATGAGAACCCCGCTCCCTAGGCCTCTCCACCTGCTCCACTGTCGGTGTACTGTCGAGGCCGAGGACTTAAGGGCTTCTGTGAGCGAGCGAATCTGATGCAGCTTCCCTTGAAATTTAAAGATGATGTGGAAGGGATGGCCCCAGGAATAGGGGATGCCCCTCTCGCGTAGATGTTAGGTTACCGCCCTGAAGTCACGTCATTTGATCAGAGTGGAAGCCACCAAGTCCTGAAAAATGGAGGGCGTCTGGCCCCGGAACTGTACTGGTTGGGCCTCCAGTGCTCTCCGTATTATTCGTTCTTTTAACTGGAAATTTGGACGCACACAAGAATATACGGCAGTGGAGCTTTGTTTCCTCGCGGAAGACCCACTCTGTGGACCTGGTCCCTCTGGATGTCAGCCAAGCCCTCTTCTCCCAGTGTCTGCTGAAACGGAGCCCCGACATAGGCCCTGAGGTCATCCCCTTCCCCTCGCCACGGCACACTTCTAATTCGTATATTATTCTGCTGATAGCTGTTCTCCACCTTGATCTCCAGCATGTGCCTGGAGATCAAGGTGCTGTTCCTGGAGGCATTGCAAAAACAACACTTGATGGACGGAATGTTGCACAATGGCAAAACATTCACCCCCAGTCACAGATCTGGGTTTAATCCATAGTTATTTTGCTCACCACACCACCCCAGTTCAGACATGGCCATATGCAAATCAGTCTTGACCCTGTGCGTCATTGGAACAGTCCAGCCTGAACTGCCAAGCCATGTCTCCCCTTGACCGGAATCAAGCATTCTAGGACCGGTTTCTGGCTATCAGCCGTCATCAGCCAGGATAGCTTGTTTCTAAGTATGGGCGAAATTTGCGAATTCGCGGTGCGCAAATTCGCAAAAAAATCAGCGAATTTGCGGATTTTCCTGCAAAATCGTGGATTTTTTTGTGATTTGCACTGGAGTACTTTCTACTGGCTAATCCAGTAAGTGCTCCCTCATTGGGTAAATGTATAGTGCTTTTACTACACTGCAGCTGCCTAAAGGGCCAGAATATGTGTCTCCAGTGACCATGTGTGCCTGTAACAAACACGCAGTTTGTTACAGGCACACGTGGTCACTGAAGACACATCTTCTGGCCCTTTATGCAGCTGCAATGTAGTAAAAGGCTACATTACTCCTTGTCACCAGGCACAGCTGTTCTTGTCCTGGGCTTTCCTCGTACAAGGCATTATTTTCTGATGAGTTAGGCCGAGCTGTTCGACTGAACTTGGACTACAATTCCCAGAAGGCACTGATTCTATAAATGTAAGCCCAGGACTAGCAGCAAGGTGACTCCCCGGTAACCCTACAAGCAGGGCCCTTATCTCCTATTCCAATGCTCCCACATTGTAATTGTATTGCATTGTATTGTATTGTAATTGCATTTATATAGCACTTACTACCCCTGACGAGGCGTCAAA
Source organism: Lissotriton helveticus (assembly GCF_964261635.1). Taxonomy (NCBI): domain Eukaryota; kingdom Metazoa; phylum Chordata; class Amphibia; order Caudata; family Salamandridae; genus Lissotriton; species Lissotriton helveticus. Next base: position 438,132,914 of record NC_136068.1, read on the forward strand.
GTGCTTTTTCGGCATGTAGCACGCTACTCCGGAACCCTTAAAGGATTAGTGTTGAATTAGTATAGTAAAATATGAAAGTAATTTGAGTGGTGGATAGTTTAGTTATTTGGATTCAGAAGGATAGCGGAAGGATAGAAGAGGGGGAAAAGGTTTGCATTTATATAGCGCTTGTTATCCCTGATGGGGTGTTGAAGCACTTTTTTGGCGAGTGGCACACTACTCCGAAACCCATAAAGGATTAGTGTTGAATTAGTATAGTGAAATATAAAAGTAATTTGAGTGGTGGATATTAGTCAGTTATTTGGATTGAGAAGGAAAGCAGAGGGATAGAAGAGGGAAAAAGGTTTGCATTTCTATAGCGCTTGTTAACCCTGATGGGGTGTTGAAGCGCATTTTTGGCGAGTAGCACGCTACTCCGGAACCCATAAAGGATTAGTGTTGAATCAGTATAGTGAAATATGAAAGTAATTTGAGTGGTGGATATGTTAGTCAGTTATTTGGATTGAGAAGGGTAGGGGGGGATAGAAGAGGGGGAAAGGTTTGCATTTATATAGAGCTTGTTACCCCTCATGTAGTAATGAAGCACATGTCCCTATGCCTCGAGGAAGTAGCTGTTGCATTGTGGTACTTGTAGTCACGATTTTCTGATGGGCTACCCAGTACAAAACCTCTTGAAGTATGCAATGCTAGTAACAGTGGGAAGCGTCAAGGCAGTGTCGTGAACATGCTTGTTCAAAGTTGAATTCCCCTGGTCACTGGTGTAAAAGGCACAATACTGTTCCGTGCCATAGTGCACAGACAGGGCTTGGCTGCATAAACTATTCGTGCAAAGAACTTGGAAACCAGTGAGCTCTGACATCCTGCTCTGGTAGCCACACGCCTTTAGGTTCCTTTGAAGTAAACCACTAGCCCAGCTCGATATACTGCCCCCTTCCCCTCCCCCCTTGAATAAGGTCTTATTTCCACGGCGATCACAGCTCAGGGCACAGACTACTGATGGCTGGTCCGGATGGATGACTAGAATCTACCACATAACAGGGGAGGTTAGGCGCCCACTGAGGGGGAGTCTACGAAAGAGAGTGAGAGAAAGAGAGAAAGAGAGAACAAGAACAAGAGAAAGAGAGAGAGAGAAGGGAAAAATAGAGAGAGAGAACGAGAGAAAGAGATGGAGAGAGAGAGAGAGAAAAAGAAAGAAAGAAAGAGATAGTTGGCGATCTGTTAAACATTTGGTCGGTGTCACGCTAGCACATAAACACGTTTCATCTTTCACCATCCATCCCGGTTATCACAAAGCTCAATTATTCGCTTAACATCAACATGTGAAGGCCTTATTATACATTAAATATATCGATATACTGAGTAGCAGAAATGCTGCTTTCTTGTAGGACTGCTGCACTTGAGGATCCAATGGCAAAGGAGATGTAACATGCTCGAATTATATCAAAAGCCCTCCCTTTCTGCCCAGGGGGAGACGTCGTGCACTCTCCTGGGTTTTTGTTCATTCTGCATTCGTTTTCACCATTTAAGAGCCCGGTTTGTACCGCAAACTCCAAAGCCAGGGGCCTGTGCAATTTATTTCCGTGTAAAGGCGCCCGGGGCTGGCAGTGTTAAGTTTTTATATGAAGCGGGTGCATGCCGCCTTCAGTGCTTCACGCCGCTTTGATATTATCTGATGCTGTGCGCCACTTTTTTTAACCGCATGCGCGCTAGCGGTTTTCCCGCTGCGCGCTGAAAATTTGAAAAACCCGCGTTACGTGACAAAGCCAGCTCGTCATGCGCGTAGCGCAGGTAACGCCCATGGCGAGCTGGCTTTGTCATGAGCGCTGAAGGGGTTAACTGGTGTAGGAGTTGAGGAGCTGTAATGGGATGATAACGGGCACAGAGCGCGGGCTTTTAAACGAACACTCTGGTGACTTCCCTTTCAGAGCACAGCTGATATATGGGTCACAGTGACGGAGTGCATGTGTCTCGGAGTCCTACATGTGCGCCCTGGTGTTAATTGGCAGTCCAGCCGAGCTACCACGGCTGCCTTCCTGTAAGGTAGCAGTGTTTGCTTTTTTTCAGCAATGCTACCCATTGCAGTTTACGTTTTCAAGCTCCCTCCTCCTGTTTTAATCTGGGTATTTTTTTATCTTCTGCTTTTGTAAATGCCTGTACAACGAGCGGAAGCCTGCGCCTCCCTCCACCTGGTTCGCACTGGTATGATTAAAATTACGGCGATACCACTGCAATGCCCGACCCTGTGCAGTCCAGGTGCAGAGGGCAGGAAGGTGTAAATTACCGCCACCAAACCCAGCATTGTGTATGTTCTAGAGTGCAAACCAGAGGTCTTGTCTCTCCCCCCTCCGTCATTGCCTTGTCCTAGTTTTTATATCTGTAAGTGCTTCCTGTTGAGGTTTAATTCTTGGGACAGGCGCCTCGTAGCCTACTTGTAACTATTCTCTGACCCTGCTTCGAGGGTCAGAGCAGGGTCAGAGAATAGTTGCAAGTAGGCAACAAGGCGCCAGGAAGCACTTACAGGGTTACAGCAGCAGGTGCCCAAGTTGAAGTTAATTTCTTTGTAACCCTTTTGTAAATGGTTACAAAGAAATTAACTTCAACTTGTGCATCTGCTGCTGTAACCCTGTTAGTGCTTCCATGAAAATTCGTCCCGCTCACGAATTCGTGGATTTTTGGATTTTCTGCGATTTCCCGAGATTCGCGGATCACAAAATCGCGGAAAATCCGCAAATTCCGCGAGCGGAACGAATTTTCTGCCCACACTTACTTGATTCCAGTGGCATGGAGAGCACGGGACTCACGTCTGAGCACACCCGTCCCACTCGGGGTGACAATTGCCAAAACAACACTTGATGGATGGAATGTTGCACAATGGCAAAACATTCACCCCCAGTCACAGATCTGGGTTTAATCCATCGGTATTTTGCTCACCACACCACCCCAGTTCAGACATGGCCATATGCAAATCAGTCTTGACCCTGTCCCTCAGGGGAACAGTCCAGCCGAAACTGCCAAGCCATGTCTTCCCTGGACCGGAATCAAGCAACCTAGGAACGGTTTCCTGCTTTCAACAGTCATCAGCCAGGATAGCTTGATTCCAGTGGCATGGAGAGCACGGGACTCATGTCTGAGCATACCCGTCCCACTCGGGGTGACAATTGCAAAAACAACTCGATGGACGGAATGTTGCACAATGGCAAAACATTCACCCCCAGTCACAGATCTGGGTTTAATCCATCCTTATTTTGCGCACCACACCACCCCAGTTCAGACAAGGATGCTTGTTTCCAGTCCAAGGAGGACCTGGCTTGGCAGTTCGGGCTGGACTGTTCCCATGGGGCACAGGGTCTAGACTGATTTGCATATGGCTGGGTTCAAACTGGAATGGCATGGTGAGCAAAAAAACGATGGATTTAGGCCCAGATCTCTGTACTGGGGTGAATGTATGACATTGTCCTGCATTCTATCCATCAATTGTTGTTTTTGCATTTGTCACCCCGAGTGGGACGGGTATGGTCATTCGTGAGTCCCGTGCTCTCCATGCCACTGGAATCAAGCTATCCTGGCTGATGAGGGCTGAAAGCCCGAAACCGGTCCTAGGATGCTTGTTTCCAGTCCAGGGAGGACCTGGCTTGGAAGTTCGGGCTGGACTGTTCCCATTGGGCACAGGGTCAAGACTGATTTGCATATGGCTGGGTTCAAACTGGAATGGCAAGGTGGACAAAAAAACTATGGATTTAGGCCCAGGTCTCTGTACTGGGGTGAATGTATGACATTGGTCTGCATTCTTTCCATCAACTGTTGTTTTTGCATTTGTCACCCTGAGTGGGACGGTATGCTCAGACGTGAGTCCCGTGCTCTCCATGCCACTGGAATCAAGGTATCCGGCTGATGAGGGCTGAAAGCCCGAAACCGGTCCTAGGATGCTTGTTTCCAGTCCAGGGAGGACCTGTAAGGACGCAGAAGGTGGTTTCCTCAGGAGTGCCAGGAGCCGCTGATAGCCCCAACCCTTCCCCCCTGCACCACAAGTGCCTATCAAACTCTAGGACACGAGGGTGATATGGAGGGAAAGGAGGGAACAAAACAAGGAAAGTAGGGGAAGACAAAACACTGGACTCTCTGGACAGCTCTCTTCTGCTTCCATCTGGAGGTGAAGCTATAAAGAATAAGAAATTAGCACAACAACAGTCACCCCACAATCCTCCGAATATCACTACAGAAATCACCCTTACCTGAGAGCTCAAGAGTGTATCAATCACTGCAACTAGGAAACTGTATGTGACCCTGGAATTATGTACATCTGATATGACCTGGATAGAGGGATGTGAGATATTATCCCTGATGTTGAACTTGGTATCTACCACTATACTGATCAGAGCGTACTCCTTATCTTACCTAACTAGACATCTTTGTAGGCGATAATCTAGACATGGAACAAAGGTCAGGATCACAGAGGTAGTTGCCTAGAGGATTCGAAAATATATATGTGAACACCAATATATCTTGTATGAAGAATACAATAAAGAAAGTGCGCTACAAGCGCTTTACCAGTTCTTTGTGTCCCTGTACTGCGATGACTGCCAGCATCCAGGAAGTCCAGCAAACGAAAACAAACCATAAACAACAAAAAGGGGGAAGGGATATCGCTAGGCGGACCACAAAGCCCAAAATGCCATGCAATACTCCCTACCACTGCTTCCGCAAATACCGGTCGTTCGGCGGGACCGTAGTCCGGCCAAACGACGAGTCCGCAAAAAACAGGGCCAGGAACACCACAACAACACCTGGTTAAGACAGCCGGCCAAATAGCGAAAATGGGCAAATATAATTAATAGAACCCAAGTTAAAAAGTGGGCACTTGGGTCTATTGGGAATATAACTGTGAATCCTTCCTTAAAACTCCTGGGGAGAGGCGAACGATACTGACTCTCGGCAGGTGGACGGCAGGAAGGAAAACAAGATTTCAATATGTGAATCAAGGAATCGGCATAGATCTGCCAGGACTGCCTGTAATCCCGGGGAACGAGGTAAGGTTCTAGTTACCGGAACCTCAAGCCGGTCAAATGAGGCAACTGAATAAGCACGGGTCAAGGCAAAGGAAAAGCCGAGTATCACTTCAAAGACAATAAACGCCCCGAAGGAATCCGAGGGCGAGGAAACAGGAAACGGCCAGCGGAAGTCTCTAGATAGAGCAGAAAAACTAGAGCGCGAAGCGCTGAGCGCCTGGGGACGCGAGCTTAAGTTCCGGCTCGGACCCCTCGCTCATGCGCATAGCCGCGAGGCCATCTTGGAATGGTCTTGGATGTTCGTCCGTATTTACCATGGAAGCTAGGCAGGCATGACAGGACCTGGCTTGACAGTTCGGGCTGGACTGTTCCCATGGGGCACAGGGTCTAGAATGATTTGCATATGGCTGGGTTCAAACTGGAATGGCATGGTGAGCAAAAAAACTATGGATTTAGGCCCAGATCTCTGAACTGGGGTGAATGTATGACATTGTTCTGCATTCTGTCCATCAACTGTTGTTTTTGCACGTGTCACCCAGAGTGTGACGGGAATGCTCAGACGTGAGTCCCGTGCTCTCCATGCCACTGGAATTAAGGTATCCTGGCTGATGAGGGCTGAAAACCCAAAACCGGTCCTAGGATGCTTGTTTCCAGTCCATGGAGGACCTGGCTTGGCAGTTCGGGCTGGACTGTTCCCATGGGGCACAGGGTCAAGACTGATTTGCATATGGCTGGGTTCAAACTGGAATGGCATGGTGAGCAAAAAAACGATGGATTTAGGCCCAGATCTCTGTACTGGGGTGAATGTATAACATTGTTCTGCATTCTGTCCATCAACTGTTGTTTTTACATTTGTTCCTGGAGGCGTAGCATGTCTTGCTGCAGTTGGTGAAGCTCTTCTTCCCGACTGTGTGTCTGCTCCTCTAGCATGGCCACACGATCTCCCACCTCATCCAGGTCCCTCCGCACCTCCCGAAGATCGGCGGATAGCTGGCCCGTAAGCTCCTATTTGTCTTCTTTTATGGCCGCAAATAGTTCCATCATAAAAGTCTTTGTGGCCGAGCCATCATCACCTTCCACAGCCCCATTGTGTTTCTCGCTAGTAGAGGCAACGGTCCCCTGCTGTTCCAGGAGCACATTATTCAGTGTCTTGTCCCTCTTGTTGCTTGCCACCACCATGACACAAGGGGTCAATGTCTAAGCCACACTCACTCCTAGCCAGCGATTGGAGCCCAAAGCCTCTGCGACTGTCCACTGGGGAGCAAAGCCCGGCACTGGTCACGATCGGTGATTCTGCTCCTTTCTGCCAGCGTGCAGGTGTCCACCTGGTGGGTCAGTCGCAAGGGGGTTGTGCAAGGTGGGCCAGAGTCATACGGACCAACTGTCAGAGTCCCCGCCGCCGGAAACAAAGTCTGTGCTCCCCCAGCTGGGCAGGCCCCAATGGATCCCCGCTCACCTCTCTGTCCGAACACTAGGCCTCACTCTGTCGTGGGCACAGGCTGATGATGAGTGATCTGCGTGGTTGCTCCATGCTGCCACGTGAGCCCTTCTGCCTCCACACCTACGTGGCGCTGTGTAGTGGCAATCCTCTCCCTCGCGGGATCTGGCTAGGCCCAACCAGCATCCAAGGCCCACGAGACCTCGAGTGTAAATCTGGCCCAGGCCGGTCCAACCAGCAAGTGCCGCCTCCATCAATGGCCCCAGAGGTTGTCGTCTCCGTTCTCAGGGCCTGCCCCCAGCGCTCAATCCGGTGGAGTATACTGGAGCATCACAGGACCTGGGGAGCCCAACACGCCTGCCCCTCCCCAGGCGTACCGGAGCCCTCACCTGGAGCTGCCGAGTCGGAAGCAAGGTCCCCAGTCGTCTCTGTTACCAGGGATCTCCACACACCATCATCTGCAGGGAGAGGCCACCTCACCTTGCGGTTGCAGAAGCACGCAGATATTCAATTGTGGGCCGCACTCAGGTTCGGGGGTCCAGCGGGAACTCTGTGATGATCTAACAAAATGGCGGGTCCCCTGGTACTCCGCTCCCCCGCCGCCGCACTATTGCCTGTCCTCACCTCCTGGGAAGCTGCAGCTCACTATGGTCCAGCACTCCAGGACCCGCCGGCCCCTCTGCTCTGCCCTTCAGCTGTCCTCCGAACAGCGGTAACCTCCCGGCGCCCTACGGCTAGGCCGCACCGTCCAGCACTCGCCTCTCGGTCACAGGCCTGCCTTCTCCTCCCTCTAGGCCTCCGATCTGGCTCTCAGTTCAGGCGCCAGCAGGAAGCCATCCTCGCACCGGCAACACAGCAGACAGGTACAGCACTGACCGCTGAAGCCACCCGGACCCCCTACAATGCTCATGGGCACCGGAATTGGGCTGGATCACAAAGCTATAGATTGGTGGCCCCGGAGGGGGACAAGCCTGCGTCCCACTGCGCCGCCATCTTGGCCACACCCCCAGGTCATTATTTAAACTGACATTACGCACAATATAAGACAGGCTGCCACAAAGTGCACAAAAGGATTTAGGTTTAAAATTAAGAAGTGCTTCCAAAATATAGATCTGAGTAATATGCAGACTGTAATTAGTGCACAATTTTTTATAACTGTCCATTTGAAGCACTCCTTCCAAGGCACGTCAGATACCTTACAATACCTCCCAAAAGAATACAAATGTGATTCCATCAATTAAAGCCATTAAGGGGTTCCAAGCACCCTTTACATTTGCAGATTAACCAAAGGCACACATCTGCTTTTCTCTCTGGCAAGCAAGCATCTTGGCAAGATGGCTTGTTTCTTGTTTAGCTGTTTGTCCTTCCATACTTTCCAGCACAGGAGACTCTCTTTCCCCCTCCACGCTAGCTGAAGCATCTCAAATGTCCAAATTAACAATGCCGAACAGTTGGCTTTCAATATAAAGTGGGGGAACTGTTTATGTCAAATAAAAAAAAATATGGGCACTTTGCGCCCCTCAGATCCCGCTCACTTTGATCTTGGTCTTGACAAATGAGAATGACAGTGTTGCAAAGCCCATTACTCAACTTTTTGGTTTAAATCTGATCATCGAAAATTTTTAACACATAAATCCAGCTACAACCATCATCCAGTGGGGAAAGAATATGAGGAAGAAACAAAGTTGGAGGCAAAAGGAAGGAAAGGGCATAAGGGAAACATTGGATTCATAGGCATAGTGCAGGAGATGGTGGGGTTCTCCCTCCCGTTAGCCAGTGTCTGAAATTGAAATTCTGATATACCCAGAGTAACTGGATTTTATCCAGTTTCACAGGTGGCTCATGATTCCATAACGGTGGGCTTTGTTAGTCCAGTCAGTTTGGATAGGTCAGATGTAGGAGCCTTGTTAGAGGCCAGCCTCAGAACTTTCAAGTATTGTGGGCTAGTGAGTTGCTTCAATTCTGGAGACAAAAATGTATACAAGAAACCCACATTTTATCAAATAAGACCATTTTATTTTCCAGGGCCACTAAGGTTTTTTCCCTGCCAAGGATTTCCTAGAGTCTATGGAGCCAGGCAGTGTGGTCTGTGAGTCCATACCCCATTTGGCTGTGGTACCCTGTATGACTGCGCACAGGGCGAGGATACCAGCCCTACCTCTATAGAAGCATCATGGGTATATCTATTTATTGGGAGGCCTAGGAAGATGTAGGCAGAAAACTGCAGTATGTCTGTGTTGAAAACTTTGTAGATGTCAGATATTACCTCCTGCCAAAATTATTACAGTTTGGAGGAATGCCACAAGGGATTAGTCGGTGTGCTGGGATCTCCACACTTACTCCAGCAGTCACCGAAGAAGATTCCTTCCATGCTTTCATTCACGCTGTAGTGTTATACTAAGATAGTGTGGTTCTTAGCTGTGTCTCTAATGGAAGAAGTACAGGTTCTGTAGAAAACGTCTGACCATTCTTTATTTGTGATGGTGCGGCCGATCTCTGACTCCCTCCATCTCTGGGCCGGTGTCTTTCACGTGTGGGTGGCATTGTTATGGAATTTAACAGGGTCAGAAAGCATTCTTTTGTCATTCCGTTTGGTAAGGACCGATCTCTTAAATGGCCTAATTCGCTTTCTGGCCTAAGGTTTAATGGAGGTGTGTGTAAGCAGGTATCTGATGTGGGGATATAGCCACCTCTCCCCATTGGGGACCCCAAATCCCTTCTTAAGCTGCTCGAAGGACATAATTCCAGCCTTATCAAGGAAGTCACTCTGCTTTCTACAGTCCGCTTCCTGCCATGTTAAGTAGTTGTCTTCTGTCAAAGCTGGGGTAAATTCAGGGTTGGTTGACAATCGAAGGTGAGGGACAAGGGATAAGTGGTCATATTGAGACCTTGTCCCAGGCTGTCATTGTGGTCCTGATTACTGGAATGAAATATACCTCTGCGCCCCATGGCCTCTACTTCTTGTGTATCCAGGATCCCTTCCAGATGTGGACGCCTGTAATGCTTTGTTATATGAAGCACCAGCCTTTATTGGTATAGACTCTGTTCAATTCTAGGGTATATCTTAATTGTATGGCTTGATAGAAATTAATGATATTTAGTGTGCCAAGGTCCCCTTGAGCTAATCCGAGATAGTTGCGCTTCTTTGCTACTCATGATATCTCTCCCCCCTCCCCCAGCCCCCCACCCCAATAAAAGAGTTGAGAAGGAATTGGAGCTTTGATAATGTCTGGAGTGGGGGCTGCATTACACATAGAATTTTGGGTAAATGGGTCATCTTTATTTCAGCCATTCTAACTGCCCAGGACAGACCTCTGTATTGCCTGGACTGCAGGTCCCTCCAACCTGTGGACAGGAGAACTTCGTAATTGCAATCAACTGTCTTCCCTAAGGAAGGGCATATCATGATCCCTAAATAGTGAACATGGTCAGGGATGCAGGTTAGTGGGTACAGACTTTTCCGATAGAAAGTCATCTGCACATAGTGTCCGTTTATGCTTGTGTCGTCTAATGGGTATGCACAAGATCAAGGCACTGGACATACCCTCCTGGCCAGGGCATCCGTGTACTGGCCAAATAGGAATAAGGAGAGAAGGAACCCTTGTCTGGTGCCCCTGCCCACATGGAATGGCTCAACAGGATCTCATTCACTCTAGCTTTACGATGGCAGTATTAAACCCTCACAAGTTGATAGGAGGATGCTTGCAAGAAGTCTGCACTGTCAATTGCTCGGGTTGCATTCCAACCCATTGTTCCTTTGCCCACCATGCCATCACAGATTAGACCTAGCCATTTGCAATTCAGTCTTGACCCTGCTCCAATAGGAACAGTCCATCCCGAATTGCCAAGCCAAGCCCTATCCAAACTGGAACACAAGCAACCCAAGACCAGTTTCTCCCTGATTGGGGCTCTTCAGTCCTGCGTAGCTCAGTTCCTGAGGAACAGTGAACCAAGAGACCCACATCTGGTCTTACCCTTGGTGGGCTGTTCGTATTAGAGCAGGGTCAAGACTCATTTGCATATGGTAGGATATAATCTGAGGTGCATGGTGGGCAACATAACAGTGAGTTGGAATGCTACTCCAAGCGATTGCCAGTGGTTAGACTTATTTCATGTATTCTCCCATCACCTTTTGTATTTTTCTAGGATGGGAGTAGTCACTTGATATCCACTTCTGAAACCTATGACCGAGACTATATCAAGTGTTGATTACAGGAAATGCCAGTGAACGTAATCAAATGCTTTCTTTCTATTGATGGAGAGACCTGCTGCTTGGAGTGGGAAACTGTATCTATGATTTGTAAAATTTGTTTGGTGTTGTTACCACAGTCCCTCTCCGGTATAAACTCGTTGGGATTAGATCCATCAGACTCTGTGTGTACGCTTTGAGATGCCTGGGCAGGATGCCTTCAAACAACTTGGCTGTGATATTTAAAAGGCATATGGGTCTGTATGAGGAGCAGTGCAGGGGGTCTTTCTGGGGTTAGAGGATTAACCGTGATGACAAACTCTATCACAATGTCTGTGTGTCTCTATAGCCCCAGAGGAATTGTTGAGGCGCTGAAGTAGCTGGGCAAAAAGTCTTGTAGAATGTCAGTGTGAACTCGTCTGTGCCTTGTGCTTTATTGTGTTGCATTTTAGCTGTGCCCGAAAACACTGCTTCTATTTAGATGTCAGTCTCAAGTGTAGCTTTGTGGTGGTATCTGAGCACCGTAGTGTGGGCTGCACATTGGTATGTTTCTATGACTGACTCATTGGTATCCCGTGCCAAGTAAATATTACCATAGAAATTATTGAATGCTCTGGCAATGTCTTTGTTCGAAAGTATTTGTTCCCCTTGGGCGTTGACAATGGCTGCCACTCTATACTTATTTTGTTTGGCCCGCGAAATGATTACTAGTAAGCTCACGGCTCTAGAGTACTGTTGTTTAATACAGAGGGCATTTCCCACTTTATCCCTATCTACAACCTTAATCTGTTCTCTAGCCTCGGTGAGTTCTCTCCCGAGTTTGTCTGCCCCTGTGTGCTTGTGAATGGCCTCTAGCTCCCTGACCCTCCTCTACAGCACTTCCGTATTCTCCTTTCTGTCCCTGTTTCTTCTCACTGCCAAGGCTCTAAACTCTCCATGGACCACCACTTCCCGAGAAGGTGGGTTTGTGGGATGCCATTGTGTTTTATAAAATCTTGGAGCAATCACCTGATATCTCTCCCTGATGGTGTAATTTTAAAAAAGATTGCTATTCATTGTCCAGTTGTGGCCAATGCGATGTGAACGGGGTGTTTTAATAATTAGGGTCATAGGGAGTGGTCCAAGAGAGCAGAAACCCCTATATCAGCCTGAGTGGTGATCGAACATGTAAAGGAGAGCCTAGGAAATAGACACGTTTCTTGTACGTCTGCCCTACAGCAGAAAAGAAGACGTACTTGGTGGTGGGGTTTTGGAGATGCCCGACGTCCACTAGCCCCATGTCAGACAGCCATTGAACTCTCTCTGACGACAGAGCACCCATCTGGCCTACAAGCTGGGCTATTGCATCTAGCATCGGGTCCAAAACCATGTTAAAATCTCCACCCGCCTGAATATTTAATTCCAGGGAGGTCATTAGCAAGGAGAGGGCCTCATGGAGAAATATTTCCTGGGCGTCATTCGGTGCTTAAATATTAGCGAAAGTGAAAATGGAATAAGTTATGGCGATTTTTAGGGATTGCATTCTATTGCATTCTATGGGGAGTCTCTGCTGATTGGTTTAGTGCGTTACTCAGAAACTTAGCCAGTAACATAGCTACACCAGCGTTCTTACTGGGACAAGCGTAGAAGTACTGTCTAATAAACCACTTTGAGTTCAGTAGGGTGCGGTCCTTCTTAAGAAGGTGTCTTGTTGGGGGCATATGTCGCTATCTGAGTCATGGAGCAATGTCAGTAGGACAAGTAGCTTGGTGGGGGCATTGAGGCTCCATACATTTAAGATTAATACCTTATGCATCAGCAGTCAAGGGTGCTGTTGTGATGCATTGGAGGTGCCCATGTTTGAAAGGTACAGGAGTCCCTGTAGGTACCTTTGGGGGTCCACTGAGTGCATATTAATCCGATACTTTTGCTCTGGACAGAGGGTTGAGGGGTGGGTGAAGATGGGGGGGTAGCTATAGAGAATGAAATAGCATGTTCATTGTCTTCGGAACACCATGTATGATGTTATATGTATAATATATATATATTATATATTATATATATATATATATATATATATATATATATATATATATATATATATATAAATAATATAATATATATATATAATATATAATATATAATATATAACATATATATGCTGCGAAAATAAATATAAAAATATATATTTCGGATCGGAATCGGATGCATTTGCATGCTGCAAATTCAATTATTTGTAAATTAATCATGTGTTAATTATGTGTAATAGGCATCAACTACACTCGTGTTCTCAGCTGACCTGTGTCGGTGGAGTGAAGGGAATGCCAGAAACCAAAGGGAGTCCAGCCCTACCATCTCCCTCCCGACTCAGGCTCAATAAATACAGTGACGGACGTCCAGGCACATTCCAGGACTTTCAGACCGTGCATGTAAGAACTGTACTCCTAGCAATGATCATTTCTTAGTAGGCGTCCTCACTGCTGTTGCTTACAATTCGACATTTCCGTTTCTGCCATTAGGTAGGACTAGGCGGCCGCCTAGGGCGGCAAAATGATGAGGGCGGCATTTTGTTGTAATCATGCAGTGGAGTCTAGAGTGCACTGTGCAAGTGAAGCGCACCTGCTGACTGTCTGTTTGCAATTGCTTGTTGCGTTTAGCCGAGCGCCGCGGCACACCCTAGCTTAATGGCGTGTGTGTAGAGCGGGGTGCGGGACACACTAGTGTAAGTGTGGGTCCCCAGGGCCGTCAATCTTGTAGCGCTGGGATAGCGCTACCAATGATGGCCCTGGGGAACATTCTTGGCCAATCCACGAGCAGTGCTTCGGCCTGGGAGGGCAGGCCAGTGACGGTGACGCGCACGGCGCACCAGTGCCACCATCTCTCTCGGCGCGCGCGGGGGACGGTCGGACTGTGTGTGTCGGCTGGCGCGCTGCTCCCCCTTTGCCCATAATTTAATTAGTATACTGGTCTGCAGCTGCCACCTGCCAGTGCCACACAGAGTCTTGTCCGGTGCCGACTCCGTCTCCCGCCGGCCCTCTCCCCAGCACCACGAGCCTGCAAAACAGCATAGCCGTGATCAGGCCTGGCCGTGGTGGTCGTGTCGTGTGGGGACGTACATACGCAGCAGCAGGTCGTGACTTGAGCAGTCAGTGCACGCACCGCCGGTGAGTCAGGTCGCTGGCTGCGAAAATAAATATAAAAATATATATTTCGGATCGGAATCGGATGCATTTGCATGCTGCAAATTCAATTATTTGTAAATTAATCATGTGTTAATTATGTGTAATAGGCATCAACTACACTCGTGTTCTCAGCTGACCTCCGGGTGTTTTCTTCCTCTCCACTGTCGGCTTACTTGTTCCCCACTGTCGCTTTTTCTTGATCAGTGGGAACGCCCCAGCAGGAATTCGTCTTTGGCTCTCTTAACGGCACCCATTAACCCTTCCCTGGCTTATAGTGGTGCTAATGTCACAAACAAACCCCAAGTGGTTAACTTTCATAGATACAAATACACCCAGCACATTTTATTTGGTAAAACTTGTTTAAACTATAATTATTCCGATCCACACAAATGTCGTCATTTTTAGCCCTTTCTAAACTAAGTTATACATTTAATCTCTCCCCCGCCTGCAAAACAAAATTACTGTGTCCTTGTGTAATGTAATTTTCTGCATCGGTTTGTCCTTTGTCAGAATCTAGCAGGCCCCTGCACTAAAGTGGGCAAAGGCTTCCGCTCCTTGATCCGATTTCTGGCCTCGACTGAATCTCTTGCAGAAGCCTGTGTGGCCCTCGAGCCAAGGTTTTGGTGGAGGTGATGTTGCTGCCCACCCAGATCATCAGCACTAGAGAACCGTTACTGACCTGGCTGCTCCAGCCTGCCAGTAAACATCGGTGTTAATATGAGCCAGGTGGGCTCAGTGAATTAAATGCTCCCTGCTATTATCGGCTGTGAACTGCATCCCACAAATGTGTATCCTGACAAAAGCAACATAGTGCACCATTCTTCTGATGTTGGTATGACATACCGGTAACGCATGCTATTTACAAAGCATAGAAACTGCACATATGGTGCACGAAGCACTAGCGAAATTACAAGTCGATATTATCTGGAGGGAGGGCATCCTTTTGAATTCGGATCTTTTAGATGCCTTTGGCAAGTACGAGAAAGTGGCTGCTGCACCTTACTCTTCGTATGCACATTATAGATAAAAACATATATATCCCACAATTTTATATAGAGCGAACTTGATCCGGAGGTATCGGAGCGCTTTACATGAGCACCATTTGCATTACAGACGGATACATTTAAATAATGCGGAAACGAGGAGTAGCTTCCATTTTACGACTTCCCAACAGAATAATGTGTAAAATAATGTAGTTTTCACTTTTAGCAGCTGCAGCTTGTCTTGAATTGTGAACGTTGCACGGAGCGCTGGAGAACTTTTGTGGTTCTGAAAATTCTGGATTCGTGTAATAATTCTGGACTTGAGAATTAAACTTCATCGTAACATGACGAATTTGGTAACAAAAGACCGAGAATGGCTAGTACACTATGTACAAGCATTTTCGTCATATTCGAGTGACGATTTCACCTCGAAATCGTCATTTTCGTCTTGAACCCTTGGCTTCCATTTTGTGTACGGCAGCCATTTTGTGAGTTGCCCTCACATAGGCAGGCGAATTAAGCCAAATTCGATTCCAAAGGACACGTACACCTTAATTGACTTTCCTGTGACCTGGGCAAGTTGGAACCATTGCCCCAGGCCGAACCTGTTTGGTCAGTTCCTCTCCCAGTGGCCGAACGAGATAGCATCAAGGCACAACAGGCCATAAAACCCTTTTCATCGCACACACACCCTGCCGAATCTTGCTCACACCTGTCACTGCTCTTTTCTCTCTCACTTGCTTTATGATGGGGAGGTGCCCGTTTTTATTGGGGGTCCACCGGTATCTGATGGAAATGCTGGGCCTTGCCGGATGATTTGTTGTGGGCTGGACGAACTGTAATGTGGGCTTGTCATCATGACTCTGCTTTTCCTTTGTAGTAGAAACATGTCAATGGTATAGTAGAATGTGAAGAATGTTTGCCTAAAGCACAATATTTCGTATAAAAAGAGAAACCTGACTTGGTGAATTTGAGTAGTCTCCTGAGAATATACATCCCGTGTTGTTGTACTTCTAGGACCTGTTACTTGGTTGCAGCCAATAAAATCGATCCTTGACTTCACCTAGAAGACTCTGAGTTTCTGTGGTCTGAATCAGGAAAGTACTTGAGGTCTTTGGGTGTGTTCCCTGACACCACTGGGTTATCGGTTCGGTACCGGTTCTGAAAAACCCAGTACCTCACTGTTCCTGATTCTCTGGTCTTACCTTATTTATGCGTTTTTATATAGGGCGGACTTTACCCGAAGGTGTCAAAGCGCTTCACAATAGGAACAGAACTGATACATGAGAACATTACAAGTGAACAAATTACAAAAGCAAACGTTACATTAAATGAGGCCGCAAAAGTGACAATCGTGAGTCAACAAAATACAATAGGTAGCAAACGGTGCATTACAGGAGGAAAAAGTGAGATGTGTGCAGGTTACAAAAGCGTACAAAGTAAACATAGAGGTATAATACTGCAATATATGGAGGACACTCAAAGACCAAACGTTACATAGGCAATGGTGGCACTTGTGCAAGTATCGAAAACAAACAAAATGTAAGAGGTAGAAAACAGTGTGTTACAAGAGAAAAGTGATGTGTGCATGTTACAAACGAGTACCAAACACAGTTAGAAGGATAATACTGCAATAAATGGCAGACTCTCAAACCACAAGAACACACTGGAAAGGCACTTCCATAGTCATGAAAAGTAGATTTTTCTATAATGGAAGGACTTCAGATAATAGAGAGGGCATGAATTACATTTGGAAGTGTCTTTGAAGGAGGAGAACTTTGAGGTCAGTTTTGAAGGCCTGGGAGGAGGTGGTGGTCCGGAGCTGAGGCAGAAGTGAGTTCCAGATTCCCACTGCGCTGCCTGAAAAGGATTGGGACATCGATCTTTCCTTCTTGAAAGTGGGAGGTTCAAGCAGTAGATTTTCCACATTTCGTGATGGTCTAGAGCCTCCAGTGCGTGGACAGTGGAACTGGGCCTGGTGTCATTTCACCACAGCCAGCCCTCGTACCTTGAGAAGAAGAGGCCCCCGCCCCCTGGGCCCTTTCCTAAGCAGGCAGGGAAAGCAGAAGTCTGCACTGCCCCAGGCATGTTAAGGGGAAGAGATGTGAAGGTGGGTGATTCGCAGTGGCGTTGCTGGAGCTAGAAAGTGACCAAATGTGGCCTGTACCAGTGCCCAAGCCGACTTTGTCCTGGCCACCACTGAATGCCACCTGCTGTCTGTGTGCCATTCTACATTTGCGTCCATGACATAGGGCGCTTGCAGTGCTTTAGTTTTCTGGTTTCAGTAAAAAGCTTTTCAGGCCCAGACATTTTGCAGCAGGCTTCATCTTTGCTTATTAGTGATGGGGTTTTCTGGCTGTCCTTCAGTTTAGCGCGAAGAAATGCAAACACTCTGGCTAAGTTGCCCTTCTCAATAAAAGAAATGGAACATAGCGTGTTGTAATACTCATCATATCTACCCCCTTATGTTAAAGTATTTGTTTGCAAAGTTAATACAAGTTCTTTTATATCTAATGCATTTATTGTAGCCTGGATGACGGGGGAGAGAGTGATGGTAGAAAAAAGGAGGGAGCGGCATTTTTCAATTCTCGCCTAGGGCGGCACAACACCTAGAAACGGCCCTGATTTATTGCGTGAAAATCTTTTTACATCGTTGATCAGCTGTTTTGTAATATCTGAAGAAGACGTCTGAGTGATATAGATAAAGAAGCATTGTATTGTCTTGTTTAAAATCTGAAGTTTATGGATTCTGAGGGTGATGTGAGAGACAAGAATGGAAGGATAGAAATACGGCGTGACGTGGAGGTTGTATGTCAGCCTACCCCAGACTTGTAGCCTTGCGTGTGTGATGTGGTTCGTATCCTCTATGGGTCTCAGTACGAGTGCTTTGGTGTGCAGTGCAATAGTTATCAAACATGTACAATCAGACAGACAGTAAGGTGTGTGGATGTTTTCATGTGTGATAATTATCGCCCATTATAAGTTTTACCCACAAAATGGGACATAACATAAGACTGTTGGTGCTTATAGCACCAACATTTGCACGTCCCAGTATTTTCCGAGTATATTTGTACCGGTAACTTTCAGCAGATTTGACCTGATGAAATATAGTTGGTTGAAGGCGATTTTAACACACCCAGTATTTCTAATAATTCCCATATGCGCAGTAACAGAAGTCACTGTAATGAATGAGGCCCTAAGTGGACCACATAGCAAGGAAAAAGCAAGAACGATTACTTTTTCATCATTAGGAAAGCAATCCAGAGGCAAAGTGTTATTTTTGCTGACACGTATCTCATCTACTCTGTGTCCCATAACTTTTTAAGTTCAGCGAAACAGAAGGTGCCCATTCCTCATTGCACAAGTCCACCCCGTGGCCAATGGATCTTCAACCCCATAGCCTCTAATTTAACAGAATTTTATAGTACACAAGGAAGTTGCTGATTCTAACACCAATGATTTGGACACGACAACCTTCCTGTGCCCCTCCCTACTTTTCCCACGCACACATACACTCACACAACCCTCCCAGAAAGAGGCACAGCTCAACATTTTACATTGGGATTTGAAAAGAGACTTCTGGATCGAAACTACGTCTTTTTGCAGTAAAAGTGTATCACATATATTCAAATTCTTAACTTCTTTTGACTCCTCTACACCTCTAATTTGACATGCTCTTCTTCTTCTCCTCTTTGTAGGTGATTTACGTAGCTCGAAATGCAAAGGACATCATGGTGTCTTACTACCACTTCCAGAAGATGAACAAAGGGCTGGCAGAGCCAGGAACTTGGTCTGAATATTTTGACGCCTTCCAGAATGGGAAAGGTGAGAGCGTGAGAATGCAGGCTAACGAGTGGGAGAGAGCAGCGACAGGTGAGGGCAGGTGTTGGGTCCGATTTCATATCAATATTCATGCATGGACAAATAGTGGGTTTAGGGGGCAATGAGTACCATAGATGTGTTGCTGTGCATGAGTGGTCAAAAAAGCCCTAATACAGGATGGCAAATTAAAGTATACAAACAAGTGATGGATGGAATACTTGAATTATTCTCAGACACTCTTAATTACTCGGGCCGTGTTAGACTTGGCATCTTTTGAAATGTTTCCCCTGTCTTTTTGCTTTCTGACCGCCCGGTTTTGACTCTGTTTTTGCTGGTTTAGTGTCACTGCTGTTCATTGTTAAAGTGCAAGTTCTCCTGTTGTAAATTGATGTTATGGATTGGTGTTTCCATGATTGGCAATTTTGATTTACTAGTCAATCCCTAGTACAGTGCACCTTGTGTGCCCAGGGCCTGTAAATCAAAGGCCGCTGGTGGGCTTGCAGCACTGTTTGTGCCACCCACTCAAGCAGCCTATAAATGTATCTCTGGCCTGCCATTGCAGAGCCTGTGTGCCGTCTGGTACTGCCATGTCGACTTGGCAAGTGTACCTTCCCTTTTCTTACATATCAGTTACCCCTAAGGTAGGCCCAAGGTACCCCTGTGGGCAGGGTTCAGTATATGTGAAAGGGAGATATAGGTCCAGCGGTATGACACACCCGCGTTGGCATCTGTGGCTTACTCTCTACGACAGAGTGTTCAGAACAGACAGAGTGAACAAGGAGCATTTCCAGGTCCAGGTTTTGGCAGTTGCCAGCAGCAGCAGCTGTAGCAGAGTGAGGACGCACAGCGTGAGGTTGCGAGGAGAGGGGGGTTGCCGCGGTTCCCGCCGACCGGCTCTCTGCTCTTCATTCTCCGCCGATCCGTTGCTCCCAGTCGCCGCCGGGGGGGCTTGCGGTGGGCTTCCCTCATAAAAGAAAACTGGATTTTGACCCTCGCCGGAATCCCACCGGATTTGCCGTGAAGACGCCAGTCTGCGAGTTTGTGACCCGCGTAGCGGAGCTGGTTTGGCAGCTTGAGGGGTTTGGAAGGCGGCGAGCGCAGATGGTGTAAGCCCGGAGCGGATTTGGGAAAACGACCCAAACCCACATTTGAGTCAGCGGGAAACAGCACAGCAGTTCTGTGCCTATTTTTTGTTGATCCTTCAACACTGTGACAGCAGCAACACTTCTGGAGAAGTCCTGATAGTATAACAGCTTGGCATGTTACCACAACGCTATTCCCAGCTGCTTTTTTGTCAGTTGTGACACTTACAGCAAGTCCTGATTTTTGTTTTAAGCCAACAAGAGGCGTATGTTGAGCAATGGAAGCGCAAAATACAAGATACTTGACTGAAAAGCCAGGGCTGACTACCTGAAGGTGCCTCGCATAGGATGAGGACATACGGAGCCCGTTATCCTTTATAACCTTCAAACTTTCATAAACCCTCACAAACTTAACTGCTGAGGAATTGGTGGGCCGGAGACCCTGACTGCTGACCACTGTTGGGCCAAATTGCTGCCGTTGTTGAGCTGGTTGACCGGGGACTACTTCCCCCAACATCCCCCATCATCCCTTGCGTACCGCATCACACCAGCCAGGAGGCGCTCAAGAGGGGGCCAGGGCTCCCGCAGCGCGAAGCTAGGGCCAAGGGCGGGCCCGTCAGTGCCCGTTACAGACCGGAGGAGGCCGGGCTGGCCCCCCCCCCGAGACTTATATCTAAAGAAGGTACAGTGGATGGTTCTTTTAACTATACATTACCTATATGTCGTGACCCGACAGACAGGACGATAGAACAGGAGGACACTAGGACCCTGTGGGTCATGAGGGAGGTGACCAGGTCACCGGACACCACATCCGGTTAGGGACAGGAAGGACAGCAGATTGACCAGGACGGGCACCAGGACAGGACGTGCATGTAACCAGTTCCAAGAAAGTGTAATAAAGGAAACGTTGTGTAACCAACCTGTGTCCTGAGTCTGATGTGCTGCCTGACGCCCACTACGGAGAATACGACAACTGGCGACGAAAGGTGGGATGCGGTGTCCAGCGCAGAGAAATTGCGATTTTATACCAGGAGCCCACCCTGGATCGCGTCGTAAATAGAAGAAGAGGTGCGGCATCATCAGGAGGCCAGCAGCGACGTGGGAGCCCACCCCGATCGCTGCACAAAGAACCACGAAGAAAAGCGACCTTCCCGGTAAGAGCACAAACAAAAGCGCGAAAGCTGAAAGACTAAAGGAAGCAGCGCAAGCTCTCGCGAGAGTCTCGGCGGCCATATTGGGGTCAGGCGCGAGAGCCAATAGGAACAGCGAATGAGAGCGACGGCCATTTTGGAGTCAGGCATGCGTTGATTGGACGTGAAGTCCCGCGAGAGCACCGGCGGCCATTTTAAGAACAGGCGCAGGAGCCAATCAAATCAAAGGAAACTTCGGCGGCCATTTTAAAGAGTCAGGCACAGCGCAAAGATCGGCGAAATAAGGGAAATAAAGGTGAAAAGTGAAAAGCACTGGCAAAGCAACACAAAAAGGACGAAACAAAGCACATACAAGAATAAAGGGCACCAAAAGAGAAACAAAAAGGCAAGAATGCAAAGAAAGTAAAAAGAAACAAGATAAGACAGCAAACAAGAGAAAAAGTATCAGAAAGTAACAGAAACAGCACCAAGGACACGTGGTGTCACAGAAAGACACAAACTAAAAAGAAATAAGTGCCAGAAAAGGCGCAAATATAAGACAGAAAAAAAAGAGAAATAAAGAAAGAGACAGTAAAAAGAATAAAGAGGAAAAAGACAAAGAAATAAAATAAAGAGACAAAGAAATAATACAAATGTATACAAGGAAAAAGAAGAGAATAAAAGGAAAAAGGACTAAGGCCCAGAAGAGGCTACATACAGTCAAACAAAGGAATAAAGAAAAGAGATAAAAGGGAACAAGCACAATACCAGGAAAAAGAACAGAATAAAGCAACAAAAAAAACGAAAAAGGACTAAGAAAGCCCAGAAGAGGCTAAATAAAGTCAAATGAAGGAATAAAAAGAAGAAATAAAAGGGACAAAAAAGATCACAAAAGAGAAAAGAAGACAAAAGGCAAAAGTGAAGGAAAGGAAGAACATAAAAGGAAAGAAAACAAAAGGAATCAGAGAACAACACACAAAGAAGCGACAGAATAAACAGAGGAAAGAGCATATAAAGGCAAGAAGGCAAGAATGGCAGACCAAAAGCCCAGCGCACAACACAGGAGGCCACTGCCGTTCAACTTATCGGAGCCATAAATGGAAAGAGAGAAGAAAGTTGAAATAGAAAACGCAGACCACGTGACAAACAACTATCGCACCGGCCGGTGGAGGAATGACTGGAGGGAACAAACAGAAAGGAGAAGCTCATCACGAGGATCAGGCGAAGACGAGGAAGAAAAGGAAGTGGAAAGGCTATATCACATGTCGGAGGCCCACATAGAACTGAGCGGGGGAGACGAAAAAGGAGAAACAACACACCGAACAGACAGAAGCACACGGGAAAAGACAGACTCGATAACGATAGGAGTGGGAGCACATGAAGCGGAATTTGGACTGGACAGTGGGGCAACATGCAATGTCATGAGGACATCAGAGTACGAGAAGATGAAAGCGAAGCCGTCACTGAGAGCGTCCAGGGTTGAGATCTTCACCTGGGAGTCAAAGAAACAGGTAATCAACCTGGGAAAGTTCACAGAGGAACTGAGGTACAAAGACAAAAAGAACAAAGAAGACATCCATGTGCTGAAGGCCGATGTCCCAGGGCCATGCCTGCTGGGCAACAGCACCGCCCAAGCCATGGGTCTCATAACCATGACATATGACACGGAAAAAATGAAAGACACACTGAGCGTAGGCGAGGAGAAGACGAAGGGACCAGAGAAAGAGGAAAAGAACGGAAAAGGATCACTGAGGGAACAAACACAACGAAAGGTGACAGTAGAAAGAGAGCAGCCCACGGAGATGGCGCCAGCTGGCCCACACCACTGGGCACATGTTAAGGAGCTAGAAGCAGATGAAGAGAGGCTGGCAAGAGGAGAGCAGAAGGAGGACAACCAACAAACAGAAGCCAAAGCTGATGGCAGAGAACAGCGACCAAGGGAGGAATGCAAGGGGACAAAGAGACTAAGTGATGAAACGTAGGAGTCAGAGACTGGCGAGACGGGTCGACCAGACCATGGACATCTCTCTCTCTCTCTCTCTCTCTCTCTCTCTCTCTCTCTCTCTCTCTCTCTCTCTCTCTCTCTCTCTCTCTCTCTCTCTCTCTCTCTCTCTCTCTCTCTCTCTCTCTCTCTTTCTTTCTATATCTCTCACCACAACAATGAGTAAATGCTGTAAAGGGGTGAGGGGGTGAAATGATCAGTAGAACTGTACCATGAACATTTGTTTGCAACAAAGGGGGAGATGTCGTGACCCGACAGACAGGACGATAGAACAGGAGGACACTAGGACCCTGTGGGTCATGAGGGAGGTGACCAAGTCACCGGACACCACATCCGGTTAGGGACAGGAAGGACAGCAGATTGACCGGTACGGGCACCAGGACAGGACGTGCATGTAACCAGTTCCAAGAAAGTGTAATAAAGGAAACGTTGTGTAACCAACCTGTGTCCAGAGTCTGATGTGCTGCCTGACGCCCACTACGGAGAACACGACACTATACATCACCCCTAAAATCACTAAGTCACCACCTCCGACCCCTTGTTTATTCATACACCTGTCATAGTGATATAACATCAAGTTGAACAAATGAGAGGGGAAGGGAAAAGGTGTGCAGCCGAGCAGGAGTACTGTGGGGACATCTGACCAATTTTTGATCAGGCCTACCTCCGTACTTGAGCATGAGATAGTGAGGACGGAACGACGCCTGTCTCTGGAACCTTTCTCTAATAAAAGATCCTCGCTGGGGGTTTATGGCTGCCTTAACTACTCAGGATTGCGGACTCAGTATTAATCTAGTGAGCGAAATAGCAACTGATGTTCCTGAAACAGCCCCCGAAATACTCATCGGCTCGACACCTTGCGAGCCTGTGTCTGAGCTAGAGCCAATCAGTACCACCCAAATAATCTCAACCAGGGCATCAGGAGTGACTAAAACTTTGAGCTTGGGACCATTTCCTGACCCCGTTCTGATGAGGAAGGGGGGGAGGGGCCCGCAGGGACCGAAACTTGCAAAATCTGCAAAGCAGTCTAGAAGAGGGGGGGATGACACAGCCGCCTATGACACAAGAGCCCCAAGTCCTGCAGAAGTACCGAAGACTGACATCACCCAAGCATTCTGCCTGCCCCCAGACGAAGCTTTGTGGCAGAGGCTGGAAACCTTGCTATGCCATTATCTTGAGATTGGCCCAGATTGAAGATAAAATAAATGGTCTTGAATCACAGTCTAAATCAAATTTTCGTACTGCAGAGGCATTATTGATCAAAAGCAGGTCCCTCCCTCTGCCAAATGAAATTGTTCAGACCCCTAAAGACACCAACCAAGAGACAAGTAAATGGGTGCTCATTCCCAACCCAACTAGACCAACAAGGATGAAGTCTGCATCCCAAAACTTGGCACTCTCCTTAGATATTAATTCAGCCAAGACTATGGATGAAACTGATATTGCAGCTGATACATCCGGCGAATTTGCCCAAATTCCTACGAGCCCAATTGATGCCAACAAACTAAATAAATTGGCCGACGTAAATAATCCTCTAATTGCTAATATTTACAGTGTAACTACTGGGCAGAGTACAATACCCCCGGGGCAGGGACTTTCAGGGGTAAATAGGAAGTTTGAAAGACCTGACCGAGGAACACCAAATACTGGTACTCAGACTTTGACTCTGCACCTTCCACTGGCGGCTGCCCCCCTGGTGATGGTACTAGGAAATGTGCCATTATTGCAGGAGGGCCAGGTTGAATCCACAGCTCAGCTAAGGACCAAAGCTATGCACTGGGTGGACCAAAAGTTGAGCGGGGTGGGGGTCTGGGATGTGGATATTCAAAGACAACTGATAATGGCCAGGAGAGTAACCTGGATAGGGCCTACAAGAAAAGAAAGGGGTAGAGACTGTGTAGTCCTGAACTTTAATAATGGTTTCATTATAAAATTTCTTTTGGATATCCTGTGTACCGATTTTGACAGAAATCCCAATAATATCATTGTGCTACCACTGGGCTTCTTTTACAGGCCAACTCTCCTAAAATTACCAGAGACTAACCTACAACGTCTGATACTGTAGAAACAGACCTGGGTAGCCCCAAGAGGTCCATCCATGGCATATTATCTAAGCTGTGAAAATAGATTTGCCCCTCTTTATGATTTAGAAGCCTGTGATTGACTGCAGCTAGCACAACTGCATCATATTGAGAGCTGCATGAGTCAATCTTCAATAGCTATGTCCACTGGGGATAGTGCACAGGTAGCATCATCAAATCAAATAGAGAGTAGAGGTTCCCAACTCTTTTCAGTCTCTATCGCAGGTGATAGTCTACAGTCAATAAATAGACTAAAGAGGTCCCAAAATGCGGCATTGAAAGTCAACCTTAGGAACACATTGGGAAATGACTTAAAACAGTGTGATAAATATCAGTTAGACACATGGCGACATCACAATTGTTTGACCGTATTTTCGCCTCAGCTGTCGCTAGGGGAGGCCGAAGTGAAGGGGATGAACTTATGCATCCCCTCTAATATAGAGGAAATTGTCCTTCATTGTACCACAAGTACAAACAGGAAGTTTGAAAGACCTGACCGAGGAACACCAAATACTGCTACTCAGACTTTGACTCTGCACCTTCCACTGGCGGCTGCCCCCCTGGTGATGGTACTAGGAAATGTGCCATTATTGCAGGAGGGCCAGGTTGAATCCACAGCTCAGCTAAGGACCAAAGCTATGCACTGGGTGGACCAAAAGTTGAGCGGGTGGGGGTCTGGGATGTGGATATTCAAAGACAACTGATAATGGCCAGGAGAGTAACCTGGATAGGGCCTACAAGGAAAGAAAGGGGTAGAGACTGTGTAGTCCTGAACTTTAATAATGGTTTCATTATAACATTTCTTTTGGATATCCTGTGTACCGATTTTGACAGCAATGTGCTACCACTGGGCTTCTTTTACAGGCCAACTCTCCTAAAATTACCAGAGACTAACCTACAACGTCTGATACTGTAGAAACAGACCTGGGTAGCCCCAAGAGGTCCATCCATGGCATATTATCTAAGCTGTGAAAATAGATTTGCCCCTCTTTATGATTTAGAAGCCTGTGATTGACTGCAGCTAGCACAACTGCATCATATTGAGAGCTGCATGAGTCAATCTTCAATAGCTATGTCCACTGGGGATAGTGCACAGGTAGCATCGTCAAATCAAATAGAGAGTAGAGGTTCCCAACTCTTTTCGGTCTCTATCGCAGGTGATAGTCTACAGTCAATAAATAGACTAAAGAGGTCCCAAAATGCGGCATTTAAAGTCAACCTTAGGAACACATTGGGAAATGACTTAAAACAGTGTGATAAATATCAGTTAGACACACGGCGACATCACAATTGTTTGACCGTATTTTCGCCTCAGCTGTTGCTAGGGGAGGCCGAAGTGAAGGGGATGAACTTATGCATCCCCTCTAATATAGAGGAAATTGTCCTTCATTGTACCACAAGTACAAACATGGGAAATGGTAATCCTAAAACAAATGCAGATAAGGTTAACTTAACAGAACCTCGCCATATAGAGATAGAGGATGTACTTCAGCTTGATTATACTAATAGCCCTGATAACTTGCTGATAGCTGATTCTGGAATATCCCTGATTAAAAGTATAAAAATTATGTCATGTGTTAGAAAGGCGATCCCGGGGGAGGCAGCAGATGTCTGACTGACCACCCCTGGGTCCACCCCTCCTTCTGGAAGTGGCCGAGCGTTTGTCGAGAGGCCTCCTGGGTGAGGGTCCTCTCCTATAATCGTACAGCAGAGCAATCACACCGCTACAAATGGACACCACACAAGAGGATAAGTTCTTAGGCTTTATCAGTAATAAAAGTTGGATCTCTTCAGCAATATATACAAGCGGATCGAGGGATCCGTAAAGTCTCGTAGGCAGGGAATAGGGTAGCGGGACAGTCTCAGTTCTGGTTGGGCGTAGGGATACCCTGCGCACGGCTCTCAATCCTCGAGCCGGGGGGTTCCGAGAGGTCGAGCCGCGGCAGCGCCAGCAGGGCTCGGAAGGTGGTCGTAACGGAGAGGGGCCGCGGCAGTGCCAGCAGGCTCCAAAGGTGGTTCAGCGAAGATGGGCCGCGGCAGCGCCAGCAGGCTCCAAAGGTGGTTCAGCGAAGATGGGCCACGGCAGCGCCAGCAGGCTCCAAAGATGGTTTCAGCGAAGATGGACCGCGGCAGCGCCAGCAGGCTCCAAGGATGGTTCAGCGAAGATGGGCCGCGGCAGCGCCAGCAGGCTCTAAAGATGGTTTCAGCGAAGATGGACCGCGGCAGCGCCAGCAGGCTCCAAAGATGATTTCAGGATTCAGGGTAACGAGTACTTCTCGGGGTCAGCCGCGAAAGCGTCAGCAGGGCTCTCGACTCCAGGATACAACTGGCGTCCTACTCCAGGGCTAGCCCAGATATAGCACTGGAGTCCTTTGATGTCCGGACCCTCTCGCCTGGGGGTCAGAGGGGCCGGGATGGTGGTGCCAGCGACCAGGGAGGCTGAGAGCGATCGATACCAGGCATCCGGGGACGGCTGGAGGGCCATCGAAACTTCCCTCTTCCTGGATCCGTTGAGTGGCCACTCTACCACCTGGGGGGATCTTGGTGCCTCGATGTCGGGGCTTCGCTGGGGCCTTGGCCGGGGTCGGGCCGAGGCCACGTGCTCGGGACGTGATGGGCCCAAGATGGAGTCGGGCCTGAAATAGTGGTCCGGAGTGGTAGCTGGACCTGCAGCGTTGGTGCGTGCAGGGTTCATCGTGTTCCAGGGGGGAGAGTCGTGGTTTGCTAGGGTGGCTGCTCTCGTCGGGAGTTCGTGTAGGGTAGCGCCCAGGGGGCGACCATGGATCGATGGAGGGCCGATGTCGTCCTGGCCCCGCCATGCGGGAGGGGTAGGACCACGCCATGAGGCCGGGTCCAACACACGTCCCCCCTAGCTGAAGGCAGGGGAGAGTCACCCATCTTCTTGGGGGTTCTCCTCGCCGAGGCGGAAGAACCGGGACAGGCCATCAGCATTGGCGTGGTCGTTGCCAGGGCGATGCTCCACAGTGAAGTCCATCCCTTGGAGGGAGATGGACCATCGCAGTAGCTTCGGGTTCTCGCCCCGCATGTGCATCAGCCACCGCAGGGGCCGGTGGTCGGTCTGTACCCGGAAGTGGGTGCCGAAAAGGTAGGGCCGGAGTTTCTTTAGGGCCCAAACGACGGCGAAGGCTTCCCTCTCGATGGTGCTCCATCGTTGTTCCCTAGCCAGCAGGCGCCGACTGATGAAGGCCACAGGAAGGTCGACTCCCTCAGGGTTAACTTGTGATAGGACCGCCCCGATGCCGTGCTCCGAGGCGTCAGTTTGGACCACAAACTCTCGGCTGTAGTCGGGGGCCTGGAGCACAGGGGCGGTGCACATGGCAGTCTTTAGAGTCTCGAAGGCTGTTTGGCACTCGGGGGTCCAGTGCACCTTCTGTGGTAGCCTTTTGGAGGTCAGTTCAGTGAGGGGCCCCACAATGCTTCCATAGTCTTTGATGAAGCGCCGGTAATACCCCGTGAGCCCCAGGAAGGCTCTGACTGCGGTCTGGGTGACCGGGGGCTCCCAGGCCCGGATGGCGTCAATCTTTGGTTGGAGGGGAGCCACCTGGCCGCTCCCTACTCGGTGCCCCAGATAGGTCACGGACCCTTGGCCTATCTGGCACTTGCTGGCCTTTATTGTCAGTCCGGCCCGTCGGAGGGCTGTCAGGACCTCCCAGAGGTGCGTCAGGTGATCGTCCCAGTGGAGGCTGTACACCGCAATATCGTCCAGATAAGCAGCACTGAACTCTTCTAGCCCCGCCAGCACTCTATTCACTAGTCTCTGGAAGGTAGCCGGGGCGTTTTTCATGCCGAAGGGCATCACTTTGAAGTGGAAGTGGCCGTCAGGTGTCGAGAAGGCCGATCGTTCTTGGGCACCAGGGGTGAGGCCGATCTGCCAATATCCGGCCGTGAGGTCGAAGGTGCTGAGATATCTGGCGGCCCCCAGGCGATCGATCAGTTCATCTGCCCGGGGGATGGGATGGGCGTCGGTCCTGGTGACGGCATTCAATCCCCGGTAGTCGACACAGAACCGGAGCTCCGGGGGCGCGCCGGGGGCGGTGGCTTTAGGGACCAGGACAACGGGACTGGCCCAGGGACTGTCTGAGGGTTCGACCACCCCCAGGGCTAGCATCTTGGCAACTTCGGACTGGATGCAGGCCCGAACTCGGTCGGGAACTCGGAAAGCCCAGTGTCGTACGGGCGGGCTGTCCCCAGTGTCGACATCGTGGACACACCACCGGGTGACCCCGGGGGTGAGTGAAAACAGGTCCGCAAATTGCCCCAGCAGCTTTCGGCAGTCCTGGTGCTGTTCTGGGGTCAGGGTGGAAGAGAGGGTGACCCCTTCGACGGAGCCGTCCTTCTCGGCGGTGCTCAGGAGGTCCGGTAGGGGCTCGGAGTCGTCTTCGGCTCTGTCATCGGTAGCCAGCAGTAGGCTCAGTTCTGTGCGGGCAAAGTGAGGCTTGAGCCGGTTGGCGTGTAGAACCCGGAGGGGGTTCCGGGGGGACTCCATGTCCACCAGGTAGGTGACAGGGCTCGTGCGCTCCACCACTTTGAAGGGCCCCGTCCATTTGTCCTGGAGGGCACAAGGTTCGACCGGGGACATGACCCAGACCTGCTGGCCCGGCTCGAACTCGATGGACGAGGCGTTCTGGTCATACCAGCATTTCATCTCCTCCTGACTGGCTTCAAGGTTGGCCTCAGCAAGTTCCCGGAACTTCCGAGTTTGGTTGCGGAGGGTCAGGAGGTACCGGTAGACATCCGGTGGAGCATCTCGGACGGCCGTCTCCCAGCCTTCTTGGACCAGGCTGAGGGGGCCTCGGACAGGGTGTCCGTATAATAGTTCAAATGGGCTGAACCCCAGGGACTTCTGGGGCACCTCCCGATAGGCGAACAGGAGACAGGGCAGGAGGACGTCCCATTTGCGTCGGAGTGGCTCTTCTAGGCCCTTGATCATCCCCTTGAGTGTTCGGTTAAACCGCTCCACAAGTCCATTTCCTTGGGGGTGATATGGGGTGGTGAACTTATATGTGACCCCGCACTGTTGCCACAGGGACCGCATATACTTGGATATAAAGTTCGTGCCCCGATCACTCACGACCTCTCGGGGGAAGCCGACTCTGGAGAAGATCCCCATTAGCGCTCGGCCCACCGCGGGGGCCGTGATGGTTCGGAGGGGGATGGCTTCTGGATAGCGGGTGGCATGGTCCACAAGGACGAGGATGAAGCGGTGTCCTTGAGAGGTGTGGGGGTCCAGGGGCCCCACTATGTCGATCCCCACTCGCTCGAAGGTTGTTGTTACCACGGGAAAAGGTTGGAGCGGGGCCTTGACTTTCCCCCCGCTCTTCCAGCTGGCTTGACAGGTCGGACAGGTTCTGCAGTGATTGTTCACATCGTTGCGCATTTTCAGCCAGTAAAAATGGGTCACCAGGCGGCTGTAGGTTTTGTCCTGCCCCAGGTGCCCTGCGAGGGGCACGTCGTGTGCCAGGTTCAAGAGGAAGTCTCTGAATCGGAGGGGAACCACCAGCACTCGGCTGGCCCCCAGTTCGGCAGTCTTCTGCTCGCTGTAGAGGAGGTTGTGGTCCCAATAGACCCAGTGGGACCCCGAGGGGTCTCCGGCGGCTTGAGCGGCGGCTTGTTGTCGGATTCCCTCGAGGGAGGGACACGTTTTCTGTTCCTGCCGGAACTGTTCGCGGGTGGGGCCACCTTCTTGGCGCCATTGGGCTAGTTCGGGAAGGTGGCCGAGCTCGGTGAGGTCTTCATGATTGGGCCCCTGGGGCCCGGGTTCAGGGTCGGCGTCCTCGGGGACGGCGGGCGGCGGAGGCGCGGGCCACTCCTGTTCTTCGGGCGGGGTGTCTTCGTTCGGGGCGGATGCCCGGGCGGTCATGGATCGAGTGGTCGCACTGACCCACTCGGGAAGTCTTAGCATCCCCAGATGCTCTCTCTGCTCGACGATGGCCCAGGGGGAACTTTCCAGGTCGTTCCCGAGGAGGCAGTCCACGGGGGCATCGTCCCGGACAGTCACTTTCAGCATGCCCGACACACCTCCCCATTCGAAGGGGATACGTGCCATCTGGCACAAGCTCTCGGAGTTGTCTGCCGACCGTACTGGGCACAGGACGTTGGGTAAAATCTGTTCAGGGGTCACCAAATGGCAGCGGACCGCCGTCACGCTGGCTCCAGTGTCACGGAGGGCTTCGGCCCGGTGTCCATTAATGGTGACCCATTGGCGGTACTTTTGGGTGTTGCCTGGGATTGGGGCTCGGGGGATCATGTCTCTTTCACCCAGGCACACCAAGGACATAGCGGCGGGCTCCCACTCGGCCTGCTTGGAGTCGTCGTCCTCTTCCTTGCCTCTTTCTTCACCCAGGGCGGCGGCCGCGACCTGGCGGGTTGGAGGTCCGGTGGTGCCGGGTCGTTGGTTCATCGGGCAGAGGGGGTCATTAGCATAGTGACCCGGCCGCTGGCATCTGTGGCAGGTAACATTTGGGCGAGGCCCCGGTCGTGCTGGAGGGGCCCCCCTTCGGCCCAGGGTTGGCGAAGGGAAGGTTGGGGATGGCCCTGTGGGGGCGTCCCGGCCCCTGCTCTGGCCTCCTCCGCCGCCTCGTGGCCGGTGGTTCCCCGGGGATCCCCGGCCGTAGTCTCCCATCGGACTCCGGGGGACTCGGGTGCTCACCCATCTATCAGCCTCGACCGCGAGTTTCCGTGGCTCTGTCAGTTTACTGTCGAGGAGATGCTGCCGGAGTTCGACGAAGCAGTTGTTGGAAAGGTGTTCCCGTATAATGAGGTCGACCAACTGCTGGTAGGTGGTGACCTGACTGCCTTTGATCCACCCCTCAAGGGCTCTACTATAAAAGTTCACGTACTCTACCCAGGTGGTACCGGGGAATTTTTTACAGTCTCGGAATCGCTGCCGGTACATTTCGGGGGTGAGTCCGTATTGAGTGAGGAGGGCGGCCTTCATGTGTTCATACGAGGTCATCTCGGCATCGGGGAGCTCTAGCAAGGCGTCCCTCCCTTCATTGACGAACTTTCCCCACAAGCCGGCGCCCCAGTCCTTGAGGGGTACTCGATGGGCGGTCATGGCTACTTCATATGCTTTGAACCACTGTTGGATGTCGTCGTTTTTATAGTATTCTTTGACGACATCCTTGGGGATTTGTACCTTCGTGTCCACAGGTGGGGGCGAGGTCTTGCCCCCGGAGGCGCTGGCCTCACCCGTTTTGGCTTTGATTTCCAGTTCTTTAAGGCCACGTTCGTGCTCGAACGTGAGTTTCTTTTCCTCGAGGTCTCTCTGCCTCCGTTTCTCCTCAAGCTCTCCTTCCAGCCGTAGTTGCTCCAGGGCTATTTTTCTTTCTGCCAGCTGTAGTTCTCCGTCTAGCCGGAGTCGGGCGAGATCCAATTTGTGGAGCCGGTTCCTCTCTCGCTCCCGGGCGTCTTCGTGGGAGAGGCCCGTGTCCAGGTTTGCGGGTCTTTCCCCCGCTGGGGTTGCGTCGGTCTCCGGGAGTCCGTTCGGGCCCGGGTTATCTTTGTTCTGGGGTGGTGTCGCTCTTGCCTCCACCCATGTTTGCAGGGCCGACTTAAAATCTTCTTTGGTGCTTAGGGCAGTGGTTGCGATGCCCAGGTCTTTGCAGAATTGCTTCAATTCCTTATGACTGTACTCTTCCATTTTTTCTTTCTGGAACTCTGCGGTCGGTCTGGTTTCTTGAGTAGTCATGGTTGCGGTGTGTTTCTGTCGGTAGTGGTTGCGTCACTCTCTGTACGATTTGCGTTGGCTCGGATCGCACCGCCTGCCACCAATGTTAGAAAGGCGATCCCGGGGGAGGCAGCAGATGTCTGACTGACCACCCCTAGGTCCACCCCTCCTTCTGGAAGTGGCCGAGCGTTTGTCGAGAGGCCTCCTGGGTGAGGGTCCTCTCCTATAATCGTACAGCAGAGCAATCACACCACTACAAATGGACACCACACAAGAGGATAAGTTCTTAGGCTTTATCAGTAATAAAGGTTGGATCTCTTCAGCAATATATACAAGCGGATCGAGGGATCCGTAAAGTCTCGTAGGCAGGGAATAGGGTAGCGGGACAGTCTCAGTTCTGGTTGGGCGTAGGGATACCCTGCGCACGGCTCTCAATCCTCGAGCCAGGGGGTTCCGAGAGGTCGAGCCGCGGCAGCGCCAGCAGGGCTCGGAAGGTGGTCATAACGGAGAGGGGCCGCGGCAGCGCCAGCAGGCTCCAAAGGTGGTTCAGCGAAGATGGGCCGCGGCAGCGCCAGCAGGCTCCAAAGGTGGTTCAGCGAAGATGGGCCGCAGTAACGCCAGCAGGCTCCAAAGATGGTTTCAGCGAAGATGGACCGCGGCAGCGCCAGCAGGCTCCAAGGATGGTTCAGCGAAGATGGGCCGCGGCAGCGCCAGCAGGCTCCAAAGATGGTTTCAGCGAAGATGGACCGCGGCAGCGCCAGCAGGCTCCAAAGATGGTTTCAGCGAAGATGGACCGCGGCAGCGCCAGCAGGCTCCAAAGATGATTTCAGGATTCAGGGTAACGAGTACTTCTCCGGGTCAGCCGCAACAGCGTCAGCAGGGCTCTCGACTCCAGGATACAACTGGCGTCCTACTCCAGGGCTAGCCCAGATATAGGACTGGATTCCTTTGATGTCCGGACCCTCTCGCCTGGGGGTCAGAGGGGCCGGGATGGTGGTGTCCAGACACCCAGCAGGGGGTGGAGCCAGTGACCAGGGAGGCCGGGAGCGATCGATACCAGGCGTCCGGGGACGGCTGGAGGGCCATCGAAACTTCCCTCTTCCTCGATCCGTTGAGTGGCCACTCTACCACCTGGGGGGATCTTGGTGCCTCGATGTCGGGGCTTCGCTGGGGCCTTGGCCCGGGTCGGGCCGAGGCCACGTGCTCGGGACGTGATGGGCCCAAGATGGAGTCGGGCCTGAAATGGTGGTCCGGAGTGGTAGCCGGAACTGCAGCGTTGGTGCGTGCAGGGTTTGTCGTGTTCCAGGGGGGAGAGTCGTGGTTTGCTAGGGTGGCTGCTCTCGTCGGGAGTTCGTGTAGGGTAGTGCCCAGGGGGCGACCGTGGATCGATGGAGGGCCGATGTCGTCCTGGCCCCGCCATGCGGGAGAGGTAGCACCACGCCATGAGGCCGGGTCCAACATCATGGAACATAGCTGGTATTAAAAATAAAATCTATGATGTTAACTGGCAACAAATGTTGGAGGGTTCTGGCGTTGTACTACTACAAGAAACTTGGTGCCCTGAACCTTGTTATGTAAATGGGTACCAAAGTATTTGCACTAATGCAATACCATCAAGAAAGGGAAGGGCGAAGGAAGGTCTGGCTGCCCTAATTCCAGTTCCCTCCCCTCTGATCATTAGGAAAACCTTCATTGAATCCCAATATTACCAGTTTTTACATCTTTAGTCCAATGGAAATCAGACTTTTGTCATAATAAACTTCTATAACTAATAGTTTTTATAACACAAGGAGCCCTGTAATTAACCTATTAGAGGAGGATTTGGACCAAGTTGTGAAGGGAATTGTAGAGACTTACATTTTAATTTGGGCAAGGGATTTTAATTGTGTTGAATGTGATCTTGAAGCTGGTGAGCCTTGTGGGTATTGTGACGATTTTGGTGACAAGATCCCACATTTCCACTACGATAGATATGGAGAAGCTATCAATAATGCAATGCATAAATATGATTTAATAATTTCGGAACCGATCATACCAGATGGTGAAGAAAAATGTGTACCTTTGTGGGAACATTGTCATCTTCAAACATAGACCATATCATAATATCTTCAAATTGTAACAATTTGGTCGAGAATGTTTCGATAAATATTAGTATGGTTAGTGACCATCATTGCCTAAGCGTGAAATTAAAGGTAAACTTGTTAACAAAACAAAGGGGCAAGAAAGCAGATGTTCATATCGACACCCAAGGAAATAATGGCGTCTCAATAAAATGGACAGGTGTTAATCCATCTTCGTTCATGGAAACCCTCAAAGGGGAAACACAAAAAGAATGAGAAATCTGTCTGGATGGTTCCTCTACGCAAACAGCTGTTATAGCTTCTTTCGCCAACATCACCAAAGAAATTGCAGGTGACCTAAAATCTAAAAGAAGGAAAAAAGTGTGTGGCCTAACTCCAAGATGGTTTAACCATGAATGTACAAGGCTAAATGGGGAGCTGAAACGTGCACTTAAACAAAAACCTAGAGACCCAAGCATTTGCAATGCAATAGGTCTCGCATTAATTAAGTTTGAGCTATTGGCATTGCTAAATATTGCAACACCAATTGCAACAAAAGTCTATAAATTGTAGGCCAAAAAAATGTGTGTTTATTTTTGTAGCAATGGTGGCATGCTGCGCTTTAGATGAATATGTTTAAAAGTAAAGTGCGCCATACTGCGATTGCTACAATAGTTAATTGTGGATGCGTTAACAATTGATGTGTGCACTGATGGCTGGTAGTGTGTGTGCCTGTAGAAATTGTGCACTGATGGCTGGTGGTGTGTGTGCCTGGTGGAAGTGTGCACTGACGGCTAGTGGTATGTGTGTGCCTGGTGAAAGCGTACACAGACGGCTGGTGGTGTGTGTGTGCCTGGTGAACGCGTGCACTGACGGCTGGTGGTGCGTGTGTGCCTGGTGAAAGCGTGCACTGACGGCTGGTGGTGTGTGTGCGCCTGGTGAAATCGTGCACTGACGTCTGGTGGTGTGTGCCCGGTGGAAGCGCGCACTGACGGCTGGTGGTGTTTGTGCCCGGTGAAAGCGTGCACTGACGGCTGATGGTGTTTGTGCCCGGTGAAAGCGTGCACTGACGACTGATGGTGTCTGTCTGGTGAAAGTTTGCACTGAAGGTGTGGTTGTGTGTGTGTGGTTGTGTGTGTGTGGTTGTATGTGTGGTTGTGGTTGTGTGTGTGTGGTCGTGTGTGGTTGTGTGTGTGGTTGTGTGTGTGGTTGTGTGTGTGGTTGTGTGCGTGTGGTTGTGTGTGTGGTTGTGCGTGGGATTGTGTGTGGGTGTGTGTGTGTGTGCGGTTGTGTGTGGTTGTATGTGTGGTTGTGTGTGTGGTTGTGGTTGTGTGTGGTACAATAATACTAAAAGCATCTCAAAATAATGGAACACTTCATCAACTTGGCCCGTCTTATTTATCAAACAAATTGACAGTCTACACGCCTCCACGCAGTCTTCGTTCGGAAGGCAAAGGCCTCCTAGTTACTCCCCGTTTTAAGAAAACAAAATGGGGAGGTAGAGCGTTTTCTCATCTTGCGCCCAAGTTATGGAAACAGCTCCCTGAGACGCTGCGACTAAATCATAATTATCTTAGCTTTAGGAAGCAGCTGAAAACATTTTTGTTCTGAGTCAACTGATACTACCTCAATAGTCTTCAGCGCGGAGATACCCCATGTGGGGCGATTCATGCGCTTTACAAATGAGCAAAATAAACACAAACATTGAGTTTGTTGAAAAAGAAAGCACGTTGTAAGTCAAACGGGCAGCAGCAAAGCATTGAAACCTCTTCAATTCAGATGGGTTGGTTCAGGGTTTTGCCCTAACATAGCTGGGATTTTAGTTTCAGTGCATGCACGTTTTAGAGAAATGAACGTGGAGGCTAGCCCCGAGACGAAACAGCTGTGGCATCAGCAGCTGCCTTTCAACCAGGTTTGTTTGCGATATACAGAACTGCTGCAATAGCAATACAACGCAAGCAGTGTGGCAGACAGACACTGACAGGGTTAGTTTATCAAAAACCCAGCTACGGGGCGGTGGCTGTAAATAGGCACGTTCATCGTGGGTGGAGGGGGGAAAGCCTCTCAGTCCATTTGGCTCTGCTGAAGCTACTCTGTGCCTGGGGCGGTGACCGTTCCGGGTTAGCTTGGGTTCAGGTCAGGAGACCCAGCGATGCAATAAAGGGGACAGCCTTCTGTACTCAACTCTTCAAAGATGTGCTAGATTTGATTAAGACTCCACCAGGGCAAAGGGAGACGGAGAAGAGAGAGATAGTGAGGCTGGGAGTCGATTTGTTGGGAGGCAGAGTCCAGGGCACTACGCATGCCTTAAAAGAAGGCTCTCTTGTTATGCCGCTGGCTTCTAAAGTCAAGTCAAGTCAAGTTAAAATTTGTATAGCGCACTACTCACCCAGAGGGTCTCAAGGCGCTTGATGGGGGGGTTGTTACTTATCAAATAGCCAAGTTTTGAGTTGTTTTCTGAAGGAGAGGTGGTTCTGAGTGAGGCGGAGGTGGGTGGGGAGAGAGTTCCAGGTTTTGGCCGCCAGGTAGGAGAAGGATCTTCCTCCCATGGTGGTTTTACGGATACGTGGAATCGTGGCGAGGGCTTGATTGGACGATCGTAGTTGGCGGGTGGGGGTGTAAATGGTCAGGCGCGTGTTGAGGTATTTGGGTCCTAGGTCGTAGAGGGCTTTGTGTGCGTGGGTGAGAAGACGGAACGTTATTCTCTTGTTGACGGGGAGCCAATGAAGGTCTCTCAGGTGACCGGAAATGTGGTCGTGGCGGGGTATGTCTAGGATGAGTCTGGTGGAGGCGTTCTGAATGCGTTGGAGTTTTTTCTGTAATTTGGCTGTGGTTCCAGCGTAGAGGGTGTTTCTGTAGTCCAGTCGGCTTGTGACAAGTGCTTGAGTGACTGTCTTTCTTGTTTCGGTGGGGATCCATCGGAAGATCTTTTTGAGCATGCGTAGGATGTTAAAGCATGATGATGAGATGGCGTTGACTTGTCTGGTCATCGAGAGGGAGGAGTCTAGAATGAATCCCAGGTTGCGAGCATGGTCCGTTGGTTTGTGCGCGCTGCCTAGGGCTGGTGGCCACCATGAGTCGTCCCAAGCGGAGGGTGATGATCCTAGGATGAGGACTTCCGTCTTGTCTGAATTTAGTTTTAAGCGGCTGTTCTTCATCCATTTGGCTACGTCTTTCATCCCTTCGTGTAGGTTGGTTTTGGCGGTGTTTGGGTCTTTGGTGAGGGAGAGGATCAGCTGTGTGTCATCAGCGTAGGAGATGATGTTGAGGTTGTGTTGGCGTGCGATGGATGCGAGGGGGCTCATGTAGACGTTGAAGAGAGTGGGGCTGAGCGAGGAGCCTTGGGGAACGCCGCAGATTACTTCGGTGGCCTCTGATCTGAAAGGGGGGAGGCGGACTCTCTGGGTTCTTCCTGTGAGGAACGATATGATCCAATCCAATGCTTTTCCTTGTATTCCGATGTTGTTGAGGCGTTGTACAAGGGTGCTGTGACAGACCGTGTCAAACGCTGCGGAGAGGTCCAGGAGGATGAGGGCAGCTGTTTCTCCATTGTCGAGTAGTGATCGGATGTCGTCTGTGGCTGCGATGAGGGCGGTCTCGGTGCTGTGTTTGGCTCGGAAACCGGACTGTGAGGGGTCAAGGGAGCCGTTAGACTCGAGGAAGGTGGCGGGCTGACTGTTGACGGCCTTCTCTACGACTTTGGCAGGGAAAGGGAGGAGCGAGATGGGGCGGTAGTTCTTAAGTTCAGTGGGGTCTGCTGTAGGTTTCTTCAGGAGAGCACTGAGTTCGGCATGTTTCCAGCTTTCCGGGAAGGTAGCGGTGTTGAGGGAGCAGTTGATGATATTCCGGAGGTGGGGTGCGATGATGGAGTCGGCCTTGTTGAAGATGTGGTGAGGGCATGGGTCGGTTGGTGATCCGGAGTGAATGGAGTTCATCAAGCGGATGGTGTCTCCGGTGCTGATCGGGTTCCAGGCGTCAAGGGTGGTGGTGGGGGGCTTCAGTTCGGTGGTAAGGGGGGGTGGACTGGTC
Source organism: Lissotriton helveticus (assembly GCF_964261635.1). NCBI lineage: Eukaryota > Metazoa > Chordata > Amphibia > Caudata > Salamandridae > Lissotriton > Lissotriton helveticus. The sequence continues at coordinate 438,171,587 of NC_136068.1, forward strand.
GCAGAAGCTGTTATGTATGTCAGCGATTTTACTGTGGAAGAACGAGGCTAGAGAGTCGCAGAGGCCTTGAGAGGGAGTGATGTCGTTGGTGTCGGCGCTGGGATTGGTAAGCTCTTTGATGATGCTGAAGAGTTCCTTGCTGTTGTGGGCGTTGTTGTCGAGTCGCTCCTTGAATGCTGATTTCTTGGTGGATCGGATCAGCTGGTGGTGTTTGTGGGTGGCCTCCTTGAGGGCGGTCATGTTGTCTGTAGTAGGGTTTCTTCACCAGGCTTTCTCGAGGGTGCAGCATTTCTTTTTGGAGTTCTTGAGGTCGTCATTGAACCAAGAGGCATTTTTGCTGCCTGGCTTGTTGTGTGGCTTTTTCAGGGGAGCTAATTCGTCGGCGCAATGGGTGATCCATTGTGCGATATTGACGGCTGCTTGAGGTGGGTCCGATGATTTGGCGAGAGGGTTTTGGTATAGCGATGTGGTGAGCTGGTCGGTGGTAAGTTTGTTCCAGTTTCTGCGGGGGACTTGTTGTGGGTGGTGGTGGGTCGTGGTCTTTCTGAAGTTGAAATGTACGCAGCTGTGGTCCGTCCCGTGGAGTCCTGTGGCGTGATTGAAGGAGACGTGCTTGCTGGAGGAGAAGATCGGATCGGGCGTGTGTCCGGCGTAGTGGGTGGGGGTATTCACCAGTTGTTTGAGTCCGAGATTGGAGAGGTTGTCCAGAAGGGTGATGGTATTGCTGTCGTTGTTCTTTTCCAGGTGGAAGTTGAGGTCCCCTAGGAGAATGTAGTCCTCGGGGGGGAGGGCGTGTGGGCTGATGAAGTCAGTGATGTCTTCGCAGAATTGTGTGCGGGGTCCTGGTGGTCTGTAGATGAGGGTGCCTCTAAGTGTGGTTTTGGGGTCGGTGTGTATCTGGAAGTGGAGGTGTTCGGCGGCTGTGAGGGTGTCGTCGGAGCTGGTTGTGATGCGGATGGTTTTCTTGTGGACGATGGCGATGCCTCCTCCTGTCTGGTTGATGCGGTCCTTTCGGATGATCTTGTAACCGTCCGGGATGGCTATGGCGATGTCGGGCGCTGATGAGGCGTTCATCCAAGTTTCTGTAAGAAAGGCGATGTCCGGCGTGGTGTTGTCTAGTAGGTTCCATAGTTCAATGGCGTGTCTGTGGATCGAACGGGTGTTGAGCAGGATGCATTTCAGGTGGTTGTTGTTGGAGCTCTGTTTGGCGTTTGTGGATTTAGTGTGGGTCTTGAAGCAGTCGAACTTGCAGGATTGGCAGGTGAAGGGTCCATGCGTGCGTCCTAGGGCGGCTTGGTGACAGTCGGGGAGACGGCCGGTGTTGAGTGCAGAGAGGGTTGCGACGCCGTACATTAGGCGGGTCGAGTGGATTTTGCGGGGGGCAGGGGGTCTGGCGCTGGGCGCGGTCCAGGCACGGACAGGCGTAGACGGGCTTACCTTTGGCGCGCCTTCGGCGCCCATAGGGCGCGTCCGCTGCGCGTGGACGCTGCGCGTATGTTGCTCTGACATAACTGGATTGTGGAGGGGGCGGAGCGAGGGAGGAGCAGCTGGGAGGCGGGAGCGGGGTGGCGAGTGGGTAGGGTCAGTAGGAGCTGGAGGGAGCGGGGGTGGGGCCGCGTTGGAGCAGCGGCGTGGACGGGCTAAGGGCACAACAACAATGCTGGGCGAGATCACTGGCACAAAGGAGGTCGTGGGCACAAAAAACAATCACTGGTACAATCAATGGCAGGCACAAATAGCTGGCACAATTGTAATCAATGCAGGCAACGATACCAGGCACAATGCAGGTCGCTGGCACAGATAGCAGGTCGCTGGCACCGATAGCGGGCAGAGTGCAGGTCGCTGGCACAGATGGCTGGGACGAGCTGCGAGTGGAGTGACCAGTTCTGACCGGAGTCAGGATGGTCACCTAAAATTAAAGTGTTAATTGCAGTCTTAATTTCTTCCCTATTAAGTAACCTTCCTTCCGTCCTCCTTACCTCTTTATCCTTAGAAGGAGTAAGGTGAAAAGCATTGATCACTGAAGCGTTTATGCGCCTCAGTTCTACCTAATAGTGTATTTTTTGAGTATCTCCCCAAGGTTACCCTATGTATTTAAACGATGTGTTTGTCGAATATTTGCGTGGAGTGGGGCATATTTGAAACGTGTTTTTATCAACATCCCCTTCTCATTAACGGCATACGGGAAACATCACTGTGTAACTTCTGCCTCTGTGTTCCACCTTACAACCAATCACAGCCGGGAAGACCCGGAACCCAGCTCAGACATTCAGGGAACGTGCGTTCTTATCTTCTCACTACAGAAAACAACCGTGTTAGATCAAGTATGCAACTACAAGGGAAAATTCACCCTAGTTTCATGTGACAGAGGTCACAAAAGTATATTTCGCAAATGTGCCTGAAAAGCACAAAATATACGAGAAACAGAGAGAAGGAAAGGGAGAAGGGTGAGGGAGAGAGAGAAAGAGAAGGAAGGGGGAGGGAGAGTTAGGTAGGGAGGGGAGGCAAGAGGGCGAGAGAGAGAAGGAAGGGGGAGAGTGAGAGAGGGAGGAGAGGGAGGGAAGAGGGAGAGAGAGAGACAAGGATGGGCCGAGAGATGGAGGGAGGGAAGAGGGAAGGGGAGAGGGAGCAAGAGAGAGAGAAGGAAGGGGCGAGAGAGGGTGGAGAGAGGGGAGGTAAGAAGGAGGGTGAGAAAGAGAGAGAGGGGGGAGGGAAGAGGAGAGAGGGAAATAAAGAAAGAGAGAGCGAAGGAAGAGTGCGAGAGAGTGAGGGAAAGAGGGGCGGGAAGAGGGAGTGGGAGAGGGAGCAAGAGAGAGAGGGAGAGAAAGAAGAGAGGGGGGGATCTAAAATAATGACTATATCTTCATAAGAAAATACTTAGAACGTCCCAAAAAGCGATACCTATTGGCTATGCCAATGCTTGTTTTGTTTGCAGTTGGAAGAGGCTCAGAGGAAGCAGCGATGGAGGGACTGGGTCTTGGGGATGTAAACAAATGGGAGGAAAAAGCATTTGGTTGGAAGAGTAACATAGAGAAGGGGGCAGGGATGTGAATGGGCAAGCAGCAGATGGCGAGGACAGACCACAACCAGAATTGCAGAGGAGCACACAAACTGTCCCTGAGGTGAAGCCTGGCATAGAACTCTACCATGTTTTGTCACAATCATCGTCTAAGCTGGGTAGCAGTGGTTATTTATGGCGCTTAAATAGGGAGAGTCTTGCACCAGCGTTAAATGTAAATAAATTATTATTTCTATAATGCTTAGTTACCGCCGGCTTCCTTTGTTAATACAGAGCACACTGTCTGCTCGTCTGCAATGGAATAATTACCAACTCTCATCTCATATAAACATAGCGTTAAATTCCCTTTCATCAACACATAGAAGCTGCTTTTATAGGAAGCGCCTAGAAAGCAATTTTATCCATGCAAACTCTGTTTGAAAACACACTGTATTTTAGATTGTCCTTGCTGCCTCTGGGTGCTAGCAGGCGAAAAGAGATAAACTGATCTCTCTACCTTCTCCCAACCTTCCTTATATCCATATGTTGACGAGTCGGAAAAAGCGCCTTAGGATGTCTTTAAGGCGGTTTGGTGAAGAGCGCCTGTGTAGTGCAGAGTTCTTCACGGGTTTACGTGTCACTGTGCGGGGAAGCACACCCGCCTGGCAAAATCTCCCATGCAAATATGATTCAATCTGTAAGGGGCTCTTTTACAGCTCCGAGCAGCGCTTGGAAGGCCTGCCAGATTCCGGAGAATTATGGGGGAAGTTAAAAGCGGTTGTTGATAAACACGTGAATGAATCGAATATCTTTTAAGGTGTGTATTATACTCTACGAAAAGGCGACCTCTTAAATTTATTTTTTCACCTATAAAGTAAAATACAGCAACAGATGTTCATACAGCCGCAAACAAAATAGGTACGTTTGTTGCATTTCCTCATGTATTCCAATGTTCAAAACATAAATGCCAAAGTACTTAGCAGTATTCGAACCGTGGCATTACTAATAAACCGTTGGTTGAGTTATGATAAGACAATTAGTATTTTTTAAATACTGAATACGCAAATATTTTTGGTAAAGATGAGCGTGAGTTACTTTCTGAATCGTCTACACCTTGGCAATAGCATCATAAACATTTTGCAACACTCGGTGGTCAGGTGCCGCACGCCTGCTCTCCTTGTCAGGCGTGCGCTGTGCGGAGGGGACACAGGTCGACTGCTATCTGCGCAGCAATTCTTGTCTTTAAGGGCCCAAGTGACAACGTTCACATCTTCTCTTCAAGTGTTTTCATCCCTAAAGTGTCACTCAGCCCTCCCCGGGAGACCCACACACACACTTCCACCAGCTCTTCTCTTGTTGTGCAGATTTCCCGTCTCCAGGCAAGATGTCTGTCAGTCTGCATGGTACTCAAGCCCCCTCCCCTCCCTGGCCTCACTGGCCCGAGGTGCGAAAGGGCAGTCAGGGGCCGAGAAACCAAAGGGGACAGAAACAAAAACAAGCATTTGCAATGCAATAGGTCTCGCATTTATGCGAGTTTGAGCTATTGACATTGCAAATAACCAGGGGCCTCATTTATGAGGCCGTGCGTGAGTTTTGCGCTTCCGATGCGTCACTTTTTGTGACGCATCGGCGGCGTAAAACATGCCTCCTGATGCGCACTATTTACAAAGTGACGCATCTAAGCAGGTGCGTCACTTTGTAAACCCCTTCGCTACATTATACCTGCGTCAGGTATAATGTATGCAGAGGGGGCGTTCACCCGCAAAAAGCCTCGTAATAGTGACGCAGTGAAATCTATGAGATTTCACTGCGTCACTTTTAGGATGCTGTTGCGTCAAAATCTTGCGCCTGCCTCACAGCAGGCGTAAGACTGACGCAAGCCCTTTCACATGGGGCTTTCCCCATGTGAAAGGAAGCATTGCTGGAGTTGCGTCACTTTTGTGACACACTCCAGCAATGAGTCACTTTTGCGCCTACAGATACGTCAGAAATACTGACGTATCTGTAACTCCTTGCGACATGATGCGTCATATTATAAATATGACGCATCAATCATGTCGCAGGGAGAGCGCAGTGAAAAGTGACGCATCACTGTTTTCACGCAGCTATGCGCCACTTTTCATAAATGAGGCCCAATGCCTTTTATTTTTGTTTTCATTATTAAAACATAAATACGAAAAGAAAACTAAAAGCCATTGTCATTTACAATGCCAATAGCTCAAACTCGCGTAAATGCGAGACCTATTGGCTATGCCAGTGCTTGTTTTATGTTTGAGACGGACCAGAGAGGTTTTGAACAGAGAAACAGTGCATTGGTGAAGTAGGAGGAGATGGTACAATCCGTTGTAAATCTGCCACGCAGTAAAGATTGATATCAGTGTTGAAAGAAGCATCTGTGTTTTTTATTGCACCGTGACCATGTTTTAGTAAATGTTCCCATTAGAAAGTGCTCGCATACGGGTAGGGCGGGAGGCATGGGGGTTGGAGGTTAGAGGAGGGCTGTTTAACCATGTTCAGGGACTGCAAATTGACTCTTGTAGCGTTTTTTCTTTGAAAAAATGAAGGTGTAAGCACAGTAGAAGGTCCTTTAGCCTAAAAGCGTTTGAATACTAAATTAACTTTGCAACAAAACTTAGGAACCTTTGGTTGCAAAGATAGTAAATTAGCAAAACAAAAAGGGTGGAGCAGCGGGAACAGGTAGAATGCTTTGTAGTTGTGCGAAGCTATAAAGACTGCTATCGTCCTTCTAAGAAGCATGTCTGTGTTTTGTCGAACCGAAAACAGTTGTCTCTGAAAGGAATCAACAGGAAAACACATGGTGGGGGGCTGGTGAGAACGCAGGGGAGTGGGGTTAGGGGACTTTCTGTATTAACTATGTTGGGGTCATTGAACACGGTATGCTGAATACATTGCGTGCACTTCATTTATGTGCAAACAGGAAAACAAAATTCCTTCCATCTGAAATAAAAACAATTTAAGCCAAAGAACACAAAACAACTTGTAAAATAAAGCAAAGCCCTTTGGAAGAAAAAAACACGTCCGTTCCAAACAGGAAAAAAAGCCCTTCCATCAGAATTAAAAGCAGATCTAGCCAGGGAATAGAAAATATTTCTCAAAATAAAGCACAATTCCTTCACAAGAGAAAAACATGGTCCGTTCCTAACAGTGAAAACGCAACCGCTAATGAAGCACAAATCAGCCTTCTAGTGAAGATTGTTATCTTTAGGTTTACCGCATCAGTGGAATACACATTACCTTACTAAATTAAGAGAAGCAGCAAAATTTTAAAGTTAGAAAAAAAATGCAGATCACTGCTAAAGCCCGCAAGGCAAGCTGCATGCTTGTTTAAATCAAGCAACTCAAAACCCCTAAATAAACACGTTCCTAACAACAAATAAATATCGCAAATGCAAAAACACTTCATCACACCGGTGCAAATGATGACCTCCACGCACGTTCTAATTAAGGAACCAAAAACAAAAGAGTTCCAAACCACATACTTCATCCCACTGCTGGCAAGTTTACAGTAGTTAGGCAGTGCTGCGTGGGCGTTAAGAAACAAAGAAAAGGAGGAACTACAAAACATACAAGCATTGAAAATGCAATAGGTCTCGCAATAGAAGAGTTTAACATTTTTCGTTTTGCAAATGGATGAGTGGCGTTGCGTGGATGAGTGGCGTTGCGTGGATGAGTGGCGTTGCGTGGATGAGTGGCGTTGCGTGGATGAGTGGCGTTGTTTGTGTGAGTGGCGTTGTTTGTGTGAGTGGCGTTGCGTGTGTGAGTGGCATTGCGTGTGTGAGTGGCGTTGCGTGTGTGAGTGGCATTGCGTGTGTGAGTGGCGCTGTTGTTTGAGTGGCGCTGTTGTTTCAGTGGCGTTGCGTGTGTGAGTGGTGTTGCATGTGTGAGTGGCGTTGCGTGGTTGAGTGGCGTTGCCTGTGTGAGTAGCGTTGTGTGTGTGAGTGGCGTTGCGTGTGTGAGTGGCGTTGCGTGTGTGAGTGGCGTTGCGTGGCTGAGTGGCGTTGCGTGGGTGAGTGGCATTGCGTGGGTGAGTGGCGTTGCGTGGTTGAGTGGCGTTGCGTGGGTGAGTGGCGTTGCGTGGGTGAGTGGCGTTGCGTGTGTGAGTGGCGTTGCGTGGTTGAGTGGCGTTGCGTGGTTGAGTGGCGTTGCGTGGTTGAGTGGCGTTGCGTTGTTGAGTGGCGTTGCGTGTGTGAGTGGCGTTGCATGTGTGAGTGGCGTTGCGTGTGTGAGTGGCGTTGCGTGGATGAGTGGCGTTGCGTGGATGAGTGGCGTTGCGTGGATGAGTGGCGTTGTTTGTGTGAGTGGCGTTGTTTGTGTGAGTGGCGTTGCGTGTGTGAGTGGCGTTGCGTGTGTGAGTGGCGTTGCGTGTGTGAGTGGCGTTGCGTGTGTGAGTGGCGCTGTTGTTTGAGTGGCGCTGTTGTTTCAGTGGCGTTGCGTGTGTGAGTGGCGTTGCATGTGTGAGTGGCGTTGCGTGGTTGAGTGGCGTTGCATTGTTGAGTGGCGTTGCATGTGTGAGTGGTGTTGCGTGGATGAGTGGCGTTGCCTGTGTGAGTGGCGTTGCGTGTGTGAGTGGCGTTGCGTGTGTGAGTGGCGTTGCGTGTGTGAGTGGCGTTGCGTGGCTGAGTGGCGTTGCGTGGGTGAGTGGCATTGCGTGGGTGAGTGGCGTTGCGTGGTTGAGTGGCGTTGCATGGGTGAGTGGCGTTGCGTGTGTGAGTGGCGTTGCGTGTGTGAGTGGCGTTGCGTGTGTGAGTGGCGTTGCGTGGTTGAGTGGCGTTGCATGGTTGAGTGGCGTTGCGTGGTTGAGTGGCGTTGCGTTGTTGAGTGGCGTTGCGTGTGTGAGTGGCGTTGCGTGTGTGAGTGGCGTTGCGTGTGTGAGTGGCGTTGCGTGGCTGAGTGGCGTTGCGTGGCTGAGTGGCGTTGCGTGGGTGAGTGGCGTTGCGTGGGTGAGTGGCATTGCGTGGGTGAGTGGCGTTGCGTGGGTGAGTGGCGTTGCGTGTGTGAGTGGCGTTGTGTGTGTGAGTGGCGTTGTGTGTGTGAGTGGCATTGCGTGGTTGAGTGTCTCGTCTTCATAAACGTTGGACAGAGTAGCGGATTGCCTCATTGACAAAGGCCACATAAATTAGACAAACGGAAATCCAGGTAAGCACACACTGACACGGGAACTGAACATAAAAAGACAAGCATGCACATGCATTAAAGGACATACACACAAGCCTATGAAAACACATACAATGCTAAACTAAAGCACTAGTTAGTCAGATGAGACGTTATGCAAACCTTCTTTACACAGTAATCCCGCACCAAAATTAAATAGCAGGGCTAGATTTTCCTAGAGGTTAGAGAAGCTATGTGGCCTTTAATTGAGATAGATGGCCGCGTATGACAACTCCATGTTTGTTCTGGAGTGGTTTATTGTCCCAGGAGAGCCGCAGAGTCTCATGTGAAGCAGAGGGTTGAGGAGTGTCCGCATTTTGGCAGCCCCTTTATAACAAGCATGAGATGGGACCCGAAAACACTGGAATGAGAAGGGGCTGAAAGGAGCTAGTGACAGAGTTCAACTGGAGGAGAGGTGGGCAAAAACAATGAAAAGGTGGACAAGGGAGGAGAGAAGGAAAGGTGACAGAGAACTGCTGGAGGAGCAAAGAGGAGAAAAGAAATGCGACACGGCGGGCAGGGGAGGGGGCGGAGCGGGTAAAAAAAAAAACAAGACGGAGGGAAAGGCAGATAAGGGGAGGGGGGAGGAGAAATGCGACACGGCAGGCAGGGGAGGGGGCGGAGCGGGGAGAGGGTGTGAACAAATATGTTTACTCACAAGTTAAGTAATTTCACTCCATACCTTCTGGTGCTAGCACATACAATTACATTAAGAATATTACAGTGAGTGGATTGATTTTGTTACGGTAATTTTAGCAACATATCATCTTCGAGCAGCGTTTTCACTAGACTTCAATGGAATTAACAATATTTGAGGATTCTGTCAATTATTCAATCGTTTTAAGGTCTGTTTCTTTCTGATGTAAACAACGAGAACACTAGCAAAGGAGTAAAACGTGATGTGTGCGAGTGATTAATCAATGCTTGTACTGCGTCTGTGTGGTGTTTCCTGGTGCGTGTCTGTCCGTTTTCCCGTGCATTTGCAGGCAAAGGGAGCTTAACCCCAAGCATGAGATGGGACCCGAAAACACTGGAATGAGAAGGGGCTGAAAGGAGCTAGTGACAGAGTTCAACTGGAGGAGAGGTGGGCAAAAACAATGAAAAGGTGGACAAGGGAGGAGAGAAGGAAAGGTGACAGAGAACTGCTGGAGGAGCAAAGAGGAGAAAAGAAATGCGACACGGCGGGCAGGGGAGGGGGCGGAGCGGGTAAAAAAAAAACAAGACGGAGGGAAAGGCAGATAAGGGGAGGGGGGAGGAGAAATGCGACACGGCGGGCAGGGGAGGGGGCGGAGCGGGGAGAGGGTGTGAAAGCAGCAGGGGACTGGAGTGCGGCTGAGGGAACTGATGTGCACGCGCTTTTAAGCTCAATGAGCATGCGCATTGAGCTTAAAAGTCACGGGCACTGCAAGGAATCGCCACGATTCCTTGCAAGTTAGTTAAAGAGTGGTTAAGCCCCAATAGTCTCGCAAGCTCGATGCGCATGCGCATCGACAGGCGAGACCTAATAAACCACTAGAAACAAAGAGATTTTATGACACAAGCAAACTAACCAATAAAAAGCTAATAGGAGGAGTGCCAACACACTTAGTAATTACTGAAAGTCTCGGAGAGACAGCGTATGCGCTGCCTAGGCCTCGACCTTAAAAGGGAGATCAGTGAGGAGGCCTGGGAGAAATTAAACCAGGCAGTAGAGCTGAAAGATTAAGCCCTCTTCTGTAAGATAATAAATATCCATATTTTAAAAATAATAACGTGGTGAGGATCGATACTGTAGTACCACCAGAAGACTGGGTGTAACACTTTAAGAGTATTTTTAACCCAGAAGAAACAGATATGATTGATTTGAAAAAAGAAAAATGTATAACGGTAAACCCAGTGAAAACTTCTCCAATCACACCAGAGGAAATAAATTCAGCACTCCAAAAAAGTGCAAATGGGAAAGCAGCAGGCTCAGATGGGGTGCCGATAGATGTTTTTAAGTATGATTTGGAATTCTGGATACCAATATTAATGAAAGTTTTTATTGCTGCTTTGGGAGGAGTATTACCAGCCACATGGGTTGAAAGTATTATTGTACCCATATTTAAAAAAGGTCACAGGGAAAAGGCAAATTTCTACCGCCCAATACCCCTTCTTGATCCCTCTTCCAAGATTATGGGCCGAATTATGCTGTAGAGGCTTGAAGCTTGGGCTGGTGAAAAACATTATACTAACAGAGGCGCAGTATGGTTTCAGAAGGGGTATTGGGACGGTAGAGCAATGTTTAAACCTAGAATTGTTAATTGGGAAGTACACATTAGCTAAGGAGGGGATACTTCATTTATGTTTTGTAGACCTCACCAGTGCCTTTGACTTAGTCAATCATCAAAAATTATGGCAACTTTTAAAAGGGCTTGGTGCTCACACAGAAATAATCTTATTTTTATCACAAATGTATGCATATTTAACCTCAAGGGTATGCTATGGAAAATCAGGGGAATGTACGCCTGACTTTGAGGTAAAGAGTGGTATCAGACAGGGATGCGTATTAGCTCCCCTTTTATTTTTATTGTATATATATAACGTGGACTCGTTTTTAGAAAAATTGGTTGTAGACGCCCCGAAAGTAGGAACATGCCTCGCCCCCGTTTTATTATACGCAGACGACGCTGTCCTAATGTCTAGAACTGCAAATGGCCTGCAATGTCTAATGGAAAATTTTGCCCAATACATGAATGACATAGACTTGCAGCTGAATCTAAAGAAATCATTTGTAATGTTGTGCAGGGGGAAGAGACAAAAGTGTAGACAACATAATGTGGGAAGGGTTTTTATAAATAGAGTCCCAACATTTTCATACTTGGGGATGTTCTTTTGTAATAACGGGACATGAAAATCACATATTAAATTATGCTAAATGAAATTTAAAAAAACGACTGAGGGTATATTTAGATTTGTGGGTAAATTAGGGAACAAACCGATACGAGAAATGTTAACCTTTTATAGGAGTAAGTGTGTCCCAGCAGTTAATTATGGAGCTGCAATAAGGGAGAGAGCAAATACGACAATCCTACAAACTAATGAAAACAAGTTTTAAAAAAGATTATTGGCTGTTCCCAGTGCAACTGCAAACATCATTGTTCATAAAGAACTGTCCGTCCCATATGTAAATGATGCTATTAATATGGCTATTCTTACCCTCTGGCATGGCATATGGACAAAGGAGGAAACACAATTTTCGAAGGATTTAATTATTGACTGCCTAGCTCTAGAACATAGAATGAAAATACCATGGCTAGGGCACATTTTTAATCCCTTGATGAAATGCAAAGTAAATATAGATAAGCCCTATGTATACAGCAATACAGTAAAAGCGAACTGAAATTAAGATATATTACCAATGCAGACTACGAAAGGGAAAGGGTGGCTAACAAAAAACAGACGGTGGTAGCTTATTATGAACGTCCATAAATGAGGGGTACCCTGTTATACCTAATTTTGGTTCAGAATATTCAGCACAGGTTTACCTAACCAGGTTAAGGATGGGTACCTTACATTGTCTAATTGCATTTCCAAGTACAGAGAAATGGCAACAAATATTGCCACCCTGCCCGTGTGATGGTAAAACCTTACAGTCCAACTTGCATTTTATCCTTTTTATATGGGTATCCGGAAAACCTTTTTAAAACCCCTCTTTTAAAAAAAATATGCTTTTTAACTATAAGGATGCGTTTAACTTTATATATAGTCTGGACACTATGAAAATCATTGGCTTAGTTATTTGCTTCATACAACAATCGATTAGAAAAAGAAAAGACTATGCCTTTTTGGAAGTATTGCTGTATGAAAAAGAAGATGCGTAACATTATTTCTTTTAAATTGTACCTTCCTGCACTTTCTGCACTTGCACTTTATCGTATGAACAGTGGTAGCCTGTATTTTTTGAAACCTCAGAAAATAATGTACTTACTACTTTATCATGTTATCCTGCCCATGAAGCCCAAATTTGTAAATATCATTTTTAGTATTAATTATTGCCTATGATAAACTGTAAGAAAGTATTTTTTAGATATATGAGTATTAGTATGCTTTATGGTGTTTGTTTCATTGTTACCGAATAAAGCTGTTTTGATTTGATTTGTGAAAGGTAGGACATGCACTGATGTGTGTGGCATGTCCTGATAGGGAATAACTGCCTAATTGGTTTTTCACTATTGCAAGGCAACCTGTTCCCATTGGACAGAATGTGGAGTTTGTTTATAACCTCTTCTAAACATAACTACCCCGGAGAACAAGGTGGGAAAATAATGTTTAGTACACCTGAACTCAGAATCTAAAGATGCATCTTTTAGTAAAGGTGATTTTTACATTCTGTGTTTGAAAATACCACTTTTAGAAAGTAGGTATTTTGTTGCTTAGCCATCCAGTATGCATCTGCTGGGTTTGTGGATTGATTTTCTGGCTTTGGGATGACAGGGGCTGGGCAGGAGCTGTGGCTCCAGAGAATCTAGATAGGTCATGGATGGGCGGAATAGACCTGGGCTGCATTTAGAGTAGGGGGAGGATATTTCCTTTCACCTGAATGGGCCTGGTCTGCCTCTGACAATGCTGTTTTCACCTCCTGCCAGGAAGCTGCACCGGAGAGGACAGAACTGGTTCTGTTTGGGCACAGACACTCTCTGCCTCCGGGGAGCAAAGGATTTTGTGGTATAAATATTGGGGCCCAGAACTTTAGAACTCTTTTGAACCTTGAAAACTGCCAAGACGAAGAGCTGGAGAAGCTGTGAGGAGGAACTACCACTTTGCTGAGTGCTTTGCTGTGTTGGCCTGCAGTGGCTGCTTCTGTCTTGGGCAGTGAAAGGACTGGACTTTATTTAGTCTTATACTAGATACTTTATTGAGTACCTCCAAGGGCCTGAAATAGAGCTTGCCTCCTGTTCTGAAGTCTCAGGGATGGCAAAGACTTCACCAACCTCTGGGTACCGCTTCTAGAACCGCTGTTTCAGCTGCCACAGAGAGGGGAAACGCAACTGACTCAGTCGCTGGCTCTGTGTCCTGAGAGCACCACAAAGCGCACCATCCGCATCTCACAACGCAACCCTGGTCCCACCAACGACGACGGCCGTCGCCGTCGCCGCCGCCGCCACCGAGCTGGTGCTTGTACCATGACCAGTGGGCACCGCTCTCTGCACCGCCTCGCTTCACTTTGCCATCCTGGTCTCACTGACGCCCCCTCTGCTGCTGACTTTGACACCCGTGACCGCATCATGGGTGGGGGCACCACTCGTTAGTTTCACAACACACTGCATCGTCCAACACAGCTGTCAGGGCCGACGGACACCAGCTCCTGCTAACCGGCTCTGTTCCCTGCACCGCAACCTACCAGCACTGCATCGGGCACTGTCTCGCCCTGCAACGTAAGCCTTAGTCTGACTGACGCCGTCTGGACGATTGTCACAGAGCCGCTGCCTGCACCGCATTGAGAGGACACTGCACCCTACACCGCTTCAATTTTGCAACGCAACTGGTACGGTTGCTACGACCGGCTTGCACCACTATCTCAGCCGTAGCGAGAAAGGTACTGTTACTGTGTCTGTTCGCGCTTTCGCTGGCCTGTACCAATGAGGTCGGCTGGAACTGTTGGACTCAGTTGTTTTCAGCATTGCGGTAGCCCTGGATGAAGCTACCGATTTGTATGAATTGTGTTTTTCACGTATTCTTGCAAAGTTTACCTTTTTAAGTACTGTATTGTGAATTTTTATCGTTTTGGTATTGTTTTAAGTATATAAAATGTTGGATATTTTTCTAAAACTGGTGTGGTGTCCTTTTGTAAGTGTTTTTACTGTATTACTGTTGCTTATGTGCAAATGCTTTACACACTGCCTCTAAGATAAGCCTGACTGCTCATGCCAAGCTACAAAGGGGTGAGCAGGGGTTCTTTTAGGAGTGTAACTCCCTTACCTTGACTAGGAAGAAGGGTTCCTACTTAGAAAAAGGTGCAAACCCATGCCAACTAGAGACCCCCATTTCTAACAGGCCGCATCCCAGTCCATTGTTATTTTGCATACCGTGCCAGCTCAGTTTGGACCCAGCTATATGCAAATCAGTATTGACCTGCTCCAAACGGAACAGTCCAAGCCATGTCCTCCCTGAACCGGAACACAAGCAACCCATGACCGGATACCCTCTAGTTATAGACTCAACAGCTGGGTACAGCCTGATTCCAATAGCACAGTGTGCAAGAGACCCATGTCTGGGCATACCCATCCCACTTAGGGCAAGGTGTCAATAGTCCTTTCTATTCTGTACCCAGAGGACTTTAAAGGTATCCTTTATGTTATATAGACTTGTATCGCGCACAGATACTCCAAGGAGTGTCCTGGCGCGCACCTGAAAAGGAGTCTGAGTCCAAAGGCAGAGCTAGAAGAGAAAGGTTTTCAGCTTTTTCTTAAAATTCACAGAATCTTTGACACTGCGCTAAGCCAATGGCAGTGCATTCCATGCCAGCGCCGCTATCCGGGCACAGGAGCTCCCAACAAGCCTTTGGTGGTTAAACCGAAGAATCTGCGCCAAAAGTTGGCAGGAAGAACGCAGCTGTCTCACCGGAATGTAGAAAGCAAACCTCTTCTGCAAGTAAATGGGTCCCAGTCCATGGAGAGCTTTGTGGGCAATCGACAGAATTTTACATTTTATTCGGGCCCCCACCGGGATCCAGTGCAGAGATCGCAAATGAGAACGAACACTACACCTGCTGGAAAGACCCAGCAGGAGTCTGGCAGCTGAGTCTTGTATCACCTGCAATTTGTTCAATAGGTAACCTGGGATGCCAGCATACAGAGCATTAGCGTAATCTAACTGGGAGAGAATCAGGGCGGAATTTGGAAGGAGAAGGAGAAACTTCCTCAGAGTTTTCAGCATGTTAAAACAGGTACTGGCAGCTTCTTGACCTGTGATGAAAAGGTTAAGTTCTCACTGAGCCAAACCCCCAGATTTTGGGCACAGTCACTATTAGAACTGGGAAAGGGGAAACCTGGGGGCCACAGCTTCTCTCTGAAGTTGGCAGGAAATGTGCTGTGTCCCTCTCCATGTCTAAGCAGGTCAACGCCGTCTCCTCCTCCTGCTACAACACCCTCTGCATGCTCCGCAGGATCTACAAGTGGATCCCGAACGAAACAAGAAGAACGGTGACACAGGCCCTTGTCAGCAGCAGACTGGACTACGGCAACGCACTCTACGCAGGAATCCCAGCCAAACACCTACAACGACTACAACGCATCCAAAACTCCTCCCCCGACTGATCTTCAACGTCCCCCGCCGCAGCCACATCACCCCCCACCTGAGACCTGCACTGGCTCCCCGTTGACAAGAGGATCACCTTCAAGCTCCTCACCCACACACACAAAGCAGTCCACAACGTCGGACAAGCCTACCTGAACAGCAGACTCAGCTTCCACACCCCCACCCGCCAGCTCCACTCCGCCAGCCTCGCCCTCGCCGCTGTGCCTCGCATCCAACGAACGACCTCCGGCGGCAGATCCTTCTCCTACCTCGCCGCCAAGACCTGGAACACCCTCCCTACCCACATACGGCAGACCCAAGACCTACTCGCCTTCAGAAGACTCCTCAAGACCTGGCTCTTCGAGCAGTAGCAGCACCCCCCTCCCCTCAGCGCCTTGGGACCCTCACGGGTCAGTAGCGCGCTTTACAAGTACTTTGACTGATTGATTGCTGTACAAGAGGAGCTCAGATTTCTCCTCACTGCACTTAAGCTGAGCCTGCTCAAGCCAGTGGAAGACAGAAGACAAACAGTGTTGGGCAGAGAGAACTGAGTCATCGTCTCGTCCCCAAGAAAACAGGAGCTGGGTGTCATCAGCATAGGCCATCACCTTAGCCCCTATTGCCTCCGCTAGATTAACCAACGGGGTGACATAGTGTTAAAAAGAAGGGGACTAAGGGATGACCCCTGCAGGACACCCGTGGCCACTGGTTGGGGAACAGAGACACAAGGTGGAAGCCAGACCTGCTGTGAGCGACCCTCCAAGAAGGACCTGATCCAACCCCACACTGACCCGGAAACACCAATCTCCGAAAGGTGCTCAAGAAGCAAGGTGTGGGGCACTGTATCAAATGCTGCAGAGAGGTCCAGCATAACCAGAGCTGCCCTCCTGCCGGCATCCAGACACTCACGGATCACCTCTGACACCTCCAGTAAGGCCGATTCCATGCTATACGAGGCTCGGAAGCCAGATTAAGCCGGGTGGAGCAAACCCGAGGCTTTGACATACTCGGTAAGTTGATTCGTGACCACCTTTTCACAAACCTAAGCCAGAATCTGCAAAAGTCAAATAGATGGTAGTTTCCGGGAGTCAAAGGGTACAGGGACAGCTTCTTGGGGAGATGAAGGATTTTAGCCTGCTTACACGACACCGGGACCAGAGCCTCCCGCAAAGACAGGTTAATGAGCTGATTAGCTTCCAGATTGATTTGTCCGCGACGGTGGCCAAAAGTCTGACTGCACAGGGATCAGTTGGAGAACTTGATTTCAGAGCTTTAAGAATTTTAAGGGTACTGGGCAAATCAGCTGGCAGAAAAGATGACAGAAAAATAGTGGGGCCAACTAAAGGCCGAACAAATGGACAAGCCTTAGGCGCCAAGGCACAAGAGGAGAAGGCTGCTTGGATAGTGCAAATTTTGTCCAGAAAAAATTTGGCAAGGGTATTACACCAGAACTCTGAGACAGGGACGGAACGCGCCAAAGCACTGGGGGACATAAAATTTTGCACAATCGAAAACATTTATTTTGAGTTGTTAGCCTGGTCGATACGCAATGTAAAGTATCGGCTTTTGGCTGCCGCAATAGCGGCATAGTAGCTTTTCTGTTTGGTTCTAAATGTGTGTTTCGCCGAGGGGCAGTAGCCACTGGAGCGCCACGCCCGCTCCAGTACCTTGCGCTCGTGTTTCAGGACTTTGAGCTCAGGTAGAAACCAAAGTTTGGAAGGAGATTCCCTCGCAAGCTTAGACCGGCATGGTGATGAAAGTGACGACACTGAGTCAGATATCCATTTAGTAAACTCAGTCACACTCCCTTCAAGGTCATGCTGAAGGGAGGGCCTGGAGGCAGCCAATGAGCTATTAAAGCGAGGGGGGTCAATTTTGCCAAATGTCGGGGGCTATGGCAGTGAGTCAGCCGTGCAGGCTGAGTAACCTCCCAGGAGAAACAGATAAGAAAGTGGTCCGACCAAGGGACACGGGAGGGCTCAGCCACCTGAATAGGCAAGTTGGGACAGATGGGATCTAAGATATGGCCGTCTTGATGAGTAGAATGAGTGACCCATTGAGAGAGTTCAGCCAGTTGAAGAGAGTCAAGAAAATCAGCAGAGTCCCTAGCCTCTTGTTGATCAAGATGGAGGTTCACATCTCCCAGTACCATGTACTGGGAGAATCGCAATGCACGCTCAACTACAGCGTCCCCACAAGATTTAAGAAAGGCAGTAGCCGGACAGGGGGGGGCAGTAGATTAGGGAACCACCTAATGTGAAGTGATCAGAGAAATGTATACTAAAATCCAGAACCTCAGTCACCCCAGAGGCTAAAGATTTCACTGTGAGGAACCCAATTATCCTTGTACAGGATGGGTAAACCAACCCCCTCTCCCTACTGGGCGGCCCCACCGACAAAGCTTGAAGCCTACAGGAGTAGCCAGAGCAACAACTGAGTTAGATGCGGCATCCAGCCAGGTCTCCATAACAAACAACAGGTCCAATCAATTATCAGAGACCAGGTCGAACACATCAGCATGATGCTTCCTCAATGATCTAGCATTGATGAGGTCAGTTCTAATATCCGAGGACCTCGTAAATTTGCTGGGCAGTTCGAACGAAGAGAGTTCTAATATCGGAGCAAAGCCACAAGTAGCGCAGACAAAATCCGAGTCGAAAGGCATGGCGCTGCAATAGTGAGAAAGGCAGGGAGGAGGCCTAAGTGCTTTTAAAGACTCACCAGATAACAGTTTTTTTATAGCCACCTGCTGGTTCACATCGGGCAGCATAACTGGGCCTGGCTGCTGACTTGATGCTGACGGGCACAGACGGGCTTGCCTTCGGCACGCCAACGGAGCGCCCGCTGTGCGTTCGTGCGGAGGTCATTAAGTAGGGTTGTATGGGGAGGCACAGCCAAAATGGCCGCCAAGAACCAACTGGCCCCGAAAAGTGCAACGTGCAAGTAGAAAGGAGTTTAACACACTCCAAGCATTTTCAAAAGAAAATAGCAGTTCAAAGGTGAGAGGAGTTTAGCACACTCCAAACGTTACAACTTGGAAGCAAGTTTAAAAATTACATCACATAACTAAATAGTTCATCCCCCAAACAGCATAAAATACAGTGACACAAAATTAGCCCCTTTTAAAATTAGCTGAAGAACAACCTTTTCAAGCGTTGCTTGCCTGAGCACAGCCCGTTAAGTAGGGTTGTATGGGGATAGCGAGCAGCATGCAGCGACTAGAGCGATGACCCCAAATGGCGTGAGGCACAGCCAAAATGGCCGCCAAGAACCAACTGGCCCCGAAAAGTGCAACGTGCAAGTAGAAAGGAGTTTAACGCACTCCAAACGTTACAACTTGGAAACAAGTTTAAAAATGACATCACATAACTAAATAGTTCATCCCCCACACAGCATGAAATACAGTGACACAAAATGTGCCCCTTTTAAAATTAGCGAAAGAACAACCTTTTCAAGCCCTAAACTACAGCTACTTTTCTGTGGTCCAGGGGAGTCATCCGCAAAAGGCCCCACATCAGTAAATGGGCAGCAAACATTGCTTGACGTCTTGCTCTATTTGACCCTCACTCTTTTGCTGACTCGCCCTGACCTTCTGACCAGTCTCTTTGCCCTCTTTCCAGTTCCGCTCCAAAGCAGTCCCCAACTGCAGGGTCCACACCAGGCACTGAAGTCTGATACCAGCCTCACCTCTCACAGTCATCCATACTTGCCCACATTATCACTGAGCCCATCAAGACAGTGAAGCAACTCAACCCTTCAATCACTTCACGGACATCTACCATGCCACACCACCTGGCACTGCTCTCAAAGCCCACTGGAAGGATACTCTAATAGTCTAACCTCGCCCCTACCAGACACCTCTCAACCCACCTGCCACCTGATGAATCTACTATGGG
Organism: Lissotriton helveticus; assembly: GCF_964261635.1. Classification (NCBI taxonomy): domain Eukaryota; kingdom Metazoa; phylum Chordata; class Amphibia; order Caudata; family Salamandridae; genus Lissotriton; species Lissotriton helveticus. The sequence goes on from NC_136068.1 coordinate 438,190,910, forward strand.
CCATTAGCCAATTCTGACAGCAGCCACAAGCCTTCCATGCCCCCAGTCCACATCTGCAGCTGAGTATTAACGCTTCATTTAGTAAATCCTAATACTCATGACGTTTTGCTGTCCAAAAGGCAACAGCTTTACCAGGTCAACAGTCAACGTAACACAAAAGAAAGGGGAAGCAGGAAGTGTTTTAAGGCAATATGACACCTTACTTAAAATGCTAAAAAAAAATGCTTCACCTCCATCTGCTATTGTTATGGTTATGGTTAATAATTGGCTCCTGCAAAGTCACAACCTGATATTAATCGGCATCACAGTGCTTTTAGGTAGTCCGCGATGTGGCTATTCTAACATTTTGATCGCAGACCAGATCTTCAGTTTTGGGGAGGTGTGTGTTCTGCAGAGTGGGTATGTCAGTTTTAATTATTATTTTTTGTGGGTGAGGTCAGAGGGCTGTTCCAAATTGCTTCCATATTTCATGATTAGATATGTATTAAGTAGCTGAATGGTAGGAAGTGCTTTTGGGTGCCTTAGTAGACAGTTAAGTGCATTTTGGAGCTATTATGGGTGTAATTTCAGAATTGTATCTGAATATGAGCTGTTGTAAGGCAGTGGTGTGTGGCACGTCGTTATGGCTGTATGCACTGTTTCTAAATTAAAGAGTGGGTGCACCTATTCCACGCTGTACTTGTGTGGCACTGCCTAGTGTGATCTATTGTTTGTGCTTCTATTTATCATGCATGATGCTGCAAGCTCATTGATACCTAGCTGTATTGAATATGTGAGCTCTGTTGGATGGGTGTGCGGCATACTCTCTCTAGTCTATTGTGCGGAATGTTTGTGTATTTTTACTCGAGGGGACCTCAGTGCTACCAAGCTATGTGGTGTTTCTGCACTGCTTGGTGTTTGAGAGTCATTCTGCCTAGCATTTGCTTTTGGACGGAAGAGTTCAGTGTGAATTTACTGTTGCACGCCAGTTTCTGCTAGAACAGTGAGGCATTTACATTGCATCCATGTGTCCAGCAGGCGCAATGCAGCCCGTCTTTAACCCCTTAAGCGATGCAGTCGGCCAACGGTCGTCGCGTGCACTACCTTGGTAGTGCTGCGCACGTCCGTTGGCCGACGCGATCCCACCCGTTTTTCGAACGTTCAGCACTGGAGCTGAACGTTAGACGCAGCCAACGGGTTAAGGGCACAGAGGGACCCGCCCACCCCACCTTTTTGTAAACATGAAGAGTCTGCCATGCTGAGCAAAGGTCAGCCTGACAAACACTATTTATGTTCAGGTCAGTTAGGCAGCGAGTCAGGCAGCGAGGTGCTGTACACCTGGATGCTTGAGTTGAACTTTGCCGGCCTAAAGATTTAAAAGCAATATGGACGTGACATTTGCAACCCAGCAAAGCACATAGAGGTCATTCCCCCCATGATGAGTGGACGTGTCACAGATGGATTTGGATCTGGGTGCTTCAGTTTTAAGCCCTGAAGTGCCCACGACTAACTGTCCATCAGTGATGCTCGTCACAGAGTGGGTGGGGTCAGCAAAACTCATTGACCCCATCACACTTCTGCGTCGTCTCATTAGAAGACCCATAAGAAGGTCAGCCAATGAGAGGAGGCAGTAGTCCCAATCATCCAGGGACCACCAAGGCTTCCCAATCACCACCAGTAATCATAGCTGCAGCCCAGTAAGTTTTTCGTTTTTAATGTTTCGTGCGTGCTTGTGTGTATGTATGAAAGCAAGTGTATTTGTGCTGGCTTGCTGTGAATGTGTGTGTGTATGTGTTTGTGAATGAGTGTGTGCATGCTTGTGAATGTATGGGTGTGAGTGAGAGTGCATATAGATAGGCAAGTGTATGTGTATGTGTGTGCATGTGAGGCCTGACCATTCCCCTGCTTGCGCAAATTACCAGCTGCCACTGAGGTCCAGTAACTCATATGGAAACTGTGCAAGGCAGGGATAGTGCCAAAAGAGAGAAATCATACCAAATTAGCCAAATTACATGCTAGGACACCAATCAGAATTACATCAGGGCCAGATGTAGATAGGCAAATACCGGTCGGTAACGGCCGAAATTCGGTAATTTCGGCCGTAACCGACCGGTATTTGGAAAATGAGATGTAGGTGGGCATTTTTAAGGAATTAAGGAATATTTTAAGGAATCAGTAAATTACCGATTCCTTAAAATACCGAATCGGTAAATTACCGATTTTGCTATGTATGGAGCACTCAAATGAGTGCTTTTCCCCTTTTAGGATTCGTTATTTACCACCAACTACAAGTTGGTGGTAAATAATGAAAACCTTTGAAAAAGCATTTATTTTGCTTTTCCAAAAGTGCCATGTTGCAGACATACATGCCCTTAGGGCATGTATGTCTGCAACATGGGCACCCATACACAATTGAGGGGTGCAACAGGGTGTCAAAGTGACACCCTGCCACCATTCAGTGTGTCCCCCTTTTACCGAATCGGTAAATACCGATTCGGTAATTGGCATTCATTCCTATGGGCCTCCAGGCCCATAGGAATGAATGGCAATTACCGAATCGGTATTTACCAAATTCGGTAATTACCTAAATTTACAGATTCGGTAATTTTTTCGGTAAAATTACCTACATCCCATTTGCCTGTTCTTAAATACCGAATCGGTATGATTCGGTATTTAAGAATCGGTAATCTGGGATTACCTACATCGGGCCCATGTATCTTGTTTCCTTTGGATAAAATATCAATATAGAGTGAGCACAACTTTTTGGAATATTTCTCTTACGAATACAAACGTAGCATCTAGCATCCTGCCCTATACTGACAGGGACCTAATCCACCACACTGGAATTCTTCACTTCTGCATTTCACTGGCTCTCGCCAGTGCAGTCACAGAGGACCATCTCCCTTCTTGGGCATTTGTGAATGATGATCTACTCAGCTTTACATATACCAGTAGCATGCCTAAGTACATGAACATGCCTCCTCGGGTATCCTGTAGGCTCCATGCCTTGCTACAAATGGGAGAATGCACATTTCTCTTTAGCAGTCCCTGGGCACTTTTATGTGCTGGATCCTCTCATCCACTCAACTGGCAAGCAGATCTTGGCACTGTCTTCCTTCTCAACGGCAGACTGCAAATAAAGCCTTCACAATCCAGGCTCAATGCACAATTGTTAGAGTGAAACGTACTGCAGCCATTTATTCTACTGGACTGCATCTTCTTGTTTCTACCACTGCCAGGTGAGGTGGAACATCTTAATCTGACTGCAGTTACAAATGTTGTGGTAAATCTCTCCACAGGTTCAAAGCAATAACGTTGCCATATAACATAGACGTCAACATAGTTAGGTGCAAAAACAGATACAATTTTAAGCTTCCCAGTTAGAGGAACAATATACCTAGGCACCAAGTGACATACATCAACAGGAGCTCTGTTCTGCAATTTAGACCCTTCAACAGTACACTATCAGGCGTGAAACCCTCACAGTGCATTCATTCCATACATTCCGCTGTGAGGGGATACACCACTCCACACAGCTGACACACTGCACACAGAGAACACTAGACCCTGACTGTCGTAGCAGGACAATAGTGCTCTTTATTCTCTGTATTGTTTTGTATATGATGGCAGTGCTCATGTGTTCTGATAGCGGGTTCCCAATTTCTGCGCTCCAGGCATTATATGAATAGGTGCCTGAACTACACAGAGAAAGGACTATAATCACGGTCACTACAACTGAACATTTTTATTTTGTTTTCCTCTGCCGTGTGTTCCAGTGCCATGGGGCTCCTGGTATGACCATGTGAAGGGCTGGTGGGAAGCGAAGGACTCACGACGGATTCTATACATCTTCTATGAGGACTTGAAGGAGGTGAGGGCTTATTACTGTTGCAGGGGTGGGCTGAGTGTGGGGCCCTACTTCTGGTATATGGAATGAATTCCTGCAAAAAGTGTGAATTTCATGGTAATAAAAGAACTGAGGTTCAGGCGCTACGGCAGGTTAGGAAGAGATGCGAATGAAACAGCGGACAATTTCACTTTCATGAAAGAGGTGAGGTGCAACATTAAAAAGGTGAGTGACTGCATTGCTGCCGAAAGGCAAGGGCACGATGTAGTTGTGATTCTATTTGAGTTGTAAAGGCACAAATTCTGCTAGAGAAAGGTGTCGGTGTGCTGTTACAGCAGGAAGTGAGACAGTGACCCTAATAAAATCAAACAGGGTGTGACCCAACTGCAGGTGAGGGTGTTGCATAATGCAACTGGAAATGGGTGGTGCCATCAGTCCAGTAGGTTGGGTATTACACTACTGCACATGTGCGTGTGGCATTTTTGCTGAAAAAGGGGCATTGTGCAAGGCAAGGCTATAATAGGGCAACACTACTGCTGACTGTGAGACATTTCTTGTTGGTGGCTTCAGATACAGAGCACTGTTTATTGCTGCTTCAGATCTCGTAGTCATCCATCGAGAAGTACTTGCCCTGCATTAAAACAGGCCACCAGCCTGAGCTTCCTCCTGCAGTGCCCTGTTTTCACTGATTCCACCCCATGTCTTGTTTCCAGGACCCAAGAGGTGAAATCCTGAAGGTGGCGCAGTTCATGGGTCTAGAGTTAAATGAAGAGCTTCTGGAGAAGATCATCCTGCACACGACCTTCCAGGCAATGAAGGAGAATCCCATGGCCAACTACACCACGCTGCCCTCTTTCATTTTTGACCAGTCTGTGTCGCCCTTCATGAGAAAAGGTACAAGGGGCTCATACTGATCCTTATTCTATGGCAGATATTGTGTTACCGAAAAAAGTGTGCCCTCAGTGGCAGGATTAAACATCTATACTTAGGGAAGAGAAGCTGTATGAAAACAAATAAGTGTAAGATAGTTGTAAATTCCCAGACACCCCCACCACCACATTGAACCCATAGTCAGAGGCAGTGGTGGCTGGTGGATTTTATATATGGTGGCGCAGAAACTGTAGGCAGGATGAAAATGTGTGAGGTCTGCGAGACAGCCAAACTCAAAAGAGTTATGCAGGGGTAGTTCCCGCCCCCTCTCCCCAATTTCATTTTTTTAATAAAACAGATTCAAATTGAGGATTATACAGCACATTGCCAGTCATGGAAAACTGAGCATCTTATTGTAACGCATATAACAGTAGCACAGTGTGCATTATTTTCACCTAGCCATAACGGCACACAAACACAACTATGCACTGACTTAAGAACAATTAAGAACGCAGTAGAAAACTTGTATGAGTGTAGAATATTTTCTGGCAGCTGTCACTTTCTACAGTTCTATTGTATGTTTCAGTCTTTTGGCTACTCAAAAGTGTTGGAGGCCTGACTCATACAAGCAAGCTCCCCTCATATTAAGCTTACACCCCATGATAGCGATCCCTTACTGCTGGCAATACCTATGTATTGCACTCTCAATGTTTTCTACCATTCATCCTAACCATTTTCCCCAGAGAACCTCCATGCAATCGAAGTTTGGCAATGCAAGTGCCAAGCTTCTCAGTGTCTTCAGAAGCCACCTGGGCACTTCCTGCTGTTGTGACCAGTGTTCATTTATTCATGGAGGCGATGAGGCCTAATGGTCACATCTGCCACCCATACACTCTACTCTGTTCTTGCTCCACTGTCCAGCCTAACTCTTATGTAATCCTTCTCTCCTTCCTTTATGCTGCCATGGTCTGTCATCTTTCTCCCATCATTTATAATTTGTTTTGTCCATCATCTTCATTCTATTCACTCTTAGACCGTTCTCTTCATGACCTGCTTCCTCTCCCCTCTAACACAGCGCTTTAGCGTCTATACTTTTGCCATTATCAGCTCTCTCTCCACTTTACCTCTTCTCTGCTCATTTATCTCTCTACACTTTCTCAGCTGTTTTGTTTCTCTCCTTTCAATCCCTGCTTTCGTTTCCCTATTGTCAAGCCTATCTCTTGCCCACTCCTTCACACCTAGGGGCTGATTATGATGGCGTTTTTCCCGCATCCTCTGGGCCGGCGGAAGCCACCGCCGGCCCGGAGGATGCGGGAAAACCGCAGCGGACTGAAAAAGACCCCCCACCAGATTAGGATGGCTGGGGGATCGTTTTTCAGTCCGCAGCTTTTCCGCCGCGGTCGCCTCCCGTCCGCGGCGGAAAATCACTAACATGGCTGGCGGTGTCTATCAGACACCGCCAGCCATATTAGGATGTCTGGAGTAACATGCCTTTACACAGCGGCATTTCCGCCGTGCACAGGCATACGTTTTTTTGTTTGGGGGCCCGTTGCGGGCCCCCAGGGGTGAAGGGGGGGTGGGGGGTGCACATGGGGGGTACCCCCCCTGAATTTGGGTGCACAAAGCGGCAGGCACCGCGCGGTGCCTGCCGCTTTGTGCATGAAAATGCACAACTTACATTTTTAACATTGCGGCGGGTGCTGCTTCAAGCAGCACCCACCGCAATGTTAAAAATACAGGATGTGACCGCCAAGGTGGCGGTCACATCCTAATTTGCAGGGAGGGACCGCCGCTGCCCCTGCGGACGGTCCCTCCTACTCTATGGTGGCGGACGGACTCAGGTCCGTCAGCCATCATAATCGGCCCCCTAGTGTGCCTTCTCTTCCCCGCTGTATTCAGGTAGCTCTCTTCTCTCACTTATTCCCTGTTCCCTTTCATCTTTCTTTTATCTTGTTGACATTCCTTTCAGCTCTTTCACTTCTGGGCCTGCTGTCTTTCGTCTCTCACTGTGACCACTGCTCTCTCTCTCTCTTTCCTTTCTCAGCTGGTTCAATAGGATAACACTTTGAGGGATTGAATAAATTAAGAAAGGAAGAGGCCCACAGACACGTTGATCTCTTCCTTCAACATTTAATTTATTTTAGGGTGGTTCATATAACCCTATAGTATACTGTTAGGTGCCTTAGCTCTCAAGGTTGGAATCGAAGAAATGGAGGCACGAAATACTGTGAGAATCACAATAAGAATTATCCTCTGATAGCCGCAGAGGAAAAAATAGTAACAATAATGTAATTGTTGGTATTTACAAGTACATTTCCAACCCTAGAAAATCCACATAATCATGACATTAAAGATTCTCTCTTGAAAAGGTAAAGACTTTAAAATGAACATTAATTTTGCGTGTAGTGAATTTTGAATGCATTATTTCATTTTTAATAAATGCAGAATTTAAAATGTGTCAAAATCGCAAATATTTATTTAAAAATGCCCAGAAGTATTTAAGAACTCACACGCTCCATACTTTTAAAACATGTGTTTTATAAAACTATTCCAGATTTCACAGATCAGAGGATAGTAACTTACAGTCTTCTGTAATGTCTGGTCAGAACAGGCGACCCTTTTATTTGATTTATGGATTTAAGAAAGTACCATCCATACTGGAGGTAGAAACACTGCCTCGACACAACAACCCCAGGGTCAGGCCCAGGCTGGACAACAGCATTTCCTTTTCATTATGGTAAATTTTATTTGGCCATACCAGAGCATGAATGGAGGCATGCATGATTAGCAAGATCACTCTTTCCATACATGAGTCCTGTGACTGCTTGCGCTGCAGACCCCTCCAGAGTCCCTTCTGTACTGTCTGCTGACTGCCCGTGCCCAACAGCCAGGGACAGTCTGAGCCCCTGGGAGACACCACTGTAAAGAAAGAATAAGAGGACAGCAAGCACAATACAGTATTGTCTGTGACTCTGTGCCTGTGCTGTATGACAATACACCCTGCGCTGAGGTTTAAAAACGTAGTACTGCTGTGTGGTTCTGTCCGCCGGCACAACACAAAAGCTAAACCTATGCACAGATCGAAGGGTGACTCCTGGCAATAGACCTTGCATTTCTTGGGATGCAATATATTTTTCATTACTCTACACGTAGGAACTTCCAAGCACACACAATAACATTTTCAAAGGAAATCTACAAATGATCTCCTTGCTTGAGCAGTTCTGCCATGCTCCTTTTCCCTCAAGCAAATTACCATTCGAATTGAACCAAACAAATTATAACTTGGCCCACGAATTCTTAGAACACGTGGATCAAATGAATAGGACAATTATGAGGAAAGGCGCATATGTTTTATAGATAAAACAGGCAAATATCTATGAGCTAAGCAGTTGTATACTTTTGCTTATACATTATAAATATCAGAAGCACACGGAGTAAAGAAAGCTCTCGCGCAGTATGTTCTTTGGAGTTTTCTAAGCATAACTTTGGGGCCTGGGTAGATTGATCTCTAAACTTGAACAAGAGTTTTCGTGCAGTCGAGGCTGTCAATCAGTCCGGACAATTAAAGGAAACACCATTGTAGGAAGGTGGATACCTGACTATGGTTACCACAGATTTTTTTGCCTAGTGTTTAGCTGGTTTTCGACTTAGTTGGCCTGGGATCCTGCTAATCAGGGTCCCAGGCTAACTGCTCTCTCTGTAAAATTGACTCCATGTACTTAGGTACATACCTAATTGGATGCTGAGTCACCTTATCAGACCCTGTACAGTGTACCTTAGGTACCTAGGGCATAGGTGTACCCAGGGCCTACCAGGGGCTGAAGCATGTATTATGCCACCCCTGGCTGGCCATTCAAACTGACACAACTGGCTGGTAAGACAGCTGGGCAAGGTGGTGTAATCACCCTTTGCTGTAGATATAGTATACCTATATCTAACCCCAAAATGGACACATATACTCCTATCAGTCACTCCTATGGCAGGCCTTATCAATCCTGAAGGCAGAGTGCTTGGAATCATGTAAGATGGTGCTCTAGCATGAGCTGAGCCTGTCTGCAGCTTGCGGAACCAAGTCCTTATAGCTGTTCCATGATAACGCTATAACATATACTCTTAAGTGCATTATAATCCTCGCGGTTATTGCTAACTTTGGTATAGCATTATCAAAACATGTCGAGTAAGGTGTCATACGAATTGGAATACTACCCCCTCGCCAGTTCTGGCGACGGGGTAGCATTCCACCCTTTTAGAGGGACACGACATGTATGTAACTGTGAACCCCGGTTAAAGTTAAACAGAGCCTCAGCATCACAAAGTGGATGCTGCCACCACAGACACAAGTCTGACCTCCTGCTGCTGGGAGTCCTTCCAGCGAGGGAGGCCTGGACAAAGGGTTTCCTGCCTTGGGAGGTGCTAGCACCACCCCAGACAGGATTTTGTGTATTAGGTAGGACAGGCCTGAAAGGAATGAGACATGCCTGGGGCACACAAGGTGTCCCTGTGCATACCCCGGTTCAAACCAGTTGCTGGGGCACTCCAGCCCCAGCTCTGGCGCGAAACCGGACAAAGGATAGGGGGTGTAACCACCCCCCTTCCTGGTCCCGTCCATGGGAGGGACCTAGTCACTAGTACAGCCCCCTTTAGCAGGATAAAGGTAGGAGCTAGTCCCATTCCAAATTAGATTTATCCTGAACAACTTTACAAGAAGAAACTCTGGACTTCGACTTTCTGCTCCCCAGAAGACTGAAGAATCTCCCTTGTGGGCAAGGAGTGTCCACCCTGCAACTGCAGGCACCATCAAGGATCCTAGCGGTTCACTTTGTCGATCTTCCTGCCGGAACCAGACCTCAGAGCCCGACGAGACCCAGACTTCCAGACCTCTCCGACATCTACCTACATCTGCAGCACAGCTGAGATCCGTGGGTGTGACGAGACACGTGGGACCGGCCATCTTGAAGAAACTGCACTTCGCTTCCAGCACGACTTCAGCGGCATCCTCGAGTAAGTGCTTTGGGGATTGAGAAGCCCCAGCCCCGAGCAGCTCCTGCACCGAAGACCAGCCCTCCAGCATCCACGAGATCTGCGTGGGGCCCTTTTGCTTGGTTGCTGCTCGACGCGTTGTCTGGTCACTTGCCGGCTGGCTAGTGGCCTCCTAGACGACGATCCACTAAATCTACACCGCTGGTCTGGTTGCTCCAGACTGGCCCTTGCTCCCTTCCAAAAGAGGAGCACCCCGGACCCTCCTGGTCCGCACCAGACGCCGTTTCCACTCCCCGCGTGGGTTGCCTTTGCCAAGGCCTGTTGACTCCAAATCCGGATCCCACACGGCCGACAGCGAGAGCCTGCGTGGTACAGCTCGTGCCTCCATCCTGGTCGTCGAAGACACCTCCTGGTCCACGTGGCTGCAGAGACAAGCGTCCACTCTTCACCTGATCGCGACAACAGCATCTGGTTCCTTCCTGGTTCCACACCGGTCACTGGCTAGTGACTTTGAACACTGTCCCCTCTGCTTTCAGGTCCTCTTCTTCCTCGATCCACCCTTGGATCGCACCGGACATCTTCCTCCTGGTCGCCTGCAGCATCTTTCTTCAAGGCTCCATTGACTTCAACGCAGAAACCCGACACACTTTCACACCTATGCACCCGCAGCCCGTGGGTGAGGTAACGAGAGCATTTCGGTGCTCATAGGTAGATTGACTCTCCTAGTGTCCAGGTATCCAGGCAGTTTAGTCGTAACTAGTAGGAACTGTCTTTTACTTACCTTTTCGTAATTTGTTCTGCCCATTGACTTTGTTCCGCATCTCGCGTGTGAGTTCACACTCTGCACACGCGTCCCGTGGGCCTCCTGCTACTTACCTAAGGTTAGGGTAGTGTAGTCCCAGCGATCCTACAGCCTCTGCGCATCGTCATTTCCTCTATCGATTTCCTTATACCATTTACTTAGTATATGGTTTGTCGTGCCCCTAGGGCACCATTGTAATTTGTGCAACTTATTGTATTTTTCTTAAGAGTCTTGTCATGTGCTTAGCCCTCTGATCTCATAAAGAGTTCAGAGGTGTTTGTTAGTAATAAATATATTGTTTATTTTCATAACAACCTGTGTGGTGTCCTTTCATCTGGTATTCAAGGGGTTATATGTGGTAAAACAGCTGGCTTCACATGCCAAAAGAGTTTAGCCTAAGACTGCTTTGTCCATGCTACCATTAGGATAGCTGGTCTATAAGGTTGACTTACAACCAATCACCATAAGGGTTGTTTGGACTGATACAAGGTGATCACCAGAACTAGTGAACATCATATATCTCACAACCATCATGAGAATACAGACTCACATCACATGGGCTGAAAACATGTCAGGACAAGACTCGGTGTGATTTTCCTAGCAGCGTAAAGTGGTCAATCATTCCCAGCAGCTGTTCAGTTACCCTGTGTGATTGTATAGATCCAAGCCACTCTTGCCCATGGACACTTTCAAGATAGGCCAATGGTACTGTGATATAAGAGCACTGTGGTAAATGTACACTTTTAAATGTTCAAAAAATCTGATGTATTATGTCGAAACACTTCAGAAATATGGAGTTTTTAATTTCAAGGACACCTTTTCATATTGTCACCTGATATTTGTTGCATGCTTTCACCCCTCTTTAAAACAAAAGTTAGAAAAGTGTGATGATGTTTCAGACCTGATGCGTAGGGTGACCAACTGGCATTGGTGTAAATTCAGGACGGTGAGTGTCAAAATTCAGGACACAATTTCAGGACACGAGGTGAAAATTCAGGACAAAACTTCAGGACAATTGGATACGTTTTACAGACACATCAGAGGTCACGCAATAATATATAAGTAAGCCCAGCCATATTCAAACATATTCAACCATTTGCAAACCTATCCATCATGTATCCTTCCATCTATCATTTCACTCATTCCTCCTTTCACTCATCCATCCATTATCCATCCACCCTTTCACCCTATCCATCTGTACACTCATCTAACCACTCTTCTACCCATCCATCCATTCACTCATCCATCCTTTCTCTCATCCATTTATCCTTTCACTCATCTATTCATCCTTTTGTCCATCTACCCTCCCTTTCACTCACTCATCCATCCTTACATCCACCCTTTCACTCATCCGTTTATGCATTCACCCTTGCACTTATCAATTCTTCAATCCATCCATCATTTCACTCATCCACCCACTCACTCATCATTCACCTTTTCACTCATCCATCCTTTCATTCATCCATCCACCCAGCTACTCTTCCACCCATACATTCATCTATTTACCTTTTCTCTCTTCCATCCTTCCACTCACTCATCAATCCATCCATCCATCCATCCTCTCTCATTATCTATCTATTCAATCTTTAATTCATCCATTCACCCTTTCACTAATTCATCCAGGCATCCACCCATCCCTTCACTTACTCACTCGCCCACCTTTTCATATTCATTTTGAGCTGAGCCTTTTTAAAAAGAGGCCCGTCAAGAAAAAAAATCCGTTCCTGGATATTCCTCGCTGCAGGAGCCATTCCAGGACAGGGACAGAAGCCACCCAGGGCAGAGACAGGATCCACAGGAGCGGGGGAGGGGGGGGGGGGACAGGAGCCATCACAGGTGTGGAGGGGACAGGAGCCACCACATGGGGGGACAGGAGCCATCACTGGGGGGGGGAGGGGCAGGAACCATCACAGGAGGGGGAACTGGATCCACCAGGGTGGGCACAGGGGTGGGCATGCAGTATTCTAGTATCATCTTGGTCTCTTCCAGGGTGGGGTAGGGCTCATCACCCCCTCCTGGACAAGACAACGAGAAGACCGTCTCTCTTTACAAAATGTTAGTTAGCCATACCCCACTGTTATGTACAATACTTACAGGAGATACTCCAAGAGAACTGATTTAACTGATTGTCCTCTATACTTTGTTAATCAGTGTGGGTGCAATTGTGCCATTTCTTTATTTTATTACATTATAGACTGCATGTTTGAAGAATCGAGGTTTGTTTACAATTTAGTGACAGTAATTAAGCTCTGTGAAAAGAACCACGTGCTGCCTCGGTGTAATCAGACCAGTTTGAGGATGTTTGGGGCCCTGAGAAGAGGTGCTGACTCCCGCGCTGGTGCCCTGAGAAGAGGTGCTCACCTCCCGTTGTTGCCCTGAGAAGAGGCACTGAACCCCCCTCTGGTGCCCTGAGAAGAGGCGCTGACCCCCCGCTAGTACCCTGAGAAGAGACGCTGACCCCCTCCCGCTGGTGCCCTGAGAAGAGGCGCTGACCCCCCCAGGCTGGTGCCCTGAGAAGAGACGCTGACCTCCCGCTGGTGCCCTGAGAAGAGGCTCTGAACCCCCCTCTGGTGCCCTGAAAAGAGGCACTGAACCCCCCTCTGGTGCCCTGAGAAGAGGCTCTGACCACCGCTGGTGCCCTGAGAAGAGGTGCTGACCTCCCGCTGGTGCCATGAGAAGAGGTGCTGAACCTCCGCTGGTACCCTGAGAGGAGGCGCTGACCCTGGCTGGTGCCCTGAGAAGTGGCGCTGACCCCGGCTGGTGCCCTGAGAGGAGGCGCTGACCCCCTCCCGCTGGTGCCCTGAGAAGAGGCGCTGACCCCCCGCTGGTGCCCTGAGAAGAGGCACTGAACCCCCCTCTGGTGCCCTGAGAAGAGGCGCTGACTCCCCACTAGTACCCTGAGAAGAGGCGCTGACCCCCTCCCGCTGGTGCCCTGAGAAGAGGCGCTGACCCCCCCCCCCGCTGGTGCCCTGAGAAGAGGCGCTGACCCCCACTAGTACCCTGAGAAGAGGCGCTGACCCCCCCCGCTGGTGCCCTGAGAAGAGGCGCTGACCCCCCTCCGCTGGTGCCCTGAGAAGAGGCGCTGACCCCCTGCTAGTACCCTGAGAAGAGACGCTGATCCCCTCCCGCTGGTGCCCTGAGACGAGGCGCTGACCCCCCCAGGCTGGCGCCCTGAGAAGAGGCGCTGACCCCCGCTAGTACCCTGAGAATAGACGCTGAGCTCCCGCTGGTGCCCTGAGAAGAGGCTCTGAACCCCCCTCTGGTGCCCTGAAAAGAGGTGCTGACCCCCGCTAGTACCCCGAGAAGAGGCGCTGACCCCCTCCCGCTGGTGCCCTGAGAAGAGGCGCTGACCCCCCCCCGCTGGTGCCCTGAGAAGAGGCGCTGACCCCCCACTAGTACCCTGAGAAGAGGCGCTGACCCCACCCCGCTGGTGACCTGAGAGGAGGCGCTGACCCCCCACTAGTACCCTGAGAAGAGGCGCTGACCCCACCCCGCTGGTGACCTGAGAAGAGGCGCTGACCCCCCCCCGCTGGTGCCCTGAGAAGAGGCGCTGACCCCCCACTAGTACCCTGAAAAGTGGTGCTGACCCCCCCCCCGCTGGTGCCCTGAGAAGAGGCGCTGACCCCTGCTAGTACCCTGAGAAGAGACGCTGACCCCCTCCCACTGGTGCCCTGAGAAGAGGCGCTGACCCCCCCAGGCTGGTGCCCTGAGAAGAGGCGCTGACCCCCGCTAGTACCCTGAGAATAGATGCTGAGCTCCCGCTGGTGCCCTGAGAAAAGGCTCTGAACCCCCCTCTGGTGCCCTGAAAAGAGGCACTGAACCCCCCTCTGGTGCCCTGAGAAGAGGCTCTGACCACCGCTGGTGCCCTGAGAAGAGGTGCTGACCTCCCGCTGGTGCCCTGAGAAGAGGCACTGAACCCCCTCTGGTGCCCTGAGAAGAGGCACTGAACCCCCTCTGGTGCCATGAGAAGAGGTGCTGAACCTCCGCTGGTACCCTGAGAAGAGGCGCTGACCCTGGCTGGTGCCCTGAGAAGAGGCGCTGACCCCCGCTGGTGCCCTGAGAAGAGGCGCTGACCTCCCGCTGGTGCCCTGAGAAGAGGCACTGACCCCCCGCTAGTACCCTGAGAAGAGGCGCTGACCCCTTCCCGCTGGTGCCCTGAGAAGAGGCGCTGACCCCCCCCCCGCTGGTGCCCTGAGAAGAGGCGCTGACCCCCCACTAGTACCCTGAGAAGAGGCGCTGACCCCCCCCGCTGGTGCCCTGAGAAGAGGCGCTGACCCCCTGCTAGTACCCTGAGACGAGGCGCTCACCCCCGCTAGTACCCTGAGAAGAGGCGCTGACCCCCCGCTAGTACCCTGAGAAGAGGCGCTGACCCCACCGCTGGTGCCCTGAAAAGAGGCGCTGACCCCCCGCTAGTACCCTGAGAAGAGGTGCTGACCCCCCCGCTGGTGCTCTGAGAAGAGGCGCTGACCCCACGCTAGTACCCTGAGAAGAGGCGCTCACCCCCCACTAGTACCCTGAGAAGAGGCGCTGACCCCCCGCTAGTACCCTGAGAAGAGGCGCTGACCCCCCGCGAGTACCCTGAGAAGAGGTGCTGTGCTTCTGCACAGATGAGATCGGAGAGCTACGAACCCAGGCTGAGCTGCAGAGTGAAAAGTTTGACTTTGATGTTTCTTTCTGTGATTCCTGTTTTTTGTGTACATCTGTACAGCTCAGATCAGTGAACAAAAAGAAACAAGCATTGCCAGGTCTGGCCATTTTTGTCTCACACAAATTGCAAAGACATGAGGCATTCAGGGCTGTTTGCATCTGAATAGATGTCCCTGCTCCTGAAGCTGCAGCCCCTCCCTCTCAGTCACCTTCAAGCACCTTTTAACAGCTCATCAAGGGCTGAAGGTGTGAGGGTTGCCATCCCGATGTGCCTCTCCAATGCTGCTGGGTGTCTGAGCTTTGTTACAGCATGGAGACTGTTACACCCGACCTCAGCAGCATCGGAGTCAAGAAAATAATAATAATAATAATAAGGCCATTTCTTAAGCGCCTGGTTACACCAGTGACGGTGTGTCCCCGCGCTGAAAGACTGCTGCTCCCAACTGAAGCTAACAACCAAGATGCAGTAAGTTCTCAACGTGTCTGAATACACTTACTTTGGAAAAAGATGAGTTTTTAGATTCTGTCTAAAGACAAGAAGGGAGGTGGGTGGAAGCTGTGCAGGCTTTAGGGTTAAAGCGTTAAAGGTTTAGGGTTAAAATTACGGACAAATGACGTCCGTTAAAGAATCCTTCACGGACAACGGACAGACGGCCGAAATTACGGACTGTACATGAAATTTACGGACGGTTGGTCACCCTACTGATGCGTGCTATGGGCTGGAAGGCTGGCATTTGTCGCAGGCAGATTAAGCTTCGGTTCCTTCTGGGCCTCTGCTTTAAGAAACGAGATGAGGCCCCCTTCGAAGCGTAAAGTTCAGGCTGCCTTCATAACGTTTACAAAAGAGAAACCATGCTGTTTGAAGCACATATTACAGCAAATCATTAATTTATTCTTACACCCCGCCCCCTCTTGTGATGACCAATCAACTACCTCTTTGTCTCCTTCGGCCGCTGCCTGGGCCACCCCCTCCCATTGAAATGAATAGAGTTTGTTAACTCCTTCCAGGGCCACTGTATTGTGCGCCCCAACAGGATCCTTGTAGATGGCAATGTAATTCACCACTCCCTCTAAAATGATGTCACTGCTGCAGCTTGTGCCTGCAGGTCGAGCAATACCTCGCCCTTCTGGCACATGACATGCGCAGCAGGACATGTCCACACTGACAATTCAACTTGTTTATTACCGAGCAGCAAGTCATCGTTTTTTTTTTGTAGCTGCTGTGCATTTTTGCTCATCTTGCCTCTCCCTCAGGGTGATACAAAAGGGGATGATGGACGGAGCGTTTGAGCAAATCAAACACTCACCCCCAGTCAACTGATCTGGGTTTAATCCACCACCATTCTTTAGCCCATTCAGCCACCCCATTTCAGACATGGCTATATGCAAATCAGTCTGACCCTGTGCCTCATGGGAACAGTACAGCCCGAACTGCCAAGCCATGTCTTCCATGGACCGGAAACAAGCATCCTGGGACCGGTTTCGGATTCATAATCCTCATCAGCCAGGCTATCTTGAATCCAGTGGCCAAGTGAGCAAGGGACTCACGTCTGAGCATACCCTGCCACACTTAGGGCGAACAAAGCGATACAAAAGGGGATGATGGACGGAGCGTTTGAGCAAATCAAACACTCACCCCCAGTCAACTGATCTGGGTTTAATCCACCACCATTCTTTAGCCCACTCAGCCACCCCATTTCAGACATGGCTATATGCAAATCAGTCTGACCCTGTGCCTCATGGGAACAGTACAGCCCGAACTGCCAAGCCATGTCTTCCATGGACCGGAAACAAGCATCCTGGGACCGGTTTCGGATTCATAATCCTCATCAGCCAGGCTATCTTGAATCCAGTGGCCACGTGAGCAAGGGACTCATGTCTGAGCATACCCTGCCACACTTAGGGCGAACAAAGCGAAACAAAAGGGGATGATGGACGGAGGGTCCTTGGATGCTTGATTCCGGTCTGGGAAAGACATGGCTTGGTAGTTCGGACTGGACTGTTCCCATGAGGCACAGGGTCAGAGCTGATTTGCATATAGCCAGTGTCTAACCCAGGGTGGTGTGGAGTGCAAAAAAACGATGGATTTAGGCCCAGATCTCTGTACTGGGGTGAATGTATGACATTGTTCTACATTCTGTCCATCAACTGTGTTTTTGGCAATTTTCACCCCAAGTGGGCTGGGTACGCTCAGACGTGAGTCCCAGGCTCTCCACACCACTGGAGTCAAGCTATCCAGGCTGATGAAGGCTGATAGCCAGAACCCGGTCCTGGGATGCTTGATTCCGGTCTGGGAAAGACATGGCTTGGTAGTTCCGACTGGACTGTTCCCATGAGGCACAGGGTCAGAGCTGATTTGCATATAGCCAGTGTCTAACCCAGGGTGGTGTGGAGTGCAAAAAAACGATGGATTTAGGCCCAGATCTCTGTACTGGGGTGAATGTATGACATTGTTCTACATTCTGTCCATCAACTGTGTTTTTTGCAATCTCCCTCAGGGTAGCAGGGCAACGCCAGCTACGCCCATTAACACCAGCCGCCCCTGGTCAGAGGGAAGTTGTGAACTCAACTGAAAAGACAGGACTGTGGACTGAAAAGACAGGCTTGTGAAGCAAAATGATCAGTGCATGTTGGCCATTGTGAACTGCGCGTAGTGTCTCACACAAACAAGACACAGCGCCTGATTCACAAAGGACCTCCGCCCTGGTGGAGGAGGCCTGCAGTCATAGGGGAGGCCCCACAGTAGTACGAGAGTCTCTGTACTCAGGTGATTTCTCCACAATGAGAATTCTCATCCCGCCCGAGTGCAGAGACTCCCCCAAAGCTGCGGGGACGCTGCCACGAGTGAGGATGAATCAGGACTACAGTGATTAAACTTAAATATAGCTGGCGCATTTTTGGTTAAAATGCTAGCAAATTACATGTTGGTTCAAATGTTGCCACAGGAATTATTTTTAATGTGCGCCTATTTCTCTGTTTTATCATTCTCAATTATTGAATTAACAATAATTTAATGATGAATGTCTGAACAGCTACTCCTTTTATGTTTAAGCGGGAAGTAGGCTCTTGTATTTTTAGCTGTGGTTGAATTGTGTGATGTGAGTAAGTAAGTAAGTAAATATTTATTGTTTAGTTAGTTAAAACCATAACAATATGAAGAAAAGAAAAAGAACAGCGAGAAACAAGAAAAAAAACAATATTATACAAAACAAGTTAAAATGAATTAAACTATAATTTTCAATGTGCGTTAACCATGTCAACCGAGTAATATTCTTTATTTGCTTTGAAGGAAATAATGCAAATAAAGAATATTACTCGGTTGACATGGTTAACACACATTGAAAATTGGTTTTTAAAGTTGGGTCTATACAGTTTTTGGGCAGACCCTGACTCCCTAACTTACTCGTCAAAAAAATTGTTAAGGACAAGGTATTGGGAATATGCCCATAACAGTTCATTACAAAACTCTAAAGTTGGAGTATTGACCCTTAAGTTTTTTGATGTAAAAGCTGAAAGTAAATTTGAATACTTCATGGATGAAATTTTGCCTACTATGGCAAAATCTCTGTATTTAAAGTACCGTTATGGCATCCTACAAATTAAATCCAGTACATCAAAGTGGGCTTGTAATAAAGGCCCTACAGGAAGCATTATCTCTGAAATGTGCGAATTGTGTGATATGGGTATTAAGGAGGATGAGGCCCATGTTCTATTTTTATGTCAGGCATACCTCCAAGCCAAGAAAAAGTGGATTAAACATATTTGTCGGGTTTTAGGCTTCCGGCGCATTAAGGAAGGGGAAAGAGTGCTTAAAGGTGATACGCCACAGACTATAGTTTTTAGTTTGAGCCGATTTTTCCTTGCTGTGGCGATAGTTCGAAAAAGACATGGCCTAAAAATGTAGCATTAATGTCTGGATAAGTATTGATAAGATATCTCTTGACCTCATAACTTCATTGACTGAATGGAATAATGTTAAGCAAGGTGGATTCGGACAGAAGTACCATCAATATATTCCAGTCCTAGGGCCAGATGTAGGTAATTCCTATTTACCGACTCTTAAATACCGAATCATACCGATTCGATATTTAAGAGTGGGTAAATAGGAAGGAGGCATATGTAGGTAAATCTTATTTTTCAATTACCGAATCAGTAAGATTCGGTATTTACCGATTCTGTAAATACCTAATCGGTATTTCACATTGATTCCTATGGGCCTTGAAGCCCATAGGAATCGATGTGAAATACCGAATCGGTATTTACAGAATCGGTAAATACCGCATCCTGGCAGGGGGAACTGGGTGTCACTTTGACACCCTGTAGCACCCCAATTGCAGGCTTGTGTGCCATGTGGCACACATACATGCCCTAAGGGCATGTCTGTGTGTCACATGGCATAGGTGTACATGCACAGATGTGCATGTACACTGGAATTCGGTATTTTACCACCCAATAGGATTGGGTGGTAAAATAAGAATTCCTAAGGGCCTGTGGCACTGCAAACTGTGCCACCTACATATGGATTTACAGAATCGGTATATTTACCGATTCGGTAAAATACCGAAGTGGTAAATTTACCGAATCGGTAAATATACCGATTCTGTAAATAACGACCCACCTACATCTCAAAAGCCAAATACCGGTCGGTAACGGCCGAAATCGGCCGTTACCGACCGGTATTTGGCTACCTACATCTGGCCCCTAATATGTTACTCGTGTAATATCTTATTAACTGCAACAATCTTAATATTTAATAGCTTTTTAATGTGTTGCTTTTTTAACTATTAAATAACAGCTCCTGGTATTTTCTTGTTTTTAGTACTATTTATGATATTTACTTTTTTAATTAACACTGTACTTCCTCTCCCATCGATGTTTGTATTTGTTGGAACATATTGACAAACTCATATAGTGCCCGGAGAACTATTAATGTCTCTCCAAATTGTGTGCCCTTAGAGTTAATCTTCTATGGAGTCCACATTTTGTATTTTATGTATGTATTAAATCTACCACCCATGTATTGATATTTACCTGATTATGATGGAGGCCTTAAACTATTGTATTGTATTCTTTTATGGTTTGTTTGAACCGAAATAAAGATAATGATGATGATGATGATGATAATCTTGCCTCTCCCTCAGGGTGATACAAAAGGGGATGATGGACGGAGCGTTTGAGCAAATCAAACACTCACCCCCAGTCAACTGATCTGGGTTTAATCCACCACCATTCTTTAGCCCACTCAGCCACCCCATTTCAGACATGGCTATATGCAAATCAGTCTGACCCTGTGCCTCATGGGAACAGTACAGCCCGAACTGCCAAGCCATGTCTTCCATGGACCGGAAACAAGCATCCTGGGACCGGTTTCGGATTCATAATCCTCATCAGCCAGGCTATCTTAAATCCAGTGGCCAAGTGAGCAAGGGACTCACGTCTGAGCATACCCTGCCACACTTAGGGCGAACAAAGCGATACAAAAGGGGATGATGGACGGAGGGTCCTTGGATGCTTGATTCCGGTCTGGGAAAGACATGGCTTGGTAGTTCGGACTGGACTGTTCCCATGAGGCACAGGGTCAGAGCTGATTTGCATATAGCCAGTGTCTAACCCAGGGTGGTGTGGAGTGCAAAGAAATGATGGATTTAGGCCCAGATCTCTGTACTGGGGTGAATGTATGACATTGTTCTACATTCTGTCCATCAACTGTGTTTTTTGCAATTTTCACCCCAAGTGGGCTGGGTACGCCCAGACGTGAGTCCCAGGCTCTCCACACCACTGGAGTCAAGCTATCCAGGCTGATAGCCAGAAACCGGTCCTTGGATGCTTGATTCCGGTCTGGGAAAGACATGGCTTGGTAGTTCGGACTGGACTGTTCCCATGAGGCACAGGGTCAGAGCTGATTTGCATATGGCCAGTGTCTAACCCAGGGTGGTGTGGAGTGCAAAAAAACGATGGATTTAGGCCCAGATCTCTGTACTGGGGTGAATGTATGACATTGTTCTACATTCTGTCCATCAACTGTGTTTTTTGCAATCTCCCTCAGGGTAGCAGGGCAACGCCAGCTACGCCCATTAACACCAGCCGCCCCTGGTCAGAGGGAAGTTGTGAACTCAACTGAAAAGACAGGACTGTGGACTGAAAAGACAGGCTTGTGAAGCAAAATGATCAGTGCATGTTGGCCATTGTGAACTGCGCGTAGTGTCTCACACAAACAAGACACAGCGCCTGATTCACTAAGGACCTCCGCCCTGGTGGAGGAGGCCTGCAGTCATAGGGGAGGCCCCACAGTAGTACGAGAGTCTCTGTACTCAGGTGATTTCTCCACAATGAGAATTCTCATCCCGCCCGAGTGCAGAGACTCCCCCAAAGCTGCGGGGACGCTGCCACGAGTGAGGATGAATCAGGCCTACAGTGATTAAACTTAAATATAGCTGGCGCATTTTTGGTTAAAATGCTAGCAAATTACATGTTGGTTCAAATGTTGCCACAGAAATTCTTTTTAATGTGCGCCTATTTCTCTGTTTTATCATTCTCAATTATTGAATTAACAATAATTTAATGATGAATGTCTGAACAGCTACTCCTTTTATGTTTAAGCGGGAAGTAGGCTCTTGTATTTTTAGCTGTGGTTGAATTTTGTGATGTGAGTAAGTAAGTAAGTAAATATTTATTGTTTAGTTAGTTAAAACCATAACAATATGAAGGAAAAAAAAAGAACAGCGAGAAACAAGAAAAAAAACAATATTATACAAAACAAGTTAAAATGAATTAAACTATAATTTTCAATGTGCGTTAACCATGTCAACCGAGTAATATTCTTTATTTGCTTTGAAGGAAATAATGCAAATAAAGAATATTACTCGGTTGACATGGTTAACACACATTGAAAATTGGTTTTTAAAGTTGGGTCTATACAGTTTTTGGGCAGACCCTGACTCCCTAACTTACTCGTCAAAAAAATTGTTAAGGACAAGGTATTGGGAATATGCCCATAACAGTTCATTACAAAACTCTAAAGTTGGAGTATTGACCCTTAAGTTTTTTTATGTAAAAGCTGAAAGTAAATTTGAATGCTTCATGGATGAAATTTTGCCTACTATGGCAAAATCTCTGTATTTAAAGTACCGTTATGGCATCCTACAAATTAAATCCAGTACATCAAAGTGGGCTTGTAATAAAGGCCCTACAGGAAGCATTATCTCTGAAATGTGCGAATTGTGTGATATGGGTATTAAGGAGGATGAGGCCCATGTTCTATTTTTATGTCAGGCATACCTCCAAGCCAAGAAAAAGTGGATTAAACATATTTGTCGGGTTTTAGGCTTCCGGCGCATTAAGGAAGGGGAAAGAGTGCTTAAAGGTGATACGCCACAGACTATAGTTTTTAGTTTGAGCCGATTTTTCCTTGCTGTGGCGATAGTTCGAAAAAGACATGGCCTAAAAATGTAGCATTAATATCTGGATAAGTATTGATAAGATATCTCTTGACCTCATAACTTCATTGACTGAATGGAATAATGTTAAGCAAGGTGGATTCGGACAGAAGTACCATCAATATATTCCAGTCCTAGGGCCAGATGTAGGTAATTCCTATTTACCGACTCTTAAATACCGAATCATACCGATTCGGTATTTAAGAGTGGGTAAATAGGAAGGAGGCATATGTAGGTAAATCTTATTTTTCAATTACCGAATCAGTAAGATTCGGTATTTACCGATTCTGTAAATACCTAATCGGTATTTCACATTGATTCCTATGGGCCTTGAAGCCCATAGGAATCAATGTGAAATACCGAATCGGTATTTACAGAATCGGTAAATACCGCATCCTGGCAGTGACACCCTGTAGCACCCCAATTGCAGGCTTGTGTGCCATGTGGCACACATACATGCCCTAAGGGCATGTCTGTGTGTCACATGGCATAGGTGTACATGCACAGATGTGCATGTACACTGGAATTCGGTATTTTACCACCCAATAGGATTGGGTGGTAAAATAAGAATTCCTAAGGGCCTGTGGCACTGCAAACTGTGCCACCTACATATGGATTTACAGAATCGGTATATTTACCGATTCGGTAAAATACCGAAGTGGTAAATTTACCGAATCGGTAAATATACCGATTCTGTAAATAACGACCCACCTACATCTCAAAAGCCAAATACCGGTCGGTAACGGCCGAAATCGGCCGTTACCGACCGGTATTTGGCTACCTACATCTGGCCCCTAATATGTTACTCGTGTAATATCTCATTAACTGCAACAATCTTAATATTTAATAGCTTTTTAATGTGTTGCTTTTTTAACTATTAAATAACAGCTCCTGGTATTTTCTTGTTTTTAGTACTATTTATGATATTTACTTTTTTAATTAACACTGCACTTCCTCTCCCATCGATGTTTGTATTTGTTGGAACATATTGACAAACTCATATAGTGCCCGGAGAACTATTAATGTCTCTCCAAATTGTGTGCCCTTAGAGTTAATCTTCTATGGAGTCCACATTTTGTATTTTATGTATGTATTAAATCTACCACCCATGTATTGATATTTACCTGATTATGATGGAGGCCTTAAACTATTGTATTGTATTCTTTTATGGTTCGTTTGAACCGAAATAAAGATAATGATGATGATGATGAATTAAACTATATATTCATTTCATCTCTTCATAATAGTCCGTCACGTGAGCACCGTCACTACGGCCTTTCTTAATTATACGAATAACTCCTTCGCTTGACAGGGATGAATAGCTTGTCGCTGTTATCGGGGAACGGTTGCCGTTATTCACCGGCGGCTTTCCTTTTTCCTCCGTTAGCTTTGTCCCAGTGACTTTTTGCCCTTTCTTGTGAGGAGTTTATATTTCTTCTGAGTTGGTTGATTGAGTGACCCCGTCAGGTTTGTCTTTTCCCTCAGCCGGAGACCGGCTGTTTCCTTCAAATGTTTCTTGGGTAGTTTTTTCAATGAACCTCATGGTTAAAAATTCCACCCACTCGCATTCTTGTATATTTGACGATAGCACATTCGCTGATCTGTGCAATTTATTTATGATTACCCAAAACTGATTCAAATTCAATTTCTTAGAGCTACAAAGTAATTCGGCCCAGAATTTGTCATTGCTCTTTCTTTTTTCTTCCCAGAGATCTTTTTTATAGCGTTTCCTTAGCTGACGTACCCTATCCCAAGCCGCTATATCAGGTACGTTTTTTTTTAGCCTTCTGATTGATTTTTTGAGTTTGCATTTCAAGGCTCGCAGCCCTGCCGTTGTTGTTTTATCCGGGTATTTTTTTTTGGCCATAATTTTTTGTCTGCTTTTGTCCAGTTGACATTAATGTAGTTAAATCCGCCGTAAATCTTTCCCAAGCTTGAATTTTAGTCTGGGCCTCTGCTTTACTGGCGACGATCTTCGTTTTTATTTTGGATTGTAATATTTCAATTGTGTCATTTGACCATTTTAGGCGTTTTAGGTCAACCGTTTGTATGTTTCCTTCAACTGTTGTATTTACCTGGTGTTTAGTGATTTTTAACCTGAAGTGTATGCACTGATAAGAATGGTCGCTCCTGGTTGTATACTCTTGAGAAGTGGGAGAGGAGTGGCATCAATGATACTGAAATTGCTGTATAGTCCAGTCTTGATCTTGTCTTTCCCCCATGAAATGTATGTTTTGGTGGGAAATCGTCTGGAGTTCTGGCATTTATTACTCTTAGCCCAAGAAACTCTAGAGCATTTACCAAGCCTTGGCCTATGTTGTCCACTTTAGGCCTCGTTGGTTGGTATTGTTGTGGAACGTTCCAAAATATGTTGTCAGATGCTAGCAAATCATCCTCATCCGGGGTATGGATTAGGTTGGAATTAAAATCCCCTGTAAGTATCAAATCTCATGAGGGAAAGCTACTCCTGATATTTGTAATAATTGCAATTAGCTGTGTGTTATGGGCCGATTTTTTCTTTACCAATGGATGTGCATATGTATTTATAAGCAGGACGGTTTTTATTCTACCTGCTGCCCCGGATGTTAGTTTGATCAATTGGATGTTAGGTCCAGCTGAGGCCATCTGTTCAGTGTCGATTTTTAACTCTGTAGATATGTAGACTGCCAGGCCCCCTTTAGGCCGACCATAAGTTTTAGTTTTAATAGCTGGAACTGCATAATGTATATCATTTATCACAGGGAGATCTTCTAGTGCCCAAGTTTCCTGCAATGCTATTATGTCGTATTTTTCCCAGTTATTTGGTTGGGGCCCATTCTCTAGCCATTTTTTTGCCCCGGCGATGTTCCATGAAAGCATTTGTATGTTTCTTAAGTCTTGAGCAGCTGGTTTCTTTTCCATCGGTCAATGGCATGAGTTCGAATTTAACACTCCTGGCAACCAGCCCCAGTTGTCCTTAGGCCCGTCCTTACCAGGAGCGTGGTCATTGTGTATGTCTCTTTTCAATACAGTTGGCAGGTTGCTGCCTATTGCTCCTTTAAGAACTGTTTGGTTGTTCGGCCTGATATCTGTTTGCCTTTGTCCATTGCTCTTATTGATGTTAAGATTACTGTTTAGAGGGCCAGGATAGCGAGGTATCGTTAGGCTTAACAGTTTAATTCCCCAAGCTTCAAATTGCGCCTTGGAGTTCATAATTTGTTGAGCGTCCTCTTCAGTCAGCCAGGTTGTCATTGTTTGCTCCTTATTTTTTTGGTTTAAATTCCACTGCCAATAAGTTTGCTGAGGTCAAATAATTTAAAGCTGGGATGTTTGCTGTTAGTTTCAATATGTTCCCCCTATTCAGTATATCATGAGGCCCTTTTGAGTTGTACTCTGGACTTAGCAATAATTGCCGTTTTAACGGAACGTTACAGTGACCTAACCGTGACATTGGGTCTTCTTCCTTATTTTTGACTTTAATTTGCTTTTTGTCATCTTTTATCTCAACTTTTATGTTTACATGTTGGGTCATGTCTCCCACCACGGAGTTTAAGACCTGTTTGCCATCCGACCAACATCCTGTGCTGTAGTCAGTTACTAATTCCTTATCCAAATTCCTACGGGTGTTGTCACCTGTCTGTTTCGATTGAGGATTTATTTGATTTTTCACCATTGGGTTAGTTTCCCCATGACCAAGCACTTGGGCCTTAGGATGTCCATTTTAAGTCCTTCAGATATGCTGTCTCCGCACTTTTGAATCTCCGGGTTTGAGTTTTCTTGTTTTTTGTGATCCTTTTTTGGCTCTTGCCGTCCGTCCTCACAGTTTTCTTTAGTATAATGTTCCATTTTTTTTTGTTGGCCTTGATTATTTGCAGGTTTGTTCCCCATTGTTTTTTCGACAAGGGCATTGTGAGCTGTTAAGTTACTGGCCGTTTGTCCTAGTTGTTCGTGGCTTATCTGCTCATCTTTGATGGAATCACTACCTTGCCCACTTTTGTTCTGAGGATCTTTAAAATCCCTTATCATCGTTGTTTGATTATTTCAGATTATATTCCCTGCTCGAGTAACCTTTTTCTTTGGCCCATATTTGTTGTCTCCTTTTCTTTTCGTAGTCCTCTTTTGGTCCCCAGGGCTTATACTTAATTCCAAGTTTATCTCTCCACCTCTTTCTGTTATCTGATTGACTTCTGCTTGTTTATCCTTGTCTGCCGTTTCTGAGTTCTCGTAGCTAGTCGGATGTTCGCCTGAAGAGCTGACTAAGACTGTTGTTACATTGCTAGTCTTTGCTGTACAGAACATTGGATAAACCTTGGTTGTTAGCTGCTCTGTAAATAAAGGCGTTTTATTCCGTGCTTTCCTGTCGCGTTTTTTTTGTTTCCGTGACAGCTTTCGTTCTTTTTTACTTATTTTCTCCTGATTGATTATTTCACTATTTCTAGTTGTCTGATTGTCTGTTTCGTCATTACAAGGTTCTAAACTTAAATGAACTTGGTTGTTTTCTGCATAAAATTTTGTTGGTTCTTCTTTTTTATCTTTCCCTCCCAAAGTTGATTTATTAATTAGTATTATCTGTTCGAGAAGTGTTGGCAAGAGACTTAATTTGTCAATTATTGGACTACATGCGCACTGAGCTGAATATTTTGCCTGAACTCTTGAAATCAAATTATTCATATTGTCCAGTTTGGTGTTAATCCCTGCAATTTGTATTGCTATAATGTTCATGAGTTCTATTTGTATGTCCATTTGCTCACTTTGCATGTTAAATGCCATTATTGTTGTCTGTAATGTTTTCAGTAAAGATTTAGTGATCTCTGAAAAAGCACTTTGGTCGGTGACTGTCTCTCCTTGTTGAAGCTTTGATTTTAATTTGTGGTTGAGTTTTTGATCTTGGTAAAACTGATAACTAATATCATTAGTCTCTCTGAAGGGGTTATTGTTAGTGGTTGTTTGAGTGGTTTTTAATCCTTGTAAAGCCGTGTTATCTTGAGGGTTAACGTGACGCTTTCTACCCATTTGGGCGATCATTTCAGAAACTGGTGTTTGCATAATGTCTTTGGTTGATGCCGACATTATATCAGTCTGCCAAACATTGTCCGTACCTTCTTGATAGTCTTGGTCCGCCTGGTGGACCTGAGCGGCTATCTGTAGCCTTGTTGTTCTTGCGGTGTTAGTTGCTGGCTTACGAGTAGAGGATGTATGGTCCCCTTGGGGTGTTTTGAAGATCGTTGTTGGGGAATAAGATTTTTCCCTGTGGTTAAGCACCTTTTTGTCAACGTTTTGCGAGCCTCCTGTTTGGTTCATATGATCTAATCTTTCTTCGATAATATTGTGTAAGTTGTCATCACTTTTTGTCCTATCCTCTTGAAGACATTCATTGCTCAGGCATGTATCCTCTTTGTATGTCATGCCTAAGCTGGTGACATTAATTAATTCCGTCTTGTCCGCCAGATGTGAATCAGGCTGATCCACGTTCTTGATTGGTTTTTGCGTGAACCTTTGTTTGATTGTACAATTTAAATTTTGAGTTGATTTATTTTGTATCTTATTTTTTCCATTCCACGGCGATAAGGCTGTCTGGGGGGCTAGAGGAGTCATAGTAATAAATGGCTGCTCCAGGGTCTTTAAGTAATAGAAGTCTATCACTCGTGGCTGACTTTCTTTTGGTGCCTCCCTCTGTATTTCTGAACATTGTAATTAAAGGCGATATTAGTGGGCTTTTTTGCTTAGAGTCACAACCTACTGATTTAGTCCGTTGTTTTTTCTTTTTATTCTGCTTTTCGATCTTGGCCTTCTGGATTGGGGTCTGTCTGACTCTTCCCGATCTCATTTCTCTAATTTTCCAGCCAGTACCTAAAACCGGCTGCTGGCCCTGTTGACAAAGGCCTATTAACACAAGCTATTAACCCGGCTCCCCCTCTTTTGCCCCTCCCTTGTGTATAGCCCAGTGTGGGCGCCTGATGGCCAACTGCACTTTAACGCCTGACGCCACCTGTCTTCGTTGCCTTGCTGTCTGCAAGTAGCAGGAGGTTTGCTTTAGTCGTAAAAGTGCGTTTACGGTGCGATTCTGAGGAGCTGGATAGCTGGGTAACTGTAGTCTGCGGGCTGCGGGCTATGGGCCCTGTGGCTTGCTGGATTGCTGGCTGGGTTACTGGCTTACTGTGATTTGGTTTCGGGGCTTTCTTTTCTAATAGCTACTTGCTGGCGACCTTCGCGACTTTCGCAAAAACCTGCCGCAGTTCAGCCGAGCGAAGGCTAAAGTTAAAAACTAAGCTGCAGTGGGTATTGCTTATGTCAATCCGCCTTGCAGCTCGTGGATGTACTCTCTCCGCACCTCTTTCACTCTTACTGGAGGCAGGCAGACAGGTTGACTCTGTTAGAGGCGATTTGGAAATGGATAGGGGTGTGTGGAGGGCTGGTAATAGGGCGGCTACTGTAGGGGTTAATGTGCAGAGGCAGTGGCAGAGGCAGAGAAGGAAAGGGAGGCTCACCGCATTTCCTCCCCTTGGTGCCGGCTTCATCAGGGGGGCCTCCGCTAATACCAGAGCGCTGCAGGATGCGGCCACGGACTGCAGCAGCGGTTGACTCCAGCTAGCTCCGCGGCAGGAACCAGGTCGCAGGTGAACGGGTGAACGGGCAGCCCTCCGAGTCTTTGCTGCACCGCTCCAAGCCCGCCCTACCCTGCTCCACAACCGGTACCGCTGCCTCTGCCGAACTGGCCACTGAGCACAAGCCTGCAAGCCCCCAAGCCTGAGCCCAGACTCCGCCACCCGGAGCTCTAGCAGCCCCTCTCGCCAAACCTCTGCACCACCGGCTCCGGGGATTCGGGCTCCGGGGGTTCGGGCTCCAGGCTCCAGGATTCCGAGGATTCAGCTCTCAGCTCTCGGCTCGGAGATCCAAAACACTGCTGGCCGCAACACACGCCGCACTCCTCAGTCTCGCGATACCGCACTCCCAAATAAAAAACAAAATCTGCACTTAGTTCCTCTTTTCTATTTGTTTAGAGTAAGAGTAACAATACTATTCCCTTGCAATGTTACAACTAGTATGGTGTTTCGCTTCCTCACAATACTCTTTCAAAAGGCAGACATAATTACAGTACAGAATTAATTTGCCAATAATTGTAACAATAAGTAAGCTGGACGACATTGCCTCCATAGTCCCTGCCTCAAATACTGCTTAATCCACCTTATCCGTTCATACTTATAATATTTACAGAATAAAATCACATGAAAGGTGGATTGCACTGAAAGATTGTTACAAGGGCAAAACCCCAAATTCCTCGACCAATCATTTTTAGGTTTAAAGTATTTTATTGCATTTTCATAAACAAGGAAAAAACAGTACATACAAGGAATACAGTCGTCGTGATAAAGTACTGCAAAGACTCTCCTCCTGAAGCGCCTTCTGAAATCCACATATTACTATCCACGCATACGCAGAGCCTTAGTTTAGGCAAAGGGGTCGTGACGACAGATTCCAGAACCAACAACCCCCCTCAACTCCCCCATCCCTTGCCCTCCCTCCCGAAACCCCCCCCCTCTCCCTCTGTGCCTGTGCAAATGCCCTACACCTCCTGCACTTCCTTAAAGGAGCCACACCCTCCAATCCACCCTCCCTCTATGTCGACTAGGTAATCGGGGTTGTCAGTCGCATCAGCCTAAGATATCGTGGACAGGTAATCTCTTTGAACTCCGACTGCAGCAAGATATTAAAAGGCTGCCACAGGTCATCAAACCTATCTACCTCCCCCGCCACTGTGAGGGACAGCTTCTCCATTCCCAGAACGTGCCATAACCTATGCAACCAGCCTATGTTGGTAGGAAGGGTGGTGGTACGCCAATATATGAGTATGTTCTGGATCGCCGAGCCTAAAGCGATCGCTATCTGTCTGCCCTTCCTGGATCGCAGAGGGTACATCAAGCCATTGGGTAACCCTAATAGAACATAGGCAGGGAGGCAAGGTAATTCGATGTTAAAGCACTGGTCTATCTCGTCTAAGACCTCCTTCCAATACGGACCCAGCAACGGACAATCCCATAAAATGTGCGTAAGTGTGCCTGCCTGTCCACATTCGCGCCAACAAGTGTCCGGGATGTGATGGTTCATTTCGTGCAACCTCTGAGGCGTGTAGTACCAGTATGTAGATATCTTAGTAAAGGTCTCTGTGAATCCAGTGTGGTATGCGGAATGACGCGCTCGGTAGGAGATGTCATCCCATTCTTTATGACCCAGTTCCCTCCCCAGCTCTCGTTCCCAGCGAGCCCTCCCGGGGTTATGGATGTGGTAAGGGGGGGGTTGCAAGAGCCGATATATGTCTGAGATGAGCTTGGCGTCCGAGGAACGCGTCGCTAGCCACATCTCGTATGGAGTAAGTTTCCGATCGGCCAGATCCCTTACCTGCGGCTGAAGCGCCCAATGGCGTACTTGCATGTACCGCATACGCTCAGTCTCGGGCAAGTGGTATTCCCGGCGAAGGTCTTCGAACGACACAGCGCCTTCCGGGCCATAGATATGAAACAGTGCGCAGCATCTGGCTGCCTGCCAGAGCGAGAACGCTCCAGGTTCCGTCCCGGGTCGAAAGTCGGGGTTCCCCACCAGTGGTGTAAGCGGTGACGGGAAGGTGGTAAGGTCATGCCTAATATTCACTGCATCCCAAACACGGAGCGGGACCTGTGTGACAAAGGACGCATAGAGATTGGGGGGCCGGTGACTTTTGCGCAGGAAGGGTATCTCTTGTAGAGTCCTGCCCGCCACCGCTTGGTCCTGGAACAGCCAGTGCCTGTCAGATTCCCACTTGCTCCATTCCACCAAATACCGCAGCTGCGCCGCCTGAAAATACTTGTGGAGATCCGGAATGCCAAGTCCACCGGACTCGGGTGCCAGCGTGGACAGGGCTCTCCTGAGTCTGGGTTTACGGCCCTGCCAGACAAATCGTGCGATATCGGTCTGAGCTTGTCGTATCCACCCTTTCGGCGGCTGGAGCGGCAAGGCCCGGAACAAATACAATACCTGCGGTAAGAGGGTCATTTTCACCGCGGCGATTCGTCCCAACAATGATAACGTACCTTTGCTCCAACGGAGCAATTCCTCCTTCATTTTCCTGCCCAGGGCTGCATAGTTAGCAATAACCATGGCAGGCAGGGAGGGCGCCAGTAGTACCCCCAGGTACGGGATCAGATCTCCAGACCATCGCATGGGGAATCGTCCCTGTAGCTCAAGCCGCGTAGCAGAGGCGAGCGAGATGTCAAGGGCCGACGACTTTCTCATGTTCATTTTAAAACCCGCCACCGCGGCGAAGGCGTCCATCTCGGCAATGCAAGCGGGGAGCGACTCCCTCGGGTTGTCAAGCATTAAAATCACATCATCCGCATACAAACTGATGGTGTGAATGTATCCCCCCATCCGGACGCCAGTCACCTCCGGGTTTCGCCGAATCCTTTGAGCAAAGGGCTCCATGTAAAGAGCGAAAAGCAGTGGGGATAGTGGGCACCCTTGTCTGGTCCCCCTCTCTATCGCGAATCGGTCGGAGTTGCAGCCATTCACTCTCACTATCGCAGTAGGAGATCTGTAACAGTTAAATATGAGGGTGCGGAACTTCTCCCCTATACCCAGTTTGCAAAGCACCTTCTCAAGGTAAGGCCAATGCACCCGATCGAACGCCTTCTCCGCGTCAACCGAGAGTAGCATGCGCTCTCCGGGGACACGGGAGGCCTTCTCCAGGACGTGGACCACCCTCTTAGTGTTGTCCACCGTTTGTCGGCCCCGGACAAACCCGGCCTGATCCGGGTCCACAAGTCCCGGCAAATGTGGTGCCAGACGCGCCGCCAGAATCCCAGTGTAGAGCTTGAGGTCCACATTGAGTAGCGAGATCGGCCGATAGGAGGCACATTCGGTCCGGTCCTTCCCTGGCTTAGGGATAACCGATACCGTGGCCCGCAGGAGATCCGGTGGGATAGCCCCAGGCTCGGCAAAGGAGTTAAAGAGCCGTGTCAACAGCGGCACCAGCTCTGGACAGAATGTTTTGTAGAAAAGAGGGGTGTAACCGTCGGGTCCCGGGGCCTTCCCATGTTTGAGGCGGGAGATAGCCACAATCACCTCCTCCGGTCGAATGTCCCGTTCCAGGTGTTTAGCTTCTTCCGGTGTGAGAACCGGAAGGTCGACCGACGCGAGGTAATCGGCCTCAGCCGAGGCCGAGGGGGGCTCACCCGTGTACAGGTCGGCGTAATAGCCACGGAATCCGTCCGCGATCCGGTGGTCCTCCGTGGCCAATGTACCACTAGGGGTGGATAACTCCTTGACCCGTTGGCGCTGATGCTGCACCCGGAGTTTATTCGCAAGCAGTCGGCCGCATCGGTCACCGCCAGTGTAATACGCATGTTTCAGGCGCAGCGCTGCATATTCCACCCTATCCATGTCAAGCGCGGAAAGGAGCTTCCGGGCCGCTTTGAGTTGCCTCCAGACTCTGGGGGCCCCCGTCCTCTGATGCACCTGTTCTAGCTCCCGCACCGTATCAGTAAGTTCGTCCCTTTTCCGTTGTCGGTCCCTATTCTCCGCTGAGGAGATGGCGATAAACTCACCCCGGAGCACCGCTTTCAAGGCTGCCCACTGCGTCGCCCAGGTGGTATCCCCGTTCTCATTGTGTTCCCGAAACTCAGTTATCGCGGCGCGCACCTGCTTCAGTACCGCTGGTCTATGTAACAGGGTATCCCGGAGGCGCCAGACTCCGCGCGACGGAGACACCGGCGGCAGCTGGAAGGATCCGGATACCGGAGCGTGATCAGACAACACGAGGACCCCTATATCAGAAGCAGTCGCCAATTCGGCCATCGGCCCCGTAACCAGGAGATAATCCAACCTCGCATATGTTCTATGTGCGTGGGAGTAGTAGGAATAGGCCCGTGTAGTGGGGTGTAGGCGTCTCCAGAGATCAAGCATGTCCAGATCCCCCAGGTGGGAGTTACTCAACTGTGAAAATTCCCCGGTGTGTGGGTGGCGCTGCGCAGATCTATCTAAGGATGAGTTAAAGACCATATTCAGGTCGCCTCCAATGATTATGTGTCTGTCTGGGGTAGTCGCGATGTCCGCTAGCGCAGTTTGTAAAAACAGATCCTGGCGATCATTGGTGCTGTATATGGAACCCACCGTGAACAGAAATCCCCCTATCTTAACCCTATAAGCCAGGAGCCTCCCCTTTTGCTCTGCGACCTTGTGCAGTACCTCCCCTCTAAACCTCCCAGACACCAAGATAGCAACCCCGCCGTCTTGGTAGTCCCAGAGGAAAAGAGCTGCACGGGAACTTTGGAGACCGCATCCTGGGACAGTCTCGGGCCAGTAGGTGAGTTTCTTGCAAGAGGCAGATGTCCGCCTGGGTGCTCTCGAGGAGGGACAGTATGGCCCTGCGCTTGACCGGGTTATTTAACCCCTTTACATTAAGAGTGACAATCCTAAGAGCCATGAATAAACATTGTAAGAGTGGCGCTAAATGGGCCTGAAGTAACAGGGAATCCAGTACAAGTCGGCAATGTGGGTCGGAACAAATGCAATCGACAGCCAGCACAACACTCTGCACTCCGTTCCTGCGGAGTAAGGACAAGGCAAGAGCAGCAGCAAAGAACAATGACAACAACCCAACGCGAGTTCTGGATCCCCCCCTGAACAGTCCTCAACCAGCCCCAAAAAAGTGACATGAGGACATAGCAAGCGCGGCAGTAAGCAAGTGCAGCACAGCAGAAACCCCGTACCCCTCCCACCCCAACTCCTCGAACAGTCCCCGAACTCCCCAACTCCCCGTATCCCCACCCCCCTTCCAGTGCCCTACCCCCCCCCCCCCACTCCCCCTGCAGCCCGACCCCAACCGTTCAGAAAACACCATTGTCCCAGTCCAGTCCCTAACGGACAAGTCCGTGGAGAAGTATTCGAGTGGACGTCCAGCCACCACCTCTGCCCTCCCGGAGCCCCCCCTCTCCCTCAGAACCATCGAACCTGCAGTGTTGATGATGCCAAGACGATCTCCCCCCGGAGGTTGCTCAGGCCGTCAAGGCCGTATCACTAGACGACGTGTCTCTGGACACCTCCCGTATGGCGCTGTCCATTTCCGCTCTGATCGTGGGGGAATCCGGTCGAGGAGGCGGGAGCGTGGATCGTCGCCGTCGAACCGTGTGCCATCCCTCCCTGGAGGTACAGCGGCGAGGCGTCGGTACGTCGTCATCCGCCGCGGTGATACCCAACACTCCGCATGTGTCCTGGAGGGACCGCAGTTGATGCAGCGTTCCGTTCCAGCGGAAAATAAGCCTGAAGGGGTGGCCCCATGAGTACTGTGTGTCGTGCTCTCGCAGAAAGTCCGTGGCAATCTTGAAGGACTTGCGTTTCTGCAACGTGATCGTGGATAAGTCCTGAAAAAAGGCTATTTGATGACCTCGGAAGCTCACCGGGTGCTTTTGTCGTGCCTCGCGCAAGATTCGTTCCTTCAGAGGAAAATCTGGTAGGAAGGCCAAGATGTCTGGGGGCGGCGCCGAGGCTCGGCGCGGAAGTCCCACTCTATGTGCCCTGTCGATTCTCACCGGGAAGTCTCCGGGTTCTCCCAATATGTCGCGAAACAGGTCCCTCAGGTAAGCCGCTGTATCTTCCCCCTCTTCTTTAGATGGAACGCCCCTGACCCTGATGTTGTTGCGCCTGGACCTATTCTCGAGATCTTCAGCGTGGGCCTGGAGGTCAATCTGTTGGTCCCTAAGCCGCAATACCTCCTGCTGTAGGTGCGCGATCTCTTCGTCCCGGGATTGATTAGCGTCCTCCATGATGGAGATACGTTCTCCAAGCGAGTTGACTTCTCTCCTCACCTCTCGGACCTCTCCAGCCACCTCCTGCTTCAGCGTCTGAAAGTCCTCCCTGAGGGTGCCAAACAGCGACTCCAGAAAAGACCTGGTGACCGGAGGCTCACCCCCTTCTGCTCCCCGAGAGCTAGTTGGAGGGCTCGGGGCTGGCTGGGACCTGTCCTGTCTCGAAGCGTTTCTGCCCAGCATTTCGGGCAGGGTGCGCTCTCCTTTCTTGCCCCCTCTGTTGCCCGACATCTCAGAGGTGGGGGCGCGTCGTAGGGGGATGGAGGGCCGCCGGTATGGTAATGGAACTGCGTCTCACGCTCGGCGCTCCTTCGCTGCGGGTCAGATCAGCTGAATTCCAGGACCCCGGGGCGGCGCCCCAAGTAGGGGTGCAGCAGCCAGCACACAGCCGTAGGTCAACCGGCAGAGGGGTATCGACCAGTGTTCAACAGCGACAATCGTTGAGTGCTCCCCCCCCCCTTCAGGAGTGGACCACCATGCCGGCTCTGGGCTGAAGGCCGGGACGCAGCTCCTCCGCAAGGGCCCGGGGTGGGCACCGTCGCCTCACAGGGAGAAGCAGTATGGGCCAGGCCCTCTCCCGGCCGGATCGTGCCACCGCAGCCAGCCGGTCAATTGTCTGATGGGCCCCTGGGCGGCCCTCGGGTTCGTCGAACCCTCTTGTGAATGCGGTTCCACCGCGCAGGCCCGGCGCCGTCGTGGGTCAAGCCGGGGGACCAATGGCTCGGCGGCAGGCAGGACCGCCGGACCGCGTGGCGGCTCCTCCACCCAGGCCCAGTGCGGTTGCTTCTTAGTTCCGTCACGCGGGTCCTCCCCACTGCAATTGGGACCGGCTGGGCACTCTGACACGTCCCCCGGGGCGTCACTCGGCTCACCTCTCAGCCGGGGTCTCGGGAAGGGGTTCGTCGGCCTCTCCGGCAAGCTAGGCCTCCTGGCCTTCCCAATCCCCGGGGTCGCGTAGTGGTTCTTCGCCGGCTCCTCCCCCGGTCTGCTCCGGGCGGCGCGCCCTCGCCGCGTCCGTCACCTCCGCTTTCAAAGCGCGCCGGGGGTCCGGGAGGGGTATACCCCTTTACCGCCGATGGTCGTTGGGGCACGTAGATGCACTACGGCCCAAAGGCTCTCTCTCATGCGTCCGCTTCTGTGCTGCGGTCCCCGCCCGCGCCAGGGACTGGTGTGGCGAGGCGCCGCGCTGTGCTAGCGGCGCTACCGGAGGCTCCAAGCGGCTTCCACCGTGCTCGCAGCCGTGCCGGGCTTCCCCTCCGCCGAATCCGGGGGAGATCAGCGGCGTAGGACGGTTCAGGGGCTCCAGGGTCTCAGGAGCTCACGGCAAGAGAGTCTTGTCAGCCCGCCATCTTGGCCACGCCCCCGACCAATCATTTTTAAATGGAAATGCTACCAGGCGATGAAATGTATCGAATCTAAACCTGGTCAATATGTATCTGTCAAAACCCTTTATACAATAAAGCAGATACGGTTGGATGGTATAACAGGCCAAGGTCATTTGGTGTTGAATCACAGATTTTTTAGGAATTTCCCCTGACAATCTGAGCAGTTCAAAGGGGTTCATACATAACATTTTCAATTCCTTTCTGGATGTCATGCAGAGTGACTCAGGTTTCACATACAGTTCATATCTATTCAAATCAATTAACGTTTTTCTGACATAGTCTAGCCATGGAATATTTCTTGAGTGGTCTAATAGCATTACATCCTTAATGATATCTCGATTTAGACCCAAAGTAGCTGATGACCAGACTCTATGCCAGAGTAGAAGGGGTTGTAATTTAATAAGGTCTGTGATATATTCAATTCCTAGTTCTGCATGACAGTTAAAAACTGAGGTACTGTGAGGAAGCGCTAAAATATACCTTAAAAAGTTATTTTCAAAGCTCTAGGGGTTTATGATAGACACATGGTGGTTCCTCACGCTGGGGACATTCCTTTCCTGTCCTAGAGGCATCAGAGCAGGTAACCTCCCTAGGTTGTGTCACTCCTTTTCGTGCCACTCTACTCACAGACTGTTTAGTGGCTGCTACCTTTCTTCCACATTACTTATTTCAGTTTCAATTAGTCCCACTGAGTTAGTTAAATAGTTAGTGATGGCATTTGATGTTTTTGGTCACGCTTTCCCCTGTGGAAATTCCATTGACTTTCTTTTGCCCATTTCTCTACCCAAAAGAACACTTTTACTCAATTTCTAGCTTCACAAATAAATATACAGCATCAGAGCTTTAAAAAAGGTCCTTAGACTAATAACTTCTTAGTGCACAACAGCAAAAAAGGGCATACAGTCGTTTTTATAGAAGACATTAACTTCACCACATTAGAACTATGGTCTTTACTGGATGCGGACTTTAATGAAGCAGTCAACAAGTCAGCATGTCTCCCAGGCATAGGTTAGATGTGATATAGATGGCCAGAATAAAGAGGGGTGTACAGAGCAACACAGGACAATTCCTTTTCCGAGCACTCATCCGTTTTCCGCTGGAGGCAAGATATTTTAACACCCAAGAGGAGTGGTCCGGCCTGGCCTTATCCAGTCTCGGACGGGGGCAGACACCCATGCCCGTCCCGCATTGGAGGCTAGAGCTGGTCCTAGTGCCCCTCTCCCCACTTGCAGTGCAGCAGGACAACAGAGCAAAAATGGGCATCCCGCGCTGCGGGAGCCTGCAAGTGAATTTAAAGCACCTCCAGGTACTTTCCGATGGTGTTTGCGGGACCGCGTTGGAGCTGGTTCTAGTGCCCCTCTCCCCACTTGCAGTGCAGCAGAACAACAGAGCAAAAACGGGCTTCTTATACAAAAGTCTGTGGAAATTGCATTGGGGGAAAAATGTGTTTTGAGACCACCCTTTTTCTTTGGACCCCCTTAACAGATCACCATGAAACTTTGCATTGTTCGCCAATGTAGAAAAAAGATTAGGTCTGCAACGTTTCATGGAGATTCATCTAACGGTGGCTATGTTACTACCAAGCAAAAATCTAAGGAATTCCTATCTTTGGGAATTCTAACTATAACTACAGAGTGGTTGTGGCCACTCTGTATATATTTTGCAGTTTTATATAGCACTAAGTATGGTATTTGAGATTTAAATTGTGGGCACTACCTCCTCTGATGGTGCTGGATCCTTTTTTAATGTGTAATTATATCAAAATCTGTTAAGTTTATAATGACATCTTTATTGTTTTTATTGTATGTGCTTTTATGATTGGTATATTACCAATCGAATAAAGCTTTCCTTGACTTGACTTGACTTGATAGCAGTAATATTGTCCAAGGGCTTTTGAGCTCTTTACGAGGACCAGATTACATTACCCAAAGTCAGGTTCAATTAATTAAAAGCGCAGGAAATTAAGTAATTTGCTCAAAATCAAGTGATATTGACCCAACGCTGGGACTTGAACCCGGTTCCCCAGATCCAAAGTAGGCAGCTGTGGTCATCCATTTTACTCAATTTGTGTGTGAAATCGTTGTGTATGATCACGTATACTGAGCACATTCTCTACTGAAATGGCTTACTGAACTAAAAAGCTCAGCAGCAACATATACTGGGAGGTTAAACCAGAGTCTTGCGTGGGAATACTTCCATGGATTGTTTTAAAACTGGGCCTAAGGACTTGTTCAGCACCTTAGCATGGATGCACAAACAGGGCTAATCTTTTTTAATATTGCTTACACATAGACCAGGACTTTCACGGCCTACCAAAAATCGGCTCACGACCCATCAGTTGACAGTTTGGGAAACACTGCAATAGATGGTTCTAGGAATTTATACAATGTCATGGAACATCAGGAGTGAACTATACCCAGAGAAAAGTTTGATGGATAAATTAGATAGCATAATTTCTAATATCTATGTCAGCCAGTGATTAGGGTGTTGTCCCATCCCTTTTTTGTAGGGTTACGCAAAGCATGTAGAAATTGAGAAGGGATAAAGGATGTCCCTGAGCTAGACGTATACCTCGCCAGCAAACATC
Organism: Lissotriton helveticus; assembly: GCF_964261635.1. Taxonomy (NCBI): domain Eukaryota; kingdom Metazoa; phylum Chordata; class Amphibia; order Caudata; family Salamandridae; genus Lissotriton; species Lissotriton helveticus. The sequence continues at coordinate 438,230,258 of NC_136068.1, forward strand.
TTGAGGTTGCTGAATCTCTTGCAATTTCCTCACAAGAAGCTGCATCACAGAATAGGCCCCCTTGTCAGTATGAGAAAGGAGTAAGGGTATTGTGGTGTACTAACCCTGCACCTGGCAGAATAGCTACTAAAGCTGTAAATTATGAGCAACTTTTCTGGCTACAGTTGTGTACAAAGATTATTTTTTCAATAATGTCTTTTTAGTTGTTCCATTCTTTTATAAAAAAAACATTATAAAATTATAATGAATATAAAGTCAGAAAAATAGATAGAAAAATATAATAAATAGATTTTTGAAAAATGTGCGGTCAGGAGCAGGACATAGACCTTAGTTCAATATTTTCCATTTTGTTTTCTGGCAGAAGTGATATAGCAATGAAAGGTTTTCCTAAACTATGAAGTCCTTAATCAGTGTTATGTGATGGTTCTACAAGCATTCTGGAAGGCTTCCTGTAGGAAAGTAGGATCTGCTTCTATGGTTATCCCCACTTTTTGCATGATGTGATGCTGCTTCTGACTAGTCTGACTGGGATCCCGCTAATCAGGACCAGTCTCTTTGCTTTCTCACCTAAATTATATGGTAAGTACTTAGCTACATTCTAGATTGCATACTGGAGTACCCTTATCAGTACCTAGATACTGTGCCCTGTGTACTAAGGTACACAGGGCACAGGTAAACCAGGGGTCCCCTATAGACTGAAGCATGTATTATGCCACCTATGGGAGACCATTCAAACTATCACTATAGGCCTGCCATTGCATCCTGTGTAAGCTGGTGCTAGCACCACTTATGAAAGATATAGCTTTCCCTATATCTAGGGTCACTCCACTTAAAACCTATAAGTCACCCCTACAGCAGGCTCTTTCAATCCTGAAGGCAGGGTGCTCAGTTCTAAGTATGAGGGTGCCCCTGCATGAGCAGGACACCTCTACAGCCTTTAAAGTCCATTCTCCCGGGTTGTAAGTGAGACAGCCATATCACCTATAGAGGGTCACTACATCATTACGCTATGATCAAAACTGTCTGTAACTAACGCCATCATGTTTGGTATCAAACATGTTGGAATCATACCCCTACACTGTAAATGGTGTAGGAGGCATGATTCCAAGCACAGTAAAGGCCCTCTGTTAGGCCCTCAGTGTTCCTGGTGCCAGTCTTCTAGACCCAGACAGCACAACATGGCTGCTGCTGACCAGAGACATAATTCTGCCCTCATGCTGCTGAGCCAATCTCGAGCAGGGGAAGGCAGAACAATTGGTATCCTGTCCCAGGGAGGTGTGACCACCTCCTATACAGCGTTTGGTGTATTGAGGCCGGGTGGGGGCGCTTGCCAATGCCACATAGTCTGTGTGCAGGGCACATTAGGTGCCTCCATGCATAGTCTAGTTCAAACCAGTACAGGGAGCTGTTGGCTCCCTGTACTGGTGAGGTGGCGTGTTGGCTGTTGGCGCAAAACTGGACAAAGAACAGAGGAGTATCCTCCCCTTGTCCAACCCCTCCTTAGGGAGGGACCCATGAATCGTCACAACCCTTACCTTAGGGTATTTAAGGGCTTACCCAGGGTTGCGACTACAGATTCTTCAGGGGACACGATTCAATTCAGACACCACTTCAACTTCAACCATCTGGGCACTCTCTTCGCTGCACTTCGCTCTTGGCATCAAGGCTGCAACCGGGAAAACTCCTACTGCTCCTGATCTCTTTGCCCTGCTTGTCTGCTGCAACATCCATGCCTGTGCTCCATACAGGAACCTGTCCAAGGCCTGTGGGCATCCAACACACCTGAAGGAATCTCCCCTTGAAGTGAAGGTGTAATTTCCCTGCACCTGCAGGCACCGCAACTAAGCTGACCGGTCTGCTGATCCTGCGCTGCCATGGACTCAGAAAGGCTCAGCAACATAGGTGGTGGTTCTTCACATCTCTCGAGGACTGCCCTGTCCTCTCACCAAGTTTGAGGCCAGTATCTGTTGTCAGAGCTGCAGGAACCTAACCCCTGTGCACTGCATCAACTTGCTGTTGCAAAGGCTTGTTGGCCTTCTACCACCAAGATCTTTGGGCTCCAAGTAGCTCCAACCATCTCCAGTGACTAAGAGCTCTGTCCTCACCGCATCACTTGCACCATGGGCCTGCATCTTTGGTGAGCTGCTCGAGGTCCTCTGTAACTCCAGAGTCTCCGGCCTGTTGGTCCTCTGGAGGGTCATCTTTGAATTCTTTTGGACTCCCTTCATTGCTCTGGGCCTGCCCTGATGCCCCTCCATGTGGTGAGTCTCCTGGACCTTGCTGGTCCCGACATTGCACCTTCTTCAACTTCCTCATTGGTTGCAGTTGCCAAGGCTTGTTGGTGCTCCCGCTGAACACCGACCCCTCAACTCTCGACATCCGAAGGGGGACAGCTCTTGTACGGCTCCTGGTCTTCCACAGCATTGCCTGGTCCACACAGCTGCAGTTTCAAGGTCATCGTCAGCTCTCCTGCAACACTCAACATCAGTGGGCAGTCGTCTCAAGTACTTCCTGGTCAGTCCTGAGTGGCATAGACTCGGTTCCCTTTGCTTACAGGCTCTTCACATCTTGAATCCACCTTTGGGTTCCATCAGACACTTTCAATTTTCCCAGCAGCGGCATCTTCCTGAAGTTCTTCCTAGGTTTGACGGCTGTTTCCAATGCCACTTCACACCTATGCAACATGCTTCCCTGGTGCTGGTAACCTGGTTCCTAGGGTATCCACTGGTGGGGTGGCTCTCTAACCTATTGTCCTTTACAGGGTTTCTTGAGGGTCCACCGGGAAGGGAACTCTTGAAAATTGCAACGCAACTTACACGTTAATTTGTACTGAGAACATGTTTTTTTTTTTCACAACTGCAAATGAGAACATTGTTTTGATCCTACATTGCACACAACCTCCATGGGGCTCCTAGAAACTCACCTTGGGTGGTTCCTTGGGTCCCCGGCACTTCTACGAGTATTGTCTTGACTCAAGTTGTGGTTCGCATACCGCTTGCTATTTTAGTATATGATTTGGTCCCCCCCCCCGGTGACCACTGTGTATTCTGTGCTACTTACCTGTTTCTGTTACAAAGTATTGTGTGTATTGTGTTTATCTATGGCTAGGAGATATCTGAATGTGTTAGTGACTTGCTTATAATTAATACATAGTTTAATAAATACACTGTGCGGTTCTTTTTCACTTAATCAATACCTATGTGTTAGACCTGGTACCATTGGCGTGAGTCTCCCTTCCATTTTTATGTTGTTGTCTCCTCTGTTTTTGATGTGTTTTGCTGGTTTAGATGCTTTGGGCACTGTGCCACAGCTATTCAGTGCCACAGTGCAAGCGCTCTCTATGTTAACTTGATGTAATGGATTAGTGACTCCATGGTTGCTTATTTGATTTACTTGTCAGACCCTAGTACAGTGCTCCATGTGTGCCCAGGGCCTGTAGATCAAATGCTGCTAGTGGGCTTGCAGAACTGGCTGTGCCACCCACAGAAGCAGCTTGTAAAGTGTGTCTTGGGCCTGCCATCGGAGAGCCTGTGTGCTGTCTAGTACTGTCATGTCGACTTGGTAAGTGCACCCACTTACCAGTCCCAAAACCTCCTCTTTTCTAAATTTTAGCCACTCCTAAGGTTGGCCCTAGGGCAGGGTGTATTGAATATGACATGCCCTGATGTATGTGGCATGTCCTGATAGTGAATTACAGCCAATTTCGTTTTTCACTATTGCAATGCTACCTGTCCCCATAGGCCAGAATGGGTAGTTTGGTATTAACACCTTATAATCCCAACTATCCCAGGGAACATGATAGAAAAACAAATTTAGTATGCCTGAACTCAGAATGATAAAATACATCTTTAAGTGAAGTTGGGTTTAAAATTCTGTGTTTGAAAATACCACTTTTAGAAAGTATGTATTTTCTTGCCTACCCATCCAGCCTGCCTCTGCTAGGTTGTGTATTGCATGTCTGGTTTGTGAGTGACGGGGGCTGAGGGGGCTCCAGGAGGCAGGGTGAGTCAGCACTAGGCTGAATAGACCTATCTGCATTGGGAGTGGTGGTATGAGTAGCACCTGGGCCTGAATAGAGCAGACCCCAGAACTTTAGTTCACTTCTGGGAATCAAGAAATACCTTTTGCCAAGGAGAAGAACCAGAGAATCTGCAGGAGCTTTTGACTTCCCCAGTTCCAGTGTGTAATTGCTGTGGTTGGCCGGCAGTGGTTTCTTTATTGCCAAGGAAAGGAGAAAGACTTCTATTTGCAACTTTCGTCATCTTGAAGAAGAATCTCCAAGGGCTTGAGATGTGTTTAGCTCCTGCTGAAGTCTCAGGGATACAAGACTTCACCACTAGCACCCCCCTGGATTTCCTTGCTGGGAATTTTATCTGCAAACGCCTGCGTGTTGTTGGGAGCTGGCAGCACGACTCAACAAGAAGAAGCGTGTCGCATCTGCAGCTGTTGCATCACCGGAGAACCTTGTCTCCACTGCAGCTGTTGGTCGTCGCATCACCAGAGAAGTGTGTCACAGGGCCTGTCGCTGCTCCAAAGTTATAGAGTCGCTGCATGGCCGCCAGGCGTGCATGCATTGTCTTCACGTCATCACATCGCATCAAGGGCGCCATCTTCTCACATCACACCAGATCGTCGCATCGCATCAAGGCGCCATCTTGGCGCATCACAACCGGGACGCACCACAAGATCGCCGCATCACCTCCTCTCTGGTGAACAACAGACGCGTCACCTACTTTGCGCAAGCACTGAGGAACAGATGCATCACCTCTCCCCGAAGCAAGGAACCAAAAATCGTTCTCCCTGCGAAACTTTTGTTTATTTTGCGTGACGCATCCAAGGGTACTTTGTGAGAAGCGTGTCCCATTCACCATCTTAAGAGAACTGAGTTATTTCTTCCATCTTAAAGTAATTTTCTTAATACTGTAATGTGGATTTTTGTCGTTTGGGTCTTGTACTAAGTCTATATAAAGAATACTTATTTTTATAAAACCTGTGTGGTGTTCATCAGTAGTGTTTTCACTGTATTACTGTATGTGTTCACAAATGCTTTTCACACTGCCTCTGAGATAAGCGTTCCTACTCGTGCCAAGCTACCACAGGGTTGAGCAGGGGTTAATTTAGGAGTGTGGCCCCCTTACCTTGACTAGTAGCAAGGGTCCATATTTGGACAAAGGTGTAAGCCATTGATAACTAGAGACCCCCAGTTCTAACACTATGAGATTATGGTCAGGTAAAACAAGCTGCTTTACACTCCTTATAGACTAAGCCTGAAGGCTGTTTTCCACAGCTACCACTCAGAGAGCTTTCTACGGTTGTCTAAGACCACTAAAATCACCATAAGGGTTGTCTGGACTTATGCAGGGTGTCCACTTACATAAGTGTGCATCATATACCAGGCCAGCCTCTCACACTGGTGTGCAGTGGTTGGGATTCAAGCTGCATTGTTTTACCAGATAATCTTGCTAGACACATATACATACATGATTAGAATAAGTAAGTTCTACTGAATTTAGGGTTGGGTAGTTAAGGGTCTAGCACAACCCTTTCTCCAACCTCAGAGAGTTTAGTTCCCACTAGGTTAGGTAGGTGCAACACCCCACTAAACCTAGTATGTCTGCTAAAGGAGATGCCAGTGGCTCTCTGCCTTCTAGATACAGTGACCTCACGTTCCAGGAACTGAGGGCCCTGTGTTCCTCTAGGAAGCTTATGACAGGGAAAGGCCCTAATACTCAATGCTTCCTAGAGGTGTTACTGTTGGATGACCTACAGAATGCTAGTGGGTAGGAGGAACAGGGCAGAGTGGGTGGGCTGAGGGCAGAAGATGGGTCAAGAGGGGAACCCCTCATTGACCTTAATTCTAACCCTGACCAGGAGGAGTCTCATGACTCCCACCTGGAGACCTTAGATCCCGCAGAGGATAGTACAGAAAGCACAGAGGGTGCCCCCAGAAGTGCCCCCCGTTGTTAATCCTGGGAGGGTCCAGAGTAGACTAAGGAGGTCTAGATACTCCTCTAGAGAATCCAATGTTTCAGGGCATTTTAGAGGGACCTCCATATCTAGTAGGTGGAACAACTCTTTTGACAGGGAGTACCAACTGCTTGAACTTGAGAAAGCAAGACTTTGGCCCAGGCAGGATCGGTTAGCCCTTGACAAAGGGTCCCTAGAAGTCCAGAGAGCGAGGAAGAAACTGGGACTAGAGTCCCAAGATGGCAGCAACAGTGTCCCTATGGTTAGAGAAATCTCTTTTGACCATAGGAACCAAAACAAGATAGTCCGTCTTTACCAGGAGGGGGATGACATCCATAAATGGATCACTGCTTTAGTGAGGGCCTGTAAAGTTCAGAGGGTCCCTCAAGAGCAGTGGGCAGCTATTTTGTGGCTCTCCGTTGCTAACAAAGAGAGAGATAAGCTCCCCACTGTTAGAGAGGAGGATGCTGACAATTACTCAGTTCTGAAGGGTGCTCTCATAGATGGGTTTGGCTTAACCACTGAACAGTATTGGATTAAGTTCAGAGTCACCCATAAGGCACACTCCCAGGACTGGGTAGAATTGGTGGACATTGCGATTAAGGATCTGGAAGGCTGGCTTCATTGAAGAAAGGTACAGGACTACCAAGGACTGTACAATTTGATTATGAGAGAGAAGATCCTTAATAATTGTCAGAACCAGCTTTTGCACCAGTACCAAATGAACTCTGATCTGATCTCCCCCAAGACTTGGGAAAGAAGGCAGACAAATGGATACACACCAGGGTTAAGCAGAAAAACCATGGTAATGGAGGTGACCAGGAGAAGCAAGATTCTTCTAAATTTCAGAGTATGGGTGCAGAGTTTGCAGCAGTGGGGTTTTGGTGGCACGTTGCTGAAATGGTTTGCCTCCTTTTTAAAGGACAGACAGCAGGAGGTTTGGTCCGCTCCTTTTACCGCTATGATCCCGCCCCTTAATGTGGGGGTCCCTCAGGGCTCTATCTTGAGCCCTGTATTATTTAACCTGTATATGCCCCCCTTGCAAAGTTGGTGGAGGCAGGAGAAGCAAAGATTATATCTTATGCGGACGACACGCAGTTGTTGTTCATCTGTGGGAAGGGTGACGAGTTCAGAGGTCAGAAGATTAGAGACTGCTTGGCCGAAATATTTCTCTGGTTTCAAACCCACCAACTCAAATGTAATCCGGAGAAATAAGAGATCATTTTCTTCGGCACCCCTCCGTTGGACATTTGGAAACATTGGTGGCCCGATGAAAAATGCCGCCAACTTCGATGGCTGTCAACATGGTCAAAAATCTAGGGGTGAAAATGGATGGATGTATGTCAGTACAACACGGTTATTACAACGCAAGTCGTTACAACGACTTGCGTTGGAAGGCGCGGATTGAGGAATATTATAATTTTATATTCCAACATCAGTCCACGTAACAGTAGGGAAGGTGTTGGAATATAAAATTACAATATTCCTTAACCAACAGCGCCATCCAGCGCAAGTCGTAGTAACGACTTGCGTTGTAATGGCAGCGTGGTAAAGGTCGTGCGGTGTAAACACCGCGTTGTAAACGACGTTTACCAAATGGATGATAGGTTATCTATGAAAAGTCCAGATTGTGACGGGTACTTGTTTTGGTTTATTAAAAATAATCAGGAAATTTCTCTATCTTCTGCCAATGACATAGAAAGATGGTGGTGCAGGCCCTTATTACTTCTCGATTGGATTATGCCAATGTCCTGTATCTTGATATACCAGAGGGTTTACTGAGCAGACTTCAGGTAGTGCAGAACTCTGCGGCCAGATCGGTCCTGAAGTTAGGAGCCAGAGAACGGATTTCTCCCCATTTGAAGAATTTACACTGGCTCCCGGTCCGGTGCAGGATCCTCTTTAAAGCACTAACCCTTGCTTTTAAAGCATTGCACGGGCTTGGGGCTCACTATCTGCGTAAAAGAGTTCTTTATTATATCCCACGCTCAGATCAGCACACCAACATTTGATCTTGGTGCCAAGGTTCTTCAGAGCACGCTGCAGAGGACGGTCTTTCCAGGTACAAATAGCTTGTGCTTGGAACACTCTGCCTCTCTCCTTGAGACAGTCTACCTCTTGCTTGGAGTTTAGAAAACAATTAAAAACCTAGTTGTTTCAACAGCTAATTTAATCCGCTTCCTCTCAGTTTAAGTGTATGGTTGCACTGCTCCTGCATCTATCTGTACTGTCACAGCGCCGGGACGCTGAGTAGCTGAGCGCTCTATAAATCACTGTCTAATATAAAATAAGAAAGCCAAAGATAAGACAGAGTCTTCTCAAGGGCCCCAAAAACCTGCATCTGGGGGTGAGTCCCAAAATTCCAAACAGGGCAAAAAGAAACCTATGTGTTACTTCTGTAAGGTGCTGACCCTTTGGACAAAAGATGCGGATTGTCCAAAGGCCAATGAAACTATTCCTACTACCACTGCCCTTAAGGCACCTGCTCCCCCTAGCACAGGTACAAGTGGTAATACAGCAAACAAGGGATTAGTGGGGTTAACCGTGGGTACTGAGATGGGTTCTTACTTGGAGCACCAGCTCAGGCTGTTTTAGTCTGTCATGGTGGCATGATCTTGCCACCTTACTGGTCAGTCCAACTAACTTGGGCAAGTACAGGCAACAGCCTTTAATCAATGGAAACTAAGCAATGGCTTACAGGGACACAGGGGCCAGTGCCACGATGGTGACAGAGAAACTGGTCTCCTGAGCGGATCATACTTGGACAACTGTACCAAGTAACCAATGCTAGCAATGTCAGGACTGACCATTCCTTGGCAGTTGTGAATCTCTGCTGGGGAGGGGTAACTGGACCTAAGAGGGTTGTGGTATCTCCAGTTCTACCTGTAGATGATCTTGAAACATCAGCCTGGTCTGAAGTGGAGTTCGGGACTCATGCAGAGAAGATGGGCATCTCTGCCAGTGTGTTTGCTGTCACTAGGGCTCAGGCCAATGGCTCACCACTGACAAAGCACTGGATCCTGGAAAAAATGGATCAGAAGCTACCCAAGAGAAGGAGCAGGAAGGGTAAGGAATTGCCCCCCTCCTAAACTCTCAGTGAAGACCTACCTCCTGAGGGAGATGATCTCAGCCCCTGTGAAGGAACTGTCCCAGAGGAACCTGGGCCTGACCAGGCCGAGTTCTTGGGGGCACTGGGCCCTTTCAGGACATATTAGAGTTTGGAGCAGCAGTCCTGCCCCTCTCTTGAACCCCTCAGACAGCAAGCTGCTGCTGAGGAAGCAGGGAATATCAGTGGGTCCCGTATGATCAATTGGGAGGATGGACTTCTATACTCTGAGGGTAGAGACCTCAAGCCTGGTGCCACCAGGAGGTTGGTAATACCCCAGAAGTACAGAGTTTTGCTCCTCTCTGTGGCACATGATATTCCTCTGGCTGGACACTTAGGGCAAAGCAAGACTTGAGACAAGCTTGTCCCTCACTTTCACTTGCCCCATATGTCTGAAGACACAAAGGAGTTTTGTCGCTCCTGTGCCACTTGCCAAGCCAGTGGTAAGTCAGGTGGCACAACGAAGGCCCCCTTAATCCTTCCCCTAGTGGTTGGGGTTCCCTTTGAAAGGGTAGGGATTGACATTGGTCGTCCCTTGAACCCTCCTACTGCATCTGGGCATAGTTATTTTCTAGTGGTGGTGATCACTTGCCACTAGGTACCCAGAAGCTATTGCCATTAGAACCACCACAGCTTTTGTGGTGGCTAGGGCCCTCCTTGGAATCTTTTTCTGCGTAGGCTTTCCTAAAAAGGTCTTATCTGACAGAGGTACCAACTTCATGTCAAGTTACATCACTGCAATGTAGAAAGAGTGTGGGGTAAACTTAGTTTACCACACCCTACCATTCACAACGCAATGGGCTTGTTGAAAGATTCAACAGGACCCTCAAGATTATGATCATCGGACTCCCAGAAAAACTTAGGCGAAAATGGGATGTCCTACTACCCTGCCTTGTCTTTGCCTACAGAGAGGTTCCTCAGAATGGGATTGGCTACAGCCCATTTGAGCTTCTGTTTCGACCTCCAGTTAGGGATCCCTTGTGTCTAGTGAAGGAAGGTTGGGAGCATCCTCACAAACCTCCTAAACAGGACATTATGGACTATGTTCTTGGCCTGTGCTCTCGCATGGCTGAGTACATGAAGAAGGCCAGTCAAAAACTTCAAAAAGCTTGGCATGACCAAGGCTGTCTTGGCTGTTTACCAGCCAGGCCAGAAAGTGTGGGTGTTTGAGCCTTTGGCTCCAGCAGCTCTCGAAGATAAGTGGAGTGGACCTCACAACATCCTTGAACAAAAATGTGAGGTCACCTACCTGGTGGACCTAGGTACTCCAAGAAGCTCCCATAGGGTACTTCATGTGAATCGCCTAAAACCTTTTGTTGACAGGGCTGACATGGGCTTGCTCATGGTAACTAATGAGGGACAGGAGGAAGAGAGTGACGCTCTCCCTGATCTCCTTTCTCAGAACTCTGATGATGGATCAGTAGAAGGAGTAGCGTTGGCAGGCAGCCTCACTGATCAGCCTCACTGATCAACAGCAGACTGATTGCAGGCAGGTCCTCAATCAGTACAGACAAATGTTCTCTCTGACACCCAGTCAAACCACCTAGTGTGGCCATGAAGTAGACACAGGTGACAGTCTGCCTGTGAAGAATAAAACTTACAAATGAAACTCGACTTCTCGCGTATGAGGACCTAGTCATAGGCTAAGGGTATGGAATCTGATCAATTGGATCAGAGATTGCCTTCAGGAAAGAAACATTTCTTTCTTGAGTCCCCTCACTCACCAGGGTTTCCCCTTGGTGACATGCTTCATCATTGGGGCCATTCCAGGTCTCTAAGAACTGGGGCGTGCTGCGACTTGCGGAAACTACATAGGAGCACTTTAGGTGGAAGACTATGTGTAGTGCACAATGTGGTGGAGTGGATTAAAGTGATTAAAAATAACTTGCTAGTGGGCTAAAATACTTTATTATCGCTCCTCGGTTGGTATGTCTAAAGGGGGTGTTACACAGAGAAAACTAACTAATACTGGGTTAGAAATTCAGTGTAAGATCAACATGAGCCTATCCCTAGCTCTTCATCAGAACCACACAGGGACCAGCTCTGTGTATGCCACTCCTATATTTGGAAATTAATAATTAAATCAAAACAAAAAAGCTGCAACTAATAAAGCATGTGTAGTTATACATACGATCGCTATGTCACGTAGTAATTTCTAATTTCTAATTTAAAACATTTGTAGAGCGCAGCATATACCGTACGGTTTCTTGGCGCTAGTAGTTCGTTTGACTCCTGAAGAAGATGAGACCGGTCTTGGGTGGGGAGGGGCATTATACAGGAAAGGCTTGTTTGAAGAGAAAGGTTTTTAAGTCCTTGCGGAACGAAAGATAATGGGTAGAATAACGGAGGTGATCAGGGAGGGAATTCCAAAATGTGGGGGCAAGGGTGGCAAAATTGGTTCCGCCCCATTTTTTACGTTTGAAACGTGGGGTTAGGAGGAGGGATTTAGAGGAAGAACGAAGCTCTCTAGAAGGAATATATTCCTTTAGTAATGAGGCAATAAAGGCTGGAGCAGTGCCTTGTCGGGCCTGAAAGACCATGCACCCGATCTTGAACAGGGAACGTTCTTTGACCGGGAGCCAGTGGAGCTCTTTGAGGAGGGGTGTGGAATGGTGGTACCGTGGGAGACCATAGACCAGACGGGCCGCCTGGTTCTGGACCAACTGGAGTCTCCGCAAGCTGTATAATGGGATGCCGCTGTAAATGGCATTAGCGTAATCTAGCCTAGAGATGACCAGTGCAGCCATGATCATCTTAAGTGCCTGAGGGGAAAAAAAACGGGAGACGGAGCGGATAGTGCGAAGGGTGAGGAAGCAGGAAGATACAACGGTGCTAATTTGTGAGTGGAGGGTGAGCTGGTTGTTGATTTTGACCCCCAGTGTTTTGACTGTGGGTGACGGAGAGGGGGGGGGACCAAGAGAGGGTGGCCAGAAATGAGAGTTCCACGGACTGGACGAACCACCGGTGAGAACCAGCTCGGTTTTATCTGGGTTCAATTTCAGCTGGTTGTGGTTCATCCAGTCCCGGATGAAGGTCAAAGTCGACTGAAAGTTAGAAACAGAAGAAGGGGAAGTAGACAGATCGAAGATGAGCTGGAGGTCATCCGCGTAGTTGTACACGGTGACCTCCAGCTGCTGAAGAGCAAAGATAAGAGGCGAAATATAAAGATTAAACAATAAGGGGGAAAGAGAGGATCCCTGGGGGACACCACAAGTGACAGGGATGGGAGTGGACGTGAAGTCACCCGACCGAACCGCCTGGGTGCGGTCCCTCAGGAATGAGGACAGCCAGAGCAGGGCTGAGCCCTCGATTCCCGCCGCCCTGACACGGGACAACAAGATGGTATGGTCAACCGTGTCAAAGGCGGCGGAGAGATCGAGAAGCACCAGCGCCTGGTGTTTGTTGTTGTCCAAGCCCATCCTGAGGGTGTCCAGTACTGATACCACGACTGATTCGGTCGAGTGTCTGGGACGGAAGCCGGCCTGGCGGGGAGCCAACCCACCGTTGGCCTCTACGTGGGCGCTGAGGACCGCGGTGGCATGGCGTTCCAGCACCTTGCTCAGGTAGGGCAGCAGGGAGATGGGGCGGTAGTTGGCTGAGATGGTAGGGTCAGAGCCGGGCTTTTTCAGAATGGGCACTATAAAGGCTGTTTTGAGTGCCGGGGTCACTACTCCCTGAGCAAGTGAGTTGTTGAGAAAGGTGATGGGGGCTTCAGGGCAAGAAGAGTAAATGTGTTGCAAGATACGAGCAGGACAAGTGTCTGCCGGGGAGCCCGACTTGACTTTGGGGAGTATCTCGCGGAATGAAGCCTCAGTGAGGGGAAGAATAGAGGTGAGGCGATTGAGAACGTTGGGGGAAGAGGGGTCCACAAAAGTAGGTGAAGGGGGGGGGGATGTTAGCCTTGATGGTAATGATTTTGTCTGTAAAATAGGTGTTGAGCTGATCGCAAAATGATTGAGATGGAAGGATTTGCGAAGAAGCTCTGTCAGAATAAGCCAAGTTGTTAACTATGCTGAAAATTTCTCTGGATTTATTTTCCGCTGCCTCTATTTTTAAGGAAAAATAGGTGGTTTTAGCAGAGAGAATAGCAGTTTTGTAAGCAACAAGTGCTTTGAGATAGAGGGTTTTTGCTGCGGAGGAATAGTTTCTTCTCCACTGTCTCTCCGCCTGTCGGGCCGATAGTTTTAACTCTTTTAGGTGGTCGTTAAACCATCTGTTGGAGTCCTTTTGTCGTCGGATGGAAATACGACGTAAGGGGGCCACGGTGTTACAGCCTGTTGTCAGCCAGGTGTTCATGGCAGTGGCCTGAGCATGGGAGGAGAGACCGGAGAGAGACGGGGTAGAATTGCGGAGCAGGGAGGACAGAGAGGAAAGATCCACTCTGTTCCAGTTCCGCGCCCAGGTGTTTTTGGCATGTGGAACTTTAGGTACAGAGTGGTGAGAGATAGAAAAGGAAATAAGGGCGTGGTCAGACCAACAGCAGGGGGATACCATCACCGGGGATAATTGAAGGTTGAGGGACCAAACCTGGTCCAACCGGTGACCGTGGGAATGGGTGGGGGTCGTAATATGCGGGACAAAGTTCAATGAGGAGAGAGATTCAGTGAACTCCTTGGAGGCGGTGCACTCAAAGGGGTCCGAGGGCCAATAATTGAAGTCGCCTAACACCAAGACCGAGGCGTAATTGACCACCAAGTTGGCCAACAGGTCTTGAAATGCCGGCAGGAATAGAGGAGAAGACTGGGGGGGCCGATACATAAGGAGACAAGTGATGGGGGGAGAGAAGGATAGGGAACGGGCCACGAGGAATTCAGTGGGAGCAATGGGAGAATAGGAGAGAAGTTGAAACTGTAATTCTGAACGGGCGATAAGCGCCACGCCGCCGCCGGACCTGCCCGCCGGACGGTCGGCGCGCAGGGCAACGTAGGCAGGGGGGAGAGTAGCCAGGAGAACAGGAAGGGAGGAGTCGCAGAACCAGGTTTCGGTTAATAGCAACAGATCCGGCTTCTCTGTGTCAAGCAGGGTAAACAACTCATGATGGTGCTTGACCGCTGACCTTGTATTGAGTAGAAGAACAGATAGCGGTGGAGGCGAGGAGGGAGGGACAGGCAGGGGCGGGTTCTGCGGTGGAGGGATCGCTGGAACGGACCGTGGCCTAGGGGTGGGGGAATGGGCAAGACCTAAGGAGGCAATGTGCCTTAGTATAGTTTCTGGGAGAGGCCAATCTCCTTGGCCTCTCCCAGAAACTATGGACAGTATGGCTGCAACACTAAAAGAGAATTGGTTAGGTAGCAGCCACCTCTCTCTTGTAGAGATGCTGGGTACACAGTTCAATGTACTTCCATGCTAGTGAGATGCTCCTTAATGGTGCGTGCAGTCGTCCAGGCTCAGTGAGAAGTTGTAACCTAAATAGGTAAAACATGCTGGCCATACGTGCTGCATGGTGGTCAAATACACATTAAAAACACACAACAAACATATAAAAATCAGGGGAATAATTGTTACCCCAGGCTGGTAACACATACTTAATTTTGAGCAAAACTGTGCTTCATGGACGCGAAGGGGGTGAGGTTTCCCTGAAATTAATATCTGTAAAATTGGGAAAATCAGTAGTTAATCGTTAGTGCTGGTCGAGATAACCCCCGAAGAAAGAAATGGACTATCGTCATGTTGTCCGGTACCTGTGGATGGAAAAGCACTTACTTCTGGTTGAGAAGCCTTGCGTCTACAGACCTATTTGTCTCCCCGTCGGACCGCATCTTAGCGTGTCTTTGGTGGGGGACGTTCTAAATACTTCCTGTTTCTACCGCATGACCGCCAAAGAGACTAGACCGCGGGCGATGTTGTTTAAGATGGCTGCCGTGAATGGCAACAGTGGCGGCCATGATGGAGGAATACGCGAGTGGGCTCTGCAGTATTCCTCAGTTATTAAGGTGTTCGATTCCCAGCGGGGCGGCGTCCCAAATTAATAGTGATTATTATATTTATAGGGCCAGGTAAATCCTCTTAAAATAATAAATTACCAAATTGAAACTACTCAAACTCCGGTAAACCTGGGGATATGTTGTGCAGAGGCTCTGTTGCAATCAGTATGTGTGGAATCTGCATTAGTAAGGTGTTACGCTTTAAAACGAGGAAGATGCATGTAGTGTACGATGGCTCTACACAAGCACGGTGTTGATTGATAGATTTGTTTTTACCACATCGGAGATTCGATGGTATTTGGTTCTTAATTGCCCTTAAATGTAGGTACCACCATAAGGGCATGGGTTCTATTCAGTGCTCTCTGGGCACCGCGCAATATTCCAGGACAGAATATTATAATCCTGTATCTTGAGTTGGTCCACAGAGGGTACAATAGGTAGATCCTCCAATGGCACGGGGATTGGTATTTCTGGCTGCTCCTGAACTAATAGCCGTACACCAGTTAAGACCTCTAATGACTCTGCATTTGATATCACTAGTAGCATTTGGTCTGAGAATCCAGCATCCGGTAGAATAAGAGCAACAGTCGCAGGTATCTGGGCTATTGAATCCAAAGGCTCTGCGCTTTTACTCAGTCGCAATCATTCAGCCCTGAAAGAACTGTAAATCTATTTTGCCCCTGTGCATAGGGAGAGAAATAACAATCACCCCGAAGATTATCCCTTTCTACCCAGGGGTTAGAAAATCCGGTCCTAGTCTGCTCCACCAGCTTATGAGGCCAAGTATAACGCTCTAAATTCAGATTATTCTGTCTAGGGTTCTCCACCTTATAAAAATATCCCAAAGGCAGTATCTGAATACCTTGGCCCCTGTTTGCCAAACCAGCATTGACCTCCCTAAAAATTCTCTCTACGGGCAATGGGTTATTAAAATTCACAACAATGCAGTCCCCCTCCCTTGTTTTCCTGGAGCTTCCCAACCAAGCAACACGACGAACCATAATGATATTGTGTACGGTCGCTGGGCCAGCAACAGTGTTACAGGACAGCCAATGAGTAACCTTATTTTTAAGTTGAACATAGTCCTCCTTTGTTCCAGCTGGGAGAGATGGCACATTCCCTAAAATAGCCACCAACGGAGTTGATTGTGGCGGTAAATCAATAACTGGTAAATTCTGCTGTACATCATTGAAGTACCCCTGCGACATGCCCCCTTTCTTTCCCACAACATTAGGAGCTGCATCGGGTTGCTTTGCTGCCTGAGCTTCATCTGTTATCAAACAATCAAGAACCTTGTCATTCAACCCCCCAGAACCGCTAATAATCATATCAGTGACTGAGGGAGCACAGTTAATTGGAAGGCAAGGGGCTCCAGACTTCCCCTCTAAAGGTACCTTCGGCAGTTTATTATTTGAAGCAGAAGGGGCTGACGCTGCACAGCTTCGATTTTGAAGGGATTGTATAATATTGGCTGATCTGCTATACTTTGCTCAATATTATGTAATTTAGTCATGATTGGGCGTAACTTGTCTTCCAATATTCTGCATAGGATGGATTTAAACACTTCCATCAATGGGGGATCAATCGTAGCAGAGACTGCCCTAATTTCTGGTGCTGGTATCAGCGGTGCATTAGATTTAGTCTTTTTTGCTTGACTGCCCATTTCTTTACCTTTTCTCGTGGTGCTACCAATTGAGTGGCGTGCCCCCCCCCCCCCCAATTGTTCGGTGGATTAGGGTTACTAAAAGCCTCGAAAAGAGTGGTTGGGGTCGGCCTTCCTTCCACACCCTTTCTACTAAAATCTGGAGGGACAACCCCCTGCCTATTTGTCACAGTAACAACAGGAGACAGGGGCATAGCTGAAATATCCTGCTGGGACTCCAAAACAGGGGAGATCACAACCATATCTTGAATAACACTCCCAACCAGGGTTCCCGCTAACCTGCGCGGCTGCGGGCCCGCGCACCTTTAAGGCACCGAGCGCGCAGTGTCCTGTGCAAAGCGCGCACACGTTCTCGCCGCCGCCCGCTTTTAAAATGCGAGAGGCAAAAGACAGCAATTTACCTGTTGCCTGAGGTCTTTGGGAAAGTATTCCCGTTAATCACAGCGCTCGTCATGCGCTGCAATTAACAGGAATATTTTCACATTGGCCCACAATCAGCACCCAGCAGCGCTGTATTTAGAAAAGAAATGAAGCACGTTTGAAAGCAGGACGTGTAAAGCACACATCAGGCTTTCAGACATGCTGCATTTCTTTTCTAAATACAGCGCGACTGGGTGCTGATTGTGGGCCTTTGTGAAAGTATTCCCGTTAATCACAGCACCCGTCATGCGCTGCAATTAACAGGAATATTTTCACAATTGCCCACAATCAGCACCCAGCAGCGCTGTATTTAGAAAAGAAATAAAGCAAGTTTGAAAGCACGACGTGTGAAGCACACTTGCTTCATTTGCACAACACATAATTTGATCTCCACTGCACAATTCCAGTGTCTCTGGTGGGTGGTAAAATGGGCTTGTGACAGTGAGTCTTTGGTTTGGCGTTCCAAATGGTAGCAATCATTCAGGTTATTTGCAAGAGGAGCGTTGAATCTCATTCGTGGCATCTCGTCCCTGAGAGCTCCGTGTACTGTGAGTAGATGCCTCGTTTCAGTTATTCCTAGTTGTGCTACGTTATAGGTGGTTTTGAGTGTTAACCAATATAGCATTGCTAAAACGATGTGTGGGCAATTCTGTTCCTAGCCTTTTTTCAGCTTGATTCTTACCAACCGAGACTTCTCAATTGAATGGAAACAGATGATGTGCCCGACTTTACTTTCTTACAAACAGAAGCTCAAACTCGCTTGCAGCCTTGCCTGAAGCCCATTTCTGCAACGTCTGGTCTGACCTGCCCAAGAACTCTATCTGGTTCTCCAGAGACAGTTTTTGATTACTTTTTTTTCATTTTACTCTTTAAGAAGTAGTCTTGTGTTGTATAGGCATATTCAATCTGCTCCGGGAGGGAAGAGAAGGGCTGTAAAAGTTATTTTTTTTCTTTTGTCTTCACTTTCCTCCAGGTTGAGTAACACGTTTACTTTTGGTCCATTGTGGCAAAGCATGCTTCCTGCACCGTTTGAGTGATTACCTATTAACTACCAGTGTCCTGGAAGAAATTAACTTTTCCTAGGTTTTACCCCCAAAAAGTGGCTAATCTTTACTCAAACGCATGTTCTCTCTAGTAGCAAGGTTAGCTGGTTACTAGAAGTTTATGCCCCTTTTAGGGGGAATTTTTTAGACCTGTAGGTACAGATCTGAAGAATGGAAGCAATCAAGTACTTGTAGGTCCACACAATTATTCCAGTGTGTAAACTTTATATTGGCAATTTATTTTCTTTCAGTTGTGCAGTTTTCGAATGTACCATCAATACTTTATATTAGTTTGTGTGTGTGTGTATACAGAATTGTACAAATGTACTTGAAGGAAAACAACTGTTTGCTTTTGTGGCAACATAGTTTAGTTTGTCGTAATAAATGTGTCTTCCCCAATGCCACTTTAACAATAAGCATGTTCCCCGATGTGTCTTGTAAGGTTTGCCCTTTCGAGGGGGGGGGGGTATTAAACATGTCTGTGCTTTACAGATCGAAGAATGGAAGCAAATAAGTGCTTGGAGGTCCAGACATTTGGGTCTGAGCGTAAAGGCTCTGAATGTAAACTGTAACTGGTAGTTGGTCCCATTTCTTTTATTATAATTGTGTAGTTGTCTACTGTTTCATACCTGAAGTTTTTAGAAATTGAATTGTACAAAAGTCTCTGTAAGAAAATGTTTGCCCCTGTGGCAGCCTGGTCTAGTTTGTCGTTGTGAATTCTGCTCTTGGACACAACATGAATAAGCATATTCTGGGTCGTTGATGGTTGCTTGGACCTAACGCTGTAGCACCTGGTAAGTTCTTGATTAGTGGGGCTTATTGAGATCCGGGCCATCAGTAGTTTTGAGCCATGGCAACACATCTAGTGCAGGTTGTTACACAAACTCTGCTAGGTGGCTCGTAGGCCAGTGTTGAAGCAGAGGCAGATTGTGCACCCTAACGGAAATATTGGAATCAATCTAGTGGGTCCGGGTTTGCTGTTGTGGGCAGCATTGGGGGGGGTGGAGGGGGGAATGGGGTGAGGGAGTAACTATTGTGCACTCTTGCAGATAGTCCTAAATCGGGAGCAAGGACTGCTGGAGCTGAGTGGGAAGCTACAGTATGTATGATGGAGCAGAATGGCACCCACTTCACTGATAGCTGCGTCGGCGACTCTAAGGCTGAGGCTGCGGGAATAGAGGCTCTCAGTCCAAAGATCGATATTGAAGAAACGTATGCACATCATTTTCGTGAACATCCCAGTCACTCTACAAAATAACGATAAATGGGCTTCCCTCTCTACTCTAAGCATCTGGGCTAATTTTCAACTGGGTGGCCAGTACCCAGCTTTCCTGTGTGCATCGCAAAAACTATTACAGATTCTGCATGGGGGTTGTCACAGGGGCTAACCCCTTTAAACAACAGGGTGGTAGAGCAACAGCAGATCTTCCCTTTCATAGCACAGCAAGGGTGTGCTCTTGGAAACATTGATTTACAGCTTGACGGGACCTTTAGAATAATATTAACATGGCTTTGTAGTCTCTTAATTTGGGCCTTTGAAACTGAATGACTCATGGGTACGTTTGGAGCCTGAATTTTTTTTGAAAATTGCAGGCATATTTGACTCACTTATAGGGTTTGCTGGAGAGGAACATTCTCACTCACTGTGTCACCTTCTATGGCATTGCTTAAAAATCTCTAATGTAGCTTCTGTGATATCTGAGTTTTACCAGATCATCACGATCATTTATCCATGTGTAATATAGCATCCGTAGCGTGCAGTATAGCAGCAGGTAACTTTTATTTAACCCTTAGTTGAGTTTGTTCTTTCAGAGTGTCTTGTAGAGTTGGCATTAATTGGCTAATGAGTCCCATAGTACACAATTGTAGAGGGAGTGTATTCAATTATTATTATCTGATTGGCTCTAACTTGACTCTAGGGGTTTATGCTATTTTTTCATTTTTTGCTGTTTTCTTTTGCACAGGCATGGCCCAGGGTCATAAGAGCACTTTCCAAGGGAACCAGATATTACACATTATTTTTTAGGCACCGGGAGATTAAGTGATTTTGCCCAGAATCACAGGATGGTGAGCCAAGGCTGGGATTCAAACCTGTTTCCCCGGTGCTAAAGTCAGCAGCTTTAGCCCTTAGGCCACATCCCTAGCCAGGCCTTTCCAGGTCTCGCCCATAGACCGCCTTTAGCTGTTGTCGAAGACGTATTGTGGGCAAATAGCAAACTAAACCCCCTCTCCCCCCAAATTCGACCGGTACCTCAAATTCCTACAGGAGAGTGAAGCTAGTAAGGTCTGTCCTCCCTAAAAGAGGTCCTTTCATCCCTCCTATCTATTCATCTCTCCACCCTTTAAGCCTTTCATCCAGGGTCCATTTCATCTGTCTATTCATGCTCCCATTCATCTGTCATTTCATCTAATCCATCCATCCTTCCTTTACCATTGCATCCATCCATCCATCCATCCACCCACCCATCCATCCATACAGCCATCCATCATTTCACCCACCTTTTATCAACCACCCATCCTTTCACCCTTCCATCCAGGTTTCCATCGATCTATCCAAACATTCATCCTTCAATCCATTCTTACATGCACCCACCCATGCAAATATAACTTTATTCTTCCATCTCTCAAACCTTTCACCTTTGTATCCATCCTTTTATTGACCTCTCCTTGTTGCAGTTTCTCCTTCTTTTCATATTTCCTATATTTCATTCTTCCTTTCTGCCCTCCCTTTCTCTTTCCCTCCATTTTACTCATTCTTTCTCCATCTGTTATGGTTTCTACCCCACATTTAGAAAAGAAATGCAGCAAGTTTTTATATAGTGCAAACTCAATCCAAATGTTTTGGAGCATTTTACATGATTTATTATTATATATTTTTTGTATGCATGGGGAGATTAATTGATTTGCCCAGAATCACAGGATGTTAGGCTGACCCGAGACTAAAAACCCATCTCCTAAATCAACAGCTCGAGTATTAAGCCACAACCCCAACCACAAGAGCGGAAGCATTTTCAATACAACTTGATGCATGTAACAACCATTGACGAAGCCAATAGTCTTGGCATCTTGTAGGTGTAATGTTACTTGTATTATATATCTGGATGCAATGAGAGAAGGAGCAAAATATCAGTAGGGTGGCACACTATGCGATGCACATATTTTTATGTTAATTGCTTTTATGCCACACCCTTAATTGCATCGTTTACGCCCCTTTGAAAGATCCCCCAGTATTTTCATCCCACTCAAAGCCCTGGTCTACACGCGCGGTCAGGTTCTAGGCGCACATAGCTTTGGCTGCAGCGCACAGAGACCTTCCTCTGCCGCACACAGAGGCAAATAATTAGAGGGAACATTGCTCCCAACCCCTGAGTATTTATAGTGCTCTAAACCTCATCTGTGCAATTTTTTGGTTGATTAATAGCCCCATCCAGGAGAGGTAAGGAGCCGCTAATAGGTGATCTAGATAGGTGTCTGTGTACCATCTCAATCTCCCTGTTTATCACTGTAGCAGCTCTAGACAGGAAGGCATCCATAGTAGTCACAGTTGCTTTAGCATTACCCATGACCCGTCCCGATTTGCCTGTGTCTTACACCTCCCCATAATTGGTGCACTAAAATAGTATCCCAAGCTTGCTTTAAACAAGTAAAACCCCCAAGAATAAGTATCATACAACAAATTTGACAATGGGTTCCCTCAAAGCAAAGCTGCCTAGTAAAAGCGTAAAGATATATCCAATGTCTATCAATTTGAAATAAAGTCACCGGATAAAAAATCCAAAGCCACTAACCAATTTTTGGGGGCTCCGATAGAGCGTTGAAAAGGGGGTGGCCCCGCCCTGCCTCCTCCTGGCTACGACGGGTGTGGACGGGCCCGCCCTTGGCCTGGGCTTTGCCCGGGCACGCCCGCGTGCGTCCCGCGAGGCGGAAGCCCGAGAGTCCCTTTAAGCGCCTCCTGGCGCTTGACTTCCTCGTTGGCGGCGTACGCGCCGCAGTACAGCTGGGAAATGGAGTCCCCCTGGGTGTCCGCAGCACAGGACACGGGACTCGCGGTGGTGGCCCCCGGAGAGCAGGTGAGGCAAGGGCGGCACAAATGCGGGCAAATCGGCAACCGCGGGCGTCCCGCGAGGCGGGAGCCCGAGAGTCCCTTTAAGCGCCTCCTGGCGCTTGACTTCCTCGTTGGCGGCGTACGCGCCGCAGTACAGCTGGGAAATGGAGTCCCCCTAGGTGTCCACAACACAGGACACGGGACTCGCGGTGGCGGTAGCGGCACTTGGAGATTAGGTGAGGCAAGGGCAGCACAAATGCGGGCAAATCGGCAACAGCGGGCGTCCATTCAAACTCACTACAGGCCTGCCATTGCAGCCTGTGTAAGCAGATGCTAGCACCACTTACAAAAGATATAGGTTTCCCCCATATCTAGGGGCACTGCACTTAAAACCTATAAGTCACTCCTACAGCAGGCCTTTTCAATCCTGAAGGCAGGGTGCTCGGTTTTAACTGTGAGGGTGCACCTGCATCAGCAGGACAGCCATACAGCCTTCGGAGTCCAGTGAGACAGCCAAATAACATATAGAGGGGCACTGCATCATTACGCAATGACCATCTCGAAACTGGCTGTAACGAACCCTGTCATGTTTGGTATCAAACATGTTGCAATCATACACCCACATCATAAGCGGTATGGGAGGTATGATTCCAAGCACTGTAGGCCCTCCATTAGGCCCCTGGTGCTCCCGGTACCAGTCTTCTAGACCCAGACAGCTCAACATGGCTGCTGCCAACAAGAGACATGATTCTGCCCTCCTGCTGCTTAGCCAAGCTTGAGCAGGGGAAGGCAGAACAATAGGTATCCTTTCACAGGGAGGAGTGACCACCTCCCAGACAGAGTTTAGAGTATTGTGGAAGGTGGGGGCGCTTGCCAGAACCACATAGTCTGCGTGCAGGGCACACTTGGTGCCCTCCATGCATAGTCCAGTTCAAACCAGTTCAGGGAGCTGTTGGCTCATGCTCTGGTGTGCAACTGTACAAAGGACTGAGGTGTATACTCCCCCTTGTTCAGCCCCTCCTTAGGGAGGGACCCCTAAATCATCCCAACCCTTTCCTTAGGGTATTTAAGGTCTTACCTGAGGGTGGGTCCTCATATTCATTTTGGGACACGATTCAATTTAGACACCACTTCAACTTTGACCATCTGAGCACTCTGGCATCACGGCTGCAACCGGGAAGACTCCTGCTGCTCAGATATCTTCGCCCTGGTTGACTGTTCCAACGTCCATGCCTGTGCTCCATACTTACCAAGGCCTGTGGGCATTCAAGACACCTGAGGGAATCTCCCTTGAAGTGAATGAGTCACTTCCCTGCATCTGCAGGCACAGCAACTAAGCTGACTGGTCTGCTGATCATGGACTCCCACAGACTCTGGAAGGCTCAGCAACACTGGTGGTGGTGCTTCACATCCCTCGAGGCCTGCCCTGTCCTCTCACCAAGTTTGAGGCCAGTATTCGTTATCGGAGCTGCAGGAACCGAAACTCTGTGCACTGGATCAACTTGCAGTTGCAAAGGCTTGTCGGCCTTCTTCCATCAAGATCTTCAGGCTCCAAGTAGCCCCAACTTCAAGCATCTCCAGTGACTAAGATCTTTGTCCTCATTGCATCACTTGCATCTTTGGTGAGCTGCTCGATGTCCTCTGTGACTCCAGTGTCTCCAGCCTGTGGGTCCCTTGAGGGTCAAAATACACTCAAAAAGGTCCCAGGGGAAGTAATTTAATGACCCTAGCTGCTAAACCCCCAAACAATCATAACACCAACAAAAATTAGCAGAGAGTCAATCTTCTACTATGTATCCAAAACAATATATCTAAAGTGGGACATGCTAACAAGGTGGACGAGTTCTCATCAGTCCTCTATCGAGACCACCCTTCATCATCTGGGATCTCTCATCTCTTTGGAGGTAGAATACCTCATGAAACAGGCAGATGTAATAACCTGGTCATGGGTATCTCAAGGGAGGGTACTCCAGATGTGAAATTGGTGTGCCTAGTGAGGAACTGAATAGCAGTGCTTGAAAGTGAATAGTGATAAAGTGAATAAAGAGAAAAAGGCTCTAAAATTGGGTAGTAATGTGGGAAACGAAATTTTTTAATATATACCTACACACTTCCAAATCAATAAAAACAGTGCATATAGTAGTATAACAAATGACTACTAATAGAGAGTATTAGGTCGACATGTTTCTGCAGTCACTGGAGCCTCTAGGTCTCATGCTGCTTCCGCAGGACCATTAGTGCTACTGCTATTAAAAAGGTAAAAGATATCACCTGATGTAGAGAAGAATATTCGTCCTCCCAACTGTGTGAAAAATAATAATAGATAAAGAAGTGGATACATAAGTAGAAGGAACAGTCAATAATGGTTACATTACTCATTGACTGTACTAGAGGTTATTTCCCAATTAACCACCCATTATTTGTAATACCTCTATTTGGATAAAACACTCAATTTGTTTGATTTACAAACAATTCACTCACCCATTTGTTGGGAAGGAACAGCCCCACCTCACCTGGCGCCAGCTCAGGTAGTGGGTGCACCGCGCTACAGTGAAATAAAGATGATTTGTATTAGATAGAAATATTTTATCTAGTGTTTCGCACTCACACCAGACTCTCCCAAGCCGTTTACGGTGTCCACACTCTCTATGTTTTGGTTTCAACAGGACAATATTTATAGAGCGTATATTGTAAAAATCATCGCTCCATTGTTAACAGCACCCATTTGGTAGTTGCATGTAACAGCACACAATATGCCTCGGAACCATTATATTAGTTTTGAGGTCCAACGAACGCATTCGCACGTCCCTTGAGGGTCACCTTTGAATCCTTTTGGGCTACCTTGATTGCTCTGGGCCTGCCCTGATGCCCCTGCTTGTGGTGAGTCTCCCGGATCTTGCTGGTACCAAAATTACACCTTCTACAACCTCCTCATTGGTTGCAGTTGCCAAGACTTGTTGGTGCTCCCGCCGGACACCGACCCCATAACTCTCGACATCCAAAGTGGGACAGCTCGTGTATGGCTCCTGGTCTTCCACAGCATTGCCTGATCCACACAGCTGCAGTTTCAAGGTCAATGTCAGCTCTCCCGCAACACTCTACATCAGTGGGCAGCCGTCTCCAGTACCTCCTGGTCACTCCTGAGTGGCATAGACTCTGTCCCCTGTGCTTGCAGGTTCTTCACATCTGGAATCCACCTTTAGGTTCCATCTGGCACTCTTACCTTCCTCAGCAGCTGCATCTTCCTGAAGTCCTCCATTGGGTTTAACAGCGGTTTCCGTAGCCACTTCACACCTATGCACTCGGCTTCCCTGGTGCAGGTAACCTGGTTCCTAGGGTATTCACAAGTAGGGTGGCTCCAACCTCTTGTCCTCCATAGGGTTTCTTCAGGGTCCCCTGGAAAGGGTCCTCTTACTTTAAAATTGCAACTGCGACTTACATGTTGATTTGTACGGATAACGCAGTCGTGTTTCTACACTGCACACAACCTCCATTGGGGTCCAAGATACTCACCTTGGGTGGTTTCTTGGGTCCTCTGCACTTCTACTTCCTCTGAGTATTGTCTTGACTCAAGTCGTAGTTCGCATACCACTATTTTAGTATATGGTTTGGTCAACCCCGGTGAACACTGTGTATTCTGTGCTAATGACCTGTTTCTGTTACTAAGTATTGTGTGTATTGTGTATATCTCTGGCTAGGAAATATCTGAATGTGTTAGTGTCTTAAATTAAATACATATTTTTATAAATACACTGTGTGGTTCTTTTTCACTTAATCAATACCTATAAGATTATGTTCTGGTAAAACAAGTTGCTTTACACTCTTTCTGGACTAGCCTGAAGGCTGCTCTCCACAGCTACCACTTAGAGAGGTTTCTAAGGTTGTCTAAGACCACAAACATCACCATAAGGGTTTTCTTGACTGGTGCAGACAACCCAGGATGTCTACTTACATAAGTGTGCTTCATATACCAGGCCAGTCTCTCATGCTTCCCATACGTAGGCTCGATCATTCTATGTCCTATCAAGGTAGACCACTAGCCTGATGACTGTGGCAAGTATTCAGTCATTTCTTAGAGAAACTCCTTGTAGAAATTGGAAATGGTTGGGACTGTCTGCTGAACAAAATAAGTAATTCATGACAGATGGCTCTCAACAAAGCATTTCCCTTTGTGCCAAAAAGTGCATCCTGTGACAGTCTCTCGTCTGTAAGGACTTAAAGTATGCTGATTTTGGGACAGACAGTTATCTCTTAATAATATCCTGTGGCTTCAATTTCATTCCAAGAAATGTCTGCTAGTGTGTACAATTGGACTGCATGCCAAGAGAACAGAATGCTTCACCGAAAACTGTGAGTATTTCCTATGATATGCTAGTATGGTGCAGTTTTACGAAAATATTCTTTATTTATATATTTTTTTTAAATAAATTTTTTATTGAGCAGAGTATTTGGTACAAGATATACTTTTTACTATCAATAAACGAAGACATTATTATTGAAACCTTTTAAAAATGTTAAATGTAAAACAGCTTCTTCCTGCTATAAGATTAGAAAGATCAAAAACTGTGGCAGCCGATAACATCGTCAATAGTTTAAAAAAAGGCAATGTGCAAAATCCTGCGATAAAGTGCAGCAGCAAAAAAGAATGCAATAAAGTGCAACAGCAGAAAAAGTGCAAATATTACAAAGTGCTATAACCATTAAAGTGCTAATGCTTCCAAAGTGCCACCATCACTGAGAAAGTGCCAGTTCTCGTAATCGCAATGACTGCTACGATTTCAACCTCAATATCAATATCAAGTGTAAATCACCCCCCCCCCCCTTTAATTCTTCCAAATTTTCAAAAAACTTTAAAAAAAATTCAAATCTCCTAATGGCTCCTACCCCACTGGCATACGCCGTTTCAAAACTACGAGTCCTTTTCATCCTATTGAACCACTTTAATTGGGAAGGAACCTCGCTGGATTTCCAGTTCTGAAGGATTAAGGAACGGGCTACAGTACAAGATATAAATACAAACATTTCCTCAGCCTTATTTAGTGTCATCCTATCTTAACATATGCCAAAAAGGGCCAGCTCAGCCTCAGGCTGGATTCTCTTCCCGATTGCCAACTCTATATCCGCAAGAATTGCCTCCCAAAAGGGTTCTAACCGTGGACAAGTAAAAAAAAATATGGTGCCACCCGCCCTGGCCGTTGGCTTGGCATCTAAAACATTTGTTTTCAACTTCCGGATATCTTTTACCCAGGGCCTCCGGAGTCAAATAAGTGAGCCAATGAGAAAGAAATGCCATCCTTTTGAAATTGGCCGCGCGCAGGGATTTGCTTCCCAGATGACATAGGGTCTCCCAGTCCTTGCATGAAAAAGCGCATTGTGTCTCATAGCCTATTTTAACCAGATGGCTTTCTATCAGTGAAGTTTGTCCCTGGTGGCGAAGCAACCCATGCCAATTCCCTATGCCATTAATTTTGACCCCATAAAGGGCTACTACCCATTCATTTGGAGATTCGAAAAGGCCGCTAATTTTTTTAAAAAAAATTAACGACTTGCAGATATTCAAAAAAGATGGGTCTCCTAGAGTTATTTGCCGTTGTCATCACCTCTTGCCAAGTAATCACCATATTTTGGATAACAAAGTGTCTAAGATCTCGTAGCCCTCAAGTTTCCCAGTTTGTTATATGGCTTGATTTTAGTTGAAGACCTAGGCTCGTGCATTCCCTCAGACTCAGATATTGTACACCTGAGGAGCCAGTCCTGTTAATAAAGGACTGTAGTCTAGAAGAATATTCCCTTAAGGTCTTCTATCTGGTCTTTTTGGGAAGTTTGGAGGTTTTTAAAAACACTTGAGTTTGAGAACCAATTTCTTGTAGCATTTTATCAAAGAAGAAGCTGTCTCTAATGCATTCAGATCCCATCAATCCCGCCACTATATCTAAAAAGGCGGCCTCATAATACGTTTTTAAATGGGGTAAAGCGAGGCGCTCCTGGTCGGTGGATAGTTGTACTACCGACAGCTTGACCCTAGATACTTTTTTCCCCAAATAAAGCCTCTGAACAGCGTTTCCATTTCTTTATAAAAGGATGAATTAATCTTAATAGGGACATTACTAAACAAGAATATAAGCAACAGTAATAATCGACATTTTGATCAGTGACACCCTGCCCACTAATGAAAGAGGGAGCAGAAGCCACTGATCCAAAAGTCTCTTAATTTTATTTTTCATTCTTGTGTTATTCAAATAATATAGCTGATGATACTGGCTAGTTACAAATATACCAAGATATCTAACTGGGTCTTGATTAGCAGCTTGTACCCGCAGACAAGATGGAAAGAGATTTAGATCGGCATTTAAAGCGAGGACCTCTGTTTTATTAGGATTTATTTTATAGCCTCCAATTTGTTCAAGATCCCTAAATTCCCTCAATATACTTTCCATATTTTCTTTATCGGGCAACAAATATAAAATAATATCATCCGCGAACAGTTTCAGCTTAGTCATTCGAGGAATAGGGGGTTGGATAGCAGCATTATTTCTGATTTTAATTACTAAAGGCTCTATAAAAAAGGTAAAAAGCAGTGGTGAAAGTAGACAGCCCTGTCTAGTCCCACTGTTTATTTTTATCGATCCTGCTGGTTTTGAATTTATTAATACCTGGGCCGATGCTCCCTGGTAAATATTGCGTAGCATATCAATTACTTGAGCTGGAAATCCGAATTGACTGAGGGAACAAAACAGGGTCGTCCAATTAACCAGGTCGAATGCTTTTTCAGCATTGACCATTACAATACATGCAGGGTTAAAATTGGTGTTAAAATAGTCCAAGGCCTGTATTAAAAACTCGGTATTAGCTGCCATAGATCTTCCCGCTATAGAACCTGTCTGATCACTATGAATTACCTCCTGGGCAGCCAATAAAAAACATTCAGCCCACACTTTCAATAAAATCTTATAATCCGAGTTGAAAAGACTGATGGCCTATATGAAGTTACATTTTCAGCATTTTTGTCTCTTTTGACAAATGATACTAATATTGCTTCTTTAAAATTTGCAGGTACCAGTCCCCCTTGCTTAATATAGTTGAATAGTTTTTTCAAGGGTATCTGCAATCCATTAGAAAAGGTTTTGTAAAACTCAATGGGGAAGCCATCCTGGCCACATGCTTTTGCCCCAGCTGTTGCCTTAATGGAAGCCGATATTTCTGCAGACTTTATATCTAATCCTAATTGATTGATCTGGTTAACTGAACTTTTGGGAACATCTATATTGGAAAAGTAATCCTGGATCAGATCTTCCCCCACTATATACTCTGTGGAATAAATATTGCCAAAATGCTCTAAATACATTTGGGGAATCTTATCACCGTTAACCTCTTCCTGGCCGGACTGGGGATCCCGTATCTTCACTATTATTGCCGACTCCTGTCTCTTTCTAGTTGAATTTACCAGGAGTTTCCCTACCAACTGACTATCTTCATACACCCTTTGCTGGTACATTCTTGAACTGCTGATTTCTTCCAATATAAAAAAGGCTCTCAGAGCCGCCTTCGCCTGCTCGAGTTGGTTCGGACACTGCTGATGCTGCAGGGCATATTCTTTTTCAACTACAGTTTGAAGCTTAGCTATTTTCTGCCTCCTGCCATTTGCTTGGGCAGCTGTATAGGTGATAATCTGGCCACGGGCTGCCGCTTTGAACCCACCCCACACGGAGAAAGGCTCCGCAGTATTATCATTACCCTTAAAGTATTCGGTAATCCATTCTCGGAAGTCCCCCACCCACTCCTGATCTTGGAGCAGAGTGCAGTCCAGCTGCCACCTGGGTTGCTCTCTGCTTTCTACCCCAAATATAATTTCAAGCTCTACTTTTGCGTGGTTGAAAAGGGATTACACCCACTATCTGCCTTGGAGACCTGGAGAGATCTAGATATAAGACAACAATTAATTTGGGATGCGGTCCGGAAACGATGCGAATAGCAAGTACATTTTTTTTTTATCTTGGTTCCTACTACGCCAGGGGTCTATTAGTTGGTATTCAAGTTTAAGGGCTTCCATAATACTTTTAGTGTTTGGTTTCAATTGTTTCTTGTTTTTATTTGAAGTGTCTTTTTTCAGATCTTGTATGAAATTGAAATCCCCTCCTATAATAAGCTACCCGGGGGCCCCCCTAAAAAACTCATTCATTTTTACCAAACTAGAAACATCATCTGAAACGGGACCATTATAATTTACAAAATTCAAAATCTTCCCCTGTAGCCTAGCCACTACCCATAGCCACCTCCCCTGTGGATCTCTTTGAACTTGTAAAAATTCCCAGGATAATTTTCTCGAAAAATAAATGGCGACTCCTCTCTGGACCAACCCTGAGGCGCCGAAAAATACGTGAGAAAAAAACCTGGGTAGAAATAATTTAGGAGTATTTGACTTTAAATGCGTCTCCTGAAGAAATACCACTTGGGGATTAAAAGATATCAGCCATTTTAAAAGAGAGCCATATTTTTGTTTGTTTAAGATTCCATTAACGTTAATCGATAGGATATTACATTTATTAGTTTCCGTCAAGGTTTCTGATCACTAAATAACTTAAACTTTTAATAAAGTAATATCTGTACCTCATGCTCTTGCTCTTTTTACTGCGAAAACCCCTTGCCAACCACGCTGTCCACATTCCAACCCTCCCATTTGACCTAATGGGTGTCATAGAATTACACCCGGAGTGTCCCCGCTGATCCCCGGACCCCCCCCCAGCAACA
This sequence comes from Lissotriton helveticus, assembly GCF_964261635.1. Taxonomy (NCBI): domain Eukaryota; kingdom Metazoa; phylum Chordata; class Amphibia; order Caudata; family Salamandridae; genus Lissotriton; species Lissotriton helveticus. The sequence continues at coordinate 438,261,174 of NC_136068.1, forward strand.
TTTTCACTATTAATCCACCAGTTACCTGACCAGTTCGACATACCATAAAAAAAATTAAAAAAATTGGAATAGTTTACCAAATATAAATCTTGCCGGCAATCCTTCATCGTATAATCAATCTACTCTATCATAATTCACCTCTCCACCAAAATAAACATCACCAGTAGTAGGCTAAAACCAATCTAGTGGGCACCAGAGCCAACCTACATGAGGACGTAATATAATACCATTGAAACCTCAGTCCATATAAAAATATTCAGCTACTATACACTGCTGGGATCTCTTTCAGATGGGCTTGTGCTTCTTCTAGTGCAGAAAACATGAAAAACTTCCCTCTCACTAGAACTCTAAGTTTCGAATGCTGCGCAATTGATGCTTGAGCACCGTGGGCTTTAAATAAATGAAGAATTTTAACGAATTATTTTCTCCTCCGGGCAGCAACGGCAGTCATGTCGGCAAATATACGGCATTTACTAGTCTCTGTCACTGGAAACTGTCTCTGCTGGAAAGCCTTTGATAAAATTCCCTCCTTAGTCCTGAAATCTGCAAAATTCAACAGGATAGTTCTGGGAATGGTAGAGTTAGGGAAGCGTTGGGCGGTGACTCAGTGAGCTCTTGTAATTGTAAGGTCGCCCTCGAACTCCAGGAGTACCTTTTGTTTGATGAATGAGTTGACCCACTCCATTGGCTGGGTTACTTCTAGACCTTCGGGAACCCCTACGATCCTGAAATTTGACCTAGGGGAGTGGTTCTCGAGGTCCTCCAATTTGGCCTCAAGCAGATTTTTCTGTTTTGCCGCGACCTTAGCCTCTTCCATAACCAAAGTCATTTGATTCTCTAATACAGATATTCTGGCTTCCGCCTCCTGCAATCTACTCTGGAACCCAGCTATTGATTCTTCAATGTTTCCCAGTCTTGAATGCAGGGCAGCGATCTCTATTTGTTGTGTGTTTTTAATAAGTATGGGCGAAATGCGCGAATTCGCGATCCGCAAAATCCGCGAATTCATGCGAATTTGTGGATTTTCTTTTTTTGCGTGTTCGCGGGGCTTTTTGCAAGTTCGCAGGACGCTTGCAGCGCATCGACCGCGAAGTTACCCTTGCGGTCGTACATGGGTGCGGCCATCTTGTTTGCGTTGCGTATTTCCGTCGCTATTTGTATGCTCGCGTTGTGCGTGGGGCGCGATTACGTGTTCGTGTGCGTTTTTGCGTGCTCGCGGGGGAAATATCGCGCGAACTCACCCATGCGGTCCTCAATGGCCGCGGCCATCTTGTTTTTCATTCATTGCTATGGTTCTGGGCATGCTTTTTCAATCCTCCTCTAATCTTTCCAATCCTTTGTTTCTTTGAACTTTTTTTTGATCTTTTTTATTCATCTATCCCTCTCTTTTTCTACATCTATATTTTGTGTTTTTTTCTACTCTTGGTTACTTTTAAACCGACTTTTTTTAAACTCTTTTCTTTTCTTTACTTTTTCCCTATTCTTTCCTATTTTTTTTTTCAGCTGTCCAGGACCTTGGCAAAGGGAGCCTGGAAGAGCAAAGGGAAGGGTCCCGCACCCCGTATCCGGCTCCCATGCGGGCGATTGATGGGGGAGGATATAGTGGCCAGGGAGATTTTCACCGCGGTGGAGGTAGCCGCTCTTATATTTTTTGTTCTGCGCCACCTCCCTAAGACCGTGGCAGCAGGGGGCAGGCCCGGTCAAGCTATGGCCTCCGGGAGCGTCGCCAGCGGTGGGATAAGGTGTGCCGGGCCATGCGTAGGGAGTCGGGGGTCCGGCGTACCTATGACCAAGCGACGCACCGGTGGGCCGACGTCCTCGACCGGGAGCAGGACCTGCTCGACCTACTAGGCGTGGAGATCCCTGGCCTTGGTGAGTAGCTATTTAATAACTACTTTGTTTTCTTCTGCTCTGTGTTATATTGCTAATATATGTTTTTCCCGAAGAGCAAGAATGTTGCCTATTCAATTACATTGCAGGTAAAATAATGTTTAAATAGCTTCTGTGATTGCAGGTGCTCGCCTCCTCAGTGGCGTTGCTACTATGCTTACTTGTTTGCAACTTTGTGCTCATTTGGCCTGAATATGTATGAGTGTAGTACTTTACAGAACTGTGTAATGCTAGAGAGACTAGAGACTCAAGTCTAGTCCTTCCTTTGTACTCCTGCTGCCACTAAGAAGAAGAGATAGTGATGGATTGATAGGTTGAGTATATTATGACTTGTTATTAGTAGTAGGACATTTTTTAGTGGTCTGCAATCATGATGACGGACTGTGTCTGTCACGTTGCGTGCTGCTGAGTGCTGGCAGTCGTAGTAGAACCTTTTTGTTGTTGGTTTAGTTAGTGATTTACATAACTTTCAAAGTAGACGGTCTGCGAATCCAGCAATACTGTCCTAGTATCCTCCTAGTTGACCAGATCAGATAGGTCAATACATGTAGTGCAATTGTTGCTAATTTGTTTCCCCGAGATAATTTTAGATTTTGGTCAAAGAAATCAAATATTTCAAAAAAACAATCATCCATGTTTGTGTTTATTTCATGATCATCATCACCTCCCAGAGGCAAGAAGACAGCAACACCCCAGACTCCGGCGGAACAGAGTGGGCAGGAACGGTCCTCTGCAGGTTCTTCTGCTGGCCCCAGTAAGTTGTTCTGTTGTTAATATAATTATACTTCCCTAACTTTTACAGCTCCTATTCATTCCAAACTGTTTCCTAATTCTATTTTTTACAAAATAGTCTTTGATCTTCTTGTAGACTGTTTCTACATTGTTATCCTGCCTCTCTACCATCACTCCCTGTGCTACTAATATTTACTACTATTATGAGTCGGTCTGTGTTGGTAGTTAAGCTTGCCCAGTCGGCAAACGGTGTTAAACAAAACTCTGATCCAGCAATAGCTCCAGAGGCACTGAGTGCAGTCCTCTGGGTTGCCCTTGCTGTGTATTCCAGTCTTCTTAATGTTAGTGCTTTGACAATTTCCAACAACAAAATGTCAATGTCAACCAAGAATAAGCTAGTAGTTGGCTTTTTGATTTGATAGTAGCACATACCATACCGCTAGTGTTTCAGGGACTATTCTGCACATACAGAAGTATCAACAAGAGAAATAGGACATTGTTGATGATAGGTGCAGTTCGACTTTCCACATACCTCAGTCAGAAGTAACTGTGCGGGACTCGGGAGCCCTCACCTTGTTGGAACTTCAAGTTCTCCTGGTGGTGATGAGGAGTAGTTGGTTCTGTCTGTAATTAGAAAAATGTTGCACGTTAAAAAGCAAGCATTCATCAGTTGTGCCAAAAAGTGTTGCATGTTATGGCTAAGCATATAAATTAACACCCTCCCCAAAACCGTGTCTTTTTTTCAGTCCCAATAATTAAAAATTGTTTAAGTGTTATAACTTAACATTTTCTCTTCCATTACGAGCCAGCAGCGCGGAGGGGTCCACTCCAGGGGCGGATGCGGCGGCGGCGCCACAAGTGCCGCCAGGAGGAGCTGAGGGGGATGGCTCAGCAGCGGCGGACGGTGGTAAGTTATTATACTCCTTACTTAATGACATTTTAGAGTAGGCTCGCAAAGGAGTGTATGATGTACTGTACAGTAGACAGTACACTAGTACAAGTACACTGTACTGTTAAGAACAGTTACTAATTTAGAACTACATTTTTGCCAATCACGGAGAAGACAGTCAACCTTGACTTAGTAATAGCATTAGCGGCGGTAGTTCTCGGGTAAGCAATGGCCCCCTCTATTTGACTTCAAATAAGCTGGGAAACTTTTATCGTGAAGCCAAGTCATATCAGATGATCTTGAGGGATGTGATGAACGAAAAGGGAAAGAACTTAGGGTCAATGGAAGGACGAGCGAGTCGTAACATTTATGACTGTAAAGAATGATACGTGTTTTTGAATGCAGGCAGAGGTGGCTGGAAGGAAGGAATCAGATGCATGGTTGCTTGAAGCAAGGATGGTTGGAGGAGAAAGAAAAAATGACTGCCTGTGTGGGTGAATCAGAAAATGCATGAGTGGTGTGCATTGCAATATATAATTTGGGTGAAACTCAAATGCAAGTCAAGACGGTGGTTTACCAAATAAAATGAAAAGGGTGTTATTTGGTTGTTGGGAAAAAGTAAAGTTGTTACAGTTGAGACATTAGGAAGAATGATAGACGTTTACTTTGGAAGCATGGATGGTATCTTCTTCCTCATACATAGCAAAGGTGTATGTAGAGCAGACGCTCAGTGCATGAAGAGTGTTACTTTGTTCGAACAGCATGCCAGAGTAGCAAAGCAGAGGAAATCCAAATACTACAAGTTGTGATTGTTCAGAAACTCTCCCTTGCCTAAAGTAACAGTACAGTAGTTTAGTTTGCAAGCCCAGCATATATTGTGTTTGTATTGTATAGTTGACAATTATATCAAGTCAAGTCCCTTCTTCCGGCAATTATGGTTACCACAATCACTCCCTATGTTCATAATTTTCTTTCTGCTGTGTTAATCATGGGTGGACTATCGCTGTTGTTCACTCAATCTATCACAACAAAGTACCTAAAGTCATCGATCATATAAGCAAAGAGTTCATGTGATCGGCTGGATACTTGATCAGAAATGAATAATCTTCATTTTCCTTTTGTAGTACTGAAGGCCCAGGGGGGGCAGTGCGAAATATAAATTACATTGAGCAGTAGCCCTGGATGTAACCGAGTATGACCAGTGCCACCCCTATACAAAAGTAAGAGCTTCCCTATCCCCACCTGCATGTACTGCTTAAAGTAATGAATGCAAGTCTGCGTCATCATGACTGGTGTCTCTTTTTCTTGGGCGCAAGCTGACTGAGCTGGCATTATGCCGGCTACCACAAGTTCACATACAAGTAATTTCTTTCGCAAAACTAGAGAACAAAAGAAGAATACTGGTGTACTCTCTGACTCTCTGACTATGTATTGAGTCCATAGTGCTGCCTGGTAGTAAATTCCTGAAACTCCCACTGTTACAGGCCTACAAAGACGGCGGAAAGATACATGCCAAAATGTTATACTGTGCTTGCAAATTGCTAGTGTTACTGTGAGACAACTTTCTGTTGAATTATTTTGTGTTATTGTTAAAGAGTATTGGTTACATTAGTTTTCTTTCTTTCTTCATATAGTTTCTCCAAAAAAGCTCACCAGACAGGAGATGGCTGTCTGAGCCAGGGCCCGGAAGCTGGAGGCCATTTGTGTGGAATATCGCCGGCTGTGGGCTCGGGAACAGGACGAGGGGGCGTCAACAACCTCCTCCAGTGTCCCCGTGTACACCAGCCAGCAGCCTCCAGCACGGCGCCATGCTCGGACAGCCTCCCGCCGCTGCTCAACTGCAACAACACCAGCAGCTGGCCCCCCTAGAGCCTTGATGGCACGCCTGCGCCGCCTACGCCTCAGAGTGGACTACCTGGAGCGCAAGGTGGACAATCTTGAGTAACAGCTCCGGGACCTCTGCAAGGAGCGGCGGGACTTTTCAGAGGACTATTTGAAATGGACAATTGTTTGGGTTAGGGATGGGTGGGACTAGTTTATTTTTGTTAGGGTAAATATATAATTATTTATTTTACATACTTCAACATAGTGTACGCGTTGATGTTATTTTGTGGGGTGGTGGGCGGGGGTTACGGCATGTTTGGTTTCCTCAAACTTACCAGCATGAATTATCTAAAACGTCCAAAAATGTTCAAAAGTGCCACTAACAGAGTTAGTGAATTAAATTGGCCTACTAGTACTTTACTAGTACTACTGTCAGTCTCTCCTCCGAGTCCTAGCCCATTATTCTACCTCCCCAAAATGCTTATCTTACCTGTGATTCGTGTTTGAGAATAGAGCTAGGCACAGCGCTGGCTGCATGGCAAATGGCGATTACGCCACCCCGGACTGAAATTCCTTTGTTGTGGTGTTAGTAGGAGTGGTACCACACTAGCAGTAGCAGCATATGAAAAACAAAGTAAAAAAATGAGACATTCAGTGGCCTGAGAGGAGTATTAGAAGGAACAGTAGCCTAAGCAATGCTGAAGATAAGTATGGGGAAAAAAGAATTGCATGGATGATTATGGCTACAACAAGAACAGTGACACAGCAGCGTAACAAGTCTTCTTGACATGTAGGAGGATGATGTTGATGATGGATCCAATCGATGGTGGGCATGAAATTCAGAATTTATTTTAAAATACTCGTTTTTTTAACCAGAATTACAATATCCTATGATTCATCTGTGACCGTCTGGATTCCATCCATCACGGTCGCTCCCCCAGCTCTCCACTCGCTTCACAGAAGCCCTGTGCCAGTTGCCTGCCTTGCCTGCCCGGATTCCTGCTGAGTGCCATCCTGCTACAGCGCTTTCATCATCTAACTGCGCTTGGTATCGTTTCTACCCGCATTGCTTTTCAGACCTAATAACATTAAGTTAGAGCGCTCGTTATCGCTAGTGTTCGCATTGCTACATTGTATCTAATTGTGTAAAGCGGCGATTGTGTTTGCCGGTAGAGCGTCTCTTTAGTTCCTTAGTAAAAAGAATCTTTTAGTGAAGCTCCGGCTGTGCCCCACTTTCAATTTCATTCTGGGCGGCCATTTCGACTTGTTTGTAGTTTCACCCGTGTCTCCTCCCAGACCACGCCTCCCAGCTGACCCTCCCACACACTGATACACAACACCAGTCCCGTCCTCTCTTTCCCTGTGACCGTCTGGATTCCATCCATCACGGTCGCTCCCCCAGCTCTCCACTCGCTTCACAGAAGCCCTGTGCCAGTTGCCTGCCTTGCCTGCCCGGATTCCTGCTGAGTGCCATCCTGCTACAGCGCTTTCATCATCTAACTGCGCTTGGTATCGTTTCTACCCGCATTGCTTTTCAGACCTAATAACATTAAGTTAGAGCGCTCGTTATCGCTAGTGTTCGCATTGCTACATTGTATCTAATTGTGTAAAGCGGCGATTGTGTTTGCCGGTAGAGCGTCTCTTTAGTTCCTTAGTAAAAAGAATCTTTTAGTGAAGCTCCGGCTGTGCCCCACTTTCAATTTCATTCTGGGCGGCCATTTCGACTTGTTTGTAGTTTCACCCGTGTCTCCTCCCAGACCACGCCTCCCAGCTGACCCTCCCACGCTCCGCCCCCTCCACACTTCATTTATGCCTGATGTTCCAACGCGCAGCGTCCACGCCGAAGGTGCGCCAAAGGTAAGCCCGTCTACGCCCGTCCGCGCCTGGACCGCGCCCCGCGCCATACCCCCTGGTCCTCGCTTTGCCCAGCCCTCCCGCATTACCTATGATGCCACCACCCTCCTAACCCTTAACCCCGGCCGCTCCCCCAACTGCGTCCAAGCCGCTCCTGGACACACCCATGGACCTTTCTCATGCTACTCCTGCAAATTCATCGGTACCGTCACCAACTCCGCTACGATCACACCTCAGATTCCCGACACCAACCACCTACAATGCATCCTTCTCAACACCCGATCGGTCCACAGGCACGCCATTGACCTATGGAATCTACTAGACACCATCTCACCAGACGTCGCCTTCCTAACAGAAACATGGATGAACGCTTCCTCCGCCCCAGACATCACCATTGCCATCCCTGAAGAATATAAGATCACACGCAAGGACCGTACCGGCCACACAGGAGGAGGAATCGCTATCGTCCATAAAAAATCAATCCACATCTCAACCAGCTCTGACGTCAATCTCGCCAACTCTGAACACCTTCACTTCCAGATCCACATCGACCCCAAGACCACACTCAGAGGCACCCTCCTCTACAGACCACCAGGACCCCGCGCAAATTTCAGTGAAGACATCACGGACTTCATCACTCCACACGCGCTCCCCTCCAAAGATTACATCCTTCTGGGAGACCTCAACTTTCACCTTGAAAAGCACAACGACCGCAACACCACCACCCTCCTGGACAACCTCGCCAACCTCGGACTTAAACAACTGGTCACTTCCCCCACCCACATCGCAGGTCACACACTCGACCCTATCTTCACCTCCAGCAATCATGTCTCCTTCAGCCACACTACGGATCTCCTCTGGACTGACCACAGCTGCGTTCACTTCACCTACAACAAGCCGAAACCCATCAACCACCCCCAACCAACTCTGCAAAGAAACTGGAACAAAATCACCATCGACCAGATCTCCTCATCGCTCCTTCTAAACACCCCAGCCCACTCCTCTAACCCAGACCAAGCCGCCACCAACTTCACCCTATGGTTATCCAACACCGCCGACATCCTAGCACCACTGAAAAAACGTCAACGCAAACCTGGCAGCAAGAAGGCCTCATGGTTCAATGATGATCTTAAGAAGTCCAAGAAACTCTGCCGCTCCCTTGAAAAGGCCTGGAAAAAAGACCCAACCACTAGCTCCAAGGACGCCTTCAAAATCGCCACCCGCACACACCACCAACTAATCCGAAAGGCCAAGAAAACAGCATTCAAGGATCGACTAGACAACAACGCCCACAACAGCAAGGAACTTTTCAACATCGTCAAGGAATTTACCAATCCCTCGGCCAACTCCAATGACATCACCCCCTCTCAAGCCCTCTGCGACTCCCTGGCTTTATTCTTCCACAACAAAATTGCAGACATCCACAACAGCTTCGACAACCAACCCGGAGACCAACCCACCCAACCATATGCTGAACATTCTCCCCCCTTGAACACCCTTAACGACTGGAACCCAATCTCCACTGAGGACACCATCCGCCTGATGAACTCCATCCACTCAGGATCCCCCACAGACCCATGTCCTCACCACATCTTCAACAAAGCAGACTCCGCCATAGCACCGCACCTCCGAGACGTCATCAACTGCTCCTTCAACTCCGCCACCTTCCCGGAACGCTGGAAACACGCTGAACTCACCGCCCTTCTGAAAAAACCCACTGCGGACCCCACCGAACTCAAAAATTACCGCCCCATCTCGCTCCTTCCTTTCCCGGCCAAAGTCATCGAGAAAGCTGTCAACAACCAGCTCGCCGCCTTCCTCGAAGCCAACAAATCCCTCGACTCCTCACAGTCCGGCTTCCGAGCAAAACACAGCACTGAGACCGCCCTCATCGCAGCAACAGACGACATTCGAACTCTACTGGACAATGGAGACACAGTCGCCCTCATCCTCCTCGACCTCTCTGCAGCCTTCGACACAGTCTGCCACAGCACCCTTTTACAACGCCTCAGAAACATCGGAATACAAGGAAAAGCACTTGAATGGATCACCTCGTTCCTCACCGGAAGAACCCAGAGAGTCCGCCTTCCACCATTCAAGTCCGAGGCCACTGAAGTCATCTGTGGCGTTCCACAAGGATCCTCACTCAGTCCCACCCTCTTCAACGTATACATGAGCCCCCTCGCGGCCATCGCCCGCCAACACAACCTCAACATCATCTCTTACGCGGATGACACGCAACTGATCCTTTCTCTCACCAATGACCCCAGCACAGCCAAAACTAACCTACACGAAGGAATGAAAGAAGTTGCCGAATGGATGAAACACAGCCGTCTGAAACTGAACTCAGATAAAACAGAAGTCCTCATCCTAGGTACATCCCCCTCTGCATGGGACGACTCTTGGTGGCCGGAAGCCCTTGGAAAAGCACCCATCCCGACAGACCACGCACGGAACCTAGGCGTTATCCTGGATTCTTCACTTTCAATGAACAGACAAGTCAGCGCCGTCTCCTCATCCTGCTTCAACATTCTTCGCATGCTCAAAAAAACATTTCGCTGGATCCCCACCGAAACCAGAAAAACAGTCACCCACGCTCTGGTCACGAGCCGACCGGACTATGGAAACACCCTCTACGCAGGTACTACCGCTAAACTCCAGAAGAAACTCCAACGAATCCAAAACGCCTCAGCCAGGATCATATTAGACATCCCGCGTAACGAACACATCTCTGGTCACCTGAAAGACCTCCACTGGCTACCCGTCAATAAGAGGATCACTTTACGACTGCTAACCCACGCACACAAATCACTCTACGACATCGGACCAGAATGCCTCAACTCACGACTGTCCTTCTACACCCCCTCCCGCCAACTACGTTCTTCCAGCCAAGCCCTCGCCACTGTACCTCGCATCAACAAGACCACCATGGGAGGCAGATCCTTCTCATACCTGGCAGCTAAAACATGGAACTCACTCCCCACTTACCTTCGCCTTACCCAGAACCACCTAGCATTCAGAAAGCAACTTAAAACGTGGATATTTGACAAATAATCCTCCTCCCCTCCCTAAGCGCCTTGAGACCCTCTGGGTATGTAGTGCGCTATATAAATTCTTTGACTTGACTTGACTTGACTATCTAGCTGCCTTAAAATTGTTTTGAGGAGGTTGCTTGCACCTTATCCTCCCCAGCAAGTGTGTGGAATTATTGTTGTAATTTACTCACACCTCAATGAAAACCACACAGCCCGGGGGAAGAGGGTTAGGGTTTGAAACTTGGATGGGAATGGGGTTTGTGGGGAAAGTTTTGTGGAGAGAGGAAAAAAAAGCACAGCATGTACAAACAACAAATGAAGATAAACAAATCTTTGGATATGAAGCTATCCATAAATCCTTTAAGGGACATAAAGGAAGTGCATGCACTACTGCATGCATGAAGTTGTTTGCTAAATGGATAGGTTACTGAAAAGTAAGTAGTACTTTCTACAATGTACTAACTATGAAGAAACAATGTGACAGTACAGGGCTGCAGTAATTACGCAATTTCAATTGCCTATCTGCCCTCAGAGAGAAGAACCACTTAGTACATTCAATTAGTTTAAAAAATAGAAAAGAAATAAGTATACAATGGCTGGAGGGATGAATTGAAGCAGAGAGCAAACAAATGCACAGAATCACACTCATAGAAGTTCACAGCAATAACATTACTTAAAAGATAAGTAGAAATGAAGATGGATACTGTAACTGTATGTTGTTGTAGTTGTCCTGTTGAATTTGGGAAGTTGCATGCATCCAGCCATTCCTCTTTTTCGCGGTACTCCTCCATTCCATCTGACGCTCCGTTGATCAATGTTGGGGACCAGAAGACACCTTGTCCACTGCCTGCCTGGCGGATGCTGAATTGCGGCTCGCTAATGGGAAGCCTGAGTTCATCCTTTTTAAAAGCCGGCCTGTAATATTTGATGGAAAAACAGGAAGTGATATTAAAACACCACAGAGAAAAAAATATAAGGTACGCTGTATAGTGCAAAATAACACTTTCAGTTTCAGAGTCAACAGTATTACAATACATACAAGCATCATTTTGAAAGTGCGTACTCTGAGTCTCCTTTTCAAGGACAAATAAGTGTGGGCGAAATTTGCAGATCTTTCCCCTCAAGCTAGGTGTAAAGTGTAAACTGTGATTTTAGAACAAAATTAGACCTTCCCAGCAGTGCTCCCAGACCCCTCAACCCACCCCCAAAAATCTAGAACACCCCCAAGAAGCCCCCCAAAAACATGCGGTACTGCGACCTGGCTGAGGCCTATTTGAAAATCGTGCTAAAACGCACTCTGAAAGTAGGCCCAAAACACCCCTTTTCCACCATGGATTTTCTTCAAACCACTTGCAATCAAAATTAGACCTTCCCAGCAGTGCTCCCAGACCCCTGAACCCACCCCCAAACATCTAGAAAACCCCAAGCAGCCTACCAAAAACATGCGATACTACTAGGCCTAACTTTCAACGTGCTAAAACGCTCTCTGCAACTAGGCCCAGAGCCACCCTTTTCCACCATGGATTTTCTTCAAACCACTTGCAATCAAACTTAGACCTTCCCAGCAGTGCTCCGAGACCCCTTAACCCACCCCAGAAATGGAGAACACCCCCAAACAGCCCCCCAAAAACACGCAGGAGTGCCAAAAAAAATAACTTTTTCACCATGGATTTTCTCCAAACCACTTGCATTAAATATTAGACCTTCCCAGCAGTGCTCCCAGACCCCTCGACCCAGCCCCAAAAATGTAGAACCGCCCCAAATAGACCATCACAGAAATGCAACACTTAGAATCTCAGAGGCCTCAGTTTAAATCGCTCCAAAACGCACTCTGCAGCTAGGCCCAAACCCCCTTTTCCACCATGGAGTTTCTTCAAACCACTTGCAATCAAAATTAGACCATCCCAGCACTGCTCCCAGACCCCTCAACCTACCCCCAGAAATGGAGAACACCCCCAAACAGCCCCCCAAAATAAGCAGGAGTGCTATCCTTAGCAAGGCCTACCTTTAAATCGTGCCAAACGCACTGTGCAGCTAGGCCCAAACCCCCCTTTTTCACCATGGATTTTCTCCAAACCACTTGCATTCAATATTAGACCTTCCCAGCAGTGCTCCCAGACCCCTCGACCCAGCCCCAAAAATGTAGAATCCCCCAAACAGGCCATCACAGAAATGCAACACTTAGAATCTCCAGCGGCCTAAGTTTAAATAGCTCCAAAACGCACTCTGCAGCTAGGCCCAAACCCCCCTTTTCCACCATGGATTTTCTTCAGCCCACTTGCAATCAAAATTAGACCTTCCCAGCAGTGCTCACAGACCCCGCGACCCACCCCCAGAAATGGAGAACACCCCCAAGCTGTCCCCCAAAAACATGCAATACTGCTAGGCCTCAGTTTAAATTGTGCCAAAACGCTGTCTGCAACTAGGCCCAAACCCCCCTTTTCCACCATGGATTTTCTTCAAACCACTTGCAATCAAAATTAGACCTTCCCAGCAGTGCTCCCAGACCCCTGAACCCACCCCCAAACATCTAGAAAACCCCAAGCAGCCTACCAAAAACATGCGATACTACTAGGCCTAACTTTCAACGTGCTAAAACGCTCTCTGCAACTAGGCCCAGAGCCACCCTTTTCCACCATGGATTTTCTTCAAACCACTTGCAATCAAACTTAGACCTTCCCAGCAGTGCTCCGAGACCCCTTAACCCACCCCAGAAATGGAGAACACCCCCAAACAGCCCCCCAAAAACACGCAGGAGTGCCAAAAAAAATAACTTTTTCACCATGGATTTTCTCCAAACCACTTGCATTAAATATTAGACCTTCCCAGCAGTGCTCCCAGACCCCTCGACCCAGCCCCAAAAATGTAGAACCGCCCCAAATAGACCATCACAGAAATGCAACACTTAGAATCTCAGAGGCCTCAGTTTAAATCGCTCCAAAACGCACTCTGCAGCTAGGCCCAAACCCCCTTTTCCACCATGGAGTTTCTTCAAACCACTTGCAATCAAAATTAGACCATCCCAGCACTGCTCCCAGACCCCTCAACCTACCCCCAGAAATGGAGAACACCCCCAAACAGCCCCCCAAAATAAGCAGGAGTGCTATCCTTAGCAAGGCCTACCTTTAAATCGTGCCAAACGCACTGTGCAGCTAGGCCCAAACCCCCCTTTTTCACCATGGATTTTCTCCAAACCACTTGCATTCAATATTAGACCTTCCCAGCAGTGCTCCCAGACCCCTCGACCCAGCCCCAAAAATGTAGAATCCCCCAAACAGGCCATCACAGAAATGCAACACTTAGAATCTCCAGCGGCCTAAGTTTAAATAGCTCCAAAACGCACTCTGCAGCTAGGCCCAAACCCCCCTTTTCCACCATGGATTTTCTTCAGCCCACTTGCAATCAAAATTAGACCTTCCCAGCAGTGCTCACAGACCCCGCGACCCACCCCCAGAAATGGAGAACACCCCCAAGCTGTCCCCCAAAAACATGCAATACTGCTAGGCCTCAGTTTAAATTGTGCCAAAACGCTGTCTGCAACTAGGCCCAAACCCCCCTTTTCCACCATGGATTTTCTTCAAACCACTTGCAATCAAAATTAGACCTTCCCAGCAGTGCTCCCAGACCCCTTAACCCACCCCCAAACATCTAGAACCCCCGCAAGCAGCCCCCCAAAAACATGCAATACTGCTCTCCCCAAGACATGGGAAATCGCAAATCGCGCCTTGACAAAAAAGTGCGGTTTTCAGTACTTCCACTACTTCGATCCTCTTGAAACTTACCAGGACACTTGTTCCAGTGATTCCCAAGAATCTCAGCAAGGCAGAACAAAATCGATCCACTGTAAGGTGTACGACTAGTTCACCCAAACACACGCGCCCGCAAAACACCAAAAAAGGCCACAATTCGTCCAATTCTGAAAAAACGCCAAACCCCCCTAAAACCTTGCCAACATCATTATGAACGAGCCTGCATCGGGCCCTGGGCCCTTGACTCCGGGAACCCTACCAAATTATTAATTATACCCAAAAACCCTAGTAAACCGCACTGAACCCTAAACCCTAGATATGCTTTGTCTGTCTGTGTCAAAGAGCCTAGGTATGCTACACCAGGTTGCTTCACTCAGTGGTGCCTGCCTTGACCGTCTGCATGGCCCTGCCGCAAGCATGGGCCAAAAATCCGTTCCGCTTGCGAAATTTACTGTTTTTCGGTGGCAAATTCACAATCCGAGAATCTCGCGAAATTGCCGAAAATTCGCAAACTCTTGAGCGTAACAGATTTTTGACCCATGTTTGCGGCAGGGCCATGCAGACGGTCAAGGCAGGCACCACTGAGTGAAGCAACCTGATGTAGCATACCTAGGCTCTTTGACACAGACAGACAAAGCATATCTAATTGTATGCATCAAGCCACATAGCCCCAATTTTACATGAACTGCTGTTGAGGACCAATGAGAACCGTTACGATGCTAGCGAGTGTGGTATCTATGAACCGTAAATGACGAGATTAATAGGTGTACGCATTTTCGCTACGCTACTTAGAAGGGTTCGTCTTATTTACAGGTTTCTTCATTTGAACCCTCGGGTTCCATTTTAGATACGGCATCCATTTTGTTTCTTGCCCTCACGTAGTCAGCGAACAGGCAAATGTCCGCCTCATGACCCTGTGATTCCCAAGACTGGGGGATGACACGGCAGAGACAGATGGCTTCGCAGCTGGGTAATCTTCCCACGTTGGCCTATTGTTTCAGCCTTGCATGCGCTCGGCTCGAATCCTTTGATCCTGGGATTGCGCTTCCGATATTACCTCCACACTCCTTCTGTTGTCTGACTTCCTTGCACCTGTTCCTGTCTCTTACTCTCGTCCTTTTACAACTAGAGTGGAATGTGCATAGCAGCAGGATAATGTGCTTTTACAGTTGGGAACCGACAAATGTTACTGTGAATATGTTCCGGGTTTCCGACACCATGAATGAAGCCCTTTTAAGTTTATTGTGGGAACTGAGTTGTAACCTTTTGTTCGTTACGTTATTGAATGCTGAAAATGTGTATAAAAGGAGCGATCCACATTTTTGCAATTCGAAGCAGACTCTTGGAACCTACACTCTGTTGTACTTCCCATGACTTTTGCATCCCTGCAGTAATAAACGCTGATCTTTGACGCCGAAGGAAGTGTCCCGTGTCTCTGTCACTTGTTCGCCGAACAGGTATCCTACGAAGGTTTCAGGTGTTGTTCCCTGGCACCGCTGGTTCTTAAAAGTCCAGTCCTTCAGTTGGCGCCCAACGTGGGGCGACATCAGCGGTACCGGTCCAAAACCTGACGATTGCGAGGAACTTCGTGTGAAATCTCCGAGGAAAAGGTGCACCCCGCTTCATCGATCCTGTTGTCGAAATAAGTGGTCCAAAGATTTTTCCGCGAAGATTCCCGCCTCCTGACGGCTGCAACGGATCGATGCCCTGACTGTCGACCTGTTTTGGTGCCTGGCGTAGTCCTTTGTATGGCGAGACGATAGACGGGCCTTCCTGGTGACGCCATCGAGCTCTCAGTTAAGTATTTGTGGGTCGCTCCCAGTCCTTAGTTGTTGGTGCTTAGTGGTTTGCATGGTTCCATTGCATTTGTGGTTAATTAATTGTGGGTTTATATAGCGCTAGGAATCGACTCCCGGAGGAGTATCTCCACGCTTCGACCGCTGGGGAACCCGTCCTGGCTCACCCTGAGAGATGGTCCCAGATGGTGCTTAGTTGTTGGTCCTTAGTTGTTATTTGACAGTTGCAATTGCCAAAAACCGACGGTTTTGTCTTTCACGAAGATTTAGTACTTTGGTAACCTTGAAGTTTGATACTTGGTTAGTGTGCATGATGCCTAGCCGTAGTGGTTTCATTGGTTTCTTCAAATGTTGCAACAAGGATTCCCGGTTGGAGGACTCGTGTCCGATACCTCCAGTTGGAACTCCGATATATGAGCTCTATAGTCGACATGGTGTGGGCCCTATTATATATAATGACTGTTGGGTCCGTTATACGAGAAAGGATGGTGTCCTTAGTTGGCCACCACACGAAAGTTTTGAAATGGAGATTTTAGATAATCTAGAAACTAAATTATTTAAGAAGAAAGCTAGGCCAGCTATGTTTGATTCCCTTCGGTTATGGCGTAAAGAGGCCAAGCAGAAAGAAATCAAACAGCTTAAGAAGAATCGAAGAGAGGGTATCATTCCGATAATGCAAGTCGTGCAGCAATGTCAGCGGGAGAAAGTAGAAAAAGAGATAGAAATTTCCACCAGACTGCATCATATGAAGGTGGATAAATGTTATCCGGTTTTATCGTCTAGTTCTGATAAAAATAACGAAGACGCGAAAGAAGCGAAAGAGGATCCTTTGCTAGCATATTTATTGAAATCACCACCTCCTTATGCACAGGATACTACGGCTCCAATAGTTCCTCCTGTTGTCCCTCCCGTTATTCAAGCGGCTGCTGCTCAACCCGTTGTTGGTCCTGTGTTTTTCCCTCCAACTACTCCTATTCCAACTGCTCCTTTGCCTGTACCTCCTCAGCCTCTAGTTTCTGCTACTCCAACTACTTTGACTACCCCGCTGTTCCTACTTTCACTTCTAATGTTGTTGCTCCTGTTCTTCTTTCTTCTTCTCCTTCTGTTTGTAACCGTATCCCTAATACTGTTGCTACCCTCTATTCACCACTCCTTGGGCAGTTATTTCCATCCGATGTTTCTGAAACTCCCCAGAGACGAAGTCAAATCCCTGGTGGAAGGGAGAGTGCAACGTTAGCGAATATGGCGCGTAGGTGGATAAGACACCCTGCTAACTACCCTCCACGCATGGTTTTCGACACGTTTTCTCAGTTTAATGAGCCTACGCAGAGATTCGTGTTCGAAGAAATGTGTAACTTTTTGAGAGAACAATGGTATAGTGATGATGTAGATGATGTACCGCCCGATATGATTGAACTTCAGAGTCAATTTTCGAACGGTACGATAGTAGGTGGAGAGGTACGACGTGCCTTAGAGCGATTGTTAGCCTATAGATCCACAGTGCCTCCTCGAGTGTCGTTTGATGACGACTCCGACAATTGGAAAGCGACTCCTGGTCAGTATCCTATGAGAGAGGTTCCGCCAGTATGGATGCCAGGTAATCCTGGTGGAAATCCTGCGGTTATGCCACATTTCCAAAGAGTTTGGATACACCTCCCATGGAAGCGATCAGAAGTCTTACAGGTGAAGCCGTCCTTGCCTGATCCACGCAAGAATCCGGCGGGTTATTATAAGGAGTTGTCTCAACTGGTAGACGCTACTATTATGAATCTTGCGGACATCGACATGCTGTTTGGCAATGTCGTACCACAACCGATTTGGGCGAAAATTCGCCAAGAAAACCATGCGAATGAGTTAGGCGGTGATTGGGCTGCAATAATAGCGGCCGATGGCCGACAAGTGGGTGGGGCTAAGCCTGAGCAGTTAATTACGGATCTGCCCCAAAGAATCATTACGTTCATGAAAACGATTATGCCAGCGATGAGGGTGAACTGGGATAAATTAGCAGCTTGTAAGCAAAAGAAGGACGAGAGTGTCTCCGATTTCTTTACCAGATTCGAAGAGGCATTTGTCGATCATAGTGGTCAGGATATGGGCACCGATGGAGGCCAACGGTTATTTGTTGATAAATTTGTATTGAATTTGTTGCCTGAGCTATGCAACAAATTGAAAAATTCAGAAAGTGCTTGGGCAGTTTCAACTACTGCTCAAATATTAGCGACAGCTCAATACTATGAGAATAGGGAAAAGGAAGAAAGTGATCATTCAGACAAGAAAACGAAGGAGCTTAAAACGAAGGTTTTGTTACAGCAAGCGTATCCTCCACGTTCAAATCAAAATGATTCGCAACAGCAATATCGACCACAATTACAATCTTCCAGGATGCAGTCCCGATCTGACTTCTCCGACTTTAGGTCTACGCTTGGGTATAATCAGTGTGCATATTGTAGAAGAGAGGGCCATATAAAATATGATTGTCCAGCTTTGCGTGACCGGCTTAACGGTGTGTCGGCACGAGGGGGTCGTGGTGGTCCTCAACAAGCACCCCGAGGTAGAGGCCGCGGTGCCCCTCAAAGCCAAAATCATGAGCGCCCTCATACCCCATCAGATTAGAATAATTATTTTGACCAACGAAATGTGAGGTCCGATAAATCAGCACAGTATCATGTGGACGATTATTACGTCGAACATGAGATTGATGCAGGTAACCACTACTAGGACAGCCACCGACAGAGAGAGGGAGTAGTATCAGTTCCGGTTGATCAGAGTGGGCCTTACGTCGCAGTTGCTACATCTGGCGTAGTTGAGCCTTTTCTGTTAGACACTGGTGCGACGAAAAGTTCCATCATGCATTCGAAACTCCCTGGCGCACCTTTGTCCGGCTTAACAAATGTTTCCATTGGATTCTCTGGCGCCCCTGTTAGCAATCCTGTCTCTAGCCCTTTGTCCCTTACGATTGGTCCTCATGAGCTAGAGGCCCCATTGATTTTATCTACTGGTTGTGGTGAGAATCTTTTGGGCTTGGATTTGTTAAAACGGTTATATGCGACTTTGTACTGCTCTCCTGCGGGAGTGGAGCTTACATTAGGTCAGAGAGCGATCTCTCCTATGTACTTATCAATTGATAAGTTCCCACCGGAATTGAGTTCCCTTCCTGCGTCGTTATGGGCTACGGGTCCCAATGATGTAGGCTTATTGAACATCCCACCTTATGTGGTTCAGTTGAAATCGAATGTGCGTTTCCCACGTATACCACAGTATCGTATCTCTTTTGATCGTGAGCGAGCACTATTAGCGATCATTTATGACCTGATCGAAAAGGATGTCATTGAAGAAACTCGAGGCAATGTGTGTAATAGTCCTGTGTTACCGATTTTGAAACGCACAGATCCAACTAAACCTCCTGTGTACCGCTTTGTAATTGATTTACGAGAAGTAAATAAAATCGTGATTCCCCAGTTTCCTGTGGTGCCTGACATCACGGCTTTGTTGACCCTGATTCCGGCTTCTGCCTCCTGGTTCACGGTAATCGATCTAAAGAATGCTTTCTTTAGTATTCCGATCGCTGAGGAAAGCAGAGACCTATTCGGATTTTCACTGGGTGGTCGCAGTTTTAGATTTAAACGCACACCACAGGGCTACTGTGAGAGTTCATCGATCTATAGCCAAGCACTTAAAAGTCAGCTTGATGCATTTGTGTTGCCGACAGGCGCAGCCTTAGTTCAATACGTTGACGACCTATTAGTGGCAGCTGATACAGAGGCTATTTGCAAAACCGCTACAGTATCATTGTTGCAGCACCTATGTGACTTACATCACAAGGTGTCACCTTCTAAGCTACAATATTGTTGTCAAGAAGTAACCTACTTGGGTCACTTACTGTCAAAGGATGGGAGAAGGTTGACCCCAGAGAGAATTGCAGCGATTGCTCGAATGACTGTGCCAAAGACTCAGAGAGATGTACGTGCCTTTCTAGGTATTACGTCATACTGCAGACAATGGATTCCAAATTTTTCATTGTCGGCGAAACCATTGATAGCCCTTACGTGCAAGGATGTTTCATCTCCTTTGCCATGGACTGAAGAGTGTCAGAAAAGTTTTTCTGAATTGCGTGATGCGTTGTGTTCGGCTCCTGTGTTGGGTACTCCTGATTACAATAAGCCGTTCACACTTTATGTTCACGAGAGGGACGGTTGTGCGTTGAGTGTTCTGACACAACAATTTGGCGACAAACAGCGTCCATGCGCATATTTTTCTTCGACCTTAGACCCAGTAGCTAGAGCCTTGCCGAGTTGTTTGAGAGCAACAGCGGCAGCTGCGGCGTCCATTCGACAGTCCGCAGGTCTGGTCATGGATAATATGCTCACGGTGATGGTCCCGCATGCAGTCGACACTCTCTTGAACCGAACGAAAACTCAACATTTGACGAGCGCAAGGTTGTCTAGATAGGAGTTGACGTTATTGGCAAGTCACATACGGATACAACGGTGTAATGTGTTGAATCCAGCAACGTTGTTGCCGATCGACATGGAATTAAGTGATGTACCACAACATGATTGCTATTTGAGAACTGAAGAGGAGACGAAGGGTCGTATTGACCTGAAAAACACTCCATTGGTAGATCCCGATGGTACCTTGTATGTGGATGGTTCATGTTTTAAGTTACCAAATGGTGATGTGACGACTGCGTATGCTGTAGTAACATTGAGTACGGTTGTGGAATCTGCGAGATTGAGTCAGAATTCGGCCCAAGCGGCTGAGTTGATGGCCTTGACGAGAGCGTGTGTGTTGTCCAGAGGGAAGCGGGTGAATGTGTTTACAGACAGCCAGTATGCTTTTGGTGTGGCGCATAGTTTTGGTCGATTGTGGAGAGAAAGAGGATTTTTGACGTCGCATGGTACGAAGATTCAGCACGGACAGCTTGTGAATGACCTTTTGGACGCACTTACATTGCCTAAAGAGGTGGCAATAATCAAATGTAGTGCGCATCGGAAGGTGACGGATGATGTTGGTCGCGGTAATGCGTTTGCGGATGAGATTGCGAAGGAGACGGCTAGAGATCTGACAAATCAAATGTACGTTGCGAGTTCAGTAAGATGGCCAGCGGAGACTAGTATGTGTGAGGACACAGTTGAGAGTGTGAAGAAGATACAGAATGAAGCTACTGAGATGGAAAAGATTTAGAGGAAAGAAAGTACGGGAAAGTTAGACGAGAATGGATGTTGGGTTGATTTGTCGGAAAAGCAGAGATGGATGTTACCAGATGCATACGTGCTTGCTGTTGTTACTATGGCTCATGGTACATCACACATTAATACGAAAGGCATATGTAAGTTGCTGTCGCCCGTATGGAAGAATGATGGAATTACTAAATGTGCGGAGAGAGTGGTTAAAAATTGCATGGTATGTTTGATGTATAATCCTGGCAAGGGCACCCCCACTCCACGTGGTCATTTTGCTCCTCCCACATGTCCCTTTGAAATTATTCAGTTAGACTTTATCCACATGGAGAGATGCAATAATTTGAAGTTCGTCTTGGTTGTAGTTTGTGCGTTCTCCAGATGGATTGAGGCTTACCCCCTAAAGGATAATACTGCCCTGTCCACAGCAAAGGTTCTACTCAAAGAATATTTCCCCAGGTATGGAATGCCGCGGATTGTATGGTCAGATAACGGAAGTGAGTTTGTGGGAAGTGTAATGAAGAGTGTATGTCGTGGTCTTGGCATAAATCAGAAGTTTCATAGTGCTAATCATCCTCAGTCTGCGGGTTTAGTGGAAAGATATAATGGCACTCGGAAACTGAAACTTGCCAAAATCCAGGCAACAACTGGTCTATCATGGCCCGACGCTTTGCCTTTAGCTCTCTTATCGACCAGGGCGACTGTGCACTCTCGAGTAGGGCTCAGCCCATATGAGATTGTGTTCGGCCGTCCTGCGAACATTTGGGGAGTTCCGAGGCCTAAAGAATTTGACAGACTTGAATATCCAATGTTAATTGACTATCTCTATGATCTGACTGCTAAATTGAGTTTGATTCATCAACAGGTCTTTGAGGCTCTACCGGCACAAACAGAGGGTCCTGGTCATCGGCTCCAACCAGGTGATTGGGTTCTTACCCGCAACTTTGGACGAAAACGAAATCTTGAGCCAAGGTTCGTGGGACCTTACCAGGTGTTGCTGGCAACGAGGACTGCGGTTCGGCTGGAAGGGAGAAAACATTGGGTACATGCCACCCACACCAAGAAAGTTCCGCTCCCATTGCCAGCAGATAGTTGGATCAGAAAAGGATTCGGCTCGTCTGAAACTTACGTCCCTCTAAGTTACGTGCCGTTTAGTGACGCGCAGCTTGTAGGAGATAACACAGTAAGACCCGACACCCCTGTTGAACCATCCGAAGTTAACCCTCTTTCAGCAGCATTGGAGAATTCAAGTTCTGAACAATTGCGTGGACAATCGAACACTCTTTTGCCGTCTGATCCACTGTTTGAAGAGCAGACTCGCCCCGGAAGAAGTCTATACTTTCTTCGACCGCGCTAACAGACTAATAAATTCTGTTTTTTATTTTTTTGAATCTACATCACCTCTATTGCTGCCATAAAAATTGTGGACATTAATGATTAAAAACCTTTTCATCTGGGTTAACCGTAGGGCCGTGCGGGTACTTCCTCCTGTTTAGCAGGTATCTGACACTAGGTCGATTACTTTTGTCGATTTCTGGGAACTCCTGGGGATTGATAATCGCTACTCAGAACGAAGTGCGTCAAGAACGTCACGGACGGTTTTTAGAAGATGAAGTCTTCTAAGCTGTTGGAAATTGAGAAAATGGTGGCGCAAAGATCCAAATTGCACAAGACATTTCGAAAAAAATGTTTTTTGTTACAGGTTTTTATGTTGTTCCTAACTGTTTCTATGCTGCTGGTGGGTGGAGTATATTTTGGTTTTCAATCATTGCTGCCTTCTACTTTACCTACTCCTCCTTCTCATGATTTAAATTCTGTTTCCACTATGTCTCCACATTCCTTTCATCTTCTGCCCCAACATGAACAGGTCAGACGTGCGGAATTTATGAACAATTCTTTTGTTCAACTTCTACATCAGCATCAGTTGGTGATGAACACTACCAATTGTTGGGTATGTGGGTTAATGCCACATACCATGGATAAGGGTATTCCGTATTTTGTTCTTCCTTATAGCCCCCAGGGGTCAGCTCGAGCATTCCAGACCATGTTCCGTAGTGCACTAGATTCCTACCCCCATCGAGAGCCTCGCTCTGCAGACCTTGGTCCTGGCCCGTACCTCAAGTCTTTGGCGATAGCAATTGCAGATTTAAATAGAGATATTTTTGACGCAACACTTATCCCAGAGGAAGAGGTGCGAGCTTATAAGGATCTGAGTGAGGTCGAGTATAGTACATCAGTGAATGATAGGCAGTTTAAAAGCTCATCTCCAATCTGGATCGTACCTCATCTCGGTCATTTCTGTCTGCAAGGTCTTGGTCGCAATCCGAGAGCTCAGCTTGGGAAGAGTGCTTGTGTTGATACTTACGTTTTACCAATGCTCTCTTCCCCTGTCTTTCTGACTGCCAAGGGTACCTATTTTGTATGTTATGATCGCGCCTATAAGTGGTTACCTCATGACTTCTCGGGTACCTGCTATATCGCGAATCTTTTGCCTCCGACTTTCACTGTTGCCTCAGATTATCACAAAACTAGAGTTGTGAGAGGTGTCATTAGTAAAGAAGATACTGCCGGTCAAGAAGCAGGAGATTTCTTTAAGGGTTTCCTACCGTTTTGGGGCCCTATGGTCAATAGCAGGAATCTGAGACAGTTAACTCGTGTAGTGGAAGCAACTGCTAACATAACTGCAAGCGCCCTTGGTAATCTGACAGCAGAGCTTCAAGCGGATAGGCTTATGACGCTACAGAACCGTATGGTTCTAGACGTAGTACTGGCAGACAGAGGTGGTGTGTGTAAGGTCATCCATTCGAGCTGCTGCATTTTCATACCTGATAACGCTCCAACGGTTTATCAAGCCATCTCGAAGTTGCATAAAATCTCAGAGTCCATACACGTGGACGAGGGAGATTGGACGCTTCTAGGATGGTTTTGGGGTCTGATGTCAACTTGGGGTTGGAAAATTCTGATGATTATAGGGGTTGTTGTGACGTTTCTGTTCACGTGTTGTCTTTGTGTGCAGTGTGGTCCTGCCTTATGTGGCCTTTGTGCTACAACGTGTATAAGAAGGCCATCTGTTACCGGCGAGACATTGATGAATAAGATGATGTTCCAGCAACACTTGAATGATCTGATTAATATCGAAATTGATTATGATTCCGACTAGTGCTTGCCTACATGAGGGCAAAAGGAGCGTCTGAGGACCAATGAGAACCGTTACGATGCTAGCGAGTGTGGTATCTATGAACTGTAAATGACGAGATTAATAGGTGTACGCATTTTCGCTACGCTACTTAGAAGGGTTCGTCTTATTTACAGGTTTCTTCATTTGAACCCTCGGGTTCCATTTTAGATACGGCATCCATTTTGTTTCTTGCCCTCACGTAGTCAGCGAACAGGCAAATGTCCGCCTCATGACCCTGTGATTCCCAAGACTGGGGGATGACACGGCAGAGACAGATGGCTCCGCAGCTGGGTAATCTTCCCACGTTGGCCTATTGTTTCAGCCTTGCATGCGCTCGGCTCGAATCCTTTGATCCTGGGATTGCGCTTCCGATATTACCTCCACACTCCTTCTTCTTCTGTTGTCTGACTTCCTTGCACCTGTTCCTGTCTCTTACTCTCGTCCTTTTACAACTAGAGTGGAATGTGCATAGCAGCAGGATAATGTGCTTTTACAGTTGGGAACCGACAAATGTTACTGTGATTATGTTCCGGGTTTCCGACACCATGAATGAAGCCCTTTTAAGTTTATTGTGGGAACTGAGTTGTAACCTTTTGTTCGTTACGTTATTGAATGCTGAAAATGTGTATAAAAGGAGCGATCCACATTTTTGCAATTCGAAGCAGACTCTTGGAACCTACACTCTGTTGTACTTCCCATGACTTTTGCATCCCTGCAGTAATAAACGCTGATCTTTGACGCCGAAGGAAGTGTCCCGTGTCTCTGTCACTTGTGCGCCGAACAGGTATCCTACGAAGGTTTCAGGTGTTGTTCCCTGGCACCGCTGGTTCTTAAAAGTCCAGTCCTTCACTGTACTCTGTAATCTGCCTGGCATAACAACACTACACTGCCTCGACCACTCCATACCACGACTAGACAGACATGTAGTTCTGCTGTAGTAGTTGTTGTAGACTGGTTTACCTGTTTGACACTCACGAATTGGCCATAGTTCTTCCCTAAACCGGCGCTGATGATCCATCCATCCCAGTGAGTGACTGTAAAGAAAAAAGATATAATATTTAATCAATCATCATGGTATATTGGCAAACAGTAAGTCCAAGGACATTTTGCATATTGGAAAATGCAACGTAGTGGCCCCTGCAGTTGAAGTACAATTTGAATTAAACCAGGTTAAAAAAAAGCAGGAGTAGACTTGAGTTACATTTTGTGTGTAAAAAATTAAATAATAACAGAAGACATATGATTCATTTCATGCACAACAAACAAACAGCAATTGCTTTCATCAGAGCCAGACAGCCATTGAAGTCCACTGCATACCATCTTCTTCTCATTATTCATTACCTGTTCCACTTTTTGTCCGCATCTTCTTCTGAAAGTGCGGGACCACAGGGCAGCCTCTCCTGTCAATTTCAGAAGTAACTGTCAGCAATCAGCAAGCATGTAGTCAGTAACTCCAGTCCCACTTGAGGGGACTCATCTACGAGTACGAAGACAAAGTTTCTTTATTCTGCATAATCCAGCCATCTGCCTTGAGGGAAATGGATAGGGGGAGTCTGGAGGAGGAGGATAGAGGAGCATGATTGAGTTGTGAACTTGTAAACCTCAGGAATGCAGACTGCGGCACCTTCAAATCAATAAGGAAATAAGACAAAGACAGTGCTGCTGATGGACTTGTTGTGATTAGGTGATTAGAGTTTTGTTGTGGTAAAAGTTGCAAAACAAAGAAAGACACACAGGAATAAAAGTGAATAAGGACGAAAAAAAAGGAAGTCATTTTCAGGCCTCGGTGTCAGGGAAGTAGAGCTCGTCCTCAAACTCTATGAATTGAGACGGGAGTAGGTCAGCTAACAGAGAAGAACTTCCGTCACCTTAGTCGGTGTCCTCTTCTTCCTGCGTGCATTCACGTATTTTGTACTCTGGTGGTATGAAGTGCTGATTCATCTTGATCAGTGTTAACCACACCACATTTTTGGGTGAGAGGCGGGTCCTTTTTGAAGTTACAATGGCACCAGCAGCACTGAAAACACGTTCAGAAGACATGCTTGCGAGTGGGCAAGACAAATAATTTAGAGACAGGTTGGTGATCAGTCGCCAATGAGGCCTTTTCCGATACCAATACAGCAATGGGTTCTGATTAACAAAGACCTCTGTTGGGTCATCCAGATAGGCCTGCACCATCGACTCCAGGCTCTCCAGGGTTGCTCCACTTTGCGTACCATCTGTGGCCTTTGCATCACTGGAACGAGCAAGCCCTTGATGAGTTAGCCAATCCGCTTCCGACAATATTATGGCTGGGCCTGGTGCAGGTGAGGATGATGATACGGTTGCTGGTGTCGTTAACGGCTGTGAGGGAAAGTGACTTCTTTCGGCCACAGATTCAGAAGTGAAACTTGACGCTGGATAGCCTGCTGATTCAGTTGTACTTCTGCTGGCTCCTTAAATTTTCTGCCGCTCTTTTTCAAACCGAGTGGCTGACACAGCTAGCCAATGTTTGTACTTTGAAACCTCTGCTTCATCAAAAGGAATGAATGCTTTGCTGGCCACTGCCTTTTTGTACCATGGAACCAGAATAGCGGCACAAATGTAATGTTGTTCTGTATGTATGTTTTTAAGCCTTTCATTGTAAACTAGGCGGCTTAATAACCTCTCCGCCAACTGATATGCGTCTTGCTTTTCAGCATCATCTCGGAACGTTGAAGACACCGCCTTCAGTTGGTGCTCTAGCATGCACAACAATGGGATAGCTTTGTGTAGGAGAGAAGGGTCTGCTATCCTATGGTCACCCCAAATGTTTGCTTTTTGCTTCACTGGTTTGCGACTACTGAGGCTGTGGGCCTGCTGATCAGACCCCCAGCCTGCTGTTCTCTCACTAAATTAATGATACATGTGCTATAGGCACATACCACAATTGGAAATGGACTCCTTGTCAGCCCCTGTATAATGCACTATAGGTGCCATGGGCATAGGGGCCACCAAGGCCTACCAGGGGCTGCAGCATATCTTTTTCCACCCCTGGCTGGTTCTTAAATTGACACAACTGGCTGATCACTCAGCTGGGGTGAGGTGGTGTAATCACCCCTTGCTTAGATATAGTATACCTATATCTAAACCTATATCTGGACACATATAAACCTGTGAGCCACTCCTATGGAAGGCCTCATCAATCCTGGAGGCAGAGTGCGTGGTTTAATGTGAGATAGAGCTCTAGCATGAGCTGAGCCTGTCTGCAGCTGACGGGAACAACTCCCTAAGCTGTTTCAGGATAATGCCATACCATATACTCTTAAGTGCATTATAATCCTCGCGGTTATATAGCAACTTTGGTTTGGCTTTATCAAAACATGTCGTGTAAGGTGTCATACCATTTGGAATACTATCCCCTCGCCGGTTCTGGCGACGGGGATAGCATTCCACCCCTCTAGAGGGGTAGGACATGTTACTTTACTTAACTGCGGTTAATTTCTAAAAGGACCTTGGATCCACAAAATGGATGCCTCCGCCACAGACACGAGTCTGACCCCCTGAAGCTGACCGAAACTCAGCCAAAGGGGCCTGGACAAAGGGTTTCCTGTCGCAGGGAGGTGTTACGCCCCCCCCCCCAGACAAGAGAGTGGATTGTAGCAGGGAGGTTTGAAAGAAACCAGACACTGCATGGGGAGCACAAGGCTGCCCCTTGGATAATCCGGCCAAACCGGTTCTGGGGCACTCCAGCCCTCGTGCCAGGGCGGCCTGGATCAAAGGAAGGGGGTGTATCCACCCACTTCCTGGGTCCCACCCATAGGAGGGGACCTAGCAGGTAATCCAGCCCCCAAAATTAGTATAAGACTGGGAGCAGTGCCAATGCACTTCAGATTATCCTGATGAAACATAAGAAACGAAACTCTGGACCCTTCGACATCCTACTCAACGTAGAAGACTGAAGAATCTCCCTTGTGGTCAAGGAGTGACCACCCTGTGAAAACAGGCACCATCCAGCCATCGACGTCTTCTTTGTTGCAGTTCCCGCCGGAACTCGAGCGACAGAGATTGACGAGATCAAGCTTGCCTGCCTTCTAACAGCCCGATCCACAGTCTCTGCAGAGCTGAGACCCGTGGAGGCGACCGGAAGCGTGGGGCACGCCATCTTGGAAAGACCACGAGACGCTGACCGTGCAGCCCACGAGTGACCCTCGAAGCTGTACACCGGGGTTTGAGAAGCCCAAACCCTGAGCCACTCTTGCACCAAAGTTCAGCCCTCCACACTCGACGAGTGCTGCGTGGGGCCCTTCTGCTTCTTTTGGCTCAACGCGTTGGCCCGGTCACTTGCCAGCCGGCTTGTGGCCCCTGTGCCGACGAAACTTGAAATTCGACTTGCGATTCTGGTTGCTCCAGATCTGCACCAGCTCCCCTGAAAAGGAGCCCCCACTCTGACCCTCCTGGTTTGAGTGAGAAGCAATCTCCCGGTTCCGCGTGGATTGCTTTTGCCAAGTGTTGTTTGCTCCAATCTTGAAGCCGACAGCGCCGACGGCGAGAGCCTGCGTGGGACAGATCGTGACCCGCTCCTGGACGTCGTAGATGCCCCAGAGCCCATGTGACAGCGGAGAGAAGCTCCTCGACAACCACCTGATTGCGCCCGACATTGCCTGGTTCCGTCCTGGTTCCACCCTGGTCACTGCTGAGTGACCCAGACTCTGTCCCCTCTGCTTTCAGGTACTCTTCGACTTGAGTCCCCCCTTGGACTCCACCGGACACTTCTCTTTCACCCTGCCTGCAGCCCTTTCAGCTCCAAGCACCAAGAGCCTGCGTGACGAAACCCGACTCAACTTCGACCCTGTGCACCCGCTTCCTGTGGGTGAGGTAACATTGCAACGCCGGTGTTCCCACACTGGTACCCACCTCTAGGGTCTGTGTCTTAAGTTTTGTTCCTCTAGGTTCAGCGGAAGTGTCCTTAAACTTTAACTTTGTAACTTTTACGCACCATTGGTTAACATTGGTGCATGCGTGCACTTTCTGCACTGCATCCGAATCCCGCGGGCTTTTCCCGACTTCAGCATTGCTTGTCCCGACTGCTCCCAGCGATTCCCTAGGCCTAACCACTGTTCGATTGGTATCTCTTATACCACTTGTTTAGTATATGGTCTGAGTGGCCCCTCGCCCTCATCCATATTTGTGCAACTTTGTATGTTATACTGTGCTTTTGATTTAACGCTTGTGCCTCTTTATTCATAAAGAATACTGGGGATTGTTTTTTGTAATAAATACATATATTTTTATAATATATACTTGTGTGGTGTCCTTTCATTTGATATTACAGGATTGTATGTGGTAAAACAGCTCGCTTAACACGACCTCTTAAGTTAAGCCTTTAGGCTGCTTAGTCCATGCTACCCCTAGGATAGCTTGTCTAATAAGGTTGACTTACAACCAGACACCATAAGGGATTGTTTGGTCTGATAACAGGTGGTTCCAGAATTGGAAACATCACCTATCAGGCCAACTTCTCACATTGGTGAGCAGCTGTGCGGATTTGAGCTTGCTGTTGTTTTACCATTGCAATCTTTTATCAATTTGAAAGATCACATCAAGTACCTCTAGGTACATATAAATCAAAAGCTTAGCATATTTAAGTTCTACTGAACTTAGTAGTTGTATATTAAAGGGATTAGCACACCCTGACTACACCTCACTAGCAAGGTACAGTAGGGAAACACTTAGTGTAGGTAGGTGCATCACTTACACCACACTAGAGTCATGTCTGACACAGGAAAAGCCTCAGGGTCTGCTCCTGTGACAGTTGACCTTACCCAGGCAACTTCCAGCTATGACAAACTAACCCACAAAGACTTGGTTGCCTTGTGCATCTCAAGAGGGTTAAAATGGGGCAGAAGTCCCACCAGTCCTTCCCTGATAGCCATTGTAGAACAGGATGACTTAGAAAAGGCGAATGCAGTTCCCTTAGAGTCAGGAGATGGAGTGAACCCCCCTGTAACTGATACCCCTCCAGAGGAAGAAGAAGAGGAGGAAGAGGAGGAGGAGGAGGACTCCGATGTAGAGGACCCAGAAAAACAGGATCAGAGGGGTAGCCAGGTCCTAGTTGCCAGGCTTAACCAGGCCAACTTAGACCTACTGGGAAATGGAGGGCCAGCACCTCCCCAGATCCCACCATGTCATTCTCCCAGGCAACAGAAGAGTGAGATCTCCCTCAGGGGACTCTCATATTTCTAGTGCCTCAAGAGAATCTCAGAGAGGTATGACTGCCTCTCAGAAGATAGAGCATAGGGCCAGAATGAGGGCTGTCAAACTCCAAATAGAGAGGGAGGAGGTAGCCTTGGCTCAAGCTAGACTTGCCTTGGCGAGAGAGCAGAAATTGTGTGGCTTAGATGCCACTAGTGGCAGTAATATTCCTAGAGAAAAAGACAGGAGCTATGATAATAGAAACCCGACAAAAATTGTGGCCCCCTACAAGGAAGGGGATGACATCCACAAATGGATGACTGCTCTTGAGAGAGCCTGCATGGTACAGCAGGTTCCTCAGGATCAGTGGGCTGCAATTTTATGGTACTCCTTTTCAGAGAAAGGGAGGGACAGGCACCTCACAGTTAGACCTGAGGATGCCAAACACTACTCTGTCTTGAAGAGTGCTCTTATTGAAGGGTTTGGCCTAACCACTGAGCAATACAGGTTGTTGTTCAGAGACACCCAAAAAGCACAGACTCAAAACTGGACTGATTTTGTAGATTGTGCCACTAAGGCTCTGGAGGGTTGGTTGCAGGGAAGTAAAGTTTCAGACTATACAGGATTGTACAATCTTATCATGAGAGAACAGATCCTTAATAACTGTACAAACCAGCTGTTGCATCAATACCTTATTGACTCTGATCTGCCCTCTCCCCAAGAATTGGGAAAGAAGGCGGACAAATGGGTCAGAACAAGGATTAAGCAGAAACCCCAGAACCAAGGTGGTGACCAGAAGAAAACAGACCAGAAGGGTGGAAATCAGAAAGATAAAGAAAAGGACCAGAAGTCTTCAGGCCCCCAATCTAGTAATAAGGAGGGTGGTTCCCAAAATGGAAACAAGAAAAAGAAGAATAATGACCCAAAGAAGCCTTGGTGTAATACCTGCAAATCAGTTTCACACTGGGGCAGTGAATGCACCAAGACAAATCCAGTCCCCACCACTGCAGCTCCTAAAGCACCTGCACCCCCTAGTTCAGTAAGCAGTGGTGGAACACAGCCAAAGGGTGTAGTAGGGTTAACCCTGGGTACTGAAGTAGGATCTGGCCTAGTCAGAATCCGTACTCAGGCAGTTCTCCTATATGATGTGGACCTAGCTTTGTCCACTACAGTGAGTCCCAGTAACCTGGGCAAATATAGGCAGACGCCTTTAATCAATGAGAAACTGGCTCAGGCCTACAGGGACACATGTGCCAGTGTCACAATGGTGACACCTGACTTTGTGGACCCTGGACAGATTGTACTAGGTGAAAGTTACCTAGTGACCAATGCAAGCAACTCCACTACTTCCCATAGTGTGGCAGTTGTGAACTTCTCCTGGGGAGGGGTAAATGGCCTAAAGAAAGTTGTTGTGAGTGCAGACCTCCCAGTAGACTGTCTGTTAGGCAATGATCTTGAAAGCTCAGTTTGGTCAGAAGTGGAGTACAGGACTCATGCAGAAATGCTAAGGATTTCAGCACATGTCCTTGCAGTGACAAGGACTCAGGCTAAGAAGTGCCTTCCTGAACCAGTGGTGGATCTTGGAACAATAGACCAACCACAACCCAAGAGAAGGAGCAAGAGAGGAAAGGCTGAGCCTTCCACCTTGCCCCAGGTTGAGGATCAGGTTTCACAGGAAACTGATTCTGCAGTCCAAGAGGAGACTGTCTCTGAGGAGCTTGAACCTGACCAGGTCGAGTTTCTGGGGACAGGGGGACCCTCCAGGGCAGACCTGAGGCAGGCTCAATTAGATTGCCCTTCCCTTGAACCCCTCAGACAGCAGGCTGCTGCTGAGGCTGCTGGGGATGCCCAAGGTACCATACTGTGTATTAGGATGATGGACTCCTTTATTCAGAGGCTAGAGACCCCAAGCCTGGTACAACCAGGAGGTTGGTCATACCTTTGAAGTTTAGGGGTTTCCTTCTTACCTTGGCCCATGATATTCCCCTTGCAGGACACTTAGGCCAGAACAAGACGTGGGACAGGCTTGTTTCACACTTTCACTGGCCTCATATGTCAGAAAATGTCAAGGAGTTTTGTCGCTCCTGTGTCACTTGCCAAGCCAGTGGTAAGTCAGGTGGCACAACAAAGGCCCCCTCATACCACTACCTGTGGTGGGGGTACCCTTTGAAAGAGTTGGAATAGATATTGTGGGTCCCATGGATCCTCAAACAGCATCTGGGAACAGATTTATACTGGTGGTAGTGGATCATGCCACCAGGTATCCAGAAGCTATTCCCCTGAGGACCACCACAGCACCTGTGGTGGCAAAAGCCCTCATTGCAGTTTTCTCCAGAGTGGGCTTTCCAAAGGAGGTATTGTCAGACAGAGGTACTAACTTCATGTCTAGCTATTTGAAAGCAATGTGGAAGGAGTGTGGAGTAAACTACAAGTTTACCACACCCTATCACCCACAGTGCAATGGGCTTGTGGAGAGATTCAACAAGACCCTCAAGGGAATGATAAAAGGATTACCAGAGAAGCTTAGGCGGAAATGGGACATTCTTTTACCCTGCTTGCTCTTTGCTTACAGAGAGGTCCCACAGAAGGGGGTTGGCTACAGCCCTTTTGAACTTTTGTTTGGCCACCCTGTGAGGGGTCCACTATGTTTGGTGAAGGAAGGATGGGAGTTACCTCTCAAAAAGCCTAAACTAGATGTAGTGGACTATGTACTTGGTCTCCGCTCCAGGATGGCTGAGTATATGGAGAGAGCATCCAAAAACCTGGAGGCCAGCCAAGAATTACAGAAAGCTTGGCATGACCAAAAGGCTGTTCTGGTTGAGTTCCAGCCAGGGCAGAAGGTGTGGGTGCTGGAGCCAGTGGCCCCAGCAGCACTCTAGGACAAATGGACTGGACCCTACCCTATCATTGAGAAAAAGGGAGAAGTCACCTACTTGGTTGACTTTGGAACCCCTAGGAGCCCCCACAGGGTGCTCCATGTGAATCGCTTGAAAGCATTTGTGGACAGGGAGGACATGAGCTTGCTCATGGCCACAGATGGGGAACAGGAGGAAGAGAGTGACCCTCTCCCAGACCTGCTTTCTCAGAACCCTGATGATGGTTCAGTTGATGGAGTAGCCTTGGCAGGCAGCCTCACTGACCAGCAACAGATGGACTGCAGACAAGTTTTGCAGGCCCACAGGCATTTGTTTTCACTCACACCCAGCCAGACTAACTGGTGCACCCATGAGGTGGACACTGGTGACAGTCTGCCTGTCAAGAATAAGATCTACAGGCAACCTGATCATGTCAGGGATTGCATCAAGGCTGAGGTGCAAAAGATGTTGGAACTTGGAGTGATTGAGCCATCAGAGAGCCCATGGGCCAGCCCAGTAGTCCTTGTGCCAAAACCTCATACCCAGGATGGAAAGAGAGAAATTAGGTTTTGTGTGGACTACAGAGGTCTCAATGCTGTCACTGGACAGATGCACATCCCATTCCAAGAGCAGATGAGCTCATTGACAGATTGGCTTCTGCCAAGTTTCTGAGCACATTTGATTTGACAGCTGGCTACTGGCAAATCAGACTAGCTGAGGAGTTAAAAGCCAAGACAGCATTCTCTACCCCCAGTGGACATTATCAGTTTGTGGTGATGCCCTTTGGTTTGAAGAATGCACCTGCCACCTTCCAAAGGTTGGTGAATCAAGTCCTTGCTGGGTTGGATGACTTTTGTGCAGCATATCTAGATGATATTGCTGTCTTTAGCTCCACCTGGGAGGATCACCTGATCCACCTGAAGAAGGTTTTGGAGGCCCTGCAAAAAGCAGGCCTGACTATCAAGGCTACTAAGTGCCAGATAGGGCAGAGTAAGGTTGTGTACCTGGGCCACCTAGTAGGTGGGGGTCAGGTTCAACCACTGGAGAGCAAAATCCAGACCATACAGGACTGGGCTCCTCCAGTTACCCAGACACAAGTCAGAGCCTTCTTGTGCCTGACTGGGTATTACAGAAAGTTTGTGAAAAACTATGGGTCCATTGTGACACCATTAAATGACTTGACATCCAAGAAGATGCCAAAAAAGGTTCAGTGGACAGTTAGCTGTCAAAAGGCATTTGATGGGGCGTGGCTACGAGCGCGGCAATGGCGGTCGCAGCTTCCTAGAGCTCCCGCTTGCCCGAGCCTTATCCGTCCATTTATCCTGTCCCCGAGCCTCTGCCACACTCCCTGAGCGAGGCGATTGCTGCGGAGAGCTCTGGTCATCCTCCGGTGCGGTCATTGGAGACGTCGGCGCCTTGACTGCTGCGGGGCGCTTGGCGACGGAGAGCGGCCTGGTGCGGCGCTGAAGCCGGGACCTCAATTTTGGCGCCCCCCGCCCGGGAGACACCTGAGTGGCACGGCTGCCTTGCCGCATTCCCTGGGCTGCTAACGACCCAGCAAGACGAGCGGGGGCGGGATCGGTCCCCCCCCGTGACCCGACTGCAGTGCCACTGCCTTGAAGGGGCGAGGGTCGCCCACAGCCTACGAGGGGCCTAGCGGACCCGGCGGAGCCGGGGCCTCAATTTTCGCGACTCCCGCCCGAGGATGGCTGGGTGCAGCTCCTGACCGTGGGGGACGCCTGGCTGCTGCCTCTCTGCATTGGAGGCCCACTTCACGACGGGGTGTCGGTCGGCGGACCCTGTGGCGGGCGGCGAGTTGTGGACGCCCCCTCCTGGACCCTCAGACACCGCTGGCGGAGACGACAGGCCCACGGGTGGGCAGCAAGTGGACGGGCCCCATCGATCGCCCTGGGGTCACGAGTGGTGAGGGGGTGTTTCCCGGTGCCTGCTAAACCTTGCCTGGACTGTGACGTGAAGGGGGACGCCGACTGCCCGCTTCTGGTGGAGGGTCGTGCCTGGCGGACGGAGTCCCCACTGGAGTGGACGAAGGGCGTGGGGATCCCCATTGCCACGGCTGTGTAGATTGTTGGAGGCCCGTGGACAGGCGGCGATCATGACCCGAGGTGGGGGAGGCAGCCAATCTAAGCAACCGACCATCGACAAATACACTGGGCCAACTGGGGGACCGGGCCCGTCGGGTGGGGGTCAGCATCCACCGCCCCCCCCGGATAATACCGCGCTCATGGCCGCCATCACCCAATCCCGGGACATGCTGGACGCTAAAATTGGCGCGGTGGGCGCAGATGTTACCCTGATCCGCCAGGACCTGCGGAATGCGGTGGCGCGGATTACTGAGGCGGAGGCCAGAATATCTGTCGTGGAGGACGATGTTGGGTCCTTGAAGAAACGGCTGGCGGTGGTGGAATCGGTGCAGAAGAATCTGGCGCTGCGGGCTGAGGATGCTGAAGGTCGCGCCCGCCGCAACAACCTCCGATTTGTTGGTTTTCCGGAACGGTGCGAGAAGGGGGACATGGCGCAATTCCTTACCCAGTGGCTGCTGAGCTGGATGCCTCCGGAGGGCCTGTCCTCGTGCTTCATCATTGAGCGCGCCCATCGCGCCTTGACCCAACGGCCGCCGGAGGGTGAGCGGCCCAGGGCGGTGATCGCTCGGATACTGAACTACCACGATCGCGACGCTATCCTGAGGGAGGCGAGGTCCAAAGATGCCATCCTCTATGAAAATCACAAGATCATGGTGTTCCCCGACTATACCAGAATCGTGCAGCAGAAATGACAATCCTTCATGAATGCCAAGGCGAAGCTCCGCGGTCTGGGTCTCCAATACTCCCTGCTGTACCCGGCTCGTCTGAGAGTGATTTTCCAGTCCAAGACATTGTTTTTTGATACTCCGGAGGAGTTGTTTCGTTGGACGGATGAAACTGTGGCGCTGCGGCCGCATGACCAGCCGGGATTGAATCCTGGGTCCTCGAGGGGTTCCTCACCGGAACGCAGAGATCACCCATCCAAGGGTAAGAGAAACCGGAGATCTAGATCGCGGAAGCGTTCGGCCTCTGCCGCTGGTGCGCCGGGAGGCCACGGACCCGAGGACTCTGACATGTCCGGGAAGTGACACTGCTGCCTTCAGGTACTCTGTGCTCCTGGCTGGGTAGCGTGGCTACTGAGACTGAGTGGAATGGGGGCAGTAGCCCGGCGCCTTGGACGCTTTCCTGATGCCTCGATGTCTTCTTGTTACTATGTTCGTGGAAGTTGTGTGGGGTGGTGGGTACTGGCTCGGGTACAGCCGATTGGGGGCTGTCCCACTCCTACCTTGTAGGAGTTTGTTTGTGGGGGGGGGGTAGTGAGGATGGGCCTAAGGGAGTTGGGATCCATTGGCATGGTAGGTCCTGTGCCCTCTGTTTTGGGCTCGGGATCGCCCATGCCGCGACAGATGCTTCATGGTTCTATGAGGTGTAGGGGAGGGGGGTTGGGGGTGTGGGGAGTTGGAATGGGACTGGCTTTAGCAGCCCCTACAGTTTTTGGGTTTTTGGGTGGCGAGGGGGGGATGCACATGCTTTTTATGAATATGCGGCTGTTGTTGAGTGGTGGGTGGTGTGGACACGAGGGGCCTTCCTGGCGGACTCCATCTGACTATGGTTGATACTACGCACAGACTCCCAGTGGAGTCCCTAAGAGTAGTCACGTGGAATGTCAGGGGGTTGTTAGACAAGGTGAAACGTGGGGCGGTCTTGCGCTGGGGGAAGAGGGCCTCTGCCGATGTGCTTCTGCTTCAGGAGACTCATATGATGGGGTCGAAAGCACTCAGTTTGCAGCGATTGGGCTATCACCAGGTGTACCATGCCGGCTTTACCAGGGGGTCCAGAGGTGTGGCTGTGCTGATCCACCGCAGGGTGCACTTCATACATGTGAAGACGTGGGCGGACCCGCAGGGTCGCTATTTGTTTGTCAGGGGCACAGTGGGTACAGAGCCCGTAGTTCTTGGGAGTGTATATGCCCCCCCCCCCTGCAATGGGCCCTGGCTGAGAGGATTTTCCAAGTATGGGGGGATGTCCAAGAGTCCCTGGCGGTGGTTGGGGGTGACTGGAACGAGGTGATGGATGCTTGCATGGACCGCAGGGGGCGCCGAGGACCGGGAGGGCTAGACCCCCCTCTTCCCATCTCCCCTCCCTCTACGAAGCTGCGAGCGATGTGTGATGCCCTGGGCTGGATGGATGCTTGGCGACATATGCACCCTACTGCACGTGAATATACGTTTGTGTCTGCGGTACATGGTTCCTTTTCTCGCCTAGATTACTTGTATGTTCCCCGAGTGTGCATGAGCAGAGTGCGTGCGGTGGAGATTTTGCCTAGGGGGCTGTCTGATCATTCCCCGGTTTCGCTCGACGTAGAACTTTTCAGGACACGACAGCCCTTTCGATGGAGGATGTCCTCATGGCATCTCCAGCAGCCTGGCTATGTTAAGCACCTCCGGGAAGCTATTGATCACTACTGGTGGGAGAACCTTGTTGATGATATCGACGCGGTCGTGGTGTGGGAGGCTTTGAAGCCCACGATGAGAGGGGTGGATATCGCTTGGGCCTCGGCGGCTCGTCGGGATCGTCGAGAGGCGATCGTGGCAGCTGCGGCACAAGTGGAGTCTTTGGAGCGGCGGAGTCGTGGGGGGGTGACGATATCGGGGTGCGACTGCTACTCCAAGCGCAGCAGTCCTACGCGTCAGTCCTGCTGGACGAGGCCAGGCAGGCGTGGCTGGCCACACGGAGCAGGATTTGCCAGTGGGGTGACAAGTCGAGTTCTATGCTTTATAGACTCTGCCAATATAGCATCAACCCTGTCACCCTGCCCGGTCTTCTGGCGGAAGATGGCACAGCCATTACTGACCCTGTCCGCCTAGCGGCGAGCTTTGCCGCCTACTTCGGAGCGCAATATGCCCCATGTGATAATCTGTCGGGTGAGGATGTTGCCAAGTTCATCGATGACCTACCCCCTAAAATGGTGCCTGATGATGTCAGGGAATCTCTGGATGCTCCTCTCACGGCGGAGGAACTTGGGGAGGCCCTGGGACAGCTCAATGCGGGTAAAGCCCCCGGGCCGAGCGGTTATCCCTGTGAATTTTATAAGAAATTCTACACGCAATTGGGACCCCATTTTCGGTGTGCTCTGGAAGCGGCGCGTACTCGGGGCAGGCTGCCGCCTGATTGGCGCCATGCTGAAATCGTGGTTTTTCCGAAGCCGGGTAAGCCCCCTGATAGTCACGACTCGTATCGCCCCATCTCGCTGCTCAATATAGAAGCCAAGATACTGGCTAAGGCCCTGGCAAATCAGTTGCTTCCTTACATAGTGGACCTGGTACACCCCGACCAATCGGGCTTCATGCCCGGCAGGGCTACACGCCATAATATTCGGCGAGCGTGGGCTGCGATCGGGGCCATGGGAGCCATGGGTGAGCAGGCTGCTCTGTTGCTTGCAGACATTAATAAGGCATTCGACTCGGTGAGCTGGACTTACCTGTTTGCGCTCCTACCCCGTCTCAACCTCGGCCCTGTTTTTATATCCTATATTAAACTACTGTACACAGACATCACGGCCGCTGTGCGTGTTGCCGGGGCTGTGTCGGAGACATTCCGTATTGGCCGGGGTACCCGACAAGGATGCCCTCTCTCCCCTTATCTTTTCGCCCTGGCTATGGAGCCGTTGGCCGCCTGGGTGCGTATAGATGCGCAACTCCGAGGATTTGTGTGGCCCCAGGGCCTCTCCGATAGGATCGCGTTGTACGCGGATGACGTCCTTTTCTTTCTGACCGACCTGCGTCG
The DNA here is from genome assembly GCF_964261635.1 of Lissotriton helveticus. Taxonomy (NCBI): domain Eukaryota; kingdom Metazoa; phylum Chordata; class Amphibia; order Caudata; family Salamandridae; genus Lissotriton; species Lissotriton helveticus. Next base: position 438,300,137 of record NC_136068.1, read on the forward strand.
CTCTGGGCCGCGGGTATTGGAAATAATGCGGGTCTTTGGTGACGTATCCGGCTTATACCTCAACCTCAGCAAATCCACCTTGTGGGTCCTGGGTGGCGGTGCAGTGTCGGACCCCTGGACGCTAGACCTGCGAGTGGCGACTGGAGGCCTGCAGTACCTAGGGGTGTTCCTGTCTGAGTCCGCGACCCTCGCGTGGGAACGCTCGGTGCTGCCGGTATGGGAACGGGTGCAGACCAACGTTAAAACATGGTCCCGGATGCCTCTTAACATCTTTGGCCGGTCCGCCATCTTTAAGATGGTGGCGCTTCCACGCCTTCTATACCAATTGCAAAATTGTCCCCACTCGGTTCCGGCTTCCTGGTTTCGGCGAGTGAACTCGGTCCTGGGGCAATTCCTGTGGGCCGGGGGTTCGGCCAGGGTGGCGTTACGCACGTGCTTCCTCTCTACATACTGTGGGGGACTCGCCACCTCGGACCTTCTGTCCTACTACCAAGCAGCTCATCTACTCGTCCTTAATGACTGGTGGTATGGTGATAGAGGCGACCCGGCATATGCATTGGAGCGCGCACTTATGGGCGATAATACCCTCCATATGCTTCTCTACTCCGCCCGGCTGCGTCGGGGCTTGCCTAGTGTTACGAAGACAGTCTTCCTTGTTTGGCGTCAGGCATTGCGACGCATGGGCTGGTGGGGTAGGCTGACGGCGGAAACGCCGCTGTGGCGTAATGGCAGATTGCCTGCCCTGGCCTCCTTGCCGGGTTTTGGTGGCTGGGATGCAATCGGGATATCGTCGCTGGGTGATGTGCTGTCTGGTGCTGCTCTTAAGTCGTTCCAGGTCCTAAGTGAGGAGTTCCACTTGCCGCGGACTCAGTTCTTCCGTTACCTACAGCTGCGGCATGCACTCACACCGTACATTGCCGACCTGGAGTCGCTCCCCGACTTTAGCCCTATTGAGGCGAAGCTGTTCATGGGGGAGCTTGGGGACAAAAAGGTGTCCCGCATTTACCAGACGATGGTCACCCACTGCGCCTCCGACCTTCTTCCCCTGCGGACGGCATGGGAAGCTGATGTCGGGTCTCTAGACGAGGATGACTGGCGAGAGGCCCTGGAATCCCCGCGTGGGACGGCAATCGCGATGAGGCTCAGGTTCATCCAATTTAAGGTCCTCCACAGGGCCTATTTTACGCGTGAACGCCTCTGGAAGGCTGGACTGATTGCATCGCCGGAATGCTTGCGTTGTGGTGCAGAGGTTGGCTCGCTGCTCCATACCCTGTGGTTGTGTCCTAGGCTTGCTGGCTTTTGGAGGGGTGTGTGGAGCTGTTTGTCTGAAGTGTTAGGATGGGACTTGCCCCGAACACATCGCTTAGGTTTGCTACATATTCTCGAGGGGGTGGGAGGGAATCGCTATAAGCGCCACCTACTGCTGTTGGGGTTGGTACTGGCCAAGAGAGACCTGGCGCGGGCGTGGAAGGATGAACGGGCTCCCCCCCTGTGTGTTTGGAGGGCGGGTCTGGACTTTTGCATGGGCCTGGAGCGCCCTATCTTTGAAGCACGTGGGTGCCCCCGCAAACACTTTCGGATATGGAAAAGGTGGGCTGAGTATAGAGACTTGCCGCTTGACCCCCCCGTTGACCCCGAGGAAGAACTCTGAGCTTCCCCCTTGGTGTAGGCCTGTGTCTGGTGCCAGACCGACCACTCCGTACGTATTTACAGCTGTTTCTTCTTCGCATGTGCATGGGGTTAGGGAGGGATTGCGGGGTGGGATTGGTTGAGGGCGGTTGGGTGTTGGGGATGGGAATGGGTGGGGGTAGGTTGCTTAAAAGCGATTGCAATATGTTTGACTCAGATTCCAATCCTGTTTTATGTGATGTCTTCATCTGCGTGGTGGTTTCTCCTGACTGTGGGGTACCACACTCATTGTCTTGCTTGATTATTCAATAAAATCTGTTGTGAAAAAAAAAAAAAGGCATTTGATGACCTGAAGAAGGCCATGTGCTCTGCACCTATCCTGAAGAGTCCTGACTACTCCAAACAGTTCATTGTACAGACAGATGCTTCTGAGTTGGGGGTGGGAGCTGTGCTTTCACAACTTACTCAAGATGGTCAAGACCAGCCCATTGCTTTTATTAGCAGAAGGCTGACCCCCAGAGAGAAACGTTGGTCAGCCATTGAGAGGGAGGCCTTTGCTGTGGTTTGGGCCCTGAAGAAGTTGAGGTCCTACTTGTTTGGAACTCACTTCCTAGTTCAGACAGACCATAAGCCCCTCTTGTGGCTCAATAAGATGAAGGGTGAAAATCCCAAACTGCTCAGGTGGTCCATTTCCCTACAGGGGATGGACTTTACAGTGGAGCACCGCCCAGGGACTGACCATGGTAATGCAGATGGTCTCTCCAGGTACTTCCACTTAGAACATGAAGACTTATCTGGTCAAGGTTAGTTTAATGTCCCTGCGTTTGGGGGGGGGGGGGGTTGTGTAGGAGAGTAGGGTCTGCTATCTTATGGTCACCCCAAATGTTTGCTTTTTGCTTCACTGGTTTGCGACTACTGAGGCTGTGGGCCTGTTGATCAGACCCCCAGCCTGCTGTTCTCTCACTAAATTAATGATACATGTGCTATAGGCACATACCACAATTGGAAATGGACTCCTTGTCAGCCCCTGTATAATGCACTATAGGTGCCCAGGGCATAGGGGCCACCAAGGCCTACCAGGGGCTGCAGCATATCTTTTGCCACCCCTGGCTGGTTCTTAAATTGACACAACTGGCTGATCACTCAGCTGGGGTGAGGTGGTATAATCACCCCTTGCTTAGATATAGTATACCTATATCTAAACCTATATCTGGACACATATAAACCTGTGAGCCACTCCTATGGAAGGCCTCATCAATCCTGGAGGCAGAGTGCGTGGTTTAATGTGAGATGGAGCTCTAGCATGAGCTGAGCCTGTCTGCAGCTGTCGGGAACAACTCCCTAAGCTGTTTCAGGATAATGCCATACCATATACTATTAAGTGCATTATAATCCTCGCGGTTATATAGGCACTTTGGTTTGGCTTTATCAAAAATGTCGTGTAAGGTGTCATACGATTTGGAATACTATCCCCTCGCCAGTTCTGGCGACGGGGATAGCATTCCACCCCTCTAGAGGGGTAGGACATGTTACTTTACTTAACTGCGGTTAATTTCTAAAAGGACCTTGGATCCCCAAAATGGATGCCTCTGCCACAGACACGAGTCTGACCCCCTGAAGCTGACCGAAACTCAGCCAAAGGGGCCTGGACAAAGGGTTTCCTGTCGCAGGGAGGTGTTACACCCCCCCAGACAGGAGATAGTGGATTGTAGCAGGGAGGTTTGAAAGAAACCAGACACTGCATGGGGAGCACAAGGCTGCCCCTTGCATAATCCGGCCAAACCGGTTCTGGGGCACTCCAGCCCTCGTGCCAGGGCGGCCTGGATCAAAGGAAGGGGGTGTATCCACCCACTTCCTGGGTCCCACCCATAGGAGGGGACCTAGCAGGTAATCCAGCCCCCAAAATTAGTATAAGACTGGGAGCAGTGCCAATGCACTTCAGATTATCCTGATGAAACATAAGATACGAAACTCTGGACCCTTCGACATCCTACTCAACGTAGAAGACTAAAGAATCTCCCTTGTGGTCAAGGAGTGACCACCCTGTGCAAACAGGCACCATCCAGCCATCGACGTCTGCTTTGTTGCAGTTCCCGCCGGAACTCGAGCGACAGAGATCGACTAGATCAAGCTTGCCTGCCTTCTAACAGCCCGATCCACAGTCCCTGCAGAGCTGAGACCCGTGGAGGCGACGGGAAGCGTGGGGCACGCCATCTTGGAAAGACCACGAGACGCTGACCGTGCAGCCCACGAGTGACCCTCGAAGCTGTACACCGGGGTTTGAGAAGCCCCAACCTTGAGCCACTCTTGCACCGAAGTTCAGCCCTCCACACTCGACGAGTGCTGCGTGGGGCCCTTCTGCTTCTTTTGGCTCAACGCGTTGGCCCGGTCACTTGCCAGCCGGCTTGTGGCCCCTGTGCCGACGAAACTTGAAATTCGACTTGCGATTCTGGTTGCTCCAGATCTGCACCAGCTCCCCTGAAAAGGAGCCCCCACTCTGACCCTCCTGGTTCGAGTGAGAAGCAATCTCCCAGTTCCGCGTGGATTGCTTTTGCCAAGTGTTGTTTGCTCCAATCTTGAAGCCGACAGCGCCGACGGCGAGAGCCTGCGTGGAACAGATCATGACCCGCTCCTGGACGTCGTAGATGCCCCAGAGCCCACGTGACAGCGGAGAGAAGCTCCTCGACAATCACCTGATTGCGCCCGACATTGCCTGGTTCCGTCCTGGTCACTGCTGAGTGACCCAGACTCTGTCCCCTCTGCTTTCAGGTACTCTTCGACTTGAGTCCCCCCTTGGACTCCACCGGACACTTCTCTTTCACCCTGCCTGCAGCCCTTTCAGCTCCAAGCACCAAGAGCCTGCGTGACGAAACCCGACTCAACTTCGACCCTGTGCACCCGCTTCCTGTGGGTGAGGTAACATTGCAACGCCGGTGTTCCCACACTGGTACCCACCTCTAGGGTCTGTGTCTTAAGTTTTGTTCCTCTAGGTTCAGCGGAAGTGTCCTTAAACTTTAACTTTGTAACTTTTACGCACCATTGGTTAACATTGGTGCATGCGTGCACTTTCTGCACTGCACCCGAATCCCGCGGGCTTTTCCCGACTTCAGCATTGCTTGTCCCGACTGCTCCCAGCAATTCCCTAGGCCCTAGGCCTAACCACTGTTCGATTGGTATCTCTTATACCACTTGTTTAGTATATGGTCTGAGTGGCCCCTCGCCCTCATCCATATTTGTGCAACTTTGTATGTTATACTGTGCTTTTGATTTAACGCTTGTGCCCCTTTATTCATAAAGAATACTGGGGATTGTTTTTAGTAATAAATACATATATTTTTATAATATATACTTGTGTGGTGTCCTTTCATTTGATATTACAGGATTGTATGTGGTAAAACAGCTTGCTTAACACAACCTCTTAAGTTAAGCCTTTAGGCTGCTTAGTCCATGCTACCCCTAGGATAGCTTGTCTAATAAGGTTGACTTACAACCAGACCCCATAAGGGATTGTTTGGTCTGATAACAGGTGGTTCCAGAATTGGAAACATCACCTATCAGGCCAACTTCTCACACTTTGCCAAAGAACAGTCCTCCCTGCTGACTTCACGCGTGAAGACCTCAAAAGGACAAAGCATGTCTGTCAGGCTTGCAACTAGCTTCCATTCCTCCAACTCTAGCCTCATGTATTTCATAGTAGAACCCAGTTTATAGACATACTCATTTATTACCCCCCACTGCTCAGACAGACGCTCAAGCATGTAAAAGGTTGAGTTCCAACATGTTGCCACCTGCTGGTGAGTCCTTTGACTGGCAGTCTACATTCATGTTGAATGCTCCTCAGCTAGCTGCTTCCAGGCCTTAAAAGAATGGCTGAAATGTGTGCAGATTCTTCGGCAGGTGGTCAGTAACTTGCTGACTGGGTCTTCTTTTTTCAAGAAATCTTGCACCACGATGTTAATACTGTGCGCCAAACACGGCACTCTGAAGTAGTTACCATCATGCATGGCCTTAACTATATTACTGCCATTATCCGTGGAAACATAACCAATTATGCGATTTCTTGGATGCAGCCATTCATAGACCTTTCTATCAAACTCCTCCAAAAGGGTTAGGTGCAGTATGAGTTTTCTCCATGGCAAACATGGCTACTGTTGCATGTTTCCGAGTAGCTTGAAAAACTGTGTCTGTGTCAACACCTGCTTTTAACTTGTCTTTAACCCCTGCAAAAGAGACCCAGTGTGCAGTGATGCACATGTAATCAAGGGCTTGGCAACTGGTCCACATGTCTGTTATCAGGTGGATAGTGTGAACAGCACTCTTCTGAATAGCTGCACCAATCACCTCCAGCACATCTTGATGTAGTGCTGGAACAGCAACCCTGGCAAAATAGGACCGGCTAGGAACCTTCCATTTAGGGCTGACTGTTGCCACAAATTCTAGAATACCCGCCCCTGTCACGAAAGAAAAAGGGAGCAGGTCCAGCACTAGCATTTTAGCCAGCTTTGCGTTATACAGATGGGTGGTTGCGTTCAAATGGCGCATCCGACCAAAACATTCTGCTAATGGTGGTCTGGACCGTTTTACGTGATGATGATGATGATGATGCAGCAGACTTCTTAAAACCAGTTAGGCCCATTGATGTACTTTTTCGCATTGGTGTTTCTCCCAGACTCTTAGTGTGCCTCATACATGTTGCAGGGGTAGAGGGTGTGGGTGCTACCACTGCAGTGCTACTGCCAGGGGTACTGGGTGTACCAGAAAAAATGTCTGTCACTTCTTCACTTCCCCCCTGCACGATAAGCCCCTCGTCATCATCATCATCAGATGCAATATCAATGTCTACATTTGGATTTGTACTTTTGGCTTTCCGGATGTTACTTAGGTGCGCCTCCCACTGGATAATGTGGTATTTTTTTAGATTACCTCTCTGGCCTCTGGTGCCATAGTTGGTACCAAGCTTACCCCGGCTAACTGCTTGTCTGCAAATCGAACAAATGACCATGTTTTCTGCATTTTGGCTAACAGTAAAGAAGTGCCAAACTGGGGACTGGAGATGTCTGCTGGTGGTGGAGGTGCTACTTTGAGTTTCAATGCCAGATGAAGTTGAGGATGGGCGTGGCTGAATTAGTTTCTGTTGTTCACTTACAGCACCACTACTTGAGGTAATGGAGGTCGAGCTGGATGGAGGTCCCTGCCGGCCCTTCTGACGAGAAAATATGGAAGCTGTAGTTGGTGTTGTAGTTAACTGCGTTGGTGGTGGTACCAGTGCCACGCCGCCAACATCCCGCTCAGCAGCCATTCGGGATAGGGTCAAAATGTCTGTCTGCTGCATGCCCGCTGGCGCTGGAGTGACGACTGTGATGACTGGGTCATCATTAGACTGTTCATCAGCAGCAGAAGACACCACTTCTTGTTCGTCGTCATCACCCATAAGTGAACCGGGAACCTTCCTTTTAGGCTTAGCTACCTTTGTCAGATCATGGCGTGCCTCCCCCTCAGACTGCATTTGTGGGTTCCAATCAAGATCAAGATCATCAGAAGGAAGGGTGCTTGAAGAAGAACTTGTAGTAGCCCTCCTTGACCTTTTTGTTGCTGGGGATCTGGAAGACAATGGATCACCCTCAGGAGGAGTGGCTTCCTCGGATGATACCTCCGCTTGAATCTCAATTTTCTGATGTGCCCCTACTTCTGGAGGAACAAGCATTGTGGGCAGTTGTGCCGCTCCATGCGCCTCTAGTTGTGCCTCTCCATGCACCTCTCCTTGCGCATGTACTTGCGCCTCTCCTTGCGCATGTACTTGCGCCTCTCCTTGCGCATGTACTTGCGCCTCTCCTTGCGCATGTACTTGCGCCTCTCCTTGCGCATGTACTTGCGCTTGTACTAGTTGCACCTGTGGTTGTCGTTGCGGCTGTGGTTGTTGAACACTCGTCAGCTGAGTTACACCCTGCGTTGATTGTATGCTACTTTCTTGCGATGAGCCAACATCACTGGTCGATGGTGATTGAACAACCAAAGTGGCTGCCTCTGTAGCACTCATGGACTTGGACCTAACTTGGTCTGGTAGCACTGAGCACAATGAAGCGGAGGTGCTGCTCTCAGCTTGGTCCCCGGCGAACCCCGCTGCTGCAGGCGTTGTTTTTTTCCCCAAAAAAAGTGTCTGTGGGCACACCAGTCTCCTTGGTAAGTGGCACCACTTGCTTCTTCTGCTCCTTCTTACTAGCAGTGGCAACTTTCTTTGTAGAGGAGCTACGGCCACCTTTCTTTGGGCCAATCTTCTTCAGATGTCAGAACAGCAGGCCGCAGTTGCACGAGTTGCAGAGTTGTCTGTGGCCACACGTGACGTCACGTGACGTTGTGCTGCACACACCGCTGCAGGACTTCTTCCTGGCACTGGTGTTTCTCTTGTGCACCTAAAAGCAAAGGAAGCCAGAGGAACATCAGTTAAACACCCCAAAAAGTCCAAAAACACACAAAATCAACACAACCCAATGCCATCCATGCCCTCAATGATGTTTAAATTCAAGAGGCCCCACACAAAGCCTTGGTCCATGCACCACTCACTACCCCTGGGCATAATGGGTGAAAGCAGCGCATGCTGGGTGCACGCCTATGGCTCAAAGCACACTGCCTGGCTTCAAAATGGCCCCTTGTCCCCCAGCCACATGGCCAGGCCCTGCCTGGACCAGGCCTCAAAATGGCCCCACCCACATGGCCAGGCCCCAACAACACTCCAAAAAGTCGAAAAACACATAAAAATCAACACAATCCAATGCCATCCATGCCCTCAATGATGTTTAAATTCAAGAGGCCCCACACAAAGCATTGGGCCATGCACCACTCACTACCCCTGGGCATAATGGGTGAAAGCAGGGCAGGCTGGGTGCAGGCCTATGGCTCAAAGCACACTGCCTGGCTTCAAAATGGCCCCTTGTCCCCCAGCCACATTGCCAGGCCCTGTCTGAACCAGGCCTCAAAATGGCCCCCACCCACATGGCCAGGCCCCAACAACACCCCAAAAAGTAAAAAAACACACAAAAATCAACACAATCCAATTCCATCCATGCCCTCAATGATGTTTAAGTTCAAGAGGCCCCACACAAAGCATTGGTCCATGCACCACTCACTACCCCTAGGCATAATGGGTGAAAGCAGGTCAGGCTGGGTGCAGGCCTATTGCTCAGAGCACACTGCCTGGATTCAAAATGGCCCCTTGTCCCCCAGCCACATGGCCAGGCCCTGCCTGGACCAGGCCTCAAAATGGCCCCCACCCACATGGCCAGGCCCCAACAACACCCCACAAAGTCAAAAAACACACATAAATCACCACAATCCAATGCCATCCATGCCCTCAATGATGTTTAAATTCAAGACACCCCACAGAAAGACTTGGTCCATGCACCACTCACTAACCCTGGGCCTACTGGCTAGTGAGGCTTTACAGGCACCCCAAAATAAAAAATAAAAATCCACATATAACAGTGAGCTAAAATTCCATGACATAAATGAGATTTAAGTTAAAAAAAAAAAAACTCACAGAAACAGTTGTATCATGCACCCATGACTAACCCTGGGCCTACTGGATACTGTGGCTACCCACAATATATATTTTTTTAAGTTGTGAAAAAAGTTTTAAAATTGTAGTTGCAGCAACTGCAATGCCCCAAACAAACAACACGAACTTACTTGTAAAATCTCAAATCCAAAAGTGATCCAAACTGCAGAGTCCAAAAAGTCCTCAAATACAAATATCCAGCAGCAGCCACAAAAAGTGATCCTTCCAGCTCCAGATCCAAATCAAAAGTGACCAGGTCATGGACAAAGCACTGGGAGGAGCCTGCTGGACAGGAGCAGGAAGTTGGAGACTCTGGGGCACTTCCTTCCTCCCACCCCCCCAAAAAAATGGACTCCTTGCACCAAAAAGTGCAGCCAAATATCAATCTGAGGAGTTATTCTGATCAGAATCATCATTTTCAGAAGGTTTATGCTGCCTGCTGGGGATTTCTTGTGCAGAATTGCAATTTTTGCAAGTTCGGGAAAGCGAGCTGTTCAAATCTCCCGCCGGAAGTCAGCTGCGCGCCGCATCTACGTGTTCGGCATTGTGTACTCCCGGGATGCGTGATCGCGGGCCCTTATGACGTACTCGCATTGTCAAACTCTCGCTGTGCAAGATGGCGGACCGCGATGACGTAATCGCGGTCGAAAAACTCTTGCGCGATCACGCAAGACCCAAAATGGCGCAGCACAAGCAAACCGGGAGAAAACCAACTCTGCGAACACAGAATCACGGTAAGTCAAAGCCGCGCGCGCGATATTGTATTTTTCAAGCGTGACCAAGCAAAAATATCCGCCAGCTAGCGAATTTGCGGATTTTTGGGCAAATTCGCGGACCGCGAAATTGCCAAAAATCCGCAAATTCCGCGAATGGAACGGATTTTGCACCCACGCTTAGTTTTTAATTTCGCGTATTTCTTCTAAGATTAAGTTCAGCATATCCCTGATGTCTAATTGATAAGTCGCCTTGATCTCCGCGTTTTGACTGACATCGGTGGGCGGAATATCCTGTGTATGCTTTCGGTTCCTGCCTTAGGACTTATCTGACTCAAAGGGATCGAAGGAGTCGAATAAACCTCTGATGGTATTTCTCTTATACTCTTATTCAAGATAGCAGTCGTTAAAGCTGGGTGAGACCGTGTTGGTGCCGGATTTGCCGAAGTCTCCGTCATAGTCTTGCAGCTTTTATTGGGCTCCTCCTGAAAAGAAAAGGGGTCTACCCTCGATATTTCCTTGTCTATTGCTCTCACGGAAAATGTGCAAGATGCTGCCGGGGTATGTTCTAGCACTACTTGTACTTGATTTTGATCCATTTGCTGTTGTAAACCCCCTGAACCACTCCTTTCAGGGGTCCGTTGCATTATTCCAGAGTCTATGGGAGCTCCCATTCCGATAGAGCCCGCTTCTACACATGTTGATGGCGAGGAGGCTGAGGGAGAAGTCAAAAGGAGGCCCGAGGATTCAAAGATTTTAGAGTAGTTCTCTTTGTAAACAACGGAAACTCCTTTATTTCTTTTGCACCTTTCCTCTGGCCTTCTTGCACTGAACTTGCTATGACTGTTACAGCTGCTTCTGGTGGTTCTGGCATAGCTTTAGATTTAGCCTGGTCGACCTCTGATACCACTGTGTCGGAATGCCCCCCACTTTGTACGGGTACAGAAGGAGCAGGGGTGGGAGAGAGCTCGTCTTCTGAGCTTTCTAGGGTGGTATCCAAACCTGGTGAGGCGGAATTATTCCCCCCAACATTTTCCTTAGCAGCCCGAAGGGCGGCTTTCTTTGTCAGTGCTTGGCGAGTCTTCGCCTTTAGGCGAGCTGCAATTTCAGCTTTGCTGGGCTTGCTGGCAACATTACCCTCTTTCTGTGTCTTTCCCATTTCCTCTCTCTTCTCCCTCCTTATTTTGAAAGTTGTAGAGTGATTTTTTTAATTGCCTCGCTCAAAATGTCTTTCTTGTCATTTTATTTTCCTTTACTTAAGCTCAGCAAATATGACTTTAAGTTTCTGCCCCTCAGCCCCTCTACTCCCCCTCCTACACTCCTCCTCACCTCGCCACCTTGCCTGCTCCCGTACTTGATCCCAGTTCAACTTTGGGGGTCCCTTTCACATGTAGCATGTTTTAATCTCCTCCGATAACTTTTTCAGCCAGAGCCAGCCAGCGCCTTCTGTCTACCGCCTTTCACTCTGAGCCTCGGGGTGGCTCCACCAGGTAGTAAGAGCAATGATCGTAAGCAACGGACCTCACGCTGCCGAAAATCGAGTCACTTGCGCCGCACACCCGCCTGCTCCACTACGCGGCACAGTGAGCTACAGCTGTTTTCTGCTCTTTTTTTCCCCCGAAGCCGGCACCGGTCTATCAAAAACACCGCGGCCCATCCACAGCTCCTCCGAGAGTCCTCCTGGTCACAGAAACGGGAGCGCTACGCCTCAGCGCGAATCCTCTCCACATTTCATCCGCACAGTAGCGACTCCAACCCCCGACATTCAGCAACCCGCACGCCAGGGACAGGTAGCTGCCGCCATTGCCGTGGGTGGGGTCACGGGGTCACGGGGTCACCTGAGGCTACACGGAGGCGTGGTACTCCGTAGCCTGCATTCCCCCTCCACACACTCAAACTTGTTTATGTTTGCCCATATGTAATAAAATGTGCTAAGGATGTGAATCAAACTTCGTTAAAAATAAGAGGTTCCCAAATTTAAACAAGGTGAAACAACTCCTTGGTTATAAAAAATTGCAAAGAACATAGAAGATGAGAATTTGTTTTATAGTAATAAGCATTACCCCTTCCCTTTGGCTGCCCCGTAATAAATATGCCACTTTGGGAGAGACCAATCATGTACTTCCCATAAAAGCGGAATTTGGCCTTGAATGCGTGATCAAAATATGTTGTTAATGTTACTTTACGATATCTGGCAAGCTGAACTATTCAGGAGACTGGGACAGCCTCTCGCCTGACAGTAATGTCTTCTAGTTCTCCTGATTACGTTTGAAGATAGATAGATACAATTCAATAGCTTCCATTGTTTCATCCAAGCTGAACGTATAAATTGAAGAATCATCTGCGTAAGCCATGATTTTAACATGGCAACCTATGCAGTTAATCACATCTGCTAACTGCCTTATCATTGGCTTCAAATAGATTACTGCTGGTGACAGATGGCACCCTTGGCATATGCCTTTTCTGTGCTTCATAGGTGAAGTTAGCATCAAATTATTCAAATTTAGAGCTCTTGGTAGAAAATAAACGATTTGCACTTAATTTATAAATATAGGACTTATATTCATGTGACGCATCACTCGACACCAATTTGGCGTATAATGCTAAAATTTCCATTGAATCTTTCACTGTTTGTGCATTATATATCAGGCACATGGCCATGTTCTGTGGGAGGTGGTATCTCGCCCCGCTAAAATTTCATTTTGGTTTTAAAAGACTAATCCCAGCAGATATGAAAACATTGTACTAATATTATCTGTTTTATACTGTAACTGCCCATGGTCATCCTGGATAGCTGGTATGACACAATGGGGCCTATTGCGATGTCGGTCATAAAAGGTCAGAGGCCTTATGACCTACATCATCGGTTTCAATTCCGAATTGAAACCGATGATGTAGGTCATAAGGCCTCTGACATTGATCTCGCCTGTGCCTGCCTCAGAAGCAGTCACTAAGGTGAGCGTTCCAAATTCTAAAGCTTTGCAACCTCGTTGGACTCAATGGGCAAGTTAATTTGACATCAGCTGATGTCACTTTTATCTTTTACCCATTGCTAAAGACACAGGAGTATTAACAATATGAACAAATTCATCCCACTCCGTCGTCTTTGCTTCATCTTGAGTAGTACAAATGCATTATTTATACCAATGGTTCTGCACAACGTGCCGTAGAATCTAAACATGCTTATTCGACGGCATGCGCTATTGTGGAATTTAAGTATAACTTGGTGCACACCCAAGCTCTGGGAGAATGTACAGCTCAGCTTGGGTGCTTTAGTGTTGGCTCTAAAATCCCCTGATCCTGATGTTCTCACTCTCATAGTGTGTGATTCTTTCAAATAGATGATCGCGATTCTAAAGGTAGCTCAATAAAGCATAAAGTGCTTTGGGTCCCAGTGGCCGCTCTTCAGGAACGTTTGCCACTCACACTTGTTATCCATATTCTTGGCCATCAACATGTGGGAGCACATGCTGTTGGTAATTCTTTGGCTGATGACACAGCCAAATCTGCAGTAGCCACCTGTTCAGTAGCAGCAGTAACTAGATCCATGACTAAAATTGATAATGATATTCTTGAGGCTATAGCTGTGAGGAAGGATAGGACGAAGTTCCCACAAGATTTCCCTTCAAAGTATTCTTATCAATTGTCGACATAGCAAATCCCATTTGCTACAATACCGTCATTTTGGGATCGGCTAATTACTAACGAGGACCGCAGGCTTTCTTTGATCATTGCCACCCATAAAGGCATGGCTTCTGCTCATGCAGGAGTTTCAGCAACAGTATCTCTCTTCCAGCAGCATTATTGGTGACGTGGCTTATATAGACAACTCGTAAATTATGTCCTTTCTTGTGACATTTGTCAACAGATTAAGCCCTCCTTAGCTGCACGTCCACCACATATGCAACTTTACATTTCAAATCATCCATTGGTTCTATTTACCTTGATAACTGCGGTCCTTTGTCGTCACACACGGCATATAAACATTTAGTTGCAGTGGATGTGTTCACTAGATTCCTTTGGATTTGGTCGAATTGTAGTGCATGCTCGAAATGCCTTTAGAGATTTGCGTGTCTTTGTTGGGACGTTTGCCTGAAGCACCTTCCACTCTGACCAAGGTCCAGCGTTTGCCTGTAAGGCTTACAAGGACGCAATGAAGTCACTGGGGGTGCTGGTGCAATTTTCGTCTCCATACCGGCCTGAGGGAAATTCTGTAGTGGAGCAAATGAACAGAGACTTAAAGCAATCTTTGACAGCCAGAGTTTTAGGTACTGGTAGGAGTTGGCTGACTCATTTGTATGAAGTCCAATGTGCACTTGATAATCTCCCTAGAAGATCTCTGGGTGGGCGGACCCCATACGAAATGCTCTTTGGCATCACAATGTTTGTGCCAGACCTTGATGGTCTGGACATTGCAGCAGCAGCCGCAACCTTTTATGTAGATAACCATTGTGCTATGCTACAAGATCTACAAAAGACTCAAGATGCTCTTGCAAAAGATAATTTGCCTTCGTCCACGGATGCAGCGGTGCTGATTCCTGTAACTGTCTGGCTTCCAAAAGTTGGTGATCTCGTCCGAGAGAAGTTGGAGAACAAAAAAGAATTTGGTCTATCCTATTGTGCACCGGAACCAGTTCTAAGATTGCATGGTACTTGTACTGTGATTTTACCCCACTGCCTGGTTGGAAGGAGAATCGGTTCATTCCCATTGAACATGTCAAGTTACATCATTTGGCCAATACTGAATAATATGCCTAGAAAATGCCTAGAAACGTTCCTTGACCGTATGTTTCTTTGCACCCGATGTCTTCAATAACAAATCCTTTGCAAATGGAACGCGAAGTGGAGATCTACGTTGATCTGTTGCCTGTTTTATCATCAACTTCCAATGCCATGCATCATCACTATGCTTCTCTGCCATTGGAAGCTACGGTTGCCGTTCCAGATACTGTGCTCCATTCAACATTTAATGCTGATCAGCCCCATTGTTTCGCCTGGTTATTATTTGGACAGTGATAACTTTTTTTCAAATTCTTTTTCGTCTTCTTAGACTACCACTGAGGCGAAGCCCCCCCCAGTCAATTTTCCATTTTCTTTTCCTGGTTTTGAAAAACTTATCTGATTCTGCCATGGGCTTACGTATGGCTGCTGCTTACGATGGTCTTCTTCTTTATGTGGATTATGTTTCTGACAGTTTTTTTCCCTTTTAATCAATGGACATTATTTATCTGAACACTCTGCTGGGCATTTGGTCGATGGAACATTGGCCCCATATACTTCGTCTCGCAAAATGAAAATGGGTCAACCCAACATTAACATCTCAGCGTTTCCAGTCAGCGATGGCATAGTTTGGGATAAGGTTACATATGAAATCAACGGCCCGACTGAGACCATTCGACTGCCATACATCTTTTGTGTTTCCTTAGGTGATGTAATCACGCCAGGAATGCATTCTGATGACTGGGATATTAATGCTGTTGGTGCATTGTTTCAGATTTACGATATTACACTGCTTTTGAAACTGAGGATTTATATTTAGATTCTGCTAATTTTGCTGATTTATTCTTTTTTTAACAATATGGTCATCATTTTTTACATAAATCTAATACAGTCAGAACTCAGGTAAATTAAACACTATGGGAACATTGTCCTACGCCATTTCAGGGTAGTTCACAAACACAGATGAAAAAATGTGTTTATTTTTCTGGATATAATCTCTCAGACCCAAAATCTTATTATTTTCGGTTGAGTGCACCAACACACACGAAATTCATGCTGTCCCATACTAACTTGGTATACTCTTCAACTTTCATAACTGATTTGTCCTTAAAAGGTTATGGATATTTGAAGGACATGATTGATTTGAAATCAATATGCGGTACCAAAGATTGGCAGGTGCAAACTAAATCATTGCATTGCGCATGTTTGATTCCATCACAGCTGATGTTTCTAAATCGGACTACACAACAGACTACTTGTTTTGGTTTAGCTACTGCAAAATATTTAAACTTTCCGTTGTTTCCTTTGTTGGCAGCCTATGATACCTGGCAGCAATATACAAATCATACTCTGGATGATTTGAATTATATGGTCCAAAACGGTACCCTTAACTGGTCCACTATTAATCCCTTGGATTGTTTAATATGGCCTCTCAATACTAATGCGTGCCAATTGCGTTTTTCAGGTGCATCTAGTGGATTTACGTGCAGTAGAGCAGACCCTCGTTTCACACAATCACATTCGGTAACTACATATCCTGTGGGTAAATTGTGCCAGCAATGGTTGAAACATTCTACTTTGTCGTCTGTGAAACAACATCTCTCACTTTTATCTGGTGACATTGATTTGGCTGACTTCCTTTTAAGTCCAAAATCGCTTGCCCTCAACAGTTTGCATATGCGGCATATGATGAATTTTGGAAACTGTCACAGATGGAAACCACATTCCGCTTAAGACAAATTGATCAAGACAATTTGAGAAAAGTTTTAGATGTAGTCTATAACAGTATTAATATTTTGTCTTCATGTATTTACAGATTGGATACTATTGTTCATCTGTTATTGACATTGTACAAAATTATGCATCTATGTTGTATTATGGTCAAAATCAATTGCGATCTGTCATGCAATTTGGATGGACTTTACAAACTTTGAAAAATGAAAATGTCCCATGGGATTATTTCAATGCTACTGCTCTGTTTTTACCTTTTAATCTGACAGACAAGCAGAAGCTTATGTCCATGAAAGATTCCACATACACTTTGTTACATAATGAGAAACTAGACCAGTAGCCCTTCCAAATAGCCAAAACTGATTCTTCAGTATGGTTAATACATAGGGTTATATCCTTGCCCATTTCCCTTTTTTTAGTTCACTTCATGCATGAAACATTATCCAATTGGTAGATTTGAGCCCCTCAGTAGTATTTTTATGCACACATTATTGTCCTTACCATTCACATTTCAATGTCAACGGGATAAAAAGGAAATTTTCCTAACAGGGGAGGACTGTGATTCTACAGTGGGACATGCTTTGGTCTACACACAAGTTAAGTTTCATGGCGCTTGCAACGTCACAGCCCCTAATTTGGCGTGTTTTCTAAAAGGAACACCAGTCCCATCCATTATTCCCATGCGAACTTTGCTTTCAAACAGAAATGATCTTATCCTGAATCACCACAACTGCTGCGGCTTACGAGCCGGCATTCCGTATATAGTAGCCATTTCCCAACGAGTTACTTGTAGCAATGTTTTTTTTTCCGCCCCCGCACAGGAGTGTTGATAGGTCACTTTGGCCTTCCATTCCCACTTTGAAAGCAGATTTCAATAAACTAAGCAGACTCAAAGCGCTATTCTTTCAACAAGAGGTCGCTCTCACTTCGGCTCGAGAGCCCTCGAATTGCAGGTGGCTGGAACATCGAGTGGAATTCAGTCACTGCTAAATACGAATTTCCCACAACATTTTGGGGAACTGATTCATCAAATATTTAATGCGTCTGATACTGAAGGCTTTGCTAATTTCTGTAAGCTTGTGATATCCGGCCTTGTGTCCTCCATTTTTGGAGTAATACCGGCTTTTATTCATTCTACTATTTTTCAGCACCTTCGGAGGGTTTCCACTGATGCTCTTGCTGGGGTACGGTGTGCTGGTACTCCTTCTCCTGTTATGCAATGGCTGCCCATTATGTGGTACTACACAGACCCGGCCAATTGTGACTGTACCATGAACGAATGCAACAAGTTTTTGGATGCTTGCCATTGGCGACGCTTGGTGTGAGTTATGGACTTACTTTTCGCTTCACCTGTTTCACTCGCGTGCAACCGGTGTTCTATTGCCGAAGATGCCCTTTCTGTTGGACCTTGGATGTCTGCCTCTCCAATACATCATGCGCTGACCTGTATTATGATGTTCTGTTGGTAGGTTCATTGCTGGCCCGTGACCAGGCCTGTTCTGGGGACGGCCGTTTGATGCATGCGGCTGCACTTGGAGTGTTGGCAGGCTGGAATACCTCTGATGCTTCACATCGCCTCTTGCAACGGAGTTTCTGCGAAAATCACGCAATTTGCCTGGATATGCTCCTGGAAGCATTAGATTATGAGGAGCACGTATGTTCATTCAAACTGCTCAACTAGATGGCATCCCTCTTTGCTACAAAAGACAGGGATGACCTTTTGACACTGCTTGCATTCCATGGTGCCTATAATCTGATGAACTTTCCAGGCTCGCCTTAAAAAAATGTTTCCATTATTGATAATACTTTTGAACAAACAACAAAAACATACTGCAAAAGGTTCACAGTTGACTTTGTGTTTATTATACATTCTCATTTTTTTACATGCGTTTCTGGCTCTGCATACCATTGCACTTCTGTTTTCTCTATATGCTACGACCTGGCAAGAGGAGGGTCTCACATGGCCGATGGGTACATTGTCGACATTACTAAGTTAGTATGAGCCCTGCAGTCACAATGCAGCTTTTGCGGCATTACTACAAAGTTGTATTTTTGTAAGACTCTGTTTATGCCTTTCACATGAGAACTGTTTGCTGTGTTCGTTCTCTGCTTGTTCCTGGAGTTTAGTCTGAACATTATGAGCAAGGTCGATAAACAATGCTCCTTGTTATCCTGTTCTGGTCAGGCCCTAGCACCTAGACAAAGCACACTAACACAGCTGCGGCTGGAAGCTCCTACTTTGATATTACGGGGATAAATGCTTAGGCATCACACACTTAGAGAGGGACCTTTCCAGGGAGAAGAGCAACACACACCTACAATGTGGTACATTCCATCTATGGTCTAAGGTATGAGGTCTGCTGACAAGTCCCAGAGATCTACTATTATATAATAATACTCAATCTAGCCCAGGGGAGGGAGGTTAGGCACTATAATCCTTTCTCCATAGTCTATATCAGATGACACCGTCTTTTATGATGAATGGCCTAGCTGCAATGCTAACGATATTCGTGTTATGCATTTTTCTGCTTGTTGTGGCACGTATACTGCATGTTAGAGCACGTTAGTTAAAATAAACTTTTTAAACTATATTCGTGTCTCAGTCAGATCTTATTGTGGACAGGTACGAGAGTGTGAGCGAAAAGGTGTGTCTTGTTACCACGATTCCTGAGAGATATGGAAGTTTAGTGTTCTGGGGTGTCTAATCATCTGCTTCTCCATGAGTGAGTAGGAGGACGAGGGAGACACTATAGCTAGTCGGTCCTGAGCTTGTGAGTACTAAAGAGGTAGGAAGGCACAGTCCCTATTCACAGAGGTCTCATAATCCTGCGCATAGCTCTATGTATGTGCAGAATCCCTGCAACATGGCACCACCAACGTTTGGTCTGGTACTTATTTGCAAGACCCCTGAGTAGTAGTTGCGCTTGTCCACAATACCCTCTCACCAGTTTTGGCGACGTCCGTGGTGCAAGACGGTTTACCTCCTATAGGTGAGATTTTATACGTTTTTCAAGCTTGAATTTTAAAAGGTTTCATTTTCTCTGTTCTTAACCCAGTTTTGCGTTGCCTTTTTCTCAGCTTCAATTACAGTGTCTATAATGGCTATTAACATTGCTGTACCTAACCGCACTGCGGTTACTGCGCATTTGACCCAGCATAGAGTTCCGATTGCGGGGGCAGATTTTATTTTTGTCGTAGAGGCGGATGACGCTTTCCGCTTTTTGTTTTTTTACTCCTGGGTTATGTTTTCAGCTGTTGATATAAACGATAATTTCTTTCATGAATATGAACGTGGTGCGGTTGGGCAAATTTACCGTCCATATTGTTTACTTGAAGTTCCATTGTCAGCTTAGGAGCATATCATATGGTTAAATGGCGCCCTTCCTCACCCTCTTTCAGTTGACCGTTTTGGCCCCTTATTGGTCGATGGGCCCATGTGGCCCGTTTTGGCGGAAATTACACCACCTCTAAATTATCTTGGTCTTTCACATGCAGAGCTGTGCATATTGCACACATCCTTGATTCATATACACAGAAGTGTCATTCAGTATCTGTCTCGTAACATACCGGCGGCTCCGGCAGGTGCCGCTCAGCCGACCGGGGCGTGGTGGCGTGACTATTAGTCCTATCATGATTAATTAAGGTGATGGGGAAGCGACCTCAGAATAGGGATTAATTCCCTTTTTGGTTGGCTGAGAAGTTTGAACAACTCAAAGCTGTTTTTCCACACACGTCTCCTGTAGATACACACACAGGATACTCACGATGAGCTTGTCTAAAGGCCTTATTCCCAATCTGGCAGATTGCACCCCTTGGGGAAAGGTGTTTGCGGCGGTTTATTCGATTTGTTTTGGCAGCCCCTCAATGACCATGCTTCCAACGGTTCTTAAGAAGGTTCAAGATGAACATGAGGCAGACGCTGCCCTAGAGTTGGGGATGAGATTAGTAGGCGTGTTCCCTATTGTCTCCGACTTGATTCTTGCAAACGTCAAGGGGGAAGCAGTCAGCTTGCAGGTAAGTCAGTGCCTAGAGGCAGTAGCTGACGTTGATACCCAACGTGAATTGCTGAAGATTATTGCGAACATATATAAATCCTTGGGGCTCAATGATCTTGGAATTAGACTTTTTACTCAAACACAGAATAATCCACCGCCTGAAAAGGAGGGGTGTCCAGTCTTTCCTAAAAAGGCTTGGAATAGAAATCAGCGGCCGCAACAACAGAAGCAAGGTTTGCGTGCAGGTTAACTGACGCCTGATACTTCTGAGCATAGATATGATTTGCGTGACCGCTCTAAAATTAGGAGACCTGAGAGGTTTCAGGTTTCTGATCCTTGCTCTCCTTGTTGCTTTCAGGAATCATCGGAACAACAATTCTATGAAGGGGAGTGACTGTCAAGGTTTTATTCTAAACTCCCAGAATAGGCTTGTTGCTCAAATGGGTCCATCTCTCAATCGCCCCACTCTCTGATGCTATAACAGTGCAGTGGGTTGGAATGATTAAGCGAGGGAAGGAAAGGATGGGGACCGCAGGGAGGAGGACCTACAACACAAAAACCAGTTAGAGGAAGGTACTATCTCCACTCTCAATTCAATATGATATAGCACCAGAAACAGAAATACCATAACTACCTGTAAAGGAAAATAACTTGACGTCATGTAAACATTCTTGTTGGAGATACCTTATCAGCCGAAAGGCTCTCTAAATGTAAGCGAAGAAACACCCTTCAGCATTTACTGAAACACACCATGGGTAAAAACCACACACACACTACACCACTCGTTACCCACCACAGCACTAAAAGATTTGGCGTCACGGGGGTGAGTAACGACACACACCACTATCCCCTGCTATGAAGAAATGAAACAAAGAACAACGTAAGGCAACGTCAGTGAAAATCTGTCAACATAACTTACCATTGATATGCATTAAACTACCGCCCCTCACAATCCTGGCTGTTCACTTACAGCCCATATATCCATGAAGTATTTCCATCAGTAATGTCTCGTACACCAATACTCAATAATTAACAGAAAATGTATAACCATGCACTTCAGTGTGTATGTATCAGGCGTTTAGGGCCCCCCCATCTGGGTTAATGATTCTTGATTTGCCCTTAGGCCTCTGGATAGCTTGATCTAGGAATTTAGAACATACACAGTTCAATACTGGTGACAGCGTTACCCTTACTGCTCTCGCAACATTCAAATCCGACACAGTTTCTTCTTCCTTCTGCTTCGCTCCAGCTTCGGCGTCAGAAACCACCAGAATACGCTGCAAGGACGAACACCGCCGTCTGGATAGAAAAAGCTTCCGGGTATGCACTTCATCACCCGCCTGTGCGCGACCCGATTAGGAAGGAGGATGGGAAGTGTAGTTTGAGCATGAGACAGGGATGCTTTCCACCGCGTCATCGCCTCACGTTAGTGAGTCTCCTTGCATCTTGAAATTAGGGACGTGCGACAGTGACAGGCTTGCAGACAAGTCGAGACCACGCAACAACGACGTGATCAGCCACACCAGTTTGATATAAAAGCCAAACCAGAGGGACTACCTCCTTATCGTGTCTCTTTTCAGAAGAAAAAAGTTGCTGCACTTACTGCAACCTATGCCGCAGATGGTGAGAACCCGACTTCTCTTTTGGAGATGGGTAGTGACTCTCCTCAACAGCATGGCGGAAGTTACTATAGTGCGGGAGGCAGTCTGTCCTTGTCTGGAGGCGAGAGCAACTGATACTTGTGGAAACAGCGGATACACGAGTTGCACCCTCTGATATTAAACGGACAATTACAGCGGTCTTTTGGGACAACTTTACCTCCTCTTATGACATTTTGTTGGCGGAGGCGGGCTGACCTCCTCCATTAGTTTTTGCTTCTTCTCGGGGGGAGGACGTAATACTACTGAGTTTTCCCTGTTACGTCTCAGAGGAGGAGAAACAAGCTTACCCATCGGAATGGGCATGATCCCTAGCGCATGCTGTGTATCGTAATCAGGTGGACTGGGATGAGGATTCATCGGCACATGAAATGCATTTATTTTCTATGCGTCATCCACAAGCGCAATATCCGATCAAGCGTGATGCAAAAGTGTCCGTAACTGACATTCTGACCCAACTGGACTATCACGGTGTGATTGAACCGGACGGTTCATATCCCATAGTTTTGGATTGCATAAATGTAAACAGTCATGTTTTTAGGTTTGCAGTACAGAACCCACACAGCTCGGTATTGATAAAGACCATAGTTCGTAAGAAGTATACAACCACTCTGGACATATCCAATGGATTTTATTGTCACAATTTGGCCCCTGATAGCAGTCACTTAACCGCATTCACTGTGGTCAGCAATCAGATATTGTTTACGAGTTTGCCTATGGGCTATAGGAATACCCCTGGGGCTTTTGCTACACGTGTTGTGTCTCTCCTACACGACATAGACCCTGCTGCTTTCTCGTACCTCGATGACATTTATTTGACAGATGACAAATTATTACTGCATCTTGTGTGTATGGATCGCATAATTTTGTCTTTTGCAGACTTAGGATACAAATTAAATTTTGCTAAGTCACACACCGCCTATTTGGCGGTACTCTTCTTGGGTTACGAGCTCAACAATAAAGGTAGGGTATTGGCCCCCCAATTTTTGGAGAAATGTGCTCAATTGCAACCTCCGTCTAAAGAAGTTACAATCTGTGCTGGATTTTTTTAATTTCGGGATGACATATATTCCGGATTAGGCCCAGTGTATCAAACTGCTTCACACGTTGATACAACCTTCTTTTTCGTCTTCCAGTTGGCTTCCGGAAAACACCATAATTCTTCGGTCTTAGCAGTCTGATCTGCTTGCGACCAACTTCTTGTTAACCCGTGATAATTCTACTAATTTAGTGATAAAAATTGTGCCAGGTACAGTAGTTTTCACTTATTTGACGTTCAAAAAGGGAGACACAGTCCCCATTGCTTACAATTCGCACTTGTACACATCGGTGGAGATGTGTTTTTCCACCATTGAAAAAATTCTTACGGCAGTATACATTATGATTCTTAAAGAGCGCTCTCTTGCTCCAGGTAAACACATTCTTATGATCTCGGCTGTGCATGCTCTAGAAGCAGTCACTAAGGCGAGCGTTCCAAATTCTAAAGCTTTGCATCCTCTCTGGATTCAATGGGCAAGTTCATTGACATCGGCTGATGTCACTTTTATCTTTGACCCATCGTTAAAGACACAGGAGTTTTTACAATATGAACAAGTTCATCCCACTCCATCGTCTTTGCTTCCTCTTGATCTGTACAAATGCATTATTTATACCAATGGTTCTGCACAACCCGCCGTAGGATCTAAACATGCTTATTCGGTGGCCTTTACTAGAGTAGCAGGCTCTATGGTTGATGGGGAATTTAAGTCTACCTTGGTGCTCACACAGGCTCAAGGAGAATGTACAGCTCAGTTATCTTAGCTACGTGCTTTAATGTTGGCTCTAGAATCTGCTGGTCCTGATGTACCCACTCTTATAGTGTGCGATTCCTTTTACTGTGTGAAGTGCTGCAATGACAATCTTTACTTTTGATCTCAAAAGGATTATCGCGATTCTAAAGGTAGTGTAATAATGCATAAAATGCTCTGGGTCCCTGTGGCCGCTCTTTAGGAACAATTGCAACTCACACATGTTATCAATACTCTTGGCCATCAGCGTGTGGGAGCACAGGCTGTTGGTAATTCTTTGGCTGATGAGGCAGCCAGATCTGCAGCAGCCACATGTTCAGTAGCAGCAGTAACTAGGTCGATGACTAAAATTGATAATGATATTCTTGTGGCTATAGTTGCGATGAAGGATGGGACGAAGTTCCCACAAGGCTTCCCTTCAAAGTATTGTTATCATTTGTCACCTGAGCAAGTTCCATTTGCTACAATACCGTTCGTTGGGGATTGGCTGATTCGTAACGGGGACCGCAGGCTTCCTTTGATCATTGCCGCCCATGAAGGCATGGCTTCTGCTCATGCAGGAGTTTCAGCAACAGTATCTCTCTTGCAGCAGCTTTATTGGTGGCGTGGCATGTATAGACAAACTCGTAATCATGTCCTTTCTTGTGACATTTGTCAACAGATTAGGCCCTTCACAGTTGCACATCCACCACATGCTCAACTTTACATTTCAAATCATCCATTTTGTTGTATTTACCTTGATCACTGCGGTCCTTTGTCAGACACTGCATATAAACATATTTTAGTTGCAGTAGATTTGTGCACTTGATTCCTTTGGGTTTGGCCGCAATCTAGTGCTGATGCTCGAAATGTCATTAGATTTTTGTGTGTCTTTCTCGTCTGGCAACTTCTACTCTGACCAAGGTCAAGCGATTGCCTCTAAGGCTTATGAAGTCACTGGGGGTGCCGGTGAAATTTTCGTCTCTATGCCAGCCTGAGGGCAATTCGGTAGTGGAGCAAATGAACTGAAACTTAAAACAATCTTTAACAGCCAGAGTTTTAGGTACTGGCAGGAGTTGGCTGACTCATTTGTATGGAGTGCAATGTGCATTTAATAATTTCCCTAGAAGATCTATTGGTGGGCGAACCCCATACGAAATGTTCTTTGACATCACAATGTTTGTGCCAGACTGTTAGACCTGGCACCTTGGCGTGGGTCTCCCTTACATTGTTTGCTGTTGCCTCATGTGTTATTGCTGGTTTTAGATGCTTTGGGCACTGGGTCACTGCTGTCCAGTGCCACAGTGGGATTCCTTCCTATGGTAAATTGATGTGCGAATTAGTGACTCCATGATTGACTTGTTCGTATAGTGCACTGAGTGTGTCCGGGGCTTGTAAACCAAATGCTGCTGGTGGGCTTGCAGCACTGGTTGTGCCACCCACGGAAGCAGCCTCGTAAAATGTGTCTCAGGTCTGCCATCGCGGAACCTGTGTGCAGTCCGGTACTGCTGTGTCGACTGGGCAAGCGCACCCACTTGCCAGTCCCTAAACCTTCCCTTTTCTTCATATCAGACACCCCTGTGGTAGGCCCAAGGGCAGGGTGCATTGTAGGTAAAAGGTAGGACATGCCCTGATGTGTGTGGCATGTGCTAGTAGTAAATTACAAAGGTAAAACAATATCCCAAAAGGTATAAATGAAGAGGCAAATTATATTGCATGCACAAGGCATTACATAGGTCGGAGAAAGGAGACACTTATTCAAAGTATTTCAATTCAAAATTAATTTTAGTATTTTAGTATGCAAATCATGAAAGGAGAAATTCATAAGGGAATAATTATGTACAGCACACAGTTCAAGAATTCGAGTGACAACCAATAAAACTTGGTGCTCAATATATACAAGTGGTATGTGGCAACGCAAGTGCAGGAGTGAGCAGCGACGGACAGCGCAAGGTGAGCAAGGTGAAATATATACGGTGAATAGCTCAACATGTGACACAAAATTCAGTGACTTTATATCACACAATTCGCAATTTCAATGGAGTCACAACACAGTGCGCCTATTGTTTGCGCTGTGGAGTCGACGGCGTTTCGGTCCTTAATCAATGTGGACCATCCTCAGGACGAGGTTGTCTCGTTTGGGGTGCTGTAGGCAGTTCCAGTATCAGCCCCGATCCAAGGGATCCAGCGGAGAACGTCTAACCACCTGGGGACTGATGCTTTGGTAGACGAATTGTGTAATATAAAGTCACTGAATTTTGTGTCACATGTTGAGCTATTCACCGTATATATTTCACCTTGCTCACCTTGCGCCGTCCGTCGCTGCTCACTCCTGCACTTGCGTTGCCACATACCACTTGTATATATTGAGCACCAAGTTTTATCGGTTGTCACTCGAATTCTTGAACTGTGTGCTGTACATAATTATTCCCTTATGAATTTCTCCTTTCATGATTTGCATACTAAAATACTAAAATTAATTTTGAATTGAAATACTTTGAATAAGTGTCTCCTTTCTCCGACCTATGTAATGCCTTGTGCATGCAATACAATTTGCCTCTTCATTTATACCTTTTGGAATATTGTTTTACCTTTATAACCTTGAACCCCAATCCCGATTGGTTTATGGGTCACACTCCTGTTTTTCTTTACAAAAAAAAAGTAGTAAATTACAGCCATCTTCGTTTTTCACTACTGCAAGGTTACCTGTTACCCATAGGCCAGAATGGGCAGTTTGATAATTACATCCTATAATCCTAACTGACTCAGGGAACCAGCTAGAAATTCGAGTTTAGTATGTGATAAAATACGTCTTTTAGTGAAGTTGGTTTTAACATTCTGTGTTTGAAAATACCACTTTTAGAAAGTAGGTATTTTCTTGTCTAACATCCAAGCCTGTCTCTGCTAGGTTGTGTATTCCTTGTCTGGAGTTTGAGTGACAGGGGTTGGGGGATTCCAGGAGACAGGGTGAGTCATCCCAGGGCTGAATAGAGAGAT
Source organism: Lissotriton helveticus (assembly GCF_964261635.1). Taxonomy (NCBI): domain Eukaryota; kingdom Metazoa; phylum Chordata; class Amphibia; order Caudata; family Salamandridae; genus Lissotriton; species Lissotriton helveticus. The sequence continues at coordinate 438,326,897 of NC_136068.1, forward strand.
CTGCATGTAGATGGGTGAGAGGAGTTGCACCTCGGACCAGAATAAGGCTGGGCCTTCCCTCCACAAGGCTGGCTCCACCTCCTGTGGTGCGTCTGATGACCCTGGCCTTCACCGTGAAAGGAAAGAAGGAGTCCTGTCAACAGATTGCTCCAGGACTTGTGGAAAAGTAAATTTTGCCATGTTCTGTGTCCCTACGTGTTCCCCATGTTATGTTATATGTGCACGATTAATATGCATATGTATTCCCCATGATCGATTAAAGACGCAATTACGGCTGTGTCCATCTCTAGTATGCCAGTTCCTAGTTCTCGTGAAAGCTACGAGTATTAGGCCTATGTAAAGCTACGTTGCCACGTTTCTCAGTGTGCACGTTATTTTATTGTAAAGTCCCCGTTTCTAGGCCTCAAAAGGGCCCGGACTCAGATTCAGCTCCTGTCTCCTGAACCCTCGCTGAGGAGCGATACAGCCCCCACCTGTATCCCTGACCCTTCACTTACTTCCTGCCTCACAGTGCCCGGCTCGGCCTGGCTCTGCCTGCCAGTCTGCCAAGAGTATGTTATGATTCTAGTTATCAGTCCAGCTCTCCTTCTCTGCATTCCTAAGCTACTGAATCGCATCAATAGTTTCAGTCATCGTCTAGCCTTTACGTCTCCATGTAAGAGAAATACTGTATTAATGATCATTTAATATTCCTCAACACACATTACATGTAGAATAATGCATGCACCAGTCTTAGTGTCTGTTAGCCTTTGCCCTGATAACTTTTGGATTCTATCAACATGTTCTCTAAACATCAGATACTAGATAGTGTTTAGGTACATGTCGCTCTGACTCTCCAGACTTCAGTCTCTGCTTCTAGCTCAGAAGTCATAGCCCCCAGCTTCTCCCTGGTAACACGTCATTGTCAGTTTGCGCGCACCACTAGGTTAGAGGTCCCGGCTCCTTAGGTAGCCCCCTCCATGTTTCCGCCCCATTTATGACATATTCCGTTACGTTTACATCACATGTCTATGTTCACGCCTCTTGTTACACCCACTTTCACCCTTATCTTTCGCGACTGTTACAGGCCCCACCCACTGTTACGCCTACTGTATGTATTGTAATGTAATTGTTTTAGTATATATACTTGTGCACTGTTATTAAAAAAGGTTATCCCTTTAGCGCGCTCATTCCAGCTCCTGCCCGACAGCTGTCGGGGCCCCCCTGTTGGCTAGCCATCCCAGATCTTCCCCGTGCAGGTTGTCCTGTTCCTGTCCTTTATGCTGTATTAAACCTGCAAACTCCTACTACCTCGAATCTTGACTCTTATTTATTGAGCTATCTGTTATTGTTATATCTAGTCAAAAATAGAGGTATTATTTATTTATTTACCACATAATGGCGCCCGAATAGGGACTTGCCCTTTCCCCACGCGCCGGAGAAGCCACGCAAGCCCCCTGATCCTCTGCAGCCGTGACGGAACCATACCGTGCACGTGCAGATATTTCTGCTTCAAGTATCCCTCAGGCCCACGGAGGAGACGGAGGTTGCGGTCCAGCATCCAGACGAGGCGGTGGAGGAACGCGGCGAGTCCCGACCAGAGCCCAAGCCGAGAGTCCCAGGTCCAAGGTATCCGGAGGCCCACCCGTAACAGAAGTCCGAAGTTCGTCCGTCCGGCGTCATAGCAGTCCAGTCCAGTCCGAGGCCTTCCGTTCTTGCTGCCCGGTGAGTACCGTTGCTGGGGTAGTATCTAGACAGGGTCAATTGCATTGTCTCTGGTCCGTGGGTTTGGGGTACACAGATCCAACACGAAGTGTCCACTTAGGTAGATGCGGGTCCTGACGTGTCTCTTTATGAGACCGGTAAGTTTCGTACTGTTTTAGCAGTGCATCTAGTTTCTGTTCTAGTCCGTTCTGTTCTCGAGAAATTCATGTATTCTGTTTTCAGTATTCCAGGTAGTATTTTGTCAAAACTGTTATTGTAAATGTCATCCATATATTTCAATGTCGTGGTATGAAAGTGGTGTAATTATCGTGTTCATTGTGTATTGTATTGTGTCTAGACTACAGTTCAGTCATGCCTTTGTTTTCCAAGTTACGTCAGTTAAAAACTAGAAAAGGTCTGTTAGAAGAAGCAGTTCCTGTCCCGCCTAGGGACAGTCCAGGTCATTTTATGTATCAAAAGCATGGCATAAGTGCCATATTGTATCTAGATTTGTGGGTGGAGTACACCAAACAGTTAGAAGAAAAGTACAGATGGCCCGTATCGGGTACATGGGATGCCGAGTGCATCATGCGAGTAGAAGAAGCATTATGGAAAAAGAAAGCCAGACAGTCACAGAAAGATGCCATCGAGTTATGGCGCAAAGAATCTCATAAAAGAACCGAAAAAGAAATCAGAAAGTCAGAATTAAGTAGAGAAACCTCAGAGAGAGCCCAAGAAAGGGAACTAATCGAAATAGGTGAACGAGTTAAAACCGAACAGTCAGACAGACAGAGGAATGCCCTCATTAAGGGTATGTATCCTCTTCTTGCCGAGGGCTTGCCAAAAGCAACCCCGGAAGCATCCAGTAATTTTCCGCCACCCTTAGTTCCGACCAAGCTACGTCACAAACAGACCGCAGCTGATATTTTTCTCTCGTCCTATTTGGACGACACAGTCCCAGAATATGCAAATCCTGTTCCACCAGCTCCTGTAAATAATGTAATTCATGGTCCTCCAGTCACCGGGGCACCTGTTACAACACCTGTTACGGTACCCCCGGTCCAGCCCGTAGTACAAATTCCCGCTACTTCAGTCACTCTGCCAGCACGAAGAGTATCAGTCGACGATTCCAGTATAGGGGCCGCGGGAGGAGGTCCTCCTGGTACCCCGCCGCCAAGTAGACGTTTAGGAGCAGTCGAGTTACATGAACGTGCGTTACAGCGTACGCCTAAATATAAGTCCATTGCAGAAATCAGGCGACTTCTTACTGAATGCTGTTATGATCCAGTCCCAGGCGAGGATAGTATGGTTATATATTCCGTACGTATAAGGCAGGTGTCCGAGTATTTGGTCACCCTACCGAATATGAAAGAAGATCTAGACAGAATGTATCGTTTCATTCGTACAGGACAAGATCCAGAAAGTATTGCTGAAGTCATGTCTCTCAGGAAATCCGAGATCCAGTTTATGCTATTAAAGTTTCTGATCAATTGTTTAATACGGGAACAAGATTCCCCGACTAAAGATCCGACCGAAATGAAAATTCTGACAAAGTGGAGTGATAATATAGCCGAGGGTAAGCACAAGACACTCAATAGTATAGAGCATATGTATAAGAAAATTCGTAAAGAAATAATAAGGTTACACGAACAACGCAAAGAAGCACAAGTAAGCGAGAAAGAAAATGACTCTTCTACTGAAGAGGTAGAGGACGAGAATACCGCCAGAATAGCGTATGTAGGTAAATCTAGATTTCCAGACCGACATTTACGCCTAGAACACAAGAAAGTCTTTCATCTTCCAGCACCAGAACAAGGTTCTCTAGAACAAGTATTTCAAGCTACCGATCAAATTCTGAAATCACGAATCGGTTATAGTGAGTTAAGTACTATGCATGAACAAGAACTAGCCCGATCAGCAGTCCGATGGATTACTGATTCTACCACTTTTCCAGACGAAATAGTGGCACAAATGTTTCTGAAACTGCCCCCAGCCGAGCAGCGACTGGTGGGTATGTATATGATCCAACACCTCATTACGCTGTATGAGGGTCAACATTCTGATCCAGGTCCGTTACATGATGTCCTGAACGAGTTACTCCAGTATAGATGGAAAGGTTTAGGTACTGATTTAATTAGTGTCATTCTAGAACAGCGCCACAAATATAGAACGTTTTTGAACCCGCATTTTGTTCATGTCTCACCTCCAGAAAGTAAACCGTTTTACATAGACAGACAGCATCCGTTACGAGAAGTACACCCAGTTAGGACAACGGGTGGTGAAATGCAACGAGTATTTGTTTACACCCCAGTTACCAAGATGGAACTCTTAGAGATGAAGAAATTAATTCCCTGTCACGACAAAGATCCAGCAGGGTTCCACCGAGAATTAAAAGACATGCTCCGTATGGGAGAATACACGTATCCAGATATTATTAAAATGTTAAAAGTCCTGTTGCCCGCAGGGGTATACGAAAAACTCAAGGAAAAAGATTGGGAGGTGGGAGAGAAAAAGATCGATTGGACAGCTCTAGAAGCTGAAGATTGGAGTTCTGGACTTTTTAGTTCCGTCCAGAGGTGTCAGGGACAACACCCGAAGACCCCGGAGTTCAACCTGTCTCGGTGCACAAACAAACAGAAACACGGGCTTCTCGATGGTGGCGTCAAAGACCAAAGGTTTATTACTGCAGGGACACAGAAGTCACAGAAACTACACATGGGCAGTATCTAGGAGCCTGTTCAATTTGTACAAAGAGGGTTGTTCCTTATATACTGAATATTGGGCTTCAGGCAAATTCTTTACATGTTAGCACATTCCAAAACCTTTGTATCTTGTACAATAAATATTTGTCGTTGCACAGGAATCGTCAACAATATGTCAAAACATTACGAACGAGGGGTTCCCACTAGTCCATCATAATCCCATGTCAACTTCCCATTCAAGACCCGGACCGCCTCATCGTAAATTTCGTTACCTCCCCCTAATAAAGGCCCAGAAGGAAAGGAGCAGAGCCAGGTGCAGAAGATAAAACGGTAGGATAAGAGATGTTTGTGGGTCATAAATGGGCACGGTTACCAGCTTCGGCCGTCTAATCATGATCAGGCCAATGAACACGAGAACCAGTATAGCAGGACTGGCCTCAGGCTGAGGAGGCAGCTCTTGCCGAGTCATGCTGCCACAGCGTTGCTGGCCTAAAGTGCACGTGTCACTAGCAAGGTGAATCGCTGGCTAAAGCCTACGTGTCCTTAATTGAAAAGAGGTCATAGCGTGTCCATTGACTATGTGAGGGCAAGGAATACAAAATGGCTTCCTTGTTCTAAGATGGATGCCACGGGTAGAACAGAAATGTGTTTGTAACAGGAGTGCTCTTGCTCGTAGCATAGCGAAAACACCAGGGTATACTAAATGGATCATTTGCGGTTCACTGATACCAAAATTATGTATTTGCGACTATGTTACAAACACGGGTTAAATTGTCACGGAACCTCAGACCCTCCTTTTGCCCTTACATAGGCAATTACTCAGTCTATGTCAGAATCTAACTCTATGCTCATTAGGTCAGTGACATGTTGTTGCATCATCATTCTGTCTCGTGTCTTTTCTCCTAATGCAGGTGGTTTTCTGAAACAGGTTGCAGCACAGAAGCTACACAAAGCGGGACCACATTGGATAATAAGGCAGCATGAGAACAGAAATACTAGGATGACACCAATGACCATCAGAACCTTCCATCCCCACGCTGATACCAGAGTCCAAAACCACTCCATGAAGGACCAGTTTCCCTTGTCTACGTGTATGGAGTCGGAAATCTTGTGTAGCTTAGAGATCGCTTCATAGACGGTTGGAGCATTATTGGGAATAAAAACACAGCAGCTCGATTGGATCATTCTGCATACCCCACCTCGATCTGCAAGTATTACGTCTAGAACCATACGGTTCTGCAACGTCATGAGACGATCCGCCTGAAGCTCAGCTGTTAAGTTACTAAGGGCACCAGCAGTTTCTGTAATAGTAGATTCAACTACCCGTGTTAGTTGACGTAGATTTCTACTATTGGCCATAGGCCCCCAAAACGGAAGGAAACCTTTGAAGAAGTCTCCAGCTTCCTGACCAGCGGTATCTTCCTTGCTGAAGACACCTCTTGCTACTCTGGTCTTGTGATAATCAGAGGAAGCAGTGTATGTCGGAGGTAACAATCGAGCAATATAACATGAACCTGAGAAGTCAGCAGGCAGCCATGTATACGCTCTGTCTTGACAGATGAAGTAAGTACCCCTAGCGGTAAGGAAGGCAGGGGAGGAGTTAGACGGAAATACGTAAGTCTCAACGCACTCACTCCTCCCTAGCTGAGCTCTCAGATTTCTCCCATTTCCTTGCAAACAGACCTGACCTCGGTGAGGCACGACCCAGACTGAAGTGGAGCTTTTACGCTTGCTTTCTCCCAAACTAAGGCGATACTCTGTAGAGTTCCAACTCAAATACACCCGTAATTCATCTCTAGGGTAAGATGGAGTATTATTGACGTCTTTAATCATGTCAATAATCCCCTGGACTAAAGCTTTGTTGGCTGAGTTGTATTTAGTGGACCGTGGTGGACGCGGAGGATAGGTCTCAAGGGCATATGAAAAAATGGTCTGAAAGGCCTGAAATGATCCATTATAGCTGAAAGGCAAGACTAGATAGGGAATGCCTTTATCCATAGTGTGAGGTATCAAGCCACACACCCAGCAGTCTGTAGTATTAACTACCAGTTGGTGTTGATGCAAGAGCTGTACAAATGTATTGTTAATAAATTCTGAGCGCCGAGCTTGTTCAGGTAATGAGTGAAAAGAATGCATAGAAGAAACCGTAGAAGTAGTAGGATCAAGGGGAGGTACTGTAGTTACCGGCATAAAAATCAAATGTACACCAAAGATGATTCCACCCACCAACATTATTAAAACAATTAAAAATGTAACTGCACATTGCATTAGAAAGCATTTGCTGTGAAGTATTCGGTACAGTCTATTTCTGCGAACATAAATTACATTCATTCGTTGCAGCTCAGGAAGCTCCATCTTCTACAATCCGCTCGTGACCACTGATGATGTGTACGTAGATGGAAATGCCTCTATCAGCCCTGGGAGTTCCCAGAACTAACAGAAAGATCGACCTTATGTCTGACCCCCGCAGATTCAACTAGGCACACAGCCACGACCCTACGGCTACCCAGACGGCAAGGCAAAATTTTAAAACAATCAAAAATAATAGTAAACTTCCTGGCTGGAGGCAATGTATAGAAAATTCAAATCTGAAAATAGGCAGTTTCCTGCTTTATTTGTCCATATTGCGAGGTCGCAAGTTGTATCTCAGTTTTGCAGGAACTGTCTGATCTGGAAACAATGTATTTTCAGCTGACGTTACAATGTTCACGTTCGCAGATGGCAAATGTTCAGGGTTCAAAAGAGCAGTTTCAGGAGGAGAGTCAGAGTTTGATGTATCAGTGATCAGTTCTGCATCACTGAAAGGTATGAACCTGGGGACTTGTTCTGTTTCAGAGGCACCGATTCCTTTCTTTACCCAGTTGTCGTAAGGAAGCGGCAGAGGCACACGTTTGACATGTGTCGTATGGATCCAGTTCTTCCGTCCGGCCACACGAATAGCAGTTCTCGTTGCCAATAAGACTTGGAAAGGGCCGATGAATCTGGGCTGAAGATTTTTCGTTCTTGCAAAATTTCTAATGACTACTTGATCCCCAGGTTTCAGCTGATGACCTGGACTCTCCGGTGGCTTTGGCAATGCATCGAAAACCTGTTGGTGAATAAGGCTCAATTTAGCAGTCAAGTCGAAAAGGTAATCAATTAACATTGGGTATTCCAGCTGCTTAAATTCTTTCGGTCTAGGTACCCCCCAAACATTTGCAGGACGACCAAAAATTATTTCATATGGACTAAGCCCTACTCTAGAATGTACAGTTGCTCTTGTTGATAACAAAGCCAAAGGCAGTGCATCTGGCCAGGACAAATTCGTGGATGCTTGTATCTTAGCAAGTTTCAGTTCAAGGGTGCCATTGTAACCCTCAACTAAACCCGCAGACTGGGGATGATTCGCGCTATGAAACTTCTGTCTAATCCCTAGGCCGGCACACACACTCTGCATAACTTTCCCTACGAACTCACTTCCGTTATCTGACCATACAATCCGTGGCATTCCGAATCTGGGGAAGTATTCTTTAAGGAGGATTTTGGCAGTGGACAAAGCAGTATTGTCCTTTAGCGGGTATGCTTCGATCCATCTGGAGAAAGCACAAACTACCACCAGGACGTATTTCAGATTATTACAACGATCCATGTGAATGAAGTCTAGCTGGATCACTTCAAAGGGGCAGGAAGGAGGAGCGAAGTGACCTGCAGGTGTGGGGATTCCCTTGCCAGGATTATGCATCAAGCATACCATACAATTTCTCACCACTCTCTCTGCACACTTACTAATCCCATCATTCTTCCAAACTGGAGCCAACATTTTACAAATCCCTTTAGAACTGATGTGCGCTGCTCCATGTGCCATCGTTACTACTGCAAGCACATACGCATCAGGCAACATCCAACGCTGTTGTTCCGACAAGTCAATCCAACACCCACTCGAGTCCAATTTACCCGTGCTCTCTTTCCATGCACGCTTTTCCTCCTCAGTCGCCTCTTTCTGAATTTCTTTCACGCTTTCCACTGTGTCCTCACACATTCCAGACTCAGAAATCCATCTTGCAGACGTTGCAACATACATTCTACTCATCATATTTCTAGCTGTCTGTTTTGCAGTCTCATCAGCAAAAGCATTCCCACGACCAACATCATCCGTGATTGCTTTATGAGCACTGCATTTCACAATCGCAACTTCAGTCGGCAAGGTTAGAGATTCCAACAAGTCATTAACTAGCTGGCCATGTTGAATCTTAGTCCCATGGGACGTAATGAAACCTCTCTCTTTCCACAAACGGCCAAAACTATGGGCCACGCCGAACGCGTACTGACTATCTGTGAACACATTCACTCTCTTTCCCTTAGCTAAAACGCACGCTCTTGTCAGCGCGATCAATTCTGCAGCCTGGGCAGAATTCTGACTCACTCTCGCAGTCTCCACAATCGTACTCAAAGTCGTTACTGCATAGGCAGCAGTTACATCACCATTCTCCAATTTGAAGCAAGACCCGTCAACATACAACGTGCCATCTGGATCTGACAATGGAGTATCTTTTAAATCAATTCGTCCTTTTGTTTCTTCCTCAGTTCTGAAACAACAGTCGTGTGGTTCGGAATCACTCGACTCTTGGTTAGTCGGCAACAATGTTGCTGGATTCAATACATTGCATCTTTTGATCTGAATATGACTTGCTAACAATGTCAGTTCGTAACCTGATAATCTAGCACTGGTAAGGTGTTGCGTCTTGGTTCGATTCATAAGTGTATCCACAGCATGAGGAACCATAACTACTAGCATGTTGTTCATTACTAAACCAGCAGATTGCCGAATGGAGGCTGCAGCTGCGGCTGTAGCTCTCAAGCAACTAGGCAACGCTCTAGCTACCGGATCTAATGTTGATGAAAAATACGCACAAGGGCGTTGTTTATCACCGAATTTCTGTGTCAAAACACTCAACGCGCAACCTTCTCTCTCATGGACATAGAGCGTGAATGGTTTACTGTAATCGGGTGTACCCAATACAGGAGCTGAACACAGTGCATTTCGTAACTCAGAAAAACTCTCCTGACATTCGGCAGACCATGGTACTGGACTCGGAACATTTTTCCCAGTCAAAGCTACCAACGGTTTCGCCAAAAGAGAAAAATTCGGGATCCATTGCCTACAATATGAGGTAATACCTAAAAAGGCACGTACTTCTCTCTGCGTGCTAGGAACATTCATCTGTGTAATTGCTTTTATTCTCTCTGGGGTCAACTTCCTTCCCTCCTTTGACAAGAGATGACCTAGGTAGGTCACTTCTTGGCAACAGTATTGCATTTTTGAAGGTGACACCTTGTGATTCAAATTTGACAAATGATGCAATAAAGAGATTGTAACTGTTTTGCAAGTTTCCTTGTCATCGGCAGCCACTAGAAGATCATCGACATATTGTATCAAAGCAGAACCAGGAGGAAGTACAAATGAGTCTAACTGGCTTTTTAATGCTTGACTGTAAATGGATGGGCTTTCACAATAACCTTGTGGAGCGCGTTTAAACCTGAAGCTACGTCCTCCTAGAGAGAAACCGAAGATATCTCTGCTTTCCTCGGCTATCGGAATGCTGAAAAAGGCATTCTTCAAGTCGATAACTGAAAACCATGCTGCTGTAGCAGGGATCAACGTCAACAATGCAGTAATGTCTGGAACCACAGGAAACTGTGGAATCACTATTTTATTAACCTCTCTAAGATCAATTACAAACCTATATACTGGAGGTTTTGTTGGGTCAGTTCGTTTCAGAATGGGCAGTACAGGACTATTACAGACATTACCTCTAGTTTCTTCTATAACGTCTTTCTTGATCAGATCTTGTACTATCAGTAGGAGCGCACGCTCACCTTCACTAGATATTCTGTATTGTGGAATTCGTGGAAATTTTACATTCGCTTTCAAAGTTACTACATATGGTGGAATTTCTAAAAGACCTACATCATTAGGACCAGTCGCCCAAAGAGTATTAGGGAGTGAACGCAGCTCTGGTGGGAGTGCATCCATCGACAAGTACATTGGAGAGATGATTCTTTTACCCAACGTAAGCTGTACTCCTTCTGGAGAACAGTGCAATGTCGCATATAGGCGTTTTAATAAGTCTAAACCAAGCAGATTTTCATTACAACCTGTTGTCAAAATCAGGGGTGCTTTCAATTGTCGGGGTCCAACAGAAATAGACAAAGGACCAGAAACAGGGTTGTGAACAGGGGCGCCTGAAAAACCTACTGAAACGTTTGTTGAGCCAGACAAAGGTGCGCCAGGGAGTTTCGCATGTATGATAGAACTTTTTGCTGCACCAGTATCCAACAGAAACGGTTCGACTATACCTGATGTTGCTACTGCGACATAAGGCCCACTCTGATCTACTGGAACTGATACTACTCCCTCTCTTTGTCCATGGCTGTCCTAGTACTCCCTTGGCTGAACTTCCTCACTAACTTCATAGTAATCTTCAACATGATATTGTTGAGACTTATTCTGTTGGGCAGATTGTCCATTTCGTTGGTCGAAATAATTAGAAGGGCGATCACTCGTCTGTGGAGGCATAGCACCTCTTCCTCGACCTCTAGAGTTTTGCATATAACCACCACGACCTCTTTGAGCTGCCGCAGCATTATTTTGTGCCCGTACCGGACACTCAGTCTTATAATGGCCTTCCATTTTGCAATAAGCACACTGATTCCATTGGTACTGTGGCCTCTGAGAATTATACTCCGTTCTTTGATATGACCCTTGTTGTGTATTAGTCTGATTGGTGCGAGGCGGATATGCTTGCTGTAAAAGAACTTTAGTTTTTAAATCTTTCGTCTTTTTATCTGATTTTTCTTTCTCCTCTTTGTCCCTATTTTCATAGTACTGGGCAGTAGCAAGTATTTGCGCAGTCGTAGAGACAGCCCACGCACTTTCAGAATTCTTTAATTTACCACTAAGTTCTGGCAACAGATTGTGCACAAATTTATCAACAAATAATCTCTGGCCTCCTTCTGTGCTTATATCCTGACCACTGTGATCCACGAAAGTCTCCTCGAATCTTGTGAAAAAGTCGGAGACGCTTTCGTCTTTCTTCTGTTTGCACGCGGACAATTTGTCCCAGTTAACGCGTAATGCTGGCATTAGGGTTTTCATTAAGTCGATTATTCTACCGGGCAAATTAGCAATTAAGGGTTCAGGTTTAGAACCACCTATTTGTTGACCATCCGCTGCAATTATAGCTGCCCAATCACCACCTAGGGCAACTGGATGATTCTCTTTACGAATTTTAGCCCAAATTGGTTGCGGTACTACATTACCAAATAGCAGATCTATGTCAGCTAGATTTAATACACAAGCGTCAACTGTCTGAGCCAACTCTTTGTAGTACCCTGCAGGATTTTTACGCGGATCTGGCAAGGCCTGTTTCACTGCTAATACTTCAGCTCGCTTCCATGGAATATGTATCCATACTCTCTGGAATTGGGCCGGCGCGGCTGCAATACCAAGGTTTACATTAGCTTGCACAGCTTCACGCCAAATTGGTGGAACTTCTCTCATTGGATATTGACGATTTTGTTTCGTACTACGTTTCTCTAACTCCCTCGGTGAACGAAGGGATGGGTCATTCCTATAACTTAAAACCAGTTCCATTGCTTCTTTTATATTTTGTCCAACTATCATACCTGCAGCAAACTCTTTCTGAATATTAATTAATTCTTCCAGATTTGATTCAGGGTCATCCTCTTCTAATTCCTCACGTAGAAGGAAGCACATTTCATCAAACACATATCGTTGTGTCGGTTCGTTCCATTGCATAAATGTATCTAATACATCTTGTACATTATATCTTCCAACTTTCGAAATCCATCTAAGAGCAGTGGAATCTAGTATCCCTCTTTCTTCAGTACTGGGAAGCTGACTACGTCTCTGCACAGAGTCAGAGGTAGGAGTCTTAATCAGAGTTTTATAGAAGGGAGATAGAATGTTAGAGACAGAATCAGTGATTCTTCGACGAACAGAAAGTGGAGTCATAATATTAGCAGAAGCAGTAAATAGAGTAGTAGTTGGAACAGATAGATCAGGAACAGTAGGAGTAGCGGGCAAAACAGCTTGTGAACTAGCAGGTGTGAGCGATACAGGTATAGGTAAAGAAGCCGGCAACCCTGAAAGAGGGGGTGCCGAAGGAACATTAATAGTAACCACAGGAGGTACAGGGACTTGATTCAGAGGAGCGGGAACACCAGGTTGTCCAGCAACCGGTAATTGAACATTCGGTATAGGTGGAGCCGTAGCACCCTGTGCATACGGTGGGGGTGATCGTAACAAGTAAGATAACAGGGGATCCTTTTCAGGGTCCTCTACTATCTTAGCTGTACTTGATGGCAAAGCAGGATAGCACTTGTCTATTGCTAAATTATGCTCTCTATTGGCCACCTCCATCGCTTTCTCAGACTCGTTGAGTTGCAGCTGCTTAGCAGACTGTTCTAAAGTCAACTCTTGCTCTTTCTGTTCTTTCTTCAACTTTTTAATTTCTCTCTGTTTAGATTCTTTTCGCCAATAACGGAAAGAATCAAACATTGCCGGCCGGGCTTTCTTCTTGAACAATTTCGTTTCTAAATTATCAAGAACTTGAGGTTCAAAACTACCATGCAGTGGCCAACTAAGGACACCATCTTTCTTAGTGTAGTGGATCCATACCTCGTTATAAGAGATAGGGCCCACACCAAATTTGCAATATAGATCATAAAGGGGAGTTCCAATCGGAGGAACCAAACACGAGTCCTCCAACTGGGAATCACTGTTGCAACTAAAACAAGACAACATACAATTTTTCCGACTTACCATTTTATAACCCGGAACACAAAACAGACGAAACACAAATTAAAAAAATGCGCACTTGAACCAAGAACTTAGGCCTACCAGAACTGACAAACGTATCGATACCCGAACTGAACTGAATGATTATCGTAACCAGAATAACCAGCGACAATCTTATAAAACCGAACCAAACCAAGAACTAAAAGGATTAGCAAAACAGAAACAACCCTTACGAAGTAACCAACTATCAACCACTTAATACTTAACTGAGGCACTGAAGACGTCACCAAGGAGAAACCCGTCACGTCTCGCCGTACTAAGGACTGCACCTCGGGTCCAAGACAGGGCGACGGTCAAGGCAACGAACCACTGCAGCCGTCTGAACGGGAACCCTCGTGGAAGAGAACGTCGGGCCACTTTTGCGATATGCCGGGATCGATGAAGTGGGGCGCCTCCCTCTGAAATCTTCACACGAAGCTTCTCGAACTCTTCAGGCTTTTGGACCGGTACCGAATGACGTCGCCCCACGTTGGGCACCAATTGGAGTTCTGGACTTTTTGGTTCCGTCCAGAGGTGTCAGGGACAACACCCGAAGACCCCGGAGTTCAACCTGTCTCGGTGCACAAACAAACAGAAACACGGGCTTCTCGATGGTGGCGTCAAAGACCAAAGGTTTATTACTGCAGGGACACAGAAGTCACAGAAACTACACATGGGCAGTATCTAGGAGCCTGTTCAATTTGTACAAAGAGGGTTGTTCCTTATATACTGAATATTGGGCTTCAGGCAAATTCTTTACATGTTAGCACATTCCAAAACCTTTGTATCTTGTACAATAAATATTTGTCGTTGCACAGGAATCGTCAACAATATGTCAAAACATTACGAACGAGGGGTTCCCACTAGTCCATCATAATCCCATGTCAACTTCCCATTCAAGACCCGGACCGCCTCATCGTAAATTTCGTTACCTCCCCCTAATAAAGGCCCAGAAGGAAAGGAGCAGAGCCAGGTGCAGAAGATAAAACGGTAGGATAAGAGATGTTTGTGGGTCGTAAATGGGCACAGTTACCAGCTTCGGCCGTCTAATCATGATCAGGCCAATGAACACGAGAACCAGTATAGCAGGACTGGCCTCAGGCTGAGGAGGCAGCTCTTGCCGAGTCATGCTGCCACAGCGTTGCTGGCCTAAAGTGCACGTGTCACTAGCAAGGTGAATCGCTGGCTAAAGCCTACGTGTCCTTAATTGAAAAGAGGTCATAGCGTGTCCATTGACTATGTGAGGGCAAGGAATACAAAATGGCTTCCTTGTTCTAAGATGGATGCCACGGGTAGAACAGAAATGTGTTTGTAACAGGAGTGCTCTTGCTCGTAGCATAGCGAAAACACCAGGGTATACTAAATGGATCATTTGCGGTTCACTGATACCAAAATTATGTATTTGCGACTATGTTACAAACACGGGTTAAATTGTCACGGAACCTCAAGATAAGATACGAGTACCAGGTACCGGTCTTGGAGATAAATGTAAAGAATTACCAGAATTATTGATACAAGTTTTGCCTAGATTATTAGCCACTAAAAAGGAAGACTGGGATGCAATCTCAGCCTGTAAACAGAAACAAGACGAAGACACTAGTGATTTTTATTCCAGATTTGAGAAATGCTTTATAATAAACAGTGGTTTGAAGACGAGTAGCGAGTCATACCCTCATCTTTTTGTTACTAAATTAGTCGAGAATTCAAGTCCACAAGTTAAGAATCGAGTTTTGAAAGTCGAAAGTACCTGGCAAGCTAGTACCCCGTCCCAAATGCTCCAGATGCTCCAGTATCACCAGAACAGAATCAGAGAAGAGCAAGAACACGAGAGAAGACGTATGAAAGACACGAAAATGAAAGTACTAGTTGCACAATCTGTTCCACAAGACAGTCAGAAGAGGGGTCCGAATCAAGCCAGTCATCCTGCAGCTCCCGTTAAAGGGACATGCAATTATTGTAAACAGCCAGGTCATTTTATAAACGAGTGTGCAGTTCTGAAACACAATATAGCCACTGGTAAAACTAAAGAAAGACCACGTCCGCCTAGACAAGAACAAGTTTCACAGACTTCTCAGCCACAGAATGCACAACAGACAGTTCCAGCACCGCAGCCTATCGCTGCAACACAGCATGTTACACAGCAAATGTACCAGTATGCACAGACAGAGTATCCAGAGTATCAAGCGTATTCATGAAACAGCCTGGAGAGGGAGGTAGGCTTGCCTCTCATCGAGATTCCTGTAGATCAAGAAGGTCCCTATGTTCACAGTCAAGTATTAGGGAAAGACAGAAAGTTTTTGATTGATACAGGGGCAAGTAGGACGACTATTAGTCACGACGAGGTTCCAGGGGCTCCGCTCTCAGGCTCTAGAAATGTTTCCCTTGGATTTTCAGGAAAGCCTATTGTAAACGAGATATCAAAGCCAGTTACTCTGGAAGTAGGTCCATTGTCCCGAACTACTGATCTATTACTTACGAAGTCATGTCCAGAAAATTTGTTAGGTATTAAGACACTGAAAGAATTAGGTGCAGTTATTTGCTGCTCTCCAGAAGGGATACGTTTGTTTTTACGTGACTTCAAGGGTCACTATGTTTTACGAGATTTTGATCCGAGATTGTCTAATGTTCCGCAGCATATATGGGCGCAAGGTCCAACTGATGTTGGTTTCATGCAAATCACACCCCATCGTGTGACTCTCAAGCAAGGTATAGTCCTGCCAAGAATCAGACAGTACAGATTGCCACCTGAGGCTGTAGCAGCCTTATCCAAAATTATTGACGAGCTCATTGCTCAAGGAGTAGTTGTAGAAACTGACTCCAATGTATGTAATTCTCCTATCATTCCAGTCATGAAACATACTGATCCAAATGCACCTCCAGTATATCGATTAGTGATTGATCTTCGAGAACTTAATAAATGTATCATTCCCCAGTATCCAGTTGTTCCAGATATCTCATCTCTATTGACAGCCATTGATTCTGAGGCAATATTTTTTACAGTAATCGACCTCAAGAATGCATTTTTCAGTGTCCCCATTCATTCAGACAGCCAGTACCTTTTCGGTTTTTGTTTAAATGGAAGGAGCTATAAATTCACACGAGCTCCTCAAGGATTCACAGAAAGTCCTAGCATCTACAGTCAAGCACTTAAGAGACAACTAGACAACATTCACATGCCAACTGACACTGCCCTGCTCCAGTATGTCGATGATCTACTGATCACAGCCCGTTCTGAACGTGCTTGCGAGCGAGCATCACTTACAGTTTTGTATTTTCTAGCCGAGATGGGGCACAAGGTGTCCCCTTCGAAGCTTCAATTCTGTGTCCAGCAAGTGATCTACTTAGGCCACTTGCTGTCCAAGTGGGGTAGGCAGTTGACACCCGATCGCATCCAGTTAATAGCGAGTCTTCCTCAGCCCAAGACACAGAAGGAGGTACGTGCTTTTATTGGCCTTACTTCTTATTGCCGACAATGGATTCCTCAGTATGCATTTCTAGCTAAACCACTGATACAGTTAACGACACAGGAGGCAGCCGTATCGACTGTTCTCCCTTGGACATCTGAACATACACTTAGTTTCAATGAATTAAAGAAAGCTTTATGCCAAGCTCCCGTTCTAGCTACACCGAACTACAGTAAGCCTTTTACACTTTTTGTCACAGAACGTAATGGTACAGCATTATCTGTTCTCACACAAGATCAAGCCGGACAATACAAGCCCTGTGCTTATTTTTCGAGCACACTAGATCCAGTAGCCCAGGCTCTGCCTGCGTGCCTCAAGTCAGTTGCAGCCACAGCACTAGCTATCAGACAAAGTGATTCCATAGTATTAGGACACTCCCTGACAGTACAAGTTCCACACTCCGTGGAAGTTCTTTTAAACCGAACACAGACTCAGCACTTGACAATTGCACGTTTGACAGGTTATGAACTGACACTGTTCCAGCCACACATAGAAATCAGACGCTGCAACGTTCTAAATCCTGCTACACTGTTACCGTCAGTTACTTCAAATCCTGCCACACATGACTGTGTGGAAGTTGTTAACACTATGACTAAGCCAAGACAAGATCTGACAGATATTCCATTACCAGATCCCGACCTGACACTTTATGTGGATGGTTCATGTATGAGAACGAGTACAGGAGAACTAGTAGCCGCGTATGCAGTGACTACTGACACTGAAGTTATTGAAACACACCGTATTGACACCCTGTCTGCTCAAGCAGCAGAGCTAGTTGCTCTGACCCAAGCCTGCATACACGCCAAGAACCTGAAAGTTAATATTTACACAGATTCACGCTACGCATTCGGAGTTGTACACGACTTCGGAGTGCTCTGGCAGGAGAGAGGTTTCATGACTTCTCATGGAACCGAGATTCAGCATGGTTTCCTTATTCAAGCTCTGTTAGATGCAATACATTTACCAACAGCTATCGCTATCATGAAATGCAAAGCACATACGAAAGTCACTGACATTATTTCCCAAGGTAATGATCTAGCAGATCGAACAGCCAAGCTTACAGCACAGACACCAGACATACCAGTTAACAAGACATCGACATCCACTCCAGAACAGACTACTTGTATGACAGTTAAGGACCCTACTCAAGATGTCATAGATATCCAGTTACATGCTACTCCCGAAGAAATAAAGAAATGGTCCGAACAAGGAGGGGTCCAGACAGATCAGGGATGGGTGACGAAGGGTAGAGCCACATGGTTTCTCCCCGACTCAATGGTTCAAGTCATTATCAATACCGCACATAGTCCAGCACACTTAGGAGAAAAAGCCATGTTAGACAGTATCCAGAACCTTTGGTTTAACAAGCATTTACGAGCTGCAGCCAAGCAGAAAGTCCGTACTTGTATGATATGTTGTCAATTCAATCCAGGTAAAAGTGTCCCGGTGGAACAAGGTGGATTCCAGCCTCCTGACCACCCTTTTGAAGTCCTCCAGATGGATTATATTCAGATGGAGCGATGTCGAGGTTTCAAGTATGTCCTTGTAGTTGTATGCGCTTTGTCCAGGTGGACAGAAGCATATCCAGTCCCAGATTACACAGCCGCGACCACTGCCAAGCAGTTGGTTCGTGAATATTTCCCCCGTTATGGACTCCCAAGGGTCGTATATTCTGATAACGGCCAGCCATTCTCATCTGAACTAATGAAGCACGTTTCCCTGTTGTTAGGGTACCAGTGGAAGTTCCATTGTGTACGCCATCCAGAAGCAGCCGGTCTCGTAGAGAGACATAACCAGACCCTAAAAATCCGTATCGCCAAAGTTTGTAAAGAGAAAGGTGTAGACTGGCTAGTAGCTCTGCCAGTTGCCCTGTTCTATATGCGCATGGTCGCACATTCCAGATCAGGTCTGTCCCCTTATGAGGTCGTATTCGGCCGCCCCCCGAATGTATGGGGTACACCCAGACCCCGAAGTATTACAGATGTTTCCAGTAATATGCTGACAGATTACCTAGCTTCCTTGATGTCTGCCCTACACTCTTGTCGTTCACAGGTTGCCGCCGCATTTCCAGACAATACCGAGGTGAAACCGCATGAAATTGTTCCAGGAAGCTTGGTTCTCGTCCGGAATTTTGATCGTTCAAGTCCGCTGGAGCCTCGCTGGAGGGAGCCGAAGCAAGTCCTTCTGACCACCCGTACGGCCGTGAAGTTGGAGGGCCGTAAGGGGTGGGTCCATCTGTCTCACGTCAAGAAATTTCATGGACTAAAACCTAAAACTTTTGCCAAGGATTGCATTTTACCTAAAGACTGCCAAGATACTATTCTTAAGGACTGTCCCGCAAATGACATTGATACCAAACCTCCCCTGTTAGAGAAAACTCCACAGCAGGAGTATAAAAGTAAGCTACGGTCTAGTAAAATAAGTCAGCCAGTTTAATTGTCTAAGTCCTCCCCTAGGTGAAACGGTTAGACAGGTATCTGACATGTATGAAATAGACCCCCATAGTGAGAAAGTTAGTCAAAACTCAATCCGATGTATCGTTTTTCTAAGTTTTATATTGTTTTTAAGCTTAATGGTTACCTGCACGGGTTATGCATTTCATTTATGTTTTCCAATTTCTCATGTGAATATGTTTTCTAATGCTACAGTAGAGCACACGTTTAGTGATCTACCTCCTCACGAACTATCCTATCGTCTTGCTATGCGCAACAATTCATTTATCCGTATGTTACATTATTCACACCAGACCAGCAATGCCACAAATTGTTGGGTGTGTGGTCGACTCCCCCCTTTCCAGACACCGAAGGGAGTTCTGCCACTGTTTCCTTATCCGTTTTCACATAATGGCTCATGTGGAGCCTGGTCCATGTTAACGTCATCCTCAACTGATATGTCCCTTCTGAACAGTACATGTTTTCCAGCCAAGCAAGGTCTTCCCCACAGAACAGGGTTAGATCTAGAAAATGAAGTTTATAATTTGGGTAATTATTCTTCGAATTTCATGGTCCTGAATGTTCAGTCTGATCCTATTCCAGACTTACCTGCTATTTCAGTATTACCAGTCAAAGGCGAATTATGTGTCAGAAATAATGGTTCCGTACATGTAGGACATAGTGATTGTACTACTATTGTCAAGTATAGTGACAGTGGGAAATTTATTTTCAAAGCTTCACGTCATTCTTATTTTGTTTGTGGTCAGACCGCATATGTTCGTCTGCCCCTCGATTGGGATGGAACCTGTTACATTGCCTTCCTACTGCCACCAGTTTTTCTAGCCCCATCTGATTATCACAGAAACACACATCTAGTACACATTAGACATAGAAGGGAGATTGAATCCCCGATTGTCGATCAAACTGAAACTGCTCTAGAACAGTATACAGATTTCAATAGAGGATTCTTTTTCTTTATAGGACCTATCCAGAATAGTAAGTTAATACGTAGATTAACCAGAACCCTTGAAGCAGTAGTGAATGAGACTGCCTCTGCTCTAGGTAACTTAACCGAGGAGCAACCTGCTATGAGATTTGTCGTGCTCCAAAATCGTCTCGTTCTTGACGTCATACTGGCCGATAGAGGAGGAGCATGTAGAGTCATCGGATCTAGTTGCTGCATTTTCATTCCTAATAACGCGCCGTCTGTTTATTCAGCTATAACCAGACTTCATAAAATTGCCTATCAGTTACACCAGGATCCAGGCACCTGGACATGGTCCGGTTGGTTTTGGAGTATAATTTCTGCCTGGGGATGGAAAGTATTGTCATTTCTAGGTATTGCAGTAGCGATCATATTCAGTTGCTGCCTCTGTATACAATGTGGCCCTGCGATTTGCGGCATTTGTGCTACCTCTTGTATTCCTAGTCCCAAGTCCCGTCCTAGATCCCGTTCCAAGACAATTCGAGACGAGCAAATGATACTGTATGAAATGATAGATGGTATCATGAATATTGATGTTTCCTGATGGAAACGTAGTGACAAGGAGGGAATGTGGAAAAGTAAATTTTGCCATGTTCTGTGTCCCTACGTGTTCCCCATGTTATGTTATATGTGCACGATTAATATGCATATGTATTCCCCATGATCGATTAAAGACGCAATTACGGCTGTGTCCATCTCTAGTATGCCAGTTCCTAGTTCTCGTGAAAGCTACGAGTATTAGGCCTATGTAAAGCTACGTTGCCACGTTTCTCAGTGTGCACGTTATTTTATTGTAAAGTCCCCGTTTCTAGGCCTCAAAAGGGCCCCGACTCAGATTCAGCTCCTGTCTCCTGAACCCTCGCTGAGGAGCGATACAGCCCCCACCTGTATCCCTGACCCTTCACTTACTTCCTGCCTCACAGTGCCCGGCTCGGCCTGGCTCTGCCTGCCAGTCTGCCAAGAGTATGTTATGATTCTAGTTATCAGTCCAGCTCTCCTTCTCTGCATTCCTAAGCTACTGAATCGCATCAATAGTTTCAGTCATCGTCTAGCCTTTACGTCTCCATGTAAGAGAAATACTGTATTAATGATCATTTAATATTCCTCAACACACATTACATGTAGAATAATGCATGCACCAGTCTTAGTGTCTGTTAGCCTTTGCCCTGATAACTTTTGGATTCTATCAACATGTTCTCTAAACATCAGATACTAGATAGTGTTTAGGTACATGTCGCTCTGACTCTCCAGACTTCAGTCTCTGCTTCTAGCTCAGAAGTCATAGCCCCCAGCTTCTCCCTGGTAACACGTCATTGTCAGTTTGCGCGCACCACTAGGTTAGAGGTCCCGGCTCCTTAGGTAGCCCCCTCCATGTTTCCGCCCCATTTATGACATATTCCGTTACGTTTACATCACATGTCTATGTTCACGCCTCTTGTTACACCCACTTTCACCCTTATCTTTCGCGACTGTTACAGGCCCCACCCACTGTTACGCCTACTGTATGTATTGTAATGTAATTGTTTTAGTATATATACTTGTGCACTGTTATTAAAAAAGGTTATCCCTTTAGCGCGCTCATTCCAGCTCCTGCCCGACAGCTGTCGGGGCCCCCCTGTTGGCTAGCCATCCCAGATCTTCCCCGTGCAGGTTGTCCTGTTCCTGTCCTTTATGCTGTATTAAACCTGCAAACTCCTACTACCTCGAATCTTGACTCTTATTTATTGAGCTATCTGTTATTGTTATATCTAGTCAAAAATAGAGGTATTATTTATTTATTTACCACAGACTGACGAGAACTGGTTTGGACTAGGCAAAGGCCTCTCTGCCTTGAGAGAACAAAGAGAAACTGTGTATAAAAACAGGGACCCAAACCCCAGAATTTTAGATCAGAATTGCTGAGATCAGAAGGGATCATGGTCGGTTTTCATTGGGAAACAAGAAGAAACCTCTGCTGAGGAGAGGAACCAGAGAGACTGAAGAGAGACTATCCCTAAGCGTGAGGGATTGGCCTGCAGTGGGAGCCTTGCTGCCAAAGAGAGGAGAGAGGAACTTTGTGTGTATTTTCATCAACTTGTGACGGATCTCCAAGGGCTTGAGAGAGAGCTTGACGAAGTCTCAGGACCAGTAGACTTCACCGACCTCTGTGCACCGATTCTAAAAGCGCTGTTTCAGTCGCTACAGAGAAAAGGGAGCTGTGACCGACCCAGACGACCGGCTCTGTGTTCCGATGGCAGCGCCAAGAGCACTGCCCGCATCTTGCAACGCAACCCTGGTCTCACCGACCGTGACATTCAGCGCCGCCGCCAACGAGCCACTGCTTGCATCCTGCCCTGTGGGCACCGCACTTCGCACCGCCTCGCTTCATTGAAACCGAACTGGTCTAACAGACGTCAACTTCCACCAACCGGCACCGCCACTGCAATGCAACCTGCCAGCACCGCATCGAGCAATGTCTCGCCCTGCAACGCCCGTCCTTGGTCTCAACGACGCCGTCTCGACGACATCACTGAGCCGCTGCCTGCCCCGCATCGAGAGAACACCGCGCCCTGCACTGCTTCCATCTTGCAATGCAACCGCAATGGTTGCCACATCCGCCTCGCACATCTGTGCTTGCCGTAATGAGTAAAGGTACTGTGACCGAGTCTGTCCCGCTGTGCTGACCCGTATCGACATGGTCAGCTGGAATTGCGTGACTCTGTTGTGTTAACTTCGCCGCAGCCGGAGGAAGCTACCGACTCATAAAGAACTTTGATTTAAGTCATCCTAAGAAGATAGCTGTTTTTGAGAACAGTATTGTGGATCATTTTGCAGTTGATGGTCTTGTGATAAGTCTATATAAAAATCCTTATTTTTATACTACAACTTGTGTGATGGCCGTCTGTAGTGTTGTCACTGGGTTACTGTATGTGTTCACAAATGCTTTACACACTGCCTCCGAGATAAGCCTGGCTGCTCGTGCCAAGCTACCAAGGGGGTGAGCAGGGGTTATTTTAGGAGTGTACCCCCTTACCCTGACTAGACGCAAGGGTCCCTATTTGGTCAAAGATACCTACCTCTGCCAACTAGAGACCCCCAAATCTAACACAGACCTTGATGTTCTAGACGTTGTGGCGAGAGCCAAAACCTTTGACGTAGATAACCATTGTGCTATGTTACAGGATCTACAAAAGACCTGAGATGCTCTTGCCAAAGATCATTTGTCCTTGTCCACGGAAGCAGCAGTGCTGATTCCTGTAACCGGCTGGCTTCTGAAAGTTGGTGATCTGGTCCGAGAGAAGTTGGAGAACAAAAAAGAATTTGGTCCATCCTATCGTGCACCGATCCCAGTTCTTGGATTGCAAGGTACTCGTACTGTGATTTTACCCCCACTGCCTGGTCGGAAGGATAATCAGTTCATTTCCATTAAACATGTCAAGTTACACCATTTGGCCAATACTGAATAATATGACTAGAAGCGTTCCTCGACGTGATGTTTCTTTGCACCCGATGTCGTCCACGAGTCCTTTGCAAATGGAACACGAAGTGGAGACCTCCATTGAGCTGTTGCCTGTTTTATCATCAACTTCCAATGCCATGCATCATGACTATGCTTCTCTGTCGTTGTAACCTATGGTTGCCGTTTCAGATACTATGCTCCATTCAACATTTAATGCTGATCAGCCCCCATTGTTTCACCTGGGTGCTAAAGGTTATGATTATTGGAAGGACATGATTTATTTGAAATCAATATGCGGTACCAAAGATTGGCAGGAGCAGATAACTAAATCATTACATTGCGCGTTTTTGATACCATCACAGCTGATATTCCTAAATCGGACTGTACAACAGACTACTTGTTTTGATTTCGCTACTGCAACATTTTTAATCTTTCCCTCGTTTCCATCGTTGGCAGCCTATGATACCTGGCAGCAATATACAAATCATACTCTGGATGATTTGAATTATATGGTCCAAAACGGTACCCTTAACTCATACACTATTAATCATTAGGGTTGTTTAGTATGGCCTCTCAATACTAATGCGTGCCAATTGCGCTTTTCAGGTGCATCTAGTGGATTTACGCACAGTAGAGCAGACCCTCGTTTCACACAATCACATTCGGTGACTATATATTCTGTGGGCAAATTGTGTCAGCAATGGTTGAAACATTCTACTTTGTTGTCTGTGAAACAACAACTCTCACTTTTATCTGGTGACATTGATTTGGCTGACTTCCTTTTAGATCCAAATCACATCGCCCTAAACAGTTTGCATTCGCGGCATGTAATGAATTTTGGAAACCGTCACAGATGGAAGCTGAGTTCCGCTGAAGACAAATTGATCAAGACAATTTGAGAAAAGTTTTAGATTTAGTCTATAACAGTATTAATACTTTGTCTTTGCGCATTTAGACATAGGATACTATTTTTTCATCTGTTATTGACATTGTACAAAATGATGTATCTGCGTTGTATTATGGTCAAAATCAATTGCGATCTGTCATGCAATTTGGGTGGACTTTACAAACGTTGAAAATGGAAAAGTCCCATGGGATTATTTGAATGCTACTGCTCTGTTTTTACCTTTTAATCTGACAGACAAGCAGAAGCCTATGTCCATGAAAGACTCCACATTCACTTTGTTACATATTGAGAAACTAGACCAGTTGCCCTTCTCAATAGCGGAGACAAATTCTTCAGTATGGTTAATACACAGGGTTATATCCTTGCCCTTTTTCAGTTCACTGCATGCATGAAACATTATCCAATTGTTAGATTTGAGCCCCTCGGTAGTACTTTCCTGCACAAATTATGGTCCTTACAAAGTCAATGTGATAGAAAGGAAGTTTTCCTAACGGGAGGGCTGTGAATCTATAATGGGATATGCTTTACTCTGCACACAAGTTAAGCTTCACGGCTCTTGCAAAGTCACAGCCCCTAATTTGGCTTGTTTTCTAAAAGGAACACCAGTCCCATCCATTATTCCCACTCTAACTTTGCTTTCGAACGGAAGTTATCTTATCCTGAATAACCACAACTGCTGCTGCTTACGAGCCGGCATTCCGTATATAGTAACTGTTTCCCAACGAGGTACTTGTTTTAGCAATGTTCTCCTTCTGCCCATTCACAGGAGTGTTGATAGTTCACTGTGGTCTTCCATTCCCACTTTGAAAACAGATTTCAATAAACTAAGGCGACTCAAAGTGCTATTGTTTCAACAAGAGGTCACTCTCACTTTGGCTTGAGAGA
This sequence comes from Lissotriton helveticus, assembly GCF_964261635.1. Taxonomy (NCBI): domain Eukaryota; kingdom Metazoa; phylum Chordata; class Amphibia; order Caudata; family Salamandridae; genus Lissotriton; species Lissotriton helveticus. Next base: position 438,352,233 of record NC_136068.1, read on the forward strand.
CCTTCGAATTGCAGGTGGCTGGAACATCGAGTGAGATTCAGTCACTGCTAAATACGAATCTCCCACTACATTTTGGGGAACTGATTCATCAAATAGTTAATGCGTCTGTTACTGAAGGCCTTGCTCATTTTTTTAAACTTGTGGTATCTGGCCGTGTGTCCTTCTTTCAGACAATTTTTGGAGTAATACCGGCTTTTATTTATTCTCTTTTTTCCAGCTCCTTCGGAGGATTTGCACTGATCCTCTTGCTTGTGTGTGGCGTGCTGTTACTCCTTCTCCTGTTACGCAATGGCTGCCCATCATGTGGTACTACCCACAACCGGCCAATTGCGACAGTTCTGTGCACAAATGCAATAACTTTTTATATGCTTGCCATTGGTGATGCGTGGTGTGCGATATGGACTTACCTTTCGGTTCGCCTATTTCACTTATGTGCAACCGGTGTTCTAATGCCGAAGTTGCCCTTTCAGTTGGGCCTTGGATTTCTGCCTCTCCAATTCATTATGCGCTAACCTAGATTATGATCTGTTGGTGGGTTCAATTGTTGGCCCATGATAAGGCCAGTTCTGGAGACAGCCCTTTGATGCGTGCTGCTGCACTTGGAGTGTTGGCAGGCTGTAATACCTGTGAGGCTGCACATTGCCTCTTGCAACAGAGTTTCATCGAAAATCACGGAAGTTACCCGGATATGCCCCTGGGGGCATTGGATTATGAGGAGCACGTATGTTCATTGGAACTGCTCAACTGTATGGCGTCTCTCTTTGCTACAAAGGACAGGGATGACATTTTGGACCTACTTGCATTCCATAGTGCATATAATCTGATGAACTTTCCAGGCTCGCCTTAACAATTATTTTCTATTATTGATAATACTTTTAAACAAACAACAAAACTAAAACACAGAGTCAACTGTGTCCCTTTTAAAATATAAAAAATTCCGCTTTTTGGCTTTGCTTACTATTGCACTTCGGTTTTCTCTATATGCTAGAACCCTTGACAGGGAGAGTGTGTCACGTGGCCGATGGGTACATTGTCGACATTACTAAGTTAGCATGAGCCCTGCAGCCATGATGCATTTTTTGGGCACATTACTACAAAGCTTTATTTTTGCAAGACTCTGTTTATGCCTTTCACATGAGAACTGTTTGCTGTGTTCGTTCTCTGCTTGTTCCTGGAGTTTAGTCTGAACACTGTGAGCAAGGTCGCTAAACTATGCCCCTTGTTATTCTGTTCTGGTCAGGCGCTAGCACCTAGACAAAGCACCGTACCGCATCTGGAAGTTCGTACTTTGATATTACGGGGATACATGCTTAGGCAACACACACTGGGGAGGGACCTTTCCAGGGAGAAGAGCAACAAACACCTATGATGTAGAAATACCATCTATGGTCTAAGGTATGGGGTCTGCTGATAAAGCCCAGAGATCTTATATTATATAACAATACTCAATATAGCCAAGGGGAGGGAGGTTAGGCACTACAATCCTTTCTCCATAGTCTATATGAGATGACATCTCCCTTTATGATGTATGGCCTAGCTACAATGCTAACGATATTCGTGTTATGCATTTTTCTGCTGGTTGTGGCTTGTATACTGCATGTTAGAGCACGCTAGTTAAAATAAACTTTTTAAACTATATTCGTCTCTCAGTCAGATCTTATTGTGGACAGGTATGAGAGTGTGAGCGAATAGGTGTGTCTGGTTACCGTGAGATACAGGAGTGTTGTGTTCTGGGGTGTCTAATCATTTCCTACTCTGTGAGTGAGTAGGGGGCGAGTGAGACGCTATAGCTAGTCAGTCCTGGGCTCGTGGGTACTAAGTCGGTAGGAAGGCACAGTCCCTTTACACCGAAGTCCCATAATCCTGCGCATAATTCTGTATGTGTAGAATCCCTGCAACAAAACATGCATGAGTTGGGGAAGGATGTAGCCTAATGGTTAGGGCGATGGACTTCAAATCTGGGGAACGCAGACGACGCTCAATATCCTGTGATTCTGGGCAAATCACTTAATCTCCCTGTGCCTAACAAAAATGAATGTGTCCTCATGTAAGCGCTCTGAAATCTGATTTCGGGTCAAGTTTGCACTATATATGAAAAAAGGAGTGTATTTGTGTAGTGTGAGTTAAAATTACCTCCTGTCCTCAGTTTGGATCTTTAATTTGCAGAGGATGGGGCAAGATTAAAAAAGTGAATGGTGGTGCTGAGGTGGAAGTGTTAATGTTCCACTGCACCTGGTGATGGTTTATAGTAGGTCGATATTGTTTCGGCCCTTGGTAGCCCTCACAGGTCTGTGAGTTCATGAGAGTTATTAGATGGCCTCCAGTAACATACACAATGTAAATAGTTTCAACTGAGCAAGCTAGTTTACAATCCTTTGTGTCTTGAGTGCTGGGACACATTGCACCTAGGGCTCAGATATGGGCACATCTGGGTGACTAAGTTAGATCAAGAAAACATAGCAGTATCAGGTTCCAGCTACACCAAGACATGTAAATATGTTTTTCGTCTTGCACAATAGTTTCATATGAACTTTTAGTCTGTGAGAACCTAAAACTTAGTCTATTCGTAAGTACCTCTGGTGGCAGAAGGAAGTGTATTCCCTGCCAGATGGGTGATCCCATCTCCAAGCTCCCACTAAACCTATAGCACTCATCTTTTCTTTAATATTGCATTTGCACTTTTTCTTCTTATCTCAGGAGCATTGCTAGTATCTAAAGCTGCATCCAATTTACAGTCAAAATCCAAATACAAAGAGTGGGATTTTCCAGTTTGCAAATTCAATTGATAGATCATGAAGTACAAAGAACAGATGGTAAATGTGGTCTTTTCAATTTGAACCTAAGCAATTGTCCACTTGCCTGAAGAGCCAGCCTTACATTTTACAATCCCCCACCGCTTTTATATTAGTGCAACTAGTACTCTCCTGATAGATGTATTTTAGCATGAGAAAATAACTTGTCTTTTTGCCAATCGATTTTAGTATTTTGAACATGTCTATTTAAATCATGTTTGTCTGTTACAGACACAAATACATGGAGAGAAGCTCTAGATCCCTCCATGAACCGCTACCAGTTTGATCTAGCATTCAATCTTTTTACATTCCAAGTATTAAGTTGCAATACCAAATTCATATTTAAATGTATTCAAACGTATTGACAAGGTATTCTGCACATATATTCTAAATTGATCAACAAAGTTCCACGTATGCTTGCCATAATAGCATGATTGACTACTTCCAGAGTAAACTGGAGGTCAATGGAGTATGACTTAAGTGCCAATACGACATCACCTGATGATTGAGTTCCTGAATAATTATCACACACTCCACAATTATACATGTTGGTGAAGTGCTCGACAGATTGCTCTTCTGCAATTGCTATTTCAATAGTCGGAGCATCCCCAGAATTCAGGAAAGGAGTTTTTACTGCTTTCCAAAAAGCCGAGCTGTCTTTAGATAGGGAATCATCATGCAGAACTGTCCATGCATCGTTTCTCATTGTTGGTCTACGCTCCTTGAGTACATGATTACAAACCCCTCTGGCCTGTCTAATGTCATGAGGGCTTCTAGGTGTTTTATGTATTTCGTATTTTAATTTAGGATACACCTGTGTACATCTATTGTCAAACCTCTCTTGTTTTTTCCTGCACAATTTCCCAGTCTATATATATTCACTGAAAAACAAAAGTTATTTTTTTCCTCCCCAGAACTCCCCACACCCCTCTGTGACCCTTCACCCTTCTCTCCAGAAAAAACACCCTCACCCAGCTCCTCCATGCACTCCTCCATTTTTTTTATTTTTTTTTTAAACAAGACCTTTATTGTCCAACATACAGTGTACACAGCATCATAGCTTACAACCCAGCCGGGCCAGCTGCAGATAATGAACTTTGCGGTATATAAGGTAAATGAACACAGCTTCAAGTCCGGCAACCCTGGGGTCCGGCAGCGTATATCAGTACATCACATTACACCATAGCTTGTATACATTCAGTGTCTAGTAAGTGTGTGGTCAATGGGTTTTTCTGTATGGAGTCAGTGGCTCGAAGTGGCTGTGCCGCATCTACCCTCATCAGTGGCTGTGGTGACAGCCGTGCCCGTATCGTCCAATATGCGTCATTGGAGAGTGCTGCTGTGTGGGTCGACATTCAGACGGGCTTGGTGTCAAGTGAGGGAGCGTTGAGGGCGTTCAGCGACTAAGTGCATTTGGGGCGTGTAACCTCCTTGTGTATCCATTTCGACGGAAAGAGTTGTTCTGCACCTCAGTGCCCAGGCGAGGTGTCCATGCTTCGGCTGTCACACCCAAGGGTGTCCTGTGGCACAAAAATGGTGTAAAGCATGAAGTTGTATGTGTACGGACATGGTCTAAGGGAATATGAAACCAAATCAACAACGAACTACAAAACAGGTACATGGGTTTCACAGGAGATAGGTAGGGGCAGGTATATGTAGAGTTCGCCAGTGCGTCGAAAGGGTGGAAGTCTGAATCAGCGTGTCAGTCGTGTCTCGCGGGGTAGGCAGGCGGGGGGGTCGGGGCTCGGGAAAGTGCAGGTCGTCTGTGCAGCGGGGCCATTAGGGGGGGGGTCCCACGAGTAGCTGGTGGGTGTGGTATTCCGGTGTGGGGCTCGGGCTCCCGTCGCCGTGTCACATGTGACGGTGGGTTTCCGGGTTTGGGGCAAGTAATCGTCAGTGTGAGACATGAGAGTACTAGCCAGACAGTGTGCTGAGTCTGACGGCGATGGGAAGTCGTGTGGTGCCTCATGCGTGTTCATTACGGTGTCGTATCAGGGAGTGGGGGTGGCAGTACATGTTCCTTCACGTGATTCCCTGTTCCGTACATTTCTGTAGGAAGGAGTGCAGTATGTCTTCCCATTGTTGTGCAATGGGGAACTTTCTGAGCCCTGCTGTCTCTTCCCGCTGCAGGACAGAGCTTTCAGCCCGTGCCCAGTTTGTCGGCGACAGACACCAGTGTCGGAGGTGGGGGGGTGTGGCTGCCTTCCATCTCTTGGTAAGTAGTCTTTTGGCTGTGATAAGTCCGAGATCCCAGTATATAGTCTGGACTTTATTTAGGTGTGTGCGCTTATACAAACCCAATATACAGGCTTCCCATGTGCTCGGTACTTGTTCCCTAGTGCAATGTCGGAGTATCATGGTCACTCCGTCCCAGTACTGCTGGATGGCGGGACAGAGCCAGAGCATGTGAAGGAGATCTGCGCCTATGAGAGAGCAGCGGCCGCAGGCAGTGTCTGTTACTGAAAAGTATTTATTGATCTTGTCAGGGGTGAGGTATGCGCGGTGTAGTATATAAAATTGTATAATTTTAAAGCGAGGGCTGCGGGGGATGTTCACTGGGCCAGCCAGGATCATAGCCCACTCTTTGTCCGTCCAGTCCCGTCCTCTGTCTGTCGCCCATTTTTCCCTTAGGTGTACAGTCGCCGGGTGCGTATGTAGGAGGAGTGCTTGTGTCAACCAATGAATAATGTGAGTGCCATTGCTCATGACATGCAAGTACTGTATGAAGTGGTGTGTCGGTGGCTCATTAGACATGTCCCCCCAAGTGGTGGTCAACGTGTGAACGAGAGACGCGTGTGTTAGGAACTGACCAGCTGGGAGGGATGCATCCGTTACAAGGGCCGCAAAGGGTAGGAGGGTGCCGTCGGAGTAAAGGTCGCCCATCGTTTCCACCTCTGCGGCGATCCAGCTATCTAACCGTACAGCAGTGAGGGTCCCTGCCGTCGTCGGGGTGCCTAACAGCGGCAATATCGGCGCATATGGTGTCGTTGCTCGTGTTAGACGCAAGCAGCGGAGGAAGCATCTGCGTGCCACTGCGAGTAGTAGTTGCGGTGGTCGGGGAGTCCGAGTCAGCGGATGGAACAGTACTTGAATCTGGAACAGAGACCAAATGGTGGTATCCGTAGCCGTGTCGCTCAGGTTCTTACCACCCAACCAGCATGACACCCACTGCATTTGTGCTGCTAGATAATATAACTCCATGTTTGGAACTGCTAGCCCGCCCTCTGCAGTGGGCATGTAGAGTTTCGTCAATGCGACCCGAGGCCGGCCTTTGTTCCAAATCAGCTCCATGCACTCCTCCATGGAGAACCCTTGCATAAAGGAACACATAAACCCTCTAGACAACCTTTATTGAAGGTTTAGTTAGTAAAAAAACAAGTCACTCTTTTATAAAGCAGCGGGTGAAGCAAGACCCCGTAAAACGTCAACACAAAATCAAAGAAACAATCAAAATAGCACATTTATCTCAGAATGTAAGTGCCCCATGTCTCATAATCTCCCTTGAAGCTCAGATAATTAAACCTTGAGATGCCATTCAAAGATCTCCAACCATTTGTAGATCAAAAGATGTGTGTGTGTGTGTATATATATATATATATATTTTTTTTATTTATTCATTGGTAGTCACCAGTAGGTAGCTATAGTTAGGACCTTGTTTCCAAAGGAAAGAGTTTTTTGACTTGTTTATAACTTTGGTGCCGTTTGACGAATCTTCAGAAAACTTTTCAAAAAAGTGCCCTCCTGATTCTAGTTGTGCATGGAAAGTTCTAGGGTTATCCCTCAAGCGGGGGCCAAGGAAAACCGGGGGGGGGGGAAGTGTGTTTCGCATGTGAATACCTTTAGATATTTTAGACACAACTACAGCTGAACGGCTAGCGAAGTTACACCAAATTTGGCAGAAACCTCGCTCTTGGTTCAGAAAGAGCCCTTTTTGTTATTTTGTTAAAATCTATTTGCCAAACTTGTATATCTAGAGACTCAGACCCTCTGTGAATCTTACCGATCTCGTGCAGAGACCTGATTGTCTGTCAACACTTCAACCAAAAAATGTTGGCAACCTTCTAGTATTATGACTCAACTGAGTCCCAAATAAAACGTTTTAAAAAAAGGGAAGGGGCGGGGTAGGACTACCCTGACCCACTAGGCCTGGTGCTGGGCTACTCATGGACCCTACCTAGCTCGAAGGCATTTAAAAAAAAAAGAAATCTCCAAAAATCATGAAAGATTTTGAAATTCACGTAAAAACTTTTATAAAGAGACAAGCGCGGTCTCCTGCACTTGTCTGTATTTCAGTACCCAGGTTGGCGAGGTCCTGGAGCATATTATAAAATATATTTTGGGGAGGGGCACAGGATAACTCTCCCCATGGCCGATATTGGCCCCGGGGTCAGGCCGATATAGTAAAATGGAGCAGAGAGGCAATGTGGACCCCCTCCCCAGGCTTTTTACAGCCCTGGGTACTGCCACCTCCCCGGGGCAAGTCCACAAACATGTAAATCAATGGAGGGGGGCTGTGCGGACCCCCCTCCAGGGCTCTTTATGGTTTATGGCCATGACCATGTAATGAGTGATGTAACATGTGAGGTCATAAGCAGTGCATTGCGGGGCCATACATTATGGTTAGCTGAGGTAGCTATAACTGCTGAATTTTACTGGTTTTGTACGAGCTAAATCTGAACCGAACTAAAAACGTCCCTGTAATCTTTGGGGTTTTTTCAGTGAATTTCTAAGTTTTGTTTTAATTCTATTTCCTAACTATAACATCCCTGTAACTTTTGTTTTCAGTGAATATATATAGACTAGGAAATTGTGCTGGAAAAAACAAGGGTGGTTTGACAATAAATGTACACAGACTTATCCTAAATTAAAATACGAAATACATAAAACACCAAGAAGCCCTCATGACATTAGACAGGCCAGATGGGTTTATAATTGTGTACTCAAGGAGCGTAGAGCAACAATGAGAAATGATGCATGGACAGCTCTGCATGATGCTTCCCTATCGAAACGGTACAAAAGGGGGTGGTGATGGACGGAGCATCTGAACCAATCAAACACTCACACCCAGTCAACAGATCTGGGTTAATTCCATCACCGTTCTTTAGCCCACTCTGCCATCCCAGTTCAGACATGGCCATATGCAAATCAGTCTGACCCTGTGCCTCATGGGAACAGTTCAGCCCGAACTGCCAAGCCGTGCCTTCCCTGGACCGGAAACAAGCTTCCTAAGACCGGTTTCTGGCATTACAGCCGTCTTCAGCCAGGCTTGCTTGAATCCAGTGGCAAAGTGAGCAAGGGACTCATGTCTGAGCATACCCTGCCAACTTATGGCCAACAAAGCGGTACAAAAGGGGGTGGTGATGGACAGAGCATCTGAACCAATCAAACACTCACACCCAGTCAACAGATCTGGGTTAAATCCATCACCGTTCTTTAGCCCACTCTGCAACCACAGTTCAGACATGGCCATATGCAAATCAGTCTGACCCTGTGCCTCATGGGAACAGTCCAGCCCGAACTGCCAAGCCATGCCTTCCCTGGACCGGAAACAAGCTTCCTAGGACCGGTTTCTGGCATTTCAGCCGTCTTCAGCCAGGCTTGCTTGAATCCAGTGGCAAAGTGAGCAAGGGACTCACGTCTGAGCATACCCTGCCAACTTATGGCGAACAAAGCGGTACAAAAGAGGGTGGTGATGGACGGAGCATCTGAACCAATCAAACACTCACACCCAGTCAACAGATCTGGGTTAAATCCATCACCGTTCTTTAGCCCACTCTGCCACCCCAGTTCAGACAAGGCCATATGCAAATCAGTCTGACCATGTGCCTCATGGGAACAATCCAGCCCGAACTCCCTATCTAAAGACAGCTCAGCTTTTTGGAAAGCAGTAAAAACTCCTTTCCTGAATTCTGGGGATGCTCCAACTATATAAATAGCAATTGCAGAAGAGCAATCAGTTGAGCACTTCACTAACATGTATAATTGTGGAGTTTGTGATAATTATTCAGGAACTCATTCATCAGGTAATGTCATATTGGCACTTTCATCATACCCTATTGACCTCCAGTTTACTCTTGAATTAGTCAATCGTGCTATTATGGCAAGCATGGGTGGAAAGGACCCTGGGACTGATGGGGTTCCTGTAGACTTATACAAATCCAGTGTGATGCTATGGGGTCCGCTGTTAACACAGGTAATTACTGCAAGCTCCTCCTCTCATTTTATAAAAAGCTGGTCTGAATCAATTTTAGTTCCTATTTATAAAAAAGTGGACCGTCCGGATCCTGGCTGCTATCGGCGATATCATTATTAGATTCCTTGGTAAAAGTAGTTGGGCAAATTATTCTTGAAAGATTACAGGACTGGGCAGATGACAAAAAGTTTATCTCCGATTTACAGTTTGGCTTCCGCGATGGCATAGGAACAGTTGAACAAAGCCTAAATTTGAACATCATCATAGGGAAGTACACCCTTGCAAGGAAGGGCAGGATGTTCTTAGCATTTGTAGACCTCACAGCAGCCTTTGACTGTGTTAGGCATGATATCAGCCTGGCCGCTCTCTTAGGTCATCCAACAACAATAATCTTGTGATTCCTAGGATTCGACTGACAAAAATGGGAGGTCGTTCATTCGCATATCTGGGACCCAAGATGTGGAATGCTCTCCCGTTGGCGTTAAAAACTGAAACTAGTCTTTCTGTTTTTCGTAAAAAATTAAAGACTTTTTTGTTTTAATTCTCTTATTCTGTTTTTATCCTCAGCCATCGCTTGTTTTCTTCTCTAGTCTGTCCCTGGCGCCGGGAAACCCATTGCGGGTAGCTGTGCGCAATATAAGTTCAATAAAATAAATAAGCTCTGGAAGATTCTTGAGGACCTAGGAGTGGAACCCACAATTATTCACTTTTTACGACAATTATATAGTGACGCAAAGGCGAGGGTGCGGTACATTGTCAGTGGAGAATGCACAGACCTCTTCCAAATAATGAGAGGGTTAAGTCAAGGCTGCATGTTGGCCCCCTTTTATCCAATCTTTATATAAACGGACTATGCCAAGCGCTGATGAATGAGTGCCAAGACTTCCCATAAACTGGTGGACGGCCCGTACCTGTCCTATTGTATGCAGATGCCGCTGTTTTGATTTCACGCACCCAAGTGGGATTACAAAGGGTAATGAATAGCTTTTCATCTTTCATGCACGATATGGGTCTTAGGGTAAATACCTCAAAAACCTTTGTTATGAGGTGTGGTACTGGCAGTCATAAATGCAGAGACATGTATATTGATAAGCAGAAGGTTGAGTTCATAACAAGATTCTCATTTACCAGACAATTGATATTTATGAAAGCCACCACGCCCTAGCTAATTTCGTGAGAAAATTGGGTAAGAGACCCCTGACTGAGCTATTAGAGATCTATAAGGCCAATTGTGCTTCTACAGCTATGTATGGCCCTGGGGTTTGGGACCATGTTGATTTGCACTCACTACAAGTAGTGGAAAATGTGTTTTTCAGCTATATACTGGCAGTCCCGAGCAACACATCATCATATATTTGTCATTCTGATTGGGGTGTACCATATATTGTAGATCTTCTTAAAATAGAACCCATTCTATTATGGCATAGGATAGGGTCATCATCTAAAACCACGCTTAACCAGGATATTTTAAATAGTTTTGAAATGGAACGGGTATCAACTATTGTTAAGGTACTTCATGTGCAATCTGGGCCATCCAGAGATTTACCCCAAGGCTAGCACTATGACCGCCATAACAAGAAAAGACTTAAAAAAGAGGGTTTAATTTTACTTGAATCACTTACACTATTTGCAAAAATAGTAAAGCCTACAGTATTGACTAATCAAATGATTTTAACAAATACAGCATTCAACCTTATCTCAAAATCATCCATGGTGACTATGACAGATTATTACTAACCAGTTTCAGATTAGGGGTTCTACATAGACTAATAAGTCAAGTCAAGTCAATCATCTTTATTCGGATACAATCGTAACCATAAAAGCACATGATATAGAACATTACAATGATTAAAAAGATAAAATTCCATATACATATATCCTAAATAGCTAGAGAAAAAGTAATATTTAGAAGATAAAATACCAATATACATATATCAAAAGTGGCTAGTGCATGGGCGGTCAACATAACAGTAGATACAATTAAGAAAATAGAACAGTTGTCTGGGGCTCAAAGACCCAACATTGACCTGCGCACCCTTATAGCAGTTTTAAAAAAAGTGCCTGTGCGAAAAATAAAATCGACATTGTCTAAATCTAACATGTGGCGATATGCTGGCTCCAGGCTAATTGGTCTCTGCTTATTAAAAATATTGGTAAATCAGCTGTTTAGAGTATATACAGTAATATTTACAGAAAAATATAAAGTGCATGGTGGTTTGCTGACTCCTATCGTCACACGGGGACAAAGTTTGATTAACATTTTTGTTATAAACCAATGGGAAGCAGAGTGCAAATCTAATTGTGCCTGCTCTAAATCGTAACAGGATACTCCTTTCCCAACGGCTCATTGGGAGGGTCAAATACAAATGGAGCGGGTGACTATACTGTTCTATGGCCAGGTAGTTACGCACAAAGGTTTTCCTGGACTGCACCACTAGCCGCTCGTTGTTATATAGTTGGTAAAGAGCGTCCCGGATTTCCTTTTTTGGGACTGATACAACCAGAGTGGGATCCAGGAAAAGACTTTCTCTGTTTATGCTGCGCAAACTAGAAGTAACACCACTTAGCCATGGTATTTCGAGGCCTTTGTCGCACTGTAGACAATCCTTTATAATCTGTTGTGTCAAAGGTGCTGCCTCGTTCTTCCACACTGATACCCACATAAGTGCGGGTCGTGCTCGAATAAAATCAATTATAAAATTAATGTTAAGTTCCTTGTGACATATATATATTGGGGAGTAGAGATAGGGGTGCACAATAATTTCCTGCAGAACCTATTCTCTTCTAGCTGGATTGCTGAGCAATTGGCAGATCCCCAAATCTCTGCGCCGTATGTTGCCACCGGGGCACATTGTAATTTATATATTTTCTGAACTGCTGCGAGGTCACTCGTGGTCTTGGGGCGGGGTAAACTTAAAATTGAGTTGGTGGCCTTTGAGAAATTGCTCCTGGTGTGAGCTAAATGCTCACTCCAGGAGCCATTCGCAGCAAAGGCCAACCCTAAATAAACAAAAGATTTTACCGAGGTCAGTTTTTGACCATCTATGGTTATTGATCCCATGTCACGCTTCTCTGGCCCGCAACTCATAAGAAAGTATTTTTTAAAATTTACCCGGAGGTCTAATTCATTCATATAATGGTTAAAACTTTGGACAAGAAGACGTAGGGAGTTAGGGGTATGACCTATCAGAACCGCGTCATCCGCGTAAAGAAGTACGGGATGGGCTCTTTGTCAACATATGGAACATCCTTGGTAGCCATTTTCAGGGAGGAATTAAGACCATTTATATATATATAATAAAAAGCAGGGGTGCCAACACGCACCCTTGTCTGACACCCTGCCGATATCAATGGTCCCCGAGACCTTACCACCCATCCTTAGCCTTACTTGAGCCTGAAGGTCTCTATGTAGGTAGGCTAGGAAGTTAACCAATGTTTCATCCAGCCCACCTGCCGAAAGGATGGCCCACAGCTTCGACCTATTAACTAGGTCAAAAGCTGTGGACAAGTCCATAAAAGCCATATAGATGGGGGTCCTCCTTTCGGTGGGATATTTTCCCAGAATTAAATTTAAATTGAGGCATTGTTCAACTGTACCTACCACCCCTAAACCCCAGCTGGCATGGGTCCAGAATAGCATTTTCCTCTGTCCATTCCATGATTTTATTATATAAAACTCTTCCTAAAATTCCTAAGGGGTGTTGTCTATGAGGGAGATCGGCCTGTAGTTACATGGAAGCGATCTATCTCCCTTCTTAAAAATC